>NC_059432.1:17581145-18219288 GCF_021028975.2 Sphaerodactylus townsendi
GTATTCCGAACCGAAGTCACCTCAGCTCCTGTCGGCTTTCCCCCAAGGATCGGTTTAAAAGCTGTTCTGCCACCTTTTTTAATGTTGAGCGTATGCAGCAATGGGTTCCTCTTTGGTTAATATGAAGCCCGTCCCTTTTTGTACAGACCCTTGCCTTATCCCAAAAGGTTCCCCAGTTCCTAACAAAGCTGAAAGGCTCCCTCTGCCTTACGCCACCTTCTCATCCATTTGAGACCCTGTATCTCCGGCTTGCCTGGCTCAGCCCTGTAGCGTGGAACAGGTGGCATTTGAGGAGGAATGCCACCTTAGAGGGGGTCCCTGGATTTTAACCTTTTTCCTAGCAGCCTAAATTTAAGCTGGAACCTCCCGGCTACATTTTCCCAATGTCGTTGGTGCCAATGTGGACCACAACTGCTGACTCCACCTTGGCACTGTCTGTAGCCTATCTGGGCCAGGCGTGACATCCATGACTTCTTTGCACCAGGCTGGCAAGTCACCATGCGGTCATCACGCCTGTCACAAACCCAACTCTCTATATTCCTAATGATCGAATCACCCACTACAAGGAGCCCCCCACCTCCCCGAGGGGTATCCTCAGTGCGAGAGGATTTACTTTACTTACAGCAAGCTGAGTACTCATTTTACCAACCTTAGAAGGATAGGAAGCAGAGTCAACTTTGAGCCTGCCAACTGAAACCAGCTCCTGTTGGGATCAAACTGAGATCATGAGCAGAGTTTTGACTGCAGTACTGCAGCTTACCACTCTGTGCTATGCAGCTCAGTGCAGCCCAATTATTAGATGGTAGACAATGGTCTCCCAACCAACAAAAATAATGTATTTGCTTGATGGGCAGCCCCATCCAAGAGCAGGGGGCCCTGCTGCAATGCTGTTGCTGCACCCAGCTGCTTCCTCAAAAGAGGCTTCCTAGTGATGTGGGGAGGTTCGAAAAGTGAAAAAGCCTCTCCCTGCCAATTCAACATTGTGAGATGGCTGGGAATGGAGTGGACTAAAATAGGAGCAACAGTGGGCGTGGGAGGTTAAGAGCTCGAATTATCTAATCTGGAAGACAAAAGGTTTGATTCCCAGCTCTGCCGCCCTGAGCTATGGAGGCTTATCTGGGGAATTCAGATTAGCCTGTGCACTCCCACACACGCCAGCTGGGTGACCTTGGGCTAGTCACAGCTTCTCGGAGCTCTCTCAGCCCCACCTACCTCACAGGGTGTTTGTTGTGAGGGGGGAAGGCAAGGAGATTGTAAGCCCCTTTGAGTCTCCTGCAGGAGAGAAAGGGGGGATATCAATCCAAACTCTTCTTCTTCTTCCTACCCTGGCCATGCCCTTGGTCCACCCCCACTACGCTGGCAGCAACAGAGGCACTGGAATGCTGGTGTGGTGTTTGGTGCTGTGTCCCAGCACTGGAGGGGGGGCAGCCACGGGGAGGGCAAATATGCCCTGGGGAGGGCAGATCTGCTGGCACAGCCATGTGCCCCCCCGATGGGTCTCAAAATACCTATTTAGAATTCAAGTGAATTTGGAACTGTTACATGAGCTAGACTTCTGAAGTACCAAAATCTTACATTCTGAATCATTAATTACGAGATGGTTCTCTTTACAAAAGTCTGCCATAACTTGAGTGTGTTTCAATCTCACTTTGGGGCAGGAGAAGACGATAGCATCATCTGCATAAAGCACAACAGAAATGGGAAAGAAACTCGATCTCGGAGGATGGCATTCATTGCAGGTTAATCTATGAGGTAAAAATGTAGCTTAAAGAGCTGCAGTGCTAAAACACAGCCCTGTGTTTTGTCACAAAGATGGAGTTCCAATAATTTCCAGACACAAAACATCTAACCTCCACAGAGGAAGCAGACTACGACACTTTAATGAGGAAATGCAAGTTATCACGGATATCTAAACATTCCATTTAATCCATCAAAGAGGGCAAGGGCTTGCATCGAAAGCAACACATCCTGTTATATAAAAGCTGACTCACATTGGCAATGACTCACTTTTTTCCCAGAAGGCTGTGGGCAAAGATCTGAAGGGGGAAGGGGTTGGAGGAAGCTGGGTGGAGCTTGTGCAGTGCTTCTCACCAGATAGAGGGGTTGGTGGTGGCTTGTGAGAGAAGGCATTCCACCCCAAGCTGTTTGGGGGGCAGAGGGAAGGCCTCATTGCTCCCTCAAGGTCTCCGACTCAGATGATGAGAACAGGGCTGTGCAGGAGAGGTCTTAGCACACCTAGCCAGCTACCAAGAATTGGGCTGGTGCAGGGGAGACAGAAAGAGAGGGTTGGGGTAGGTTAGGAAGAGAATGCTGGAGAGGAGCAGAAAGAAAAAGAGAGAGAAAGAGGAAATGGGCAGAAAGAGGGAATGAAAGCTGCGGTAGGATGGCAGAAAGATAGAGGAAGAAAGAGCTGGGGTAGCAGGGCAGTAAAAGAGAGAGACAGCTGAGGTAGCAGAGCAGAAAGTTAAAAAGAGAGCTGAGACAAGGGAGCAGAAAGAGAGAACAAGAGACAGCTAGGGAAGCAGAGAAGAATGAGAAGAATAAAGAGAGGGGGTAGCAGGATAGAGAGTGAGAGGCAGAGAAGAAGGGGGAGAACAGAAGAAAAAAAGATAGGGACAATGTCTTGTCTGAAATTTTCTTGTGGATCCCCACTTGCTACAGCCCATTTTCACACAATGGGCTTTGCTGCTAGCGAACTGATAAATGCTGAGTATAGGCTCCTTTTAGGTAAAGATACAGATTTATTGGCAAGGAAGGAAAGAGTATAAGCACGATGACGAGTAGTAGAACCATCCCTAAAACTAATCAGTTTTAGACCACTAACCAAAACATCTTCTATCCATTTTGGCCACTCTGTTCATAGGTAGGTTGCATATAATTTGCCAGGGATCGATCATAAACTAATGGGACAGTCATTAGCGGGCACATCATAAGAACCGTTTTTATGTATCAGGACAATTATGGCTTCATGCCACACATTTGGAATTTTCCCTAGTGCATTGATGGCAGTAAATAATTTAGCCAAGACCAGAGCCCACCACAACCTGGCAGTCATCTTCCCTCATCTCCCTTCCTGCTACAAGTACCCCTGGACAAGCCTAGGTTGAAAGATCTGCAACAGGAGAGAGACAAACACCCAGCCTGAATCTTACATACTGGCAGCCATCTTCTCCCATTTCCTTTCCTGCTGAAAGCACCTTGGACATGCCCAGTGGTGGGATCCAAAAATTTTAGTAACAGGTTCCCTCTCCAGCCCCCCCCCCTCCTCAGCAAAGGGGGCAGATGCATACCTAGGCAAACCTGAGCCCTGGGCAAAACCTGAGTTGGATGCCCCCCCATGGGCAGCCACCCCACCATGACCCCCAAATTCTTTTTGCACCAGGTCATTTCTAAATCATCATCACATTATAGAAAATGCCCCAACTCACAAATTGGAACACAGCAATGATGAAACATACAGGTTCTTTGATAGAGACTGGTGAGATAAAAGGTACAAAAGGCTGAGAATCCATGAATTGCAGTACCTGGAAAGGATTAACCTAGTTCAGGGAGTTACATGATTAGTCGCAATTGCTATACGGAACCTTCACATTCAAAGGCAGGATGCCTCTCAGGGAAGCGAGGGCATGGAGATGGAAAAGCGGACCCACTTAGTAACCCCCTCTCGGCACACATAAATAATTAGTAATCCACTCTCGGGAACTGGTGAGAACCTGCTGGATCCCACCTCTGGACATGCCTGGGTTTTAAATACCAGCAAAGGAAGAGAGATAAACAACCATCTTCCTACAATTCCCCCTTCTAGGGCTGCAGACACAACCTGCTATTAAAAGTTTAGTTTGGAAGCGGATGGCTTTTTTTCTGGAAAAAAAAATAAAGCTGTGCTCTACACAAGGCTCTCTTTTCCAAAATAACAGGCAGGAGACTAAAATAAAGAGGATCAAAATATATTTGCAGCAGGGAACATCAAGTGCGGAGCTTAGAAAGTGGACAGTTTGTTGAAAATGCAGCAGGTGGTCTTCCTACAACAGATGAAATTAGTTGAAAATGGGTGGGGAGAAAATCCCTGGATGTCATAGAATTTCAATAGTAATTCACCCAAGGGATGGTTGATCTTCACCATCTGTTGAAATCTTTGGACAGTATTTTGCACTCGAATGACTAGGGACAGCCAGAGAGTGTCTTGGGTTTTCTTTCTGCACCATCCCTAACATTTTTGACTCATTTTAACAATTCTTGGTGATTGCTTTTTTAGTAGTCAAAGGATGTTCTGAATTGCTCTCAGAAAAAATTGTGAGAGGAGATACCATCCAAATTTGTACTGCGTTGGCTTGAGTACGAGCACTGGCATCTTGCAGAGAATCTGAGGTCCCCAGTTTAAACATTGAAAGTGATGCTGTTTCAGGGTGGGGGAGAATCCACCCCCAAACAGCATCACTTTCAACGTTGTTTAAACTGGGGAAACCAGATTCTCCCTTTAAGGTGGATTTAAAAGGAGAATCTGGGCTCCCTAGTTTAAACATCATTGAAAGTGATGCCGTTTGGGGGTGGATTCCAGCATCACAGCGGTGGCCATGGGAGGGGGGGCAAAACTCAGATTTTGCACTGGGCCCCATTTTTCCTAGCTACGCCTCTGTGTTCAGATGCCACACATCCCTAAGGGCTAAACTGTCATGGCTATTAATCGTTGTGCTGTGTTTGAATTTCTCAAATCCTCGTGCCTATGACATTTTCTTGCAAAAGCAGTGGGTGATCGTAGCAGGGTCTATTTGTTTTGTGCTGCAAAATAAAACATAGAAAAGGCATTTTTTCCTCTTCTCCTTTTTTACCTTTGAAATATTCTAAAGGTGGCCTCTCTTTTGTCCTGGCCCCAAATGTCAACCCCACCGCAGATTTTCACGGCAATGATTGATTTCTTGGGCTCTTTAAGTTGGCAATGTGAAACCGGAGCTTTTCAGCTATCCCGGTCCTCCGTTTCCCGTATCTGGAAATCTCTCTTTAGATTTAGCTGAGTAATTCTCAGTTATTCTTGAATCCCAGCTCTAATCTCATTTTCGATTGTCAAATGAAATATGGGTTCAATTTTTCCCCATTCTTTCATATTTACTCATGTTCCAGGTTTTTTTTTCTTTAAAAATGTCCAAGCTCACAGGTGTACATGTGGTATGTTGCTTATGTAACCCCCATGCTCAGAATGGGTTGACCCAGAAAGGGATGGAGACTCAAAGCAGCAGAAGGCTGCAGAGCTCATGTAGTTGAAGGAGACAAGGCTACCAGACTTGGACCTTGGCTTGTATAAGCCCTTAACACTTTGTTAAGGTAAACTGCAATATTGTTGGGAACTACTGGGAAGGTAGTTGTTTATTTTTGCTATGTTGTAAACATTGGAGTTTATTGTTTCAGGGTTCCTTTTTGTGGTTGTAATGGGTGAGAGTTCTCCTGGAAACCTTCATCATGTTGAAGCCTGTTCATCAAGCCCTTGGAGTCTTCAGGAGCTAACCCACTTGCATAGAAGAATTGGACTTGGCAGTATCAGTAGACTGTAAATATTAGGACTTGAAAATGCAACCTGAACAGGACCTTGAAATGTGATGTTAAATGTTGATGTTATATGTTAAGAAAGTAAACCATCTTGTTTTTAAAAAGTTGTTGTTGCAAACTCATTCCAAGTTCTGCCCCACAGAACCCACAGATAGAGGTTACACTTATATTTTGCTTTACTTCAAAATGCCTCAGACTTTGGCCCAAATTCATTTCCAATTTTACTTTACATGCCATTCAGTTACAACTCAGAGCTGGCAGGACTGTCCTGCCCCGGGACTCCCTGCAGCTGAATGGGAGGCCAGTGGGTAGCATTGGCTCATTCCGCACATGCAGAATAATGCACTTTCAAACTGCTTTCAATGCTCTTTGAAGCTGTGCGGAATGGCAAAATCCACTTGCAAATAGTTGTGAAAGTGGTTTGAAAACGCATTATTTTGCGTGTGCGGAAGGGGCCATTGAGAAAATATCTCCTGTTGTACCAGGAAAAGCCCATCAACTTCAATAGAATCAAAAAGTTGTATCTCTTCTTAGGATCCTACTATGTATTTGCCGAAAAGCTTACTCATATTCATTAATCTGTGTATGAACAAAGGAACACACCTTTGATATTTATTAAAAAAATATTTTATTTGAGTAAATTAAATGTGGAATTTACCTCCCAATGAAATTAAAATCTTGCTCCTGGAGTTGCCCGGCGTGTATGGATTTACATGGCATGCTCTTTCACACAAAATAAGATATTGATTTGATTTAGCACGAGTCTGAAAAAGGGCACCATGTGGGAAAGGCAGAGAGAAAGAAATGAAATTAATAATGTAAGTTAATCCAAGCGTGATGCATGGATATTTACAGCAGGACAAAACCCAGCCTAGTACTGCCACTCCTGCCTACCAAAGGATATAAAACTCTGAAATTAAATAATACTTTTCAGTAAAGGATGGAACGGTGAGTGCCTTTGCCAGCCATCAGAAATGACTGATCAAACAGGAGCCTTTCAATTCAAAAAGAGACCAGATCCAGGAGAGTCTGGTCTCGGGTGATTGTGGAGGAAATACAGGAGGATTGTGTTTTTGTTTTGCTTGATTGAACAAGGAATGCAGGAGGACCATGTCATTCAAGAAAACATAAACCCGTTATGACACAATGGTATGCTACTAACACAACAGCAACATGATGCTTAATCTGCGAGTGTTTCACATTGAGATAAATAAACTTTTCTTGGTCAGGAAGATTGTAGACCAAACAACATACAATGTTGAGTTGCATGTTGGTCCCTTCCCCATTCCCCCCAACCCCCCGAGGTTTTGTTTTGCCTTTTTTGTTTTTTTGGGAGGACAAGGTAAACAAAACACGCAGACTGGAGGCAGCTCCATGTGGAGCCACCTCTGCGGTTCACAGCAGCTTTGGGTCTGCCCGCAAGAGACTGTGCAAATGGTCCTGTGGCTCCACTAGCATTAATTCTGCCGCCGTGCAGAAATGGCCTATGTGAGTGAAAAGGGATGTTACAATGTCTTCCAAAATGTCCCATCATTAACAGGCTTGCTCAGGTCTTGCAAACAGTGGGGTATGATTTCCTGGATTTCCTCCATCACATATTGGGTCTTTTTCTTTTCCTGGTGCCTTCAACTTTTCCTAGCATTATTGTCTTTTCCAGTGAGTCATCTGCTCATCATATGATCGAAGTACAATAGTTTTTTTTGCTTTGAGAGAGCTCAACATAATAGCCAGTCCTTTCAGTCCAAAAATCCCCAAGAGACATCTGAATCCCTTTTCAGTTCATCAGCCTCTAGGCAGACCATTCTAACTTGTCTTTCATCTGTAACTTGTACTTCACGCCAAAAAATCAATCCTTTACCAGGAAATGAGGTGCCTCTTCCTAGAAACCTCCCTCTTCATACAGTGTCTACCAGGTTTGGATTATGGCTAGTGGTATAAATTCAAACAGATGTACACAAAAATGACATAAAATCTACCCAACTTAAATATATTGAGCAAAATTCATGTTAAAAGTGTAAAAAGAAAGAAATGTTATATTCTTCTATGTCATCCCAATCAACTTAATTGATTTTCCAAATGCACATTTCCTGATAATTATTATCATCTCCTCTGCTTCCTTCTGATCTTGAGGCTTGGCACATAGTTGGATAACGCCCCCCCCCCCCGGTTTCCTTGAACCAAAGCTCAAACAATCTGAACACTTGTCTGATAAATGGAAACAAATTGTACTGCTATACCCTTCATCTGCCACTACTTCCCAACTCTTCTTTGTTTTAGATTGTTTCCATTGGGTCCTAGTGCCCAACAACAGCCTGTCCCTTCCCCCCTCCCACTACCCCAAACACCAAGCCATCCCAAACACTGAAGGTGGAGGGGATGGGGAGAATGTTTGCCGCTGCAAACACCAGCCCACTGTTGAATCAGCGGATTTACTCGGAGTAGACCACCTTGCAGGACGCAATGTAGACAAGATGCAGACACACAGTCATCAGTGCAGTTCTATTTATTGCTATCTACTGACAAAGTGCTTCGCCAGACCACAGGTGTTTTCAGGCACACATCACTCTGCTGTCTGTGCTATCTATATACAAAAGTGGTACCAATCAGGTGCCCTTACCTTATCAGGTTTTGCACACGGTACAAGCTGTGCACTCTGTCCTAATTTGCACACGGCACCTGCTAGAAGGAGGGTCCAGCTGTCATTTAGATTTTGCTCATCTAAACACAGGTTTAATAAATCTGGGAACAACTCACATACGACATACCAGAACTCAGCTAAAGGACACTGTGGCCCAACCTCAGAAAGAGCTTCCAGAATTCTGATGACTGATTGAATTCTGATTACTCTGGGCTTTCAGAGTTAATCTGTCTGCTAAACAGTCAACGACATGAAATGGGTCTGACATATTTATCAAGATGTTTTTTGATGGTTTTTCGATGGCATTGCAGAGAGTGTAGGAAGGCATGGAACCTTTTTTTTTTTAAAGGACTTAGATGATGTGTAAATATGGTTGCTAAACAACTTACTTAAATTTAAATGTTTCCAACTTTCACCCCTGAGGCTGCTCTCAACACACTAAACAAGTGACTCATCTTGAAACAATGAATTTAATTTACACTGGAAATGACTCTCAGAAACCCTGGAGACATTGAGAAAACAAGGGATACATTGGAGAGGAAGGCTTGGTCTAATTAGTTCCACTCCATGTGCTTTCAAAACCAATATGGGGTTCAGTTCTTCCTATTCACCTTTACAAAAATAACAGGCTGTGTTTAAACTTCACTAAAAGCCTTTGAACTGGCAGGAAAGATCTGGCACAGGTATTCAAAAGGCCCCTGTGTAAATGTATTCCTTCATTAGAAAACCTTCTCTGCTTTTATGGGAGCCTAATAAAAGTACACTTAATTTGTAATTTTGTATAATTATAGGCCTTAATGAGCTCGGATGAATGTGAATTCTTCCTCACCTAATGGAATCATTGCTACTTATATCATTTATTTCCCTATTATCGCTACATGTTTGACTTTGGGAGATTTATACTTTGTCACATTACTTCCAATACCTGAAAAAAAATATTAAGCAGAATTTCAAACTGGTGATGCGTGCTGCGGTGATTGCGACTGCCAAAACGTGTCTCAACGAAGGTGCGAATTTGGCTGGGTGAAGTTCTAAAAATGTCCCCAGATAAAAGCTGGGCAAGGATGACATGACATGGCTCTTGCGGAATTGTACCCTTTCACCATGCAGAACATGGTGGGTGATCTCCAACACCATCTATCTATGAGAAGGAAGAATGCAGAAATCATGAGCAAATGGAGCAAGGCTTCACTTTACTTGCCTGTGATTGCTTGGCAGTTTTTGCCACTTCGTTTTCCCATTTATTCCTAAGTGTGCTTTTAAATGAGGATTGTTTGCTTGTTCAATGTTGCTGCTCGTTCGTTCGTTCGTTCGTTCGTTCGTTCGTTGGTTCATTCGTTCGTTGGTTTGTTCGTTCGTTCGTTCGTTCGTTCGTTCATATTTGATTTCTAAGTTACCCTTCCTCTTAGTGAGCTTAAGGAGGTCTACAAGAGTATGTTAAACAAATTCAAATTTGCAATCCATAAATTGTAAAAAGGTACCTTAAAACCAGTCCCTAAATATCTAAGGGGAATGAATTAAAAGAGAAGAAGGGAGGAGAAAAGGGAAGAGAAAGGGGAGGGAAAGGAAAAGGAAGGAGAAAGAGAGGCCAGCTATGTTGAAATGCCATTGCTGCTCTCAACCATAGGCCTACCAGAATAGGCCCTGTGGAATCATGATAGATCCTCCTGGTTTCTGGTCTCATTCAACAGAGTGTTCCGCCAAGTCTGGTCAAGGACAGACAGATATTTTGGGGGCCACGATGTTTCTGAAAATCTTCCACCTCTCAAGAGTTGCATTTTGGGGAGATCAACAGGCTGCAGCAGAAGGGGAGAGGCAGGAATATTGCATCCCACTGATGTAAGTGTCTTCCATTAACAGAATATAAAATTTGGATCCCACCCATGGTATTCATTTGGAGGAAGATCACAAATTCACAGTATCCACAAGTGGTGAGATAACTTCTGTCCCAGGATTAATGGTCAGGTTTACATCCTTAGAGGATATCGGTTGAGATTGGAGGTTATAAGGGCTTTTTGCTGATCAGGTGGAAAGGTGAGAAAGACAAGTGGGAATTATTCACTTCTTTAGCACAGAGATCCAAGATGGCGACACTGGGGAAAGACGCTAGCTGTGCTGCTACGAAAAAAACGTAAATTTATCTTGATTCTGCTGCTGTTATATATGGTTTTAAATAATTTTGACTGTGTAGTTAACAAGTGCCTGCAGTTGTGAGCTGCTTGAATCTGTGTCAAGGACAACTGTGGAATTTTGGAGCCTAATTGAGTGTCTGTCTTCAGATTACTGTGTGGGCAGCCTGTTAGTGATTTACGCTTGAGACCCCCACACTTTGCTCTCTTGGTCTCCAGACAGGCGGGGTGTTTAAAGCAATTACTCAACAACTAACAGGATTTCCATCTACCTAGTGGAGCTATCGTGACTGGGCTAATGGCAGCTAGGAAACGCCTGAGAAATACAGAGGAGCTGAGCCCTCCTGCGTCCAAGCAACAAAAAATAGACGATTTTCTGTTACCTCAGGGTGAGACTCCGCTTACATTTACTATTTCAACTTCAAATCGGTTCTCCCCTTTGACTCTGGAGGAAAACACACCCCTTGCCCCCTCTGAAAATGAAGGTGGAACAGTGGGAGTCACTAACAATGCTGTCTCAAGCTTGAGCTTACCCACGAGGAGCCCCATTAACTTAGACTCAGAGAAGCTGGCTACGACATCACAACCCACCTCCTGGGAAGGAGATATAACATGCAAGGCATGTCTGAGAAGTGTGTCTGACACTGCCTCTCTTTGCAATCTTGTTGCTAGAACTCTTAGCAACATTTACAGTGAAATTAAAAAGATCCAAATGAACTTAGACTCATTGTGTAATCAATCTTCTGAGCAACATGCTATGGATTCAGCTCACAGAACAGAGAACAAGGGTGAACTAAAGTTGACAGAACCATCTGCACCATTCACCTTAAATGCAAACAAATCTGGCTCAATTTTTCAGAGTACCTTTAATACCCAGCATGTTAACTATCAACAACTGATACTTGAGAACAATAAAATCTGTCTCAATATTTTCTACTATAATGGCTGCTTGCCTGTCTGGAACTCTTTGAGTCTAGCTAAACGCCATCTAAGTGTGTTACTTAAAATCAGAGCAAAGGAGATAGATCTGATCTCAGTAGAATCAATCAATGCTTCAAATTACCTGAATGACCATCAGAGAGTACTACTAACATTTGTTTCACCAGTTATTACAAAAGAACTGTGGAAACGTAGGATTACTCTTAAGAGCAAAGGCATTCTCCCCTCACGGGTTTTTCTTAATATTATTGTGTCTCCATTAGTTCCAAACCTCTCAAAAAGGAGACTTAATCCTGATTTGGAATTGCCCGATACATCTGCAAACAGGAAACTGATGGGCGAAGTTCAGTTTGAGGTCAACCCCAGGGATCCCTCTCTTCATTCTATGGCACAGGATCTTAACCATAGCCCAGGGAAATGGGACCACACCAGGAATCGCTTGTTGGAACAAACTAATTTAGAACAGACAACACCTTCTGAGCCTTATGGGAACAAAATCTCTCAAGAACTATACATTTGCCCTCCTAAGACTCTGCCTGCCTCCAATGTTATGGAAGACCTCTGCATCCCTTCTCAGTTGGCTCCTCAACATTCCTTAGAGTTACCTCAGATGGATTATGAGTTGGACTTTCATCTCTTTAAAGACTTGCAATTGGGATCTCAACAGGATACAAAGGGAAAAACCTGGGCCCAAGAGCTGAGCGAACTGATGGAGAAACCTCACCCCTCAGCTTCTTCGGCAATTAGATCTTCACCAGATGGAGATATAGAAGGAATGGAGATCATTGAAGTGCACAATAATGGAGACTCCAGATCCAGTGCTACAAATAACTGTTGCGTTTTTTTAGATGCCAACAAATCCCTGGAGAAACTTATAGAACTGGACTGACGCCAGCCCCTCGATGCCAATTTCCCTTCCCAAATTCGTTTAGTATCCTGGAACATTGCGGGTTGGAACAACAAAGTTGCAAGACCTGAGTTTAGGGAAATGTTAACGGGCTATGATGTTATCTTGCTGCAGGAGACTTGGTCTGTATCTCAGATCTTTCTCCCGGGTTTCTTATCATATTGTGTCCCAGCCTTTAAAGCAAATTTAAAAGGAAGGGCCCAAGCAGGTTTATCAATACTAATTAACTCTAACTTTGATGTCCATGTGAAGGTTCTCCCAGCAGCTTCCAAATTTGCACAATCTGTTCTGTTAACTAATGAACATTTTAACACAATTTTAACAAATGTATATTTACCTCCACTTACAGATAGACTCGAGTTATCCAACCAATGGCATGATTTTGGTAACTATTTTGAAGAGTTACTGGTGAAATTCCCCTCAGCTGACTTCATAGTAGCTGGAGATTTTAATGCCAGACTGGGGGGAAATGAACAGGCCCTATATGATGCTGTTGGGGTTGACCCAGAGTTCTTACCAGAGGGCTGCTGTCTATCTAGAATATCTAAAGACAAGACAATTAATGTAGCTGGAGTTTATTTGTTTAAATTTTGTATCAGTTTTAATCTGACTATTTTAAATGGCTTGACCAATTTTAACGGATCAGGTGAATTTACATATCTCTCAAAAAGAGGGTGCAGTGCTCCTGACAAGGTCCTAGTATCCTCTAAGATCAGGAAACATGTTAAAGAATTTCAGATTGGTTTTAATCATATGAGCGATCATCTACCACTAACTATCACCATATCAATAAACCACTCCTTTTCTGAGGCTAAACCGGCTAGCCCGTTACAAATTGTTAGAATGAGTTGGCCTAAAAATAATACTGGGGAAGTCAGCACCATACTCTATTCCCATAAGCTCATGGCCCTAAGATCACTCACTCTTCAAACTATTAATCCTGTTTGTGTTTTACGCACATTTTACGCAGGAGATTATTGCCACTACTACGACCACCAGTCATGTGGAAAGAACCAAATCAAGAAGTCGACATGACCTAGTACTAAATGATGAATACTATCGCACAAAGGGACTCTTACGGGAGACATATGCAATCTTTAGAGATACCTCCTGTAGTAACACCTTGGGTACATACTTCTCCCTAAAGAACCAACTTCATAGTATTCTCAAAGAACGTAAATTGATACTACTAAATGATCACTGGGAGCAACTTGTACAGGCAATAAACTGTAACGACTCAAGGAAGTTTTGGTCCCTTGTATCCAATGACTCAGGTTCACTTAGTTTCCACGCAGCTTGTATACCCAGTCATATCTGGCAGAAATACTTCCTTGATGTTTTTAATGAGACCCTTCATTTTCCTAATTTGCATGTTTCTGCCTACATAAACGACAGTCCAGAGTGGCCCCCTGTCTGTGCAGAAGAAGTGCGTGAAATTGTGCTTAAATTAAAGGGACCCTGAGGCTCCAGGACCCAGCGGGTTCCCCCAAGAGTTATTTAAGAACTTTGTTGACTGGTGGTCCCCGGTACTAGCAGCTCTTTTTACATCCGTTAATCAAACTGGCTCTTGTACCATCAGATTGGACCCATGCGATTATAATTCCTGTCTTCAAAGAAGGAGATTTTTTGCTCCCTTCCAATTACCGATCGATTAGTTTATTGTCCATCACTGGCAAGGAATTATATGCAAAATATTTGCACAATAAACTCTCTTCATGGATTACAGAAAACAAAATCATTGGCCCAGAACAAATAGGATTTCAACATGGGAGATCTACTTTAGATCATTGTTTGATCCTTAGGACTCTCGTCTAAAATACACCAATAGGAAACAAATCATCCCCTGTTTGTGGCCTTTTTTTGGACTTAAAGGGGGGGCGATGACTCTGTCTCCAAGGATCTATTGTGGAGAAAACTTGTTAATCTAGGAGGAATTGACAGAAGGCTACTTACGCTAGTAACGGCCTTACCTCACGCCACTCCCTGTCAAGTCAAATGCTCTCCTGCTGCTATACTTAGTCCTTATACACCAATTAACAGGGGGGTGTCAAACAGGGGTGTGTTTTGGCCCCAACCCTATTTAATCTTTTTTAAAATTGATCTGGCTTCCTTTTTTGATGGAGGATTCCTCGCACTGCCCTGCTTTGAATCATATGACCATACCTTTACTTTTGTATGCTGATGACGCTATATTACTCTCCCGATACAAAAGCTTGCTTAGGCAACGCTTACTGTGCGCTGTGTTGAATATTGTAGTCATAATAACCTGGCGCTTAATTTTGCAAAGTCAAAGTAAATGGTTTTTTGCTTGTTCTTGGAGACCATTTAGTTGGCCAATAAATAATGGAGCAACTTGAACAGGTCCAAACATTTTTAAATACCTGGGTCTCCACTTTAATTATAACTCCTCTTGGGTTTACCCAAAGGAAATTGGCCATTGAATCAAGCAAACTTAGTTGCAAGGCCATTGGCAGCTATTTTCGCACCAAAGGTCGTGAATTTGTACCTGCAACCATTAAGGCATTTAATGCTAAAATCACCATGCAATTACTATCACAGGGAATCCCACTGTGGATACAAACTGTGGAGCTGCGATATGGAAAGAGTTCAGTCATGCTTTCTCTATAGTATACTCGGCCCCACCTCACTCAGTCCCATATGCTGCAGGTCTGTTTGGAGGTGGGCCAACATCTACTCAGCACAAGAGCATGGTGCATGACCTTCCAATTCTGGATCACGATTATTGCTTTAACAACTGTCACAAAAGCTTTACCACCACCATGCTCTTTCTTTCATAGCCAAAACCGAGTGGTGGTTAGCTTTGTTGAGGCTGAAAATCCATGAAATGGGTCTATCCTTGGATGCATTGGTTTTAATGAATGCCAATGAGCTAAAAGCTGACTATCAAAAAGAGATTGTATGATCTCGAGTATAGTCACCCTGATGCAACAGACTAATAAAGCGCTACTCTCCCTTGCACTTGGGTATACCATTAAAACCCTATACCATGGCCAAGTATTTCCATTTGGTCTTAGAACCCAAAGTGCGGCCAGAGCCCTGACCCTTGCCAGGTGCAATATTCTCCCTTCAGCTACCACTCAGGGCAGAATACAGAAAGTGCCTTTTAATGAAAGATTTTGTCCCTGCAGTTCAGCTTACGAAGAATCAATCCAACACGTGATATTACACTGCCCGTTACACAGTTTAGCCAGGAATAAATGCTCTAAACCCGTGGTTAAAACCCCCCCCATTGATAATATTAATCTATCAATTGTGTGAGAGCGATGTTGGATTGTGGTTCTGCAAGTGTATTGGAAGCGCTGGCTAACTTTTTGTGCTCTGTCATCAGCAAACGGTTATAACTGTACTGGAGATTGTATCATTACACTGAGGTTGCCATTTTTCTGGTATATTGCTGCTGTTTTAATTATGCCATTAAAGGTTTATATATATATATAGCACAGAGCCATTTAATGCCATAGAAATGCAGGTAACTCTGTCTAGAGGAGGACAATGGGCAGCTAGAGTCTCAGGAGGTCAAGGAAAGGGTGTAAGTCTGCTGGGGGTAGAATGCAAATTGTTAATGTTCCTCTCTCACAATTTTCACTTGACCTTCATCTAAATCTAAACCAACTTTCATTAAGATATGTTCTGCATACAGATTAAAGATAAAATGCTTCCATGTCTAACTTCTTTACCAATTGGAAACCATTCTTCTCCTAATTCTGTCTTAATAGTAGCCTCTTGTCCAGAGTACAGGTTACACATCAAAGCAATCAGATGCTGCGGCAAATCCATTGCCTTTAAAACCAGCCATAGCTTTTTCATGATCCACACAGTCAAAAGCTTTGCTGTAATCTACGAAACACACGCTGATTTTCTTCTGACATTATTTTGTGTGCTCCAGTAAACAACATAAATTTGCAACAGGATCTCTAATTCGCTTACCACACTTAACTGACTTCCTAAACTCTTTCTATTTTAAATGCTGTTACCGTGATCTCTCTGAACCACATTAAGCCCCCATGTGGTCCATATTTACCAGGAGCAAAAAAGATGAGAGAACCCCCAAAGTGGTTCTGTAGTCAATCAATCACACCAAACTGAGAAAATTCACTTAGAATTGGATTGATGGTGGGAGAGATACCCTGAGGAAGAAGTGGGGAGTGGTAGAAGAGAAGCCTCATTAGGGATCTTGGGACTAGAGACCTAGGTTGGCTGAGGAACAGCTTCATTACTAAGGTGCAGATTGGCTCTTGAAAGGCCTATCATTGTCACTGTATAACCAGTGGTGGGATCCAAAAATTTTAGTAACAAGTTCCCATGGTGGTGAGATTCAAACTGTGGCATAGCACCAATGGGGCACGGCGGGGGCGTGGCCGGGCATTCCAGGGGTGGGGCATTCCTGGGCGGGGCTGTGGTAAGGACACAGCCACTGTGCCAGTCCTTGGGTGGGAAACGAATGCACGCAGGCGCAGGCTGTCACGCACGCCGGTGCACCTTCTGCTAGACTGCTTCAAGTTCTGCGCGCTACTGCTGAGAGGAGGGGTGTAACTAAGGCAAAAATAACGGGCCAAAATCACCAATTAGTAACCCCCTCTCGACACACACAAATAATTAGTAACCTACTCTCGGGAACCTGTGAGAACCTGCTGGATCCCACCTCCGAAGAGAAGCCTCTTGGGACTGGAGACCTAGGTTGGCTGAAAAACAGCCTCATTCCTAAGGTGCAGATTGGCTCTTGAAAGGCCTGTCATTGTCACTGTATAACCAGGCTGCCCTAGTTTTCGGGGGGAAAGAAATTAATTCTATTTGAAGTCAGAAAAGTCTGTGAAAATAGCGAGCCATCGGGATATAGTGGTTAAGAGCAGCAGACTCTAATCTGGAGAACCGGGTTCGATTTCCCACTCATCCACACAAGGCCTCCTGAGGTGAACTTGGGCCAGTCCACGGTCTTCTTAGAACACTCTCATCCTTAAAAAAACTATGACTGGAATTAAAGATGTTGTAAGGTTGAACAGCACGGATGCAAGCTTCCCAATAATCATTATGTTTAATTTTAATTTTATGTGTAAAATAAATTGTCAAAGAACCCTCTCAGGTGCCTGTTGTGGGAGCAGGGGGAGGCAATTGTGAGTCACTTTGAGTCTCCTTATGGTAGAGAAAAGTGGCACATAAACATCAAATCTTATATTCCAGAAATAACAGAATGAGAAAACAAAGTTCAACAGTTGTATCTGTTGGATAAATGCACATTTCAAATAAAGAGCCAACCAGTAGAATTGTATCGAGAAAAATGGCAATTATGGATAGATTATTTAAGTAAGGAAACTGGTGCGAAGCCTTACCCGGTCATGTATTGAGTAGTTGATGATTAGTGAATATATATATACACATAGATACTTTTTTTCTTATAATTGAAAATTATTTTATAATGTGTTACAACTGTAGATTAAGAGGTAAATAGATATTTAAATGCAAGCAGTATTAGAATGTATTAACTTTACAGTTAGCTATCTTATCAGAATGTAAAAAAAAATTCTGTCAATTTTTTTGACTGATTATAGGTGAAGAAGTCTACCTATTAGGATCTTGGAAAGAGAACAAGGAAGGGTGGACATACACCCATTAGAGAGGCTAATGGTTAGGTCAAGAAACCGCTATTAGTCTTTTACATTGGTTCATTATGTTTTGTTCCACCGGGCCTTTGGGGAGACTAGCCGTTGATAGGGGCCCCTTCCTCCCTTTGTTTGCTGCTGTAACATCATGTGGCCCCTACTGCCCTTCTTTTCTGATGTATGTGTGAGAGGGAATTGATAGCAGGTGCCATCTTGAGCTAACATTAATATTAATTTTATAAGCTGCATTTTAATGGGGTAGGTTTTATTTTTATTAGAGCCATCTTAATTCATATTTATTGTATTTTAAATTGATTGTGCTCTATCTGTACTGTACACCGCCCTGAGCCCTCCGGGGGAGGGCGGTCTATAAACCCAATTAATAATAATAATAATAATAATAATAATAATAATAATAATAATAATAATAATAATAATAATAATAATAATAATTTTGTCTGATTTGTCCTGGTTTGTCTTTCAGTTTGTCTTTTGTATGTTTTTACCAATGTAAATCATACAGATTGTCTGTTGCAAATGTACTATTTGAAACTTTAATAAAACTTATTATCAAGAACATCAAATCTTTTTTATTAATCCTTTAAAAAAATCATAAGCATTATGTCTTCTGCTTCACTATGCCTGTGATTATTTTGCCCACTGTTATCAAGGCATCCACTGTGCATGCTTGACAAGGGAAGAACTTGTGCACAAGCGTTGCTCCTATGATGAAGAGCGCATTTGCAACACTCTGGGGTATGCAATAACCATTCCCTTGTTTCCTGTAAAACTGCAATATTTTTCTTACGTCTCGTAAATGCTGACACCCTGTGCTTCTTGTCTGGTGATGAAGGTGCTTGTAAATAGAGAATTCTCATTTTTAAGTTTAACGAACTAACATTTATGAATCCGTGAATAAATGAGAAAAGGGACTGTGAGAAAAACTGTAGCACCTTGTTCTGTAGAATTAAATGGGTTAAACAAGCACAGCAGTTTACAAGCGATGACAGGAAATGTTCAATCGGCTTCAAAAAGGAGAATCCAGCTGTCATTTATTGTATGCCGTTTGAAACATGCACTTACCTCCCACCTGTGGATGAATGGCCTTTGAGATGCTCAAATTGCCTTTCGCTTCTGGCTAAAGTAAGGTTTGAGGCAAATGTGGAAGGCCCAGTTCAGAGGAAACATTTGTAAGAATTTGCAGGGCTAAAATTTGGATGCAATTTGAGCAATTTCCTTTCGCGTTTACTAGGCAAAAGTGACTCCAGGGCTGGGGAGGAGTGTGGGCAATGCTGATGGGAAGGGTCACATGATACCTCTCTTGCCCACGTCTTCCCTCCTGCAAATCATGTAATTTCTATGATGACTTTATGCTTCTTCTCCAAGGATTGGGCTTTGCAGATCAATGGCTCCTGCTGATTATCTTTTAAGTTGGTCATAAAACTACAGTGAGGACGTTAGCCAGAGTTTTAGGTTTTGCATCAGTTAGGCCAGTAGCAGGGGGAAGACGGGAGTACTAAACCCCCTAAGTCTGAGCTTTTATGTCCAACTGCCTCATTTTGTTCTCAGGCTACCGTCCAGAAAGATGCTTGTAACCCTGGGATGTGAACAAGAACTAGAAACCTGACTAGGGTTCTATAGCCATTAACTTTAACCCATTGCCAGATCTGAAATTACAGCAAGTACTCTCCTGCAGAAAGGTAGCAGCTGGTGTTTCCAGTTCACCATGTTTTAAAATGTGTTATCTATCTATCTATCTATCTATCTATCTATCTATCTATCTCCCATCCCCCCCCCCCCCCCCCCCCCCCCCCCCAACCCCCCCCCCCCGGGGACAAGGCCCCCCCCCCCCACCCCCCCCCCCCCCCACCCCCCCCCCCCCCCACCCCCCCCCCCCCCCACCCCCCCCCCCCCCCACCCCCCCCCCCCCCCACCCCCCCCCCCCCCCACCCCCCCCCCCCCCCACCCCCCCCCCCCCCCACCCCCCCCCCCCCCCACCCCCCCCCCCCCCCACCCCCCCCCCCCCCCACCCCCCCCCCCCCCCACCCCCCCCCCCCCCCACCCCCCCCCCCCCCCACCCCCCCCCCCCCCCACCCCCCCCCCCCCCCACCCCCCCCCCCCCCCACCCCCCCCCCCCCCCACCCCCCCCCCCCCCCACCCCCCCCCCCCCCCACCCCCCCCCCCCCCCACCCCCCCCCCCCCCCACCCCCCCCCCCCCCCACCCCCCCCCCCCCCCACCCCCCCCCCCCCCCACCCCCCCCCCCCCCCACCCCCCCCCCCCCCCACCCCCCCCCCCCCCCACCCCCCCCCCCCCCCACCCCCCCCCCCCCCCACCCCCCCCCCCCCCCACCCCCCCCCCCCCCCACCCCCCCCCCCCCCCACCCCCCCCCCCCCCCACCCCCCCCCCCCCCCACCCCCCCCCCCCCCCACCCCCCCCCCCCCCCACCCCCCCCCCCCCCCACCCCCCCCCCCCCCCACCCCCCCCCCCCCCCACCCCCCCCCCCCCCCACCCCCCCCCCCCCCCACCCCCCCCCCCCCCCACCCCCCCCCCCCCCCACCCCCCCCCCCCCCCACCCCCCCCCCCCCCCACCCCCCCCCCCCCCCACCCCCCCCCCCCCCCACCCCCCCCCCCCCCCACCCCCCCCCCCCCCCACCCCCCCCCCCCCCCACCCCCCCCCCCCCCCACCCCCCCCCCCCCCCACCCCCCCCCCCCCCCACCCCCCCCCCCCCCCACCCCCCCCCCCCCCCACCCCCCCCCCCCCCCACCCCCCCCCCCCCCCACCCCCCCCCCCCCCCACCCCCCCCCCCCCCCACCCCCCCCCCCCCCCACCCCCCCCCCCCCCCACCCCCCCCCCCCCCCACCCCCCCCCCCCCCCACCCCCCCCCCCCCCCACCCCCCCCCCCCCCCACCCCCCCCCCCCCCCACCCCCCCCCCCCCCCACCCCCCCCCCCCCCCACCCCCCCCCCCCCCCACCCCCCCCCCCCCCCACCCCCCCCCCCCCCCACCCCCCCCCCCCCCCACCCCCCCCCCCCCCCACCCCCCCCCCCCCCCACCCCCCCCCCCCCCCACCCCCCCCCCCCCCCACCCCCCCCCCCCCCCACCCCCCCCCCCCCCCACCCCCCCCCCCCCCCACCCCCCCCCCCCCCCACCCCCCCCCCCCCCCACCCCCCCCCCCCCCCACCCCCCCCCCCCCCCACCCCCCCCCCCCCCCACCCCCCCCCCCCCCCACCCCCCCCCCCCCCCACCCCCCCCCCCCCCCACCCCCCCCCCCCCCCACCCCCCCCCCCCCCCACCCCCCCCCCCCCCCACCCCCCCCCCCCCCCACCCCCCCCCCCCCCCACCCCCCCCCCCCCCCACCCCCCCCCCCCCCCACCCCCCCCCCCCCCCACCCCCCCCCCCCCCCACCCCCCCCCCCCCCCACCCCCCCCCCCCCCCACCCCCCCCCCCCCCCACCCCCCCCCCCCCCCACCCCCCCCCCCCCCCACCCCCCCCCCCCCCCACCCCCCCCCCCCCCCACCCCCCCCCCCCCCCACCCCCCCCCCCCCCCACCCCCCCCCCCCCCCACCCCCCCCCCCCCCCACCCCCCCCCCCCCCCACCCCCCCCCCCCCCCACCCCCCCCCCCCCCCACCCCCCCCCCCCCCCACCCCCCCCCCCCCCCACCCCCCCCCCCCCCCACCCCCCCCCCCCCCCACCCCCCCCCCCCCCCACCCCCCCCCCCCCCCACCCCCCCCCCCCCCCACCCCCCCCCCCCCCCACCCCCCCCCCCCCCCACCCCCCCCCCCCCCCACCCCCCCCCCCCCCCACCCCCCCCCCCCCCCACCCCCCCCCCCCCCCACCCCCCCCCCCCCCCACCCCCCCCCCCCCCCACCCCCCCCCCCCCCCACCCCCCCCCCCCCCCACCCCCCCCCCCCCCCACCCCCCCCCCCCCCCACCCCCCCCCCCCCCCACCCCCCCCCCCCCCCACCCCCCCCCCCCCCCACCCCCCCCCCCCCCCACCCCCCCCCCCCCCCACCCCCCCCCCCCCCCACCCCCCCCCCCCCCCACCCCCCCCCCCCCCCACCCCCCCCCCCCCCCACCCCCCCCCCCCCCCACCCCCCCCCCCCCCCACCCCCCCCCCCCCCCACCCCCCCCCCCCCCCACCCCCCCCCCCCCCCACCCCCCCCCCCCCCCACCCCCCCCCCCCCCCACCCCCCCCCCCCCCCACCCCCCCCCCCCCCCACCCCCCCCCCCCCCCACCCCCCCCCCCCCCCACCCCCCCCCCCCCCCACCCCCCCCCCCCCCCACCCCCCCCCCCCCCCACCCCCCCCCCCCCCCACCCCCCCCCCCCCCCACCCCCCCCCCCCCCCACCCCCCCCCCCCCCCACCCCCCCCCCCCCCCACCCCCCCCCCCCCCCACCCCCCCCCCCCCCCACCCCCCCCCCCCCCCACCCCCCCCCCCCCCCACCCCCCCCCCCCCCCACCCCCCCCCCCCCCCACCCCCCCCCCCCCCCACCCCCCCCCCCCCCCACCCCCCCCCCCCCCCACCCCCCCCCCCCCCCACCCCCCCCCCCCCCCACCCCCCCCCCCCCCCACCCCCCCCCCCCCCCACCCCCCCCCCCCCCCACCCCCCCCCCCCCCCACCCCCCCCCCCCCCCACCCCCCCCCCCCCCCACCCCCCCCCCCCCCCACCCCCCCCCCCCCCCACCCCCCCCCCCCCCCACCCCCCCCCCCCCCCACCCCCCCCCCCCCCCACCCCCCCCCCCCCCCACCCCCCCCCCCCCCCACCCCCCCCCCCCCCCACCCCCCCCCCCCCCCACCCCCCCCCCCCCCCACCCCCCCCCCCCCCCACCCCCCCCCCCCCCCACCCCCCCCCCCCCCCACCCCCCCCCCCCCCCACCCCCCCCCCCCCCCACCCCCCCCCCCCCCCACCCCCCCCCCCCCCCACCCCCCCCCCCCCCCACCCCCCCCCCCCCCCACCCCCCCCCCCCCCCACCCCCCCCCCCCCCCACCCCCCCCCCCCCCCACCCCCCCCCCCCCCCACCCCCCCCCCCCCCCACCCCCCCCCCCCCCCACCCCCCCCCCCCCCCACCCCCCCCCCCCCCCACCCCCCCCCCCCCCCACCCCCCCCCCCCCCCACCCCCCCCCCCCCCCACCCCCCCCCCCCCCCACCCCCCCCCCCCCCCACCCCCCCCCCCCCCCACCCCCCCCCCCCCCCACCCCCCCCCCCCCCCACCCCCCCCCCCCCCCACCCCCCCCCCCCCCCACCCCCCCCCCCCCCCACCCCCCCCCCCCCCCACCCCCCCCCCCCCCCACCCCCCCCCCCCCCCACCCCCCCCCCCCCCCACCCCCCCCCCCCCCCACCCCCCCCCCCCCCCACCCCCCCCCCCCCCCACCCCCCCCCCCCCCCACCCCCCCCCCCCCCCACCCCCCCCCCCCCCCACCCCCCCCCCCCCCCACCCCCCCCCCCCCCCACCCCCCCCCCCCCCCACCCCCCCCCCCCCCCACCCCCCCCCCCCCCCACCCCCCCCCCCCCCCACCCCCCCCCCCCCCCACCCCCCCCCCCCCCCACCCCCCCCCCCCCCCACCCCCCCCCCCCCCCACCCCCCCCCCCCCCCACCCCCCCCCCCCCCCACCCCCCCCCCCCCCCACCCCCCCCCCCCCCCACCCCCCCCCCCCCCCACCCCCCCCCCCCCCCACCCCCCCCCCCCCCCACCCCCCCCCCCCCCCACCCCCCCCCCCCCCCACCCCCCCCCCCCCCCACCCCCCCCCCCCCCCACCCCCCCCCCCCCCCACCCCCCCCCCCCCCCACCCCCCCCCCCCCCCACCCCCCCCCCCCCCCACCCCCCCCCCCCCCCACCCCCCCCCCCCCCCACCCCCCCCCCCCCCCACCCCCCCCCCCCCCCACCCCCCCCCCCCCCCACCCCCCCCCCCCCCCACCCCCCCCCCCCCCCACCCCCCCCCCCCCCCACCCCCCCCCCCCCCCACCCCCCCCCCCCCCCACCCCCCCCCCCCCCCACCCCCCCCCCCCCCCACCCCCCCCCCCCCCCACCCCCCCCCCCCCCCACCCCCCCCCCCCCCCACCCCCCCCCCCCCCCACCCCCCCCCCCCCCCACCCCCCCCCCCCCCCACCCCCCCCCCCCCCCACCCCCCCCCCCCCCCACCCCCCCCCCCCCCCACCCCCCCCCCCCCCCACCCCCCCCCCCCCCCACCCCCCCCCCCCCCCACCCCCCCCCCCCCCCACCCCCCCCCCCCCCCACCCCCCCCCCCCCCCACCCCCCCCCCCCCCCACCCCCCCCCCCCCCCACCCCCCCCCCCCCCCACCCCCCCCCCCCCCCACCCCCCCCCCCCCCCACCCCCCCCCCCCCCCACCCCCCCCCCCCCCCACCCCCCCCCCCCCCCACCCCCCCCCCCCCCCACCCCCCCCCCCCCCCACCCCCCCCCCCCCCCACCCCCCCCCCCCCCCACCCCCCCCCCCCCCCACCCCCCCCCCCCCCCACCCCCCCCCCCCCCCACCCCCCCCCCCCCCCACCCCCCCCCCCCCCCACCCCCCCCCCCCCCCACCCCCCCCCCCCCCCACCCCCCCCCCCCCCCACCCCCCCCCCCCCCCACCCCCCCCCCCCCCCACCCCCCCCCCCCCCCACCCCCCCCCCCCCCCACCCCCCCCCCCCCCCACCCCCCCCCCCCCCCACCCCCCCCCCCCCCCACCCCCCCCCCCCCCCACCCCCCCCCCCCCCCACCCCCCCCCCCCCCCACCCCCCCCCCCCCCCACCCCCCCCCCCCCCCACCCCCCCCCCCCCCCACCCCCCCCCCCCCCCACCCCCCCCCCCCCCCACCCCCCCCCCCCCCCACCCCCCCCCCCCCCCACCCCCCCCCCCCCCCACCCCCCCCCCCCCCCACCCCCCCCCCCCCCCACCCCCCCCCCCCCCCACCCCCCCCCCCCCCCACCCCCCCCCCCCCCCACCCCCCCCCCCCCCCACCCCCCCCCCCCCCCACCCCCCCCCCCCCCCACCCCCCCCCCCCCCCACCCCCCCCCCCCCCCACCCCCCCCCCCCCCCACCCCCCCCCCCCCCCACCCCCCCCCCCCCCCACCCCCCCCCCCCCCCACCCCCCCCCCCCCCCACCCCCCCCCCCCCCCACCCCCCCCCCCCCCCACCCCCCCCCCCCCCCACCCCCCCCCCCCCCCACCCCCCCCCCCCCCCACCCCCCCCCCCCCCCACCCCCCCCCCCCCCCACCCCCCCCCCCCCCCACCCCCCCCCCCCCCCACCCCCCCCCCCCCCCACCCCCCCCCCCCCCCACCCCCCCCCCCCCCCACCCCCCCCCCCCCCCACCCCCCCCCCCCCCCACCCCCCCCCCCCCCCACCCCCCCCCCCCCCCACCCCCCCCCCCCCCCACCCCCCCCCCCCCCCACCCCCCCCCCCCCCCACCCCCCCCCCCCCCCACCCCCCCCCCCCCCCACCCCCCCCCCCCCCCACCCCCCCCCCCCCCCACCCCCCCCCCCCCCCACCCCCCCCCCCCCCCACCCCCCCCCCCCCCCACCCCCCCCCCCCCCCACCCCCCCCCCCCCCCACCCCCCCCCCCCCCCACCCCCCCCCCCCCCCACCCCCCCCCCCCCCCACCCCCCCCCCCCCCCACCCCCCCCCCCCCCCACCCCCCCCCCCCCCCACCCCCCCCCCCCCCCACCCCCCCCCCCCCCCACCCCCCCCCCCCCCCACCCCCCCCCCCCCCCACCCCCCCCCCCCCCCACCCCCCCCCCCCCCCACCCCCCCCCCCCCCCACCCCCCCCCCCCCCCACCCCCCCCCCCCCCCACCCCCCCCCCCCCCCACCCCCCCCCCCCCCCACCCCCCCCCCCCCCCACCCCCCCCCCCCCCCACCCCCCCCCCCCCCCACCCCCCCCCCCCCCCACCCCCCCCCCCCCCCACCCCCCCCCCCCCCCACCCCCCCCCCCCCCCACCCCCCCCCCCCCCCACCCCCCCCCCCCCCCACCCCCCCCCCCCCCCACCCCCCCCCCCCCCCACCCCCCCCCCCCCCCACCCCCCCCCCCCCCCACCCCCCCCCCCCCCCACCCCCCCCCCCCCCCACCCCCCCCCCCCCCCACCCCCCCCCCCCCCCACCCCCCCCCCCCCCCACCCCCCCCCCCCCCCACCCCCCCCCCCCCCCACCCCCCCCCCCCCCCACCCCCCCCCCCCCCCACCCCCCCCCCCCCCCACCCCCCCCCCCCCCCACCCCCCCCCCCCCCCACCCCCCCCCCCCCCCACCCCCCCCCCCCCCCACCCCCCCCCCCCCCCACCCCCCCCCCCCCCCACCCCCCCCCCCCCCCACCCCCCCCCCCCCCCACCCCCCCCCCCCCCCACCCCCCCCCCCCCCCACCCCCCCCCCCCCCCACCCCCCCCCCCCCCCACCCCCCCCCCCCCCCACCCCCCCCCCCCCCCACCCCCCCCCCCCCCCACCCCCCCCCCCCCCCACCCCCCCCCCCCCCCACCCCCCCCCCCCCCCACCCCCCCCCCCCCCCACCCCCCCCCCCCCCCACCCCCCCCCCCCCCCACCCCCCCCCCCCCCCACCCCCCCCCCCCCCCACCCCCCCCCCCCCCCACCCCCCCCCCCCCCCACCCCCCCCCCCCCCCACCCCCCCCCCCCCCCACCCCCCCCCCCCCCCACCCCCCCCCCCCCCCACCCCCCCCCCCCCCCACCCCCCCCCCCCCCCACCCCCCCCCCCCCCCACCCCCCCCCCCCCCCACCCCCCCCCCCCCCCACCCCCCCCCCCCCCCACCCCCCCCCCCCCCCACCCCCCCCCCCCC
Source organism: Sphaerodactylus townsendi (assembly GCF_021028975.2). Taxonomy (NCBI): domain Eukaryota; kingdom Metazoa; phylum Chordata; class Lepidosauria; order Squamata; family Sphaerodactylidae; genus Sphaerodactylus; species Sphaerodactylus townsendi. The sequence goes on from NC_059432.1 coordinate 17,607,696, forward strand.
CCACCCCCCCCCCCCCCCACCCCCCCCCCCCCCCACCCCCCCCCCCCCCCACCCCCCCCCCCCCCCACCCCCCCCCCCCCCCACCCCCCCCCCCCCCCACCCCCCCCCCCCCCCACCCCCCCCCCCCCCCACCCCCCCCCCCCCCCACCCCCCCCCCCCCCCACCCCCCCCCCCCCCCACCCCCCCCCCCCCCCACCCCCCCCCCCCCCCACCCCCCCCCCCCCCCACCCCCCCCCCCCCCCACCCCCCCCCCCCCCCACCCCCCCCCCCCCCCACCCCCCCCCCCCCCCACCCCCCCCCCCCCCCACCCCCCCCCCCCCCCACCCCCCCCCCCCCCCACCCCCCCCCCCCCCCACCCCCCCCCCCCCCCACCCCCCCCCCCCCCCACCCCCCCCCCCCCCCACCCCCCCCCCCCCCCACCCCCCCCCCCCCCCACCCCCCCCCCCCCCCACCCCCCCCCCCCCCCACCCCCCCCCCCCCCCACCCCCCCCCCCCCCCACCCCCCCCCCCCCCCACCCCCCCCCCCCCCCACCCCCCCCCCCCCCCACCCCCCCCCCCCCCCACCCCCCCCCCCCCCCACCCCCCCCCCCCCCCACCCCCCCCCCCCCCCACCCCCCCCCCCCCCCACCCCCCCCCCCCCCCACCCCCCCCCCCCCCCACCCCCCCCCCCCCCCACCCCCCCCCCCCCCCACCCCCCCCCCCCCCCACCCCCCCCCCCCCCCACCCCCCCCCCCCCCCACCCCCCCCCCCCCCCACCCCCCCCCCCCCCCACCCCCCCCCCCCCCCACCCCCCCCCCCCCCCACCCCCCCCCCCCCCCACCCCCCCCCCCCCCCACCCCCCCCCCCCCCCACCCCCCCCCCCCCCCACCCCCCCCCCCCCCCACCCCCCCCCCCCCCCACCCCCCCCCCCCCCCACCCCCCCCCCCCCCCACCCCCCCCCCCCCCCACCCCCCCCCCCCCCCACCCCCCCCCCCCCCCACCCCCCCCCCCCCCCACCCCCCCCCCCCCCCACCCCCCCCCCCCCCCACCCCCCCCCCCCCCCACCCCCCCCCCCCCCCACCCCCCCCCCCCCCCACCCCCCCCCCCCCCCACCCCCCCCCCCCCCCACCCCCCCCCCCCCCCACCCCCCCCCCCCCCCACCCCCCCCCCCCCCCACCCCCCCCCCCCCCCACCCCCCCCCCCCCCCACCCCCCCCCCCCCCCACCCCCCCCCCCCCCCACCCCCCCCCCCCCCCACCCCCCCCCCCCCCCACCCCCCCCCCCCCCCACCCCCCCCCCCCCCCACCCCCCCCCCCCCCCACCCCCCCCCCCCCCCACCCCCCCCCCCCCCCACCCCCCCCCCCCCCCACCCCCCCCCCCCCCCACCCCCCCCCCCCCCCACCCCCCCCCCCCCCCACCCCCCCCCCCCCCCACCCCCCCCCCCCCCCACCCCCCCCCCCCCCCACCCCCCCCCCCCCCCACCCCCCCCCCCCCCCACCCCCCCCCCCCCCCACCCCCCCCCCCCCCCACCCCCCCCCCCCCCCACCCCCCCCCCCCCCCACCCCCCCCCCCCCCCACCCCCCCCCCCCCCCACCCCCCCCCCCCCCCACCCCCCCCCCCCCCCACCCCCCCCCCCCCCCACCCCCCCCCCCCCCCACCCCCCCCCCCCCCCACCCCCCCCCCCCCCCACCCCCCCCCCCCCCCACCCCCCCCCCCCCCCACCCCCCCCCCCCCCCACCCCCCCCCCCCCCCACCCCCCCCCCCCCCCACCCCCCCCCCCCCCCACCCCCCCCCCCCCCCACCCCCCCCCCCCCCCACCCCCCCCCCCCCCCACCCCCCCCCCCCCCCACCCCCCCCCCCCCCCACCCCCCCCCCCCCCCACCCCCCCCCCCCCCCACCCCCCCCCCCCCCCACCCCCCCCCCCCCCCACCCCCCCCCCCCCCCACCCCCCCCCCCCCCCACCCCCCCCCCCCCCCACCCCCCCCCCCCCCCACCCCCCCCCCCCCCCACCCCCCCCCCCCCCCACCCCCCCCCCCCCCCACCCCCCCCCCCCCCCACCCCCCCCCCCCCCCACCCCCCCCCCCCCCCACCCCCCCCCCCCCCCACCCCCCCCCCCCCCCACCCCCCCCCCCCCCCACCCCCCCCCCCCCCCACCCCCCCCCCCCCCCACCCCCCCCCCCCCCCACCCCCCCCCCCCCCCACCCCCCCCCCCCCCCACCCCCCCCCCCCCCCACCCCCCCCCCCCCCCACCCCCCCCCCCCCCCACCCCCCCCCCCCCCCACCCCCCCCCCCCCCCACCCCCCCCCCCCCCCACCCCCCCCCCCCCCCACCCCCCCCCCCCCCCACCCCCCCCCCCCCCCACCCCCCCCCCCCCCCACCCCCCCCCCCCCCCACCCCCCCCCCCCCCCACCCCCCCCCCCCCCCACCCCCCCCCCCCCCCACCCCCCCCCCCCCCCACCCCCCCCCCCCCCCACCCCCCCCCCCCCCCACCCCCCCCCCCCCCCACCCCCCCCCCCCCCCACCCCCCCCCCCCCCCACCCCCCCCCCCCCCCACCCCCCCCCCCCCCCACCCCCCCCCCCCCCCACCCCCCCCCCCCCCCACCCCCCCCCCCCCCCACCCCCCCCCCCCCCCACCCCCCCCCCCCCCCACCCCCCCCCCCCCCCACCCCCCCCCCCCCCCACCCCCCCCCCCCCCCACCCCCCCCCCCCCCCACCCCCCCCCCCCCCCACCCCCCCCCCCCCCCACCCCCCCCCCCCCCCACCCCCCCCCCCCCCCACCCCCCCCCCCCCCCACCCCCCCCCCCCCCCACCCCCCCCCCCCCCCACCCCCCCCCCCCCCCACCCCCCCCCCCCCCCACCCCCCCCCCCCCCCACCCCCCCCCCCCCCCACCCCCCCCCCCCCCCACCCCCCCCCCCCCCCACCCCCCCCCCCCCCCACCCCCCCCCCCCCCCACCCCCCCCCCCCCCCACCCCCCCCCCCCCCCACCCCCCCCCCCCCCCACCCCCCCCCCCCCCCACCCCCCCCCCCCCCCACCCCCCCCCCCCCCCACCCCCCCCCCCCCCCACCCCCCCCCCCCCCCACCCCCCCCCCCCCCCACCCCCCCCCCCCCCCACCCCCCCCCCCCCCCACCCCCCCCCCCCCCCACCCCCCCCCCCCCCCACCCCCCCCCCCCCCCACCCCCCCCCCCCCCCACCCCCCCCCCCCCCCACCCCCCCCCCCCCCCACCCCCCCCCCCCCCCACCCCCCCCCCCCCCCACCCCCCCCCCCCCCCACCCCCCCCCCCCCCCACCCCCCCCCCCCCCCACCCCCCCCCCCCCCCACCCCCCCCCCCCCCCACCCCCCCCCCCCCCCACCCCCCCCCCCCCCCACCCCCCCCCCCCCCCACCCCCCCCCCCCCCCACCCCCCCCCCCCCCCACCCCCCCCCCCCCCCACCCCCCCCCCCCCCCACCCCCCCCCCCCCCCACCCCCCCCCCCCCCCACCCCCCCCCCCCCCCACCCCCCCCCCCCCCCACCCCCCCCCCCCCCCACCCCCCCCCCCCCCCACCCCCCCCCCCCCCCACCCCCCCCCCCCCCCACCCCCCCCCCCCCCCACCCCCCCCCCCCCCCACCCCCCCCCCCCCCCACCCCCCCCCCCCCCCACCCCCCCCCCCCCCCACCCCCCCCCCCCCCCACCCCCCCCCCCCCCCACCCCCCCCCCCCCCCACCCCCCCCCCCCCCCACCCCCCCCCCCCCCCACCCCCCCCCCCCCCCACCCCCCCCCCCCCCCACCCCCCCCCCCCCCCACCCCCCCCCCCCCCCACCCCCCCCCCCCCCCACCCCCCCCCCCCCCCACCCCCCCCCCCCCCCACCCCCCCCCCCCCCCACCCCCCCCCCCCCCCACCCCCCCCCCCCCCCACCCCCCCCCCCCCCCACCCCCCCCCCCCCCCACCCCCCCCCCCCCCCACCCCCCCCCCCCCCCACCCCCCCCCCCCCCCACCCCCCCCCCCCCCCACCCCCCCCCCCCCCCACCCCCCCCCCCCCCCACCCCCCCCCCCCCCCACCCCCCCCCCCCCCCACCCCCCCCCCCCCCCACCCCCCCCCCCCCCCACCCCCCCCCCCCCCCACCCCCCCCCCCCCCCACCCCCCCCCCCCCCCACCCCCCCCCCCCCCCACCCCCCCCCCCCCCCACCCCCCCCCCCCCCCACCCCCCCCCCCCCCCACCCCCCCCCCCCCCCACCCCCCCCCCCCCCCACCCCCCCCCCCCCCCACCCCCCCCCCCCCCCACCCCCCCCCCCCCCCACCCCCCCCCCCCCCCACCCCCCCCCCCCCCCACCCCCCCCCCCCCCCACCCCCCCCCCCCCCCACCCCCCCCCCCCCCCACCCCCCCCCCCCCCCACCCCCCCCCCCCCCCACCCCCCCCCCCCCCCACCCCCCCCCCCCCCCACCCCCCCCCCCCCCCACCCCCCCCCCCCCCCACCCCCCCCCCCCCCCACCCCCCCCCCCCCCCACCCCCCCCCCCCCCCACCCCCCCCCCCCCCCACCCCCCCCCCCCCCCACCCCCCCCCCCCCCCACCCCCCCCCCCCCCCACCCCCCCCCCCCCCCACCCCCCCCCCCCCCCACCCCCCCCCCCCCCCACCCCCCCCCCCCCCCACCCCCCCCCCCCCCCACCCCCCCCCCCCCCCACCCCCCCCCCCCCCCACCCCCCCCCCCCCCCACCCCCCCCCCCCCCCACCCCCCCCCCCCCCCACCCCCCCCCCCCCCCACCCCCCCCCCCCCCCACCCCCCCCCCCCCCCACCCCCCCCCCCCCCCACCCCCCCCCCCCCCCACCCCCCCCCCCCCCCACCCCCCCCCCCCCCCACCCCCCCCCCCCCCCACCCCCCCCCCCCCCCACCCCCCCCCCCCCCCACCCCCCCCCCCCCCCACCCCCCCCCCCCCCCACCCCCCCCCCCCCCCACCCCCCCCCCCCCCCACCCCCCCCCCCCCCCACCCCCCCCCCCCCCCACCCCCCCCCCCCCCCACCCCCCCCCCCCCCCACCCCCCCCCCCCCCCACCCCCCCCCCCCCCCACCCCCCCCCCCCCCCACCCCCCCCCCCCCCCACCCCCCCCCCCCCCCACCCCCCCCCCCCCCCACCCCCCCCCCCCCCCACCCCCCCCCCCCCCCACCCCCCCCCCCCCCCACCCCCCCCCCCCCCCACCCCCCCCCCCCCCCACCCCCCCCCCCCCCCACCCCCCCCCCCCCCCACCCCCCCCCCCCCCCACCCCCCCCCCCCCCCACCCCCCCCCCCCCCCACCCCCCCCCCCCCCCACCCCCCCCCCCCCCCACCCCCCCCCCCCCCCACCCCCCCCCCCCCCCACCCCCCCCCCCCCCCACCCCCCCCCCCCCCCACCCCCCCCCCCCCCCACCCCCCCCCCCCCCCACCCCCCCCCCCCCCCACCCCCCCCCCCCCCCACCCCCCCCCCCCCCCACCCCCCCCCCCCCCCACCCCCCCCCCCCCCCACCCCCCCCCCCCCCCACCCCCCCCCCCCCCCACCCCCCCCCCCCCCCACCCCCCCCCCCCCCCACCCCCCCCCCCCCCCACCCCCCCCCCCCCCCACCCCCCCCCCCCCCCACCCCCCCCCCCCCCCACCCCCCCCCCCCCCCACCCCCCCCCCCCCCCACCCCCCCCCCCCCCCACCCCCCCCCCCCCCCACCCCCCCCCCCCCCCACCCCCCCCCCCCCCCACCCCCCCCCCCCCCCACCCCCCCCCCCCCCCACCCCCCCCCCCCCCCACCCCCCCCCCCCCCCACCCCCCCCCCCCCCCACCCCCCCCCCCCCCCACCCCCCCCCCCCCCCACCCCCCCCCCCCCCCACCCCCCCCCCCCCCCACCCCCCCCCCCCCCCACCCCCCCCCCCCCCCACCCCCCCCCCCCCCCACCCCCCCCCCCCCCCACCCCCCCCCCCCCCCACCCCCCCCCCCCCCCACCCCCCCCCCCCCCCACCCCCCCCCCCCCCCACCCCCCCCCCCCCCCACCCCCCCCCCCCCCCACCCCCCCCCCCCCCCACCCCCCCCCCCCCCCACCCCCCCCCCCCCCCACCCCCCCCCCCCCCCACCCCCCCCCCCCCCCACCCCCCCCCCCCCCCACCCCCCCCCCCCCCCACCCCCCCCCCCCCCCACCCCCCCCCCCCCCCACCCCCCCCCCCCCCCACCCCCCCCCCCCCCCACCCCCCCCCCCCCCCACCCCCCCCCCCCCCCACCCCCCCCCCCCCCCACCCCCCCCCCCCCCCACCCCCCCCCCCCCCCACCCCCCCCCCCCCCCACCCCCCCCCCCCCCCACCCCCCCCCCCCCCCACCCCCCCCCCCCCCCACCCCCCCCCCCCCCCACCCCCCCCCCCCCCCACCCCCCCCCCCCCCCACCCCCCCCCCCCCCCACCCCCCCCCCCCCCCACCCCCCCCCCCCCCCACCCCCCCCCCCCCCCACCCCCCCCCCCCCCCACCCCCCCCCCCCCCCACCCCCCCCCCCCCCCACCCCCCCCCCCCCCCACCCCCCCCCCCCCCCACCCCCCCCCCCCCCCACCCCCCCCCCCCCCCACCCCCCCCCCCCCCCACCCCCCCCCCCCCCCACCCCCCCCCCCCCCCACCCCCCCCCCCCCCCACCCCCCCCCCCCCCCACCCCCCCCCCCCCCCACCCCCCCCCCCCCCCACCCCCCCCCCCCCCCACCCCCCCCCCCCCCCACCCCCCCCCCCCCCCACCCCCCCCCCCCCCCACCCCCCCCCCCCCCCACCCCCCCCCCCCCCCACCCCCCCCCCCCCCCACCCCCCCCCCCCCCCACCCCCCCCCCCCCCCACCCCCCCCCCCCCCCACCCCCCCCCCCCCCCACCCCCCCCCCCCCCCACCCCCCCCCCCCCCCACCCCCCCCCCCCCCCACCCCCCCCCCCCCCCACCCCCCCCCCCCCCCACCCCCCCCCCCCCCCACCCCCCCCCCCCCCCACCCCCCCCCCCCCCCACCCCCCCCCCCCCCCACCCCCCCCCCCCCCCACCCCCCCCCCCCCCCACCCCCCCCCCCCCCCACCCCCCCCCCCCCCCACCCCCCCCCCCCCCCACCCCCCCCCCCCCCCACCCCCCCCCCCCCCCACCCCCCCCCCCCCCCACCCCCCCCCCCCCCCACCCCCCCCCCCCCCCACCCCCCCCCCCCCCCACCCCCCCCCCCCCCCACCCCCCCCCCCCCCCACCCCCCCCCCCCCCCACCCCCCCCCCCCCCCACCCCCCCCCCCCCCCACCCCCCCCCCCCCCCACCCCCCCCCCCCCCCACCCCCCCCCCCCCCCACCCCCCCCCCCCCCCACCCCCCCCCCCCCCCACCCCCCCCCCCCCCCACCCCCCCCCCCCCCCACCCCCCCCCCCCCCCACCCCCCCCCCCCCCCACCCCCCCCCCCCCCCACCCCCCCCCCCCCCCACCCCCCCCCCCCCCCACCCCCCCCCCCCCCCACCCCCCCCCCCCCCCACCCCCCCCCCCCCCCACCCCCCCCCCCCCCCACCCCCCCCCCCCCCCACCCCCCCCCCCCCCCACCCCCCCCCCCCCCCACCCCCCCCCCCCCCCACCCCCCCCCCCCCCCACCCCCCCCCCCCCCCACCCCCCCCCCCCCCCACCCCCCCCCCCCCCCACCCCCCCCCCCCCCCACCCCCCCCCCCCCCCACCCCCCCCCCCCCCCACCCCCCCCCCCCCCCACCCCCCCCCCCCCCCACCCCCCCCCCCCCCCACCCCCCCCCCCCCCCACCCCCCCCCCCCCCCACCCCCCCCCCCCCCCACCCCCCCCCCCCCCCACCCCCCCCCCCCCCCACCCCCCCCCCCCCCCACCCCCCCCCCCCCCCACCCCCCCCCCCCCCCACCCCCCCCCCCCCCCACCCCCCCCCCCCCCCACCCCCCCCCCCCCCCACCCCCCCCCCCCCCCACCCCCCCCCCCCCCCACCCCCCCCCCCCCCCACCCCCCCCCCCCCCCACCCCCCCCCCCCCCCACCCCCCCCCCCCCCCACCCCCCCCCCCCCCCACCCCCCCCCCCCCCCACCCCCCCCCCCCCCCACCCCCCCCCCCCCCCACCCCCCCCCCCCCCCACCCCCCCCCCCCCCCACCCCCCCCCCCCCCCACCCCCCCCCCCCCCCACCCCCCCCCCCCCCCACCCCCCCCCCCCCCCACCCCCCCCCCCCCCCACCCCCCCCCCCCCCCACCCCCCCCCCCCCCCACCCCCCCCCCCCCCCACCCCCCCCCCCCCCCACCCCCCCCCCCCCCCACCCCCCCCCCCCCCCACCCCCCCCCCCCCCCACCCCCCCCCCCCCCCACCCCCCCCCCCCCCCACCCCCCCCCCCCCCCACCCCCCCCCCCCCCCACCCCCCCCCCCCCCCACCCCCCCCCCCCCCCACCCCCCCCCCCCCCCACCCCCCCCCCCCCCCACCCCCCCCCCCCCCCACCCCCCCCCCCCCCCACCCCCCCCCCCCCCCACCCCCCCCCCCCCCCACCCCCCCCCCCCCCCACCCCCCCCCCCCCCCACCCCCCCCCCCCCCCACCCCCCCCCCCCCCCACCCCCCCCCCCCCCCACCCCCCCCCCCCCCCACCCCCCCCCCCCCCCACCCCCCCCCCCCCCCACCCCCCCCCCCCCCCACCCCCCCCCCCCCCCACCCCCCCCCCCCCCCACCCCCCCCCCCCCCCACCCCCCCCCCCCCCCACCCCCCCCCCCCCCCACCCCCCCCCCCCCCCACCCCCCCCCCCCCCCACCCCCCCCCCCCCCCACCCCCCCCCCCCCCCACCCCCCCCCCCCCCCACCCCCCCCCCCCCCCACCCCCCCCCCCCCCCACCCCCCCCCCCCCCCACCCCCCCCCCCCCCCACCCCCCCCCCCCCCCACCCCCCCCCCCCCCCACCCCCCCCCCCCCCCACCCCCCCCCCCCCCCACCCCCCCCCCCCCCCACCCCCCCCCCCCCCCACCCCCCCCCCCCCCCACCCCCCCCCCCCCCCACCCCCCCCCCCCCCCACCCCCCCCCCCCCCCACCCCCCCCCCCCCCCACCCCCCCCCCCCCCCACCCCCCCCCCCCCCCACCCCCCCCCCCCCCCACCCCCCCCCCCCCCCACCCCCCCCCCCCCCCACCCCCCCCCCCCCCCACCCCCCCCCCCCCCCACCCCCCCCCCCCCCCACCCCCCCCCCCCCCCACCCCCCCCCCCCCCCACCCCCCCCCCCCCCCACCCCCCCCCCCCCCCACCCCCCCCCCCCCCCACCCCCCCCCCCCCCCACCCCCCCCCCCCCCCACCCCCCCCCCCCCCCACCCCCCCCCCCCCCCACCCCCCCCCCCCCCCACCCCCCCCCCCCCCCACCCCCCCCCCCCCCCACCCCCCCCCCCCCCCACCCCCCCCCCCCCCCACCCCCCCCCCCCCCCACCCCCCCCCCCCCCCACCCCCCCCCCCCCCCACCCCCCCCCCCCCCCACCCCCCCCCCCCCCCACCCCCCCCCCCCCCCACCCCCCCCCCCCCCCACCCCCCCCCCCCCCCACCCCCCCCCCCCCCCACCCCCCCCCCCCCCCACCCCCCCCCCCCCCCACCCCCCCCCCCCCCCACCCCCCCCCCCCCCCACCCCCCCCCCCCCCCACCCCCCCCCCCCCCCACCCCCCCCCCCCCCCACCCCCCCCCCCCCCCACCCCCCCCCCCCCCCACCCCCCCCCCCCCCCACCCCCCCCCCCCCCCACCCCCCCCCCCCCCCACCCCCCCCCCCCCCCACCCCCCCCCCCCCCCACCCCCCCCCCCCCCCACCCCCCCCCCCCCCCACCCCCCCCCCCCCCCACCCCCCCCCCCCCCCACCCCCCCCCCCCCCCACCCCCCCCCCCCCCCACCCCCCCCCCCCCCCACCCCCCCCCCCCCCCACCCCCCCCCCCCCCCACCCCCCCCCCCCCCCACCCCCCCCCCCCCCCACCCCCCCCCCCCCCCACCCCCCCCCCCCCCCACCCCCCCCCCCCCCCACCCCCCCCCCCCCCCACCCCCCCCCCCCCCCACCCCCCCCCCCCCCCACCCCCCCCCCCCCCCACCCCCCCCCCCCCCCACCCCCCCCCCCCCCCACCCCCCCCCCCCCCCACCCCCCCCCCCCCCCACCCCCCCCCCCCCCCACCCCCCCCCCCCCCCACCCCCCCCCCCCCCCACCCCCCCCCCCCCCCACCCCCCCCCCCCCCCACCCCCCCCCCCCCCCACCCCCCCCCCCCCCCACCCCCCCCCCCCCCCACCCCCCCCCCCCCCCACCCCCCCCCCCCCCCACCCCCCCCCCCCCCCACCCCCCCCCCCCCCCACCCCCCCCCCCCCCCACCCCCCCCCCCCCCCACCCCCCCCCCCCCCCACCCCCCCCCCCCCCCACCCCCCCCCCCCCCCACCCCCCCCCCCCCCCACCCCCCCCCCCCCCCACCCCCCCCCCCCCCCACCCCCCCCCCCCCCCACCCCCCCCCCCCCCCACCCCCCCCCCCCCCCACCCCCCCCCCCCCCCACCCCCCCCCCCCCCCACCCCCCCCCCCCCCCACCCCCCCCCCCCCCCACCCCCCCCCCCCCCCACCCCCCCCCCCCCCCACCCCCCCCCCCCCCCACCCCCCCCCCCCCCCACCCCCCCCCCCCCCCACCCCCCCCCCCCCCCACCCCCCCCCCCCCCCACCCCCCCCCCCCCCCACCCCCCCCCCCCCCCACCCCCCCCCCCCCCCACCCCCCCCCCCCCCCACCCCCCCCCCCCCCCACCCCCCCCCCCCCCCACCCCCCCCCCCCCCCACCCCCCCCCCCCCCCACCCCCCCCCCCCCCCACCCCCCCCCCCCCCCACCCCCCCCCCCCCCCACCCCCCCCCCCCCCCACCCCCCCCCCCCCCCACCCCCCCCCCCCCCCACCCCCCCCCCCCCCCACCCCCCCCCCCCCCCACCCCCCCCCCCCCCCACCCCCCCCCCCCCCCACCCCCCCCCCCCCCCACCCCCCCCCCCCCCCACCCCCCCCCCCCCCCACCCCCCCCCCCCCCCACCCCCCCCCCCCCCCACCCCCCCCCCCCCCCACCCCCCCCCCCCCCCACCCCCCCCCCCCCCCACCCCCCCCCCCCCCCACCCCCCCCCCCCCCCACCCCCCCCCCCCCCCACCCCCCCCCCCCCCCACCCCCCCCCCCCCCCACCCCCCCCCCCCCCCACCCCCCCCCCCCCCCACCCCCCCCCCCCCCCACCCCCCCCCCCCCCCACCCCCCCCCCCCCCCACCCCCCCCCCCCCCCACCCCCCCCCCCCCCCACCCCCCCCCCCCCCCACCCCCCCCCCCCCCCACCCCCCCCCCCCCCCACCCCCCCCCCCCCCCACCCCCCCCCCCCCCCACCCCCCCCCCCCCCCACCCCCCCCCCCCCCCACCCCCCCCCCCCCCCACCCCCCCCCCCCCCCACCCCCCCCCCCCCCCACCCCCCCCCCCCCCCACCCCCCCCCCCCCCCACCCCCCCCCCCCCCCACCCCCCCCCCCCCCCACCCCCCCCCCCCCCCACCCCCCCCCCCCCCCACCCCCCCCCCCCCCCACCCCCCCCCCCCCCCACCCCCCCCCCCCCCCACCCCCCCCCCCCCCCACCCCCCCCCCCCCCCACCCCCCCCCCCCCCCACCCCCCCCCCCCCCCACCCCCCCCCCCCCCCACCCCCCCCCCCCCCCACCCCCCCCCCCCCCCACCCCCCCCCCCCCCCACCCCCCCCCCCCCCCACCCCCCCCCCCCCCCACCCCCCCCCCCCCCCACCCCCCCCCCCCCCCACCCCCCCCCCCCCCCACCCCCCCCCCCCCCCACCCCCCCCCCCCCCCACCCCCCCCCCCCCCCACCCCCCCCCCCCCCCACCCCCCCCCCCCCCCACCCCCCCCCCCCCCCACCCCCCCCCCCCCCCACCCCCCCCCCCCCCCACCCCCCCCCCCCCCCACCCCCCCCCCCCCCCACCCCCCCCCCCCCCCACCCCCCCCCCCCCCCACCCCCCCCCCCCCCCACCCCCCCCCCCCCCCACCCCCCCCCCCCCCCACCCCCCCCCCCCCCCACCCCCCCCCCCCCCCACCCCCCCCCCCCCCCACCCCCCCCCCCCCCCACCCCCCCCCCCCCCCACCCCCCCCCCCCCCCACCCCCCCCCCCCCCCACCCCCCCCCCCCCCCACCCCCCCCCCCCCCCACCCCCCCCCCCCCCCACCCCCCCCCCCCCCCACCCCCCCCCCCCCCCACCCCCCCCCCCCCCCACCCCCCCCCCCCCCCACCCCCCCCCCCCCCCACCCCCCCCCCCCCCCACCCCCCCCCCCCCCCACCCCCCCCCCCCCCCACCCCCCCCCCCCCCCACCCCCCCCCCCCCCCACCCCCCCCCCCCCCCACCCCCCCCCCCCCCCACCCCCCCCCCCCCCCACCCCCCCCCCCCCCCACCCCCCCCCCCCCCCACCCCCCCCCCCCCCCACCCCCCCCCCCCCCCACCCCCCCCCCCCCCCACCCCCCCCCCCCCCCACCCCCCCCCCCCCCCACCCCCCCCCCCCCCCACCCCCCCCCCCCCCCACCCCCCCCCCCCCCCACCCCCCCCCCCCCCCACCCCCCCCCCCCCCCACCCCCCCCCCCCCCCACCCCCCCCCCCCCCCACCCCCCCCCCCCCCCACCCCCCCCCCCCCCCACCCCCCCCCCCCCCCACCCCCCCCCCCCCCCACCCCCCCCCCCCCCCACCCCCCCCCCCCCCCACCCCCCCCCCCCCCCACCCCCCCCCCCCCCCACCCCCCCCCCCCCCCACCCCCCCCCCCCCCCACCCCCCCCCCCCCCCACCCCCCCCCCCCCCCACCCCCCCCCCCCCCCACCCCCCCCCCCCCCCACCCCCCCCCCCCCCCACCCCCCCCCCCCCCCACCCCCCCCCCCCCCCACCCCCCCCCCCCCCCACCCCCCCCCCCCCCCACCCCCCCCCCCCCCCACCCCCCCCCCCCCCCACCCCCCCCCCCCCCCACCCCCCCCCCCCCCCACCCCCCCCCCCCCCCACCCCCCCCCCCCCCCACCCCCCCCCCCCCCCACCCCCCCCCCCCCCCACCCCCCCCCCCCCCCACCCCCCCCCCCCCCCACCCCCCCCCCCCCCCACCCCCCCCCCCCCCCACCCCCCCCCCCCCCCACCCCCCCCCCCCCCCACCCCCCCCCCCCCCCACCCCCCCCCCCCCCCACCCCCCCCCCCCCCCACCCCCCCCCCCCCCCACCCCCCCCCCCCCCCACCCCCCCCCCCCCCCACCCCCCCCCCCCCCCACCCCCCCCCCCCCCCACCCCCCCCCCCCCCCACCCCCCCCCCCCCCCACCCCCCCCCCCCCCCACCCCCCCCCCCCCCCACCCCCCCCCCCCCCCACCCCCCCCCCCCCCCACCCCCCCCCCCCCCCACCCCCCCCCCCCCCCACCCCCCCCCCCCCCCACCCCCCCCCCCCCCCACCCCCCCCCCCCCCCACCCCCCCCCCCCCCCACCCCCCCCCCCCCCCACCCCCCCCCCCCCCCACCCCCCCCCCCCCCCACCCCCCCCCCCCCCCACCCCCCCCCCCCCCCACCCCCCCCCCCCCCCACCCCCCCCCCCCCCCACCCCCCCCCCCCCCCACCCCCCCCCCCCCCCACCCCCCCCCCCCCCCACCCCCCCCCCCCCCCACCCCCCCCCCCCCCCACCCCCCCCCCCCCCCACCCCCCCCCCCCCCCACCCCCCCCCCCCCCCACCCCCCCCCCCCCCCACCCCCCCCCCCCCCCACCCCCCCCCCCCCCCACCCCCCCCCCCCCCCACCCCCCCCCCCCCCCACCCCCCCCCCCCCCCACCCCCCCCCCCCCCCACCCCCCCCCCCCCCCACCCCCCCCCCCCCCCACCCCCCCCCCCCCCCACCCCCCCCCCCCCCCACCCCCCCCCCCCCCCACCCCCCCCCCCCCCCACCCCCCCCCCCCCCCACCCCCCCCCCCCCCCACCCCCCCCCCCCCCCACCCCCCCCCCCCCCCACCCCCCCCCCCCCCCACCCCCCCCCCCCCCCACCCCCCCCCCCCCCCACCCCCCCCCCCCCCCACCCCCCCCCCCCCCCACCCCCCCCCCCCCCCACCCCCCCCCCCCCCCACCCCCCCCCCCCCCCACCCCCCCCCCCCCCCACCCCCCCCCCCCCCCACCCCCCCCCCCCCCCACCCCCCCCCCCCCCCACCCCCCCCCCCCCCCACCCCCCCCCCCCCCCACCCCCCCCCCCCCCCACCCCCCCCCCCCCCCACCCCCCCCCCCCCCCACCCCCCCCCCCCCCCACCCCCCCCCCCCCCCACCCCCCCCCCCCCCCACCCCCCCCCCCCCCCACCCCCCCCCCCCCCCACCCCCCCCCCCCCCCACCCCCCCCCCCCCCCACCCCCCCCCCCCCCCACCCCCCCCCCCCCCCACCCCCCCCCCCCCCCACCCCCCCCCCCCCCCACCCCCCCCCCCCCCCACCCCCCCCCCCCCCCACCCCCCCCCCCCCCCACCCCCCCCCCCCCCCACCCCCCCCCCCCCCCACCCCCCCCCCCCCCCACCCCCCCCCCCCCCCACCCCCCCCCCCCCCCACCCCCCCCCCCCCCCACCCCCCCCCCCCCCCACCCCCCCCCCCCCCCACCCCCCCCCCCCCCCACCCCCCCCCCCCCCCACCCCCCCCCCCCCCCACCCCCCCCCCCCCCCACCCCCCCCCCCCCCCACCCCCCCCCCCCCCCACCCCCCCCCCCCCCCACCCCCCCCCCCCCCCACCCCCCCCCCCCCCCACCCCCCCCCCCCCCCACCCCCCCCCCCCCCCACCCCCCCCCCCCCCCACCCCCCCCCCCCCCCACCCCCCCCCCCCCCCACCCCCCCCCCCCCCCACCCCCCCCCCCCCCCACCCCCCCCCCCCCCCACCCCCCCCCCCCCCCACCCCCCCCCCCCCCCACCCCCCCCCCCCCCCACCCCCCCCCCCCCCCACCCCCCCCCCCCCCCACCCCCCCCCCCCCCCACCCCCCCCCCCCCCCACCCCCCCCCCCCCCCACCCCCCCCCCCCCCCACCCCCCCCCCCCCCCACCCCCCCCCCCCCCCACCCCCCCCCCCCCCCACCCCCCCCCCCCCCCACCCCCCCCCCCCCCCACCCCCCCCCCCCCCCACCCCCCCCCCCCCCCACCCCCCCCCCCCCCCACCCCCCCCCCCCCCCACCCCCCCCCCCCCCCACCCCCCCCCCCCCCCACCCCCCCCCCCCCCCACCCCCCCCCCCCCCCACCCCCCCCCCCCCCCACCCCCCCCCCCCCCCACCCCCCCCCCCCCCCACCCCCCCCCCCCCCCACCCCCCCCCCCCCCCACCCCCCCCCCCCCCCACCCCCCCCCCCCCCCACCCCCCCCCCCCCCCACCCCCCCCCCCCCCCACCCCCCCCCCCCCCCACCCCCCCCCCCCCCCACCCCCCCCCCCCCCCACCCCCCCCCCCCCCCACCCCCCCCCCCCCCCACCCCCCCCCCCCCCCACCCCCCCCCCCCCCCACCCCCCCCCCCCCCCACCCCCCCCCCCCCCCACCCCCCCCCCCCCCCACCCCCCCCCCCCCCCACCCCCCCCCCCCCCCACCCCCCCCCCCCCCCACCCCCCCCCCCCCCCACCCCCCCCCCCCCCCACCCCCCCCCCCCCCCACCCCCCCCCCCCCCCACCCCCCCCCCCCCCCACCCCCCCCCCCCCCCACCCCCCCCCCCCCCCACCCCCCCCCCCCCCCACCCCCCCCCCCCCCCACCCCCCCCCCCCCCCACCCCCCCCCCCCCCCACCCCCCCCCCCCCCCACCCCCCCCCCCCCCCACCCCCCCCCCCCCCCACCCCCCCCCCCCCCCACCCCCCCCCCCCCCCACCCCCCCCCCCCCCCACCCCCCCCCCCCCCCACCCCCCCCCCCCCCCACCCCCCCCCCCCCCCACCCCCCCCCCCCCCCACCCCCCCCCCCCCCCACCCCCCCCCCCCCCCACCCCCCCCCCCCCCCACCCCCCCCCCCCCCCACCCCCCCCCCCCCCCACCCCCCCCCCCCCCCACCCCCCCCCCCCCCCACCCCCCCCCCCCCCCACCCCCCCCCCCCCCCACCCCCCCCCCCCCCCACCCCCCCCCCCCCCCACCCCCCCCCCCCCCCACCCCCCCCCCCCCCCACCCCCCCCCCCCCCCACCCCCCCCCCCCCCCACCCCCCCCCCCCCCCACCCCCCCCCCCCCCCACCCCCCCCCCCCCCCACCCCCCCCCCCCCCCACCCCCCCCCCCCCCCACCCCCCCCCCCCCCCACCCCCCCCCCCCCCCACCCCCCCCCCCCCCCACCCCCCCCCCCCCCCACCCCCCCCCCCCCCCACCCCCCCCCCCCCCCACCCCCCCCCCCCCCCACCCCCCCCCCCCCCCACCCCCCCCCCCCCCCACCCCCCCCCCCCCCCACCCCCCCCCCCCCCCACCCCCCCCCCCCCCCACCCCCCCCCCCCCCCACCCCCCCCCCCCCCCACCCCCCCCCCCCCCCACCCCCCCCCCCCCCCACCCCCCCCCCCCCCCACCCCCCCCCCCCCCCACCCCCCCCCCCCCCCACCCCCCCCCCCCCCCACCCCCCCCCCCCCCCACCCCCCCCCCCCCCCACCCCCCCCCCCCCCCACCCCCCCCCCCCCCCACCCCCCCCCCCCCCCACCCCCCCCCCCCCCCACCCCCCCCCCCCCCCACCCCCCCCCCCCCCCACCCCCCCCCCCCCCCACCCCCCCCCCCCCCCACCCCCCCCCCCCCCCACCCCCCCCCCCCCCCACCCCCCCCCCCCCCCACCCCCCCCCCCCCCCACCCCCCCCCCCCCCCACCCCCCCCCCCCCCCACCCCCCCCCCCCCCCACCCCCCCCCCCCCCCACCCCCCCCCCCCCCCACCCCCCCCCCCCCCCACCCCCCCCCCCCCCCACCCCCCCCCCCCCCCACCCCCCCCCCCCCCCACCCCCCCCCCCCCCCACCCCCCCCCCCCCCCACCCCCCCCCCCCCCCACCCCCCCCCCCCCCCACCCCCCCCCCCCCCCACCCCCCCCCCCCCCCACCCCCCCCCCCCCCCACCCCCCCCCCCCCCCACCCCCCCCCCCCCCCACCCCCCCCCCCCCCCACCCCCCCCCCCCCCCACCCCCCCCCCCCCCCACCCCCCCCCCCCCCCACCCCCCCCCCCCCCCACCCCCCCCCCCCCCCACCCCCCCCCCCCCCCACCCCCCCCCCCCCCCACCCCCCCCCCCCCCCACCCCCCCCCCCCCCCACCCCCCCCCCCCCCCACCCCCCCCCCCCCCCACCCCCCCCCCCCCCCACCCCCCCCCCCCCCCACCCCCCCCCCCCCCCACCCCCCCCCCCCCCCACCCCCCCCCCCCCCCACCCCCCCCCCCCCCCACCCCCCCCCCCCCCCACCCCCCCCCCCCCCCACCCCCCCCCCCCCCCACCCCCCCCCCCCCCCACCCCCCCCCCCCCCCACCCCCCCCCCCCCCCACCCCCCCCCCCCCCCACCCCCCCCCCCCCCCACCCCCCCCCCCCCCCACCCCCCCCCCCCCCCACCCCCCCCCCCCCCCACCCCCCCCCCCCCCCACCCCCCCCCCCCCCCACCCCCCCCCCCCCCCACCCCCCCCCCCCCCCACCCCCCCCCCCCCCCACCCCCCCCCCCCCCCACCCCCCCCCCCCCCCACCCCCCCCCCCCCCCACCCCCCCCCCCCCCCACCCCCCCCCCCCCCCACCCCCCCCCCCCCCCACCCCCCCCCCCCCCCACCCCCCCCCCCCCCCACCCCCCCCCCCCCCCACCCCCCCCCCCCCCCACCCCCCCCCCCCCCCACCCCCCCCCCCCCCCACCCCCCCCCCCCCCCACCCCCCCCCCCCCCCACCCCCCCCCCCCCCCACCCCCCCCCCCCCCCACCCCCCCCCCCCCCCACCCCCCCCCCCCCCCACCCCCCCCCCCCCCCACCCCCCCCCCCCCCCACCCCCCCCCCCCCCCACCCCCCCCCCCCCCCACCCCCCCCCCCCCCCACCCCCCCCCCCCCCCACCCCCCCCCCCCCCCACCCCCCCCCCCCCCCACCCCCCCCCCCCCCCACCCCCCCCCCCCCCCACCCCCCCCCCCCCCCACCCCCCCCCCCCCCCACCCCCCCCCCCCCCCACCCCCCCCCCCCCCCACCCCCCCCCCCCCCCACCCCCCCCCCCCCCCACCCCCCCCCCCCCCCACCCCCCCCCCCCCCCACCCCCCCCCCCCCCCACCCCCCCCCCCCCCCACCCCCCCCCCCCCCCACCCCCCCCCCCCCCCACCCCCCCCCCCCCCCACCCCCCCCCCCCCCCACCCCCCCCCCCCCCCACCCCCCCCCCCCCCCACCCCCCCCCCCCCCCACCCCCCCCCCCCCCCACCCCCCCCCCCCCCCACCCCCCCCCCCCCCCACCCCCCCCCCCCCCCACCCCCCCCCCCCCCCACCCCCCCCCCCCCCCACCCCCCCCCCCCCCCACCCCCCCCCCCCCCCACCCCCCCCCCCCCCCACCCCCCCCCCCCCCCACCCCCCCCCCCCCCCACCCCCCCCCCCCCCCACCCCCCCCCCCCCCCACCCCCCCCCCCCCCCACCCCCCCCCCCCCCCACCCCCCCCCCCCCCCACCCCCCCCCCCCCCCACCCCCCCCCCCCCCCACCCCCCCCCCCCCCCACCCCCCCCCCCCCCCACCCCCCCCCCCCCCCACCCCCCCCCCCCCCCACCCCCCCCCCCCCCCACCCCCCCCCCCCCCCACCCCCCCCCCCCCCCACCCCCCCCCCCCCCCACCCCCCCCCCCCCCCACCCCCCCCCCCCCCCACCCCCCCCCCCCCCCACCCCCCCCCCCCCCCACCCCCCCCCCCCCCCACCCCCCCCCCCCCCCACCCCCCCCCCCCCCCACCCCCCCCCCCCCCCACCCCCCCCCCCCCCCACCCCCCCCCCCCCCCACCCCCCCCCCCCCCCACCCCCCCCCCCCCCCACCCCCCCCCCCCCCCACCCCCCCCCCCCCCCACCCCCCCCCCCCCCCACCCCCCCCCCCCCCCACCCCCCCCCCCCCCCACCCCCCCCCCCCCCCACCCCCCCCCCCCCCCACCCCCCCCCCCCCCCACCCCCCCCCCCCCCCACCCCCCCCCCCCCCCACCCCCCCCCCCCCCCACCCCCCCCCCCCCCCACCCCCCCCCCCCCCCACCCCCCCCCCCCCCCACCCCCCCCCCCCCCCACCCCCCCCCCCCCCCACCCCCCCCCCCCCCCACCCCCCCCCCCCCCCACCCCCCCCCCCCCCCACCCCCCCCCCCCCCCACCCCCCCCCCCCCCCACCCCCCCCCCCCCCCACCCCCCCCCCCCCCCACCCCCCCCCCCCCCCACCCCCCCCCCCCCCCACCCCCCCCCCCCCCCACCCCCCCCCCCCCCCACCCCCCCCCCCCCCCACCCCCCCCCCCCCCCACCCCCCCCCCCCCCCACCCCCCCCCCCCCCCACCCCCCCCCCCCCCCACCCCCCCCCCCCCCCACCCCCCCCCCCCCCCACCCCCCCCCCCCCCCACCCCCCCCCCCCCCCACCCCCCCCCCCCCCCACCCCCCCCCCCCCCCACCCCCCCCCCCCCCCACCCCCCCCCCCCCCCACCCCCCCCCCCCCCCACCCCCCCCCCCCCCCACCCCCCCCCCCCCCCACCCCCCCCCCCCCCCACCCCCCCCCCCCCCCACCCCCCCCCCCCCCCACCCCCCCCCCCCCCCACCCCCCCCCCCCCCCACCCCCCCCCCCCCCCACCCCCCCCCCCCCCCACCCCCCCCCCCCCCCACCCCCCCCCCCCCCCACCCCCCCCCCCCCCCACCCCCCCCCCCCCCCACCCCCCCCCCCCCCCACCCCCCCCCCCCCCCACCCCCCCCCCCCCCCACCCCCCCCCCCCCCCACCCCCCCCCCCCCCCACCCCCCCCCCCCCCCACCCCCCCCCCCCCCCACCCCCCCCCCCCCCCACCCCCCCCCCCCCCCACCCCCCCCCCCCCCCACCCCCCCCCCCCCCCACCCCCCCCCCCCCCCACCCCCCCCCCCCCCCACCCCCCCCCCCCCCCACCCCCCCCCCCCCCCACCCCCCCCCCCCCCCACCCCCCCCCCCCCCCACCCCCCCCCCCCCCCACCCCCCCCCCCCCCCACCCCCCCCCCCCCCCACCCCCCCCCCCCCCCACCCCCCCCCCCCCCCACCCCCCCCCCCCCCCACCCCCCCCCCCCCCCACCCCCCCCCCCCCCCACCCCCCCCCCCCCCCACCCCCCCCCCCCCCCACCCCCCCCCCCCCCCACCCCCCCCCCCCCCCACCCCCCCCCCCCCCCACCCCCCCCCCCCCCCACCCCCCCCCCCCCCCACCCCCCCCCCCCCCCACCCCCCCCCCCCCCCACCCCCCCCCCCCCCCACCCCCCCCCCCCCCCACCCCCCCCCCCCCCCACCCCCCCCCCCCCCCACCCCCCCCCCCCCCCACCCCCCCCCCCCCCCACCCCCCCCCCCCCCCACCCCCCCCCCCCCCCACCCCCCCCCCCCCCCACCCCCCCCCCCCCCCACCCCCCCCCCCCCCCACCCCCCCCCCCCCCCACCCCCCCCCCCCCCCACCCCCCCCCCCCCCCACCCCCCCCCCCCCCCACCCCCCCCCCCCCCCACCCCCCCCCCCCCCCACCCCCCCCCCCCCCCACCCCCCCCCCCCCCCACCCCCCCCCCCCCCCACCCCCCCCCCCCCCCACCCCCCCCCCCCCCCACCCCCCCCCCCCCCCACCCCCCCCCCCCCCCACCCCCCCCCCCCCCCACCCCCCCCCCCCCCCACCCCCCCCCCCCCCCACCCCCCCCCCCCCCCACCCCCCCCCCCCCCCACCCCCCCCCCCCCCCACCCCCCCCCCCCCCCACCCCCCCCCCCCCCCACCCCCCCCCCCCCCCACCCCCCCCCCCCCCCACCCCCCCCCCCCCCCACCCCCCCCCCCCCCCACCCCCCCCCCCCCCCACCCCCCCCCCCCCCCACCCCCCCCCCCCCCCACCCCCCCCCCCCCCCACCCCCCCCCCCCCCCACCCCCCCCCCCCCCCACCCCCCCCCCCCCCCACCCCCCCCCCCCCCCACCCCCCCCCCCCCCCACCCCCCCCCCCCCCCACCCCCCCCCCCCCCCACCCCCCCCCCCCCCCACCCCCCCCCCCCCCCACCCCCCCCCCCCCCCACCCCCCCCCCCCCCCACCCCCCCCCCCCCCCACCCCCCCCCCCCCCCACCCCCCCCCCCCCCCACCCCCCCCCCCCCCCACCCCCCCCCCCCCCCACCCCCCCCCCCCCCCACCCCCCCCCCCCCCCACCCCCCCCCCCCCCCACCCCCCCCCCCCCCCACCCCCCCCCCCCCCCACCCCCCCCCCCCCCCACCCCCCCCCCCCCCCACCCCCCCCCCCCCCCACCCCCCCCCCCCCCCACCCCCCCCCCCCCCCACCCCCCCCCCCCCCCACCCCCCCCCCCCCCCACCCCCCCCCCCCCCCACCCCCCCCCCCCCCCACCCCCCCCCCCCCCCACCCCCCCCCCCCCCCACCCCCCCCCCCCCCCACCCCCCCCCCCCCCCACCCCCCCCCCCCCCCACCCCCCCCCCCCCCCACCCCCCCCCCCCCCCACCCCCCCCCCCCCCCACCCCCCCCCCCCCCCACCCCCCCCCCCCCCCACCCCCCCCCCCCCCCACCCCCCCCCCCCCCCACCCCCCCCCCCCCCCACCCCCCCCCCCCCCCACCCCCCCCCCCCCCCACCCCCCCCCCCCCCCACCCCCCCCCCCCCCCACCCCCCCCCCCCCCCACCCCCCCCCCCCCCCACCCCCCCCCCCCCCCACCCCCCCCCCCCCCCACCCCCCCCCCCCCCCACCCCCCCCCCCCCCCACCCCCCCCCCCCCCCACCCCCCCCCCCCCCCACCCCCCCCCCCCCCCACCCCCCCCCCCCCCCACCCCCCCCCCCCCCCACCCCCCCCCCCCCCCACCCCCCCCCCCCCCCACCCCCCCCCCCCCCCACCCCCCCCCCCCCCCACCCCCCCCCCCCCCCACCCCCCCCCCCCCCCACCCCCCCCCCCCCCCACCCCCCCCCCCCCCCACCCCCCCCCCCCCCCACCCCCCCCCCCCCCCACCCCCCCCCCCCCCCACCCCCCCCCCCCCCCACCCCCCCCCCCCCCCACCCCCCCCCCCCCCCACCCCCCCCCCCCCCCACCCCCCCCCCCCCCCACCCCCCCCCCCCCCCACCCCCCCCCCCCCCCACCCCCCCCCCCCCCCACCCCCCCCCCCCCCCACCCCCCCCCCCCCCCACCCCCCCCCCCCCCCACCCCCCCCCCCCCCCACCCCCCCCCCCCCCCACCCCCCCCCCCCCCCACCCCCCCCCCCCCCCACCCCCCCCCCCCCCCACCCCCCCCCCCCCCCACCCCCCCCCCCCCCCACCCCCCCCCCCCCCCACCCCCCCCCCCCCCCACCCCCCCCCCCCCCCACCCCCCCCCCCCCCCACCCCCCCCCCCCCCCACCCCCCCCCCCCCCCACCCCCCCCCCCCCCCACCCCCCCCCCCCCCCACCCCCCCCCCCCCCCACCCCCCCCCCCCCCCACCCCCCCCCCCCCCCACCCCCCCCCCCCCCCACCCCCCCCCCCCCCCACCCCCCCCCCCCCCCACCCCCCCCCCCCCCCACCCCCCCCCCCCCCCACCCCCCCCCCCCCCCACCCCCCCCCCCCCCCACCCCCCCCCCCCCCCACCCCCCCCCCCCCCCACCCCCCCCCCCCCCCACCCCCCCCCCCCCCCACCCCCCCCCCCCCCCACCCCCCCCCCCCCCCACCCCCCCCCCCCCCCACCCCCCCCCCCCCCCACCCCCCCCCCCCCCCACCCCCCCCCCCCCCCACCCCCCCCCCCCCCCACCCCCCCCCCCCCCCACCCCCCCCCCCCCCCACCCCCCCCCCCCCCCACCCCCCCCCCCCCCCACCCCCCCCCCCCCCCACCCCCCCCCCCCCCCACCCCCCCCCCCCCCCACCCCCCCCCCCCCCCACCCCCCCCCCCCCCCACCCCCCCCCCCCCCCACCCCCCCCCCCCCCCACCCCCCCCCCCCCCCACCCCCCCCCCCCCCCACCCCCCCCCCCCCCCACCCCCCCCCCCCCCCACCCCCCCCCCCCCCCACCCCCCCCCCCCCCCACCCCCCCCCCCCCCCACCCCCCCCCCCCCCCACCCCCCCCCCCCCCCACCCCCCCCCCCCCCCACCCCCCCCCCCCCCCACCCCCCCCCCCCCCCACCCCCCCCCCCCCCCACCCCCCCCCCCCCCCACCCCCCCCCCCCCCCACCCCCCCCCCCCCCCACCCCCCCCCCCCCCCACCCCCCCCCCCCCCCACCCCCCCCCCCCCCCACCCCCCCCCCCCCCCACCCCCCCCCCCCCCCACCCCCCCCCCCCCCCACCCCCCCCCCCCCCCACCCCCCCCCCCCCCCACCCCCCCCCCCCCCCACCCCCCCCCCCCCCCACCCCCCCCCCCCCCCACCCCCCCCCCCCCCCACCCCCCCCCCCCCCCACCCCCCCCCCCCCCCACCCCCCCCCCCCCCCACCCCCCCCCCCCCCCACCCCCCCCCCCCCCCACCCCCCCCCCCCCCCACCCCCCCCCCCCCCCACCCCCCCCCCCCCCCACCCCCCCCCCCCCCCACCCCCCCCCCCCCCCACCCCCCCCCCCCCCCACCCCCCCCCCCCCCCACCCCCCCCCCCCCCCACCCCCCCCCCCCCCCACCCCCCCCCCCCCCCACCCCCCCCCCCCCCCACCCCCCCCCCCCCCCACCCCCCCCCCCCCCCACCCCCCCCCCCCCCCACCCCCCCCCCCCCCCACCCCCCCCCCCCCCCACCCCCCCCCCCCCCCACCCCCCCCCCCCCCCACCCCCCCCCCCCCCCACCCCCCCCCCCCCCCACCCCCCCCCCCCCCCACCCCCCCCCCCCCCCACCCCCCCCCCCCCCCACCCCCCCCCCCCCCCACCCCCCCCCCCCCCCACCCCCCCCCCCCCCCACCCCCCCCCCCCCCCACCCCCCCCCCCCCCCACCCCCCCCCCCCCCCACCCCCCCCCCCCCCCACCCCCCCCCCCCCCCACCCCCCCCCCCCCCCACCCCCCCCCCCCCCCACCCCCCCCCCCCCCCACCCCCCCCCCCCCCCACCCCCCCCCCCCCCCACCCCCCCCCCCCCCCACCCCCCCCCCCCCCCACCCCCCCCCCCCCCCACCCCCCCCCCCCCCCACCCCCCCCCCCCCCCACCCCCCCCCCCCCCCACCCCCCCCCCCCCCCACCCCCCCCCCCCCCCACCCCCCCCCCCCCCCACCCCCCCCCCCCCCCACCCCCCCCCCCCCCCACCCCCCCCCCCCCCCACCCCCCCCCCCCCCCACCCCCCCCCCCCCCCACCCCCCCCCCCCCCCACCCCCCCCCCCCCCCACCCCCCCCCCCCCCCACCCCCCCCCCCCCCCACCCCCCCCCCCCCCCACCCCCCCCCCCCCCCACCCCCCCCCCCCCCCACCCCCCCCCCCCCCCACCCCCCCCCCCCCCCACCCCCCCCCCCCCCCACCCCCCCCCCCCCCCACCCCCCCCCCCCCCCACCCCCCCCCCCCCCCACCCCCCCCCCCCCCCACCCCCCCCCCCCCCCACCCCCCCCCCCCCCCACCCCCCCCCCCCCCCACCCCCCCCCCCCCCCACCCCCCCCCCCCCCCACCCCCCCCCCCCCCCACCCCCCCCCCCCCCCACCCCCCCCCCCCCCCACCCCCCCCCCCCCCCACCCCCCCCCCCCCCCACCCCCCCCCCCCCCCACCCCCCCCCCCCCCCACCCCCCCCCCCCCCCACCCCCCCCCCCCCCCACCCCCCCCCCCCCCCACCCCCCCCCCCCCCCACCCCCCCCCCCCCCCACCCCCCCCCCCCCCCACCCCCCCCCCCCCCCACCCCCCCCCCCCCCCACCCCCCCCCCCCCCCACCCCCCCCCCCCCCCACCCCCCCCCCCCCCCACCCCCCCCCCCCCCCACCCCCCCCCCCCCCCACCCCCCCCCCCCCCCACCCCCCCCCCCCCCCACCCCCCCCCCCCCCCACCCCCCCCCCCCCCCACCCCCCCCCCCCCCCACCCCCCCCCCCCCCCACCCCCCCCCCCCCCCACCCCCCCCCCCCCCCACCCCCCCCCCCCCCCACCCCCCCCCCCCCCCACCCCCCCCCCCCCCCACCCCCCCCCCCCCCCACCCCCCCCCCCCCCCACCCCCCCCCCCCCCCACCCCCCCCCCCCCCCACCCCCCCCCCCCCCCACCCCCCCCCCCCCCCACCCCCCCCCCCCCCCACCCCCCCCCCCCCCCACCCCCCCCCCCCCCCACCCCCCCCCCCCCCCACCCCCCCCCCCCCCCACCCCCCCCCCCCCCCACCCCCCCCCCCCCCCACCCCCCCCCCCCCCCACCCCCCCCCCCCCCCACCCCCCCCCCCCCCCACCCCCCCCCCCCCCCACCCCCCCCCCCCCCCACCCCCCCCCCCCCCCACCCCCCCCCCCCCCCACCCCCCCCCCCCCCCACCCCCCCCCCCCCCCACCCCCCCCCCCCCCCACCCCCCCCCCCCCCCACCCCCCCCCCCCCCCACCCCCCCCCCCCCCCACCCCCCCCCCCCCCCACCCCCCCCCCCCCCCACCCCCCCCCCCCCCCACCCCCCCCCCCCCCCACCCCCCCCCCCCCCCACCCCCCCCCCCCCCCACCCCCCCCCCCCCCCACCCCCCCCCCCCCCCACCCCCCCCCCCCCCCACCCCCCCCCCCCCCCACCCCCCCCCCCCCCCACCCCCCCCCCCCCCCACCCCCCCCCCCCCCCACCCCCCCCCCCCCCCACCCCCCCCCCCCCCCACCCCCCCCCCCCCCCACCCCCCCCCCCCCCCACCCCCCCCCCCCCCCACCCCCCCCCCCCCCCACCCCCCCCCCCCCCCACCCCCCCCCCCCCCCACCCCCCCCCCCCCCCACCCCCCCCCCCCCCCACCCCCCCCCCCCCCCACCCCCCCCCCCCCCCACCCCCCCCCCCCCCCACCCCCCCCCCCCCCCACCCCCCCCCCCCCCCACCCCCCCCCCCCCCCACCCCCCCCCCCCCCCACCCCCCCCCCCCCCCACCCCCCCCCCCCCCCACCCCCCCCCCCCCCCACCCCCCCCCCCCCCCACCCCCCCCCCCCCCCACCCCCCCCCCCCCCCACCCCCCCCCCCCCCCACCCCCCCCCCCCCCCACCCCCCCCCCCCCCCACCCCCCCCCCCCCCCACCCCCCCCCCCCCCCACCCCCCCCCCCCCCCACCCCCCCCCCCCCCCACCCCCCCCCCCCCCCACCCCCCCCCCCCCCCACCCCCCCCCCCCCCCACCCCCCCCCCCCCCCACCCCCCCCCCCCCCCACCCCCCCCCCCCCCCACCCCCCCCCCCCCCCACCCCCCCCCCCCCCCACCCCCCCCCCCCCCCACCCCCCCCCCCCCCCACCCCCCCCCCCCCCCACCCCCCCCCCCCCCCACCCCCCCCCCCCCCCACCCCCCCCCCCCCCCACCCCCCCCCCCCCCCACCCCCCCCCCCCCCCACCCCCCCCCCCCCCCACCCCCCCCCCCCCCCACCCCCCCCCCCCCCCACCCCCCCCCCCCCCCACCCCCCCCCCCCCCCACCCCCCCCCCCCCCCACCCCCCCCCCCCCCCACCCCCCCCCCCCCCCACCCCCCCCCCCCCCCACCCCCCCCCCCCCCCACCCCCCCCCCCCCCCACCCCCCCCCCCCCCCACCCCCCCCCCCCCCCACCCCCCCCCCCCCCCACCCCCCCCCCCCCCCACCCCCCCCCCCCCCCACCCCCCCCCCCCCCCACCCCCCCCCCCCCCCACCCCCCCCCCCCCCCACCCCCCCCCCCCCCCACCCCCCCCCCCCCCCACCCCCCCCCCCCCCCACCCCCCCCCCCCCCCACCCCCCCCCCCCCCCACCCCCCCCCCCCCCCACCCCCCCCCCCCCCCACCCCCCCCCCCCCCCACCCCCCCCCCCCCCCACCCCCCCCCCCCCCCACCCCCCCCCCCCCCCACCCCCCCCCCCCCCCACCCCCCCCCCCCCCCACCCCCCCCCCCCCCCACCCCCCCCCCCCCCCACCCCCCCCCCCCCCCACCCCCCCCCCCCCCCACCCCCCCCCCCCCCCACCCCCCCCCCCCCCCACCCCCCCCCCCCCCCACCCCCCCCCCCCCCCACCCCCCCCCCCCCCCACCCCCCCCCCCCCCCACCCCCCCCCCCCCCCACCCCCCCCCCCCCCCACCCCCCCCCCCCCCCACCCCCCCCCCCCCCCACCCCCCCCCCCCCCCACCCCCCCCCCCCCCCACCCCCCCCCCCCCCCACCCCCCCCCCCCCCCACCCCCCCCCCCCCCCACCCCCCCCCCCCCCCACCCCCCCCCCCCCCCACCCCCCCCCCCCCCCACCCCCCCCCCCCCCCACCCCCCCCCCCCCCCACCCCCCCCCCCCCCCACCCCCCCCCCCCCCCACCCCCCCCCCCCCCCACCCCCCCCCCCCCCCACCCCCCCCCCCCCCCACCCCCCCCCCCCCCCACCCCCCCCCCCCCCCACCCCCCCCCCCCCCCACCCCCCCCCCCCCCCACCCCCCCCCCCCCCCACCCCCCCCCCCCCCCACCCCCCCCCCCCCCCACCCCCCCCCCCCCCCACCCCCCCCCCCCCCCACCCCCCCCCCCCCCCACCCCCCCCCCCCCCCACCCCCCCCCCCCCCCACCCCCCCCCCCCCCCACCCCCCCCCCCCCCCACCCCCCCCCCCCCCCACCCCCCCCCCCCCCCACCCCCCCCCCCCCCCACCCCCCCCCCCCCCCACCCCCCCCCCCCCCCACCCCCCCCCCCCCCCACCCCCCCCCCCCCCCACCCCCCCCCCCCCCCACCCCCCCCCCCCCCCACCCCCCCCCCCCCCCACCCCCCCCCCCCCCCACCCCCCCCCCCCCCCACCCCCCCCCCCCCCCACCCCCCCCCCCCCCCACCCCCCCCCCCCCCCACCCCCCCCCCCCCCCACCCCCCCCCCCCCCCACCCCCCCCCCCCCCCACCCCCCCCCCCCCCCACCCCCCCCCCCCCCCACCCCCCCCCACCCCAACCCCCCCCCCCCCCCACCCAAAAGCAGATGAACTAATCTCATAGCTTCTTTAAACAATAAACAAGCCATTAACGTCATTCATATGGGTGCATACATATAACGAGAACAATTTAGGGACAATATCCCCTTCAATGCTCATATGGCAACATCCTCTAAATTGCCCAATTATATTACCTCGAAGAGCCCCTAAAGTGTCTGAACAATTCTGCAGAGTTTTCATTGGGCCATCTGGAATGCGTAGGAAGGGAAACCATCCCTGAGCTGAGAAAAAAAACCCGCATTGAGATAATATCGCTGCTGTGTTATGAAAGGTTGATAAGTTCACAAATATCCTTGTGGGAAAGATCAGATCAGGGGCAAGCCAAACTTTTTAGCAGCACACGCTGGCAATGCGGACCCTCCGGACTCATAAAGCATAAGATCATACGCCAATGAAGGGCAAACTGTTGTTTGCTCAAGTCTTTAAGTCTGAGATTTTTTTCCTGAATGTTTTGAAATGGATTGTCCTTGAATTGTATTCCCTAGTTTTAGCTTCATATCAATTAGCCAAGGGTTCTCTTTGTAACTGCCATAAAAGGTCTGTCCTAGCAAGAAAGTCACAGAGATCCCCCAGATCCTGGTTTGCAGAATCCCCAAACTTTGGAGTAGTCCTTTTCCACACCCTTTTTATTAGGCAGTGAGCATGAAAACGGATCCTTGATAATGAAGCCAAAACCAGGAAATATGATTCAAGGACAATCCATTTCAAAAGATTTAGGGGAAAAAACCCCTCAGTCTGGCCATGCTAGGGGTTGGGTCGGCGTACATGCTTAACGTGCGTGTCCTGTGCTTAACGGTCCCCGAGATCGAGGAGGAAGATGGTGCCACGCTACGTTGTTACTGCATCGAATTTCTTTACCTTCCCGGTGATCTTCGGAAAGGCCGCTGAAACAGGGGATTGCTCCGCGCGACCGCTCCGGAGTTGCAGGGCAGGGGGCATGTCCCCAGGCCTTGGCAATGCGCCGGAAGGTTGCAGGGAAGGTAAGTCGATCGGGAAAGGGGGGGATGGCACCTTCCAGCCGCTGCTGTTCGCATGGCAGTGGCTGGAAGCCGCCGTTTTCCAAAAACCTCGCTTGGGGAGCGAGGTGGGAAAATGGCGGCTTTGTGCCGCCGGAGGGGAGTGAGGCCGCCATGCGAACAGCTCCCCATGCGAACAGCTCCCTAGGGACGGCGTTTTTGCCATCCCTAGGGTGCTGTAAATGGCCTGTGTGGAAAGGGGCAAAGTGTCAAGGACATCATAACTCTTGAGGAAACAACAGCTTGCCTTGTCACTGGCAAATGATATTGTTCTTTATGCCTCCGCACAGTGCATTCTTCAGCTACTGTATGAACCTCACATGCTTCTGCCTTTGCAAGAGGAATGATACATTTACATGTCAGCGGATTGGGTGCTTGCTGACATGTGTTGCAGAGTGGTAAGCTGTGGTACTGTTGCCAAAAACTCTGCTCATGACCTGATTCTGATGTCAGTTCAGGTAGCCGACTCAAGGTTGACTCTGCCTTCCATCCTTCTGAGGTTGGTACAATGAGTACCCAGCTTGCTTAAGTGTAGATGACTGGAGAAGGCAATGACAAACCACCCCGACAACAAAGTCTGCCTAGTAAATGTAGGGATATGATGTTACTCCATGGGTCAGTAATCACCAGGAGTACCTTTCCCTTTTCATGTGTAAGTCCTGCTTCTTGCCATGGCTGTGTTCTTTCAGACTTGAAGAGCTGTTTATCCTTAATCTCCCAATTGTGCTGATTGCTTGGGATTACTCTGTGCAGGAGGACACTCCTAACTGGTTTTCCTTTTTTTGAATGTCATCTTTTTAAGGTTCTTGATAGTCAACCAAAAGCCAGAGAGTCTTCTTCTGGCCACTGCTGCTGATCAGATTGGGAGGAGAAGCATCACAAAATGCTCAAGAAACCATGAAGGACAACTGCAGCTGCCTCTCCCCTCATTGGGTTGAGTCCAGCAGAAGTATCCACAAAAGAAGTGACTGGAGAGGACCTTTCTGTTCCGCCTGCTTCTTCAGTAGCCTGTCGTTTGATCT
The DNA here is from genome assembly GCF_021028975.2 of Sphaerodactylus townsendi. NCBI lineage: Eukaryota > Metazoa > Chordata > Lepidosauria > Squamata > Sphaerodactylidae > Sphaerodactylus > Sphaerodactylus townsendi. The sequence goes on from NC_059432.1 coordinate 17,637,761, forward strand.
AAAACCCTTCCCTATGGACTGGCAAAGCCTAACAAGCAAAATTAGTCCTAAAACAGGGGACTACAATAAAGAGCGGCCCTGAATTAGCAGGGCCCACCATTGCTGCCCGGGATGGGCACTGCAAAGAGCGGAAGGGTGGAAGGCAGGCGGTGGCCAGGCCCACTATGGGTCATCAGGAGGGGCAGCCAGGAGCCTATATAAGGCTTCTACCCAGCCCTTCGCCCCTCCCTGGAGCAGAGTGGTGGCGAGTTCAAGATTGGTGAGTGGGCCCCCCTTCCAGCCTGGCCAGCCAAGTTTTTCCTCGGCTCCTGCACTCTGGCAGGGAGAGTTGTGGCCAGCGGCCTGCTTACTGGGAGCTGTGTGAGGGCCTTCCCTCACGCCCTCCCCTTGTTTGAGCCGCCTCCTCCGGGCTCGCTAGGTTCCGGGGCGGCCTACAGTCCCTCGCCGGGGATGGGAAGCGGGATTTTGCACCCGCAGGAGGGGGGGCGTGCCTGAGCAGTGCCAGTCCCACCCTCGGGTGGCAAAACTGGATTTCCAACTCCATGGGTCAAGATGCTGCAGTGGGGAGGGAAAAGGGGGCAAAATCAGGTCTGCAGGTGGAAGAGCACAGGAAAGAAGAAGAGAAGAAGTAGGAGTTTGAATTTATACCCCCTTTCTCTCCTGTAAGGAAACTCAAAGGGCTTACAAACTCCTTTCCCTTCTTCTCCCCACAACAGACACTTTGTGAGGTAAGTAGGGCTGAGAGAGTTCTGAGAGAACTGTGATTAGCCCAAGGTCACCCAGCGGGATTGTAGGAGTGGGAAACTTAGCCCGGTTATCCAGGTTAGAGTCCTCCTGCTTTTAACCACCACACCACACCGACTCTGTAAACATTACTGTCTTTGTGTAATATAAAATATTCTCACTTGTGGTGTGGCCAATGATGTGTGCATTAATAAAATTAAATGGAACCTATTAAAACTACTCAGTATTATGACTTTTTTAAAAACAAAAAGCACTCCTGCATTTTGTTTTTAGCAGCTTTATGTATACTTCAAAAAGATTTTAAAAGCAGAGCATACCAGCACAATCACAGAATGTTTTTCAGACAAACAATCTGAGCCGATTAATATCATCAAGCATAAAGGATCCACATGAATGATGAAACATTTCTGTTGCTGTCTCAGATTCCAGTGCTGAATGCCAAGTATCTTGAAAAGAATTTATTTGTTGTCTATATCCCTGCCAGTGAGTTAATTCATACAAGGAGTGTACCAATTATTATTAGATAATCTAGTGTCTTCCTGTTACTTATGCCATAATGACTAAATGTAATAAATGCCTTCCTTCTCTCTTGGGAAGAGATATTTTTATGTTGGGTTGGGTTGTGGAGGCTTTTGAAGGCAGTAAATAAGGAAGTCTGCTTCCTCGGCAGTCACTTCCAATGTGAAAATGGTTTTCAGGGTCCTACATTCTCCGAATTAGTCTAGATTTTGAGTTTGAGTTTGACATGGGCATCAAGTTAGGATTTGTAAATCACTTTTAGAGACCAGAGGAAGTTGGTAGTTGGTAGTTTGGAGCAGCAGTGGCGTAGGAGGTTAAGAGCTCATGTATCTAATCTGGAGGAACTGGGTTTGATCCCCAGCTCTGCCGCTTGAGCTGTGGAGGCTTATCTGGGGAATTCAGATTAGCCTGTACACTCCCACACACACCAGCTGGGTGACCTTGGGCTAGTCACAGCTTCTCGGAGCTCTCTCAGCCCCACCCACCTCACAGGGTGTTTGTTGTGAGGGGGGAAGGGCAAGGAGATTGTCAGCCCTTGAGTCTCCTTGCAGAGAAAGGGGGGATATAAATCCAACCTCCTCCTCCTCCTCCTCCTCCTCCTCCTCCTCCTCTTCTTCTTCTTCTTCTTCTTCTTCTTCTTCTTCTTCTTCTTCTTCTTCTTCTTCTTCATCTTCTTCTTCATCTTCTTCCTCATCTTCTTCCTCATCTTCTTCTTCTTCTTCTTCTTCTACAGAACTATAAGGTGAAACCGCTGACTCTTACATAGCCAATCCCTTTCTTTCTGCCAGGTGTTTCAATTTTACTAAGCACATTATCTCTCTGAAACGAAGTTATTTCCAGCTGGCTCCTTTGCCCTTTTTCTTTACAGAAACATGTTTACCACTTTTACATTTTCATTACTCAAGAAGATATGGCACATCCCAAAGATATGGTACATAGAAAAATAATTAAGGCATACAGAAAAATAATGAACACAAAAGAGGTCAGGCCTCCTGTGTCTCACAGTCTCGTATGACTGAGCTGAATGACCTTGCATTGCATTGGTGCATTTGGTGTCCTCTTTCTTCCCAGGAGTTTTTCGTAGTACGTAAACTATCAATGTATAATTTTATAGACAAGCTGGATTCTGCTTGGGGTGAGCAACCTTTTACTTCGGGCCCTCCAATCACTCAAGGAAGATTGTGTCTTTGCCCCTTGCATGGAAGAGCTCAACTCCCTGTCTATTAGGGGAGTCAGAATTACCTGAACAGAGCAGGGATTAGTGGATTTCCAGCAGATTGCCCCATTTAGGGTTTGATCATTCTCCAGTCCTGAATATTTGGTCCAATGATCTTGACTTGCCCAATTTGGACAGAGCAGAATCTCAGGCGTAGAAAAAGAACAACGTGCTCTTCAACTCTTCTCCCTTTTTCTCCCTTGTTTCTTCTGCTGCAAATCTGCACAGGTTGCGTATATCTGGGGAAAGGAATTCCTATCCAAGCATTTAAAGGTAGTTATTTATGTGCCTGAGTTGAGTATCAGGTCTCTGGGCTACATGGCTTAATCTAGGATCTTAGAAAAGTTTCTATAGGTTGTCTTTAGAGAGCCTAAAAATGTATAATTACTGGAGACCAGAAGTGATCGAAGCACTTTTGGAGCCAAATTTAAGTGTCTTGTTTGCTTTTGCAGAGCCTAGAAGTATGCATTTCTAGGTTCTCTGAAGCAAGTCCAGCACTTACACAACCATTTGTAATTTCTGGATTGACTCTCAGAGCCCATAATAGTGCATTTTTAGGCTCCCAGAAGTGATCCAGCTACTTACTGAAATAAGTACCAAGATTGAGTCTCAGGCCCCTTCCGCACACGCAGAATAATGTGTTTTCAAACCACTTTCACAACTGTTTGCAAGTGGATTTTGCTATTCCGCACAGCTTCAAAGAGCATTGAAAGCGGTTTGAAAGTGCATTATTCTGCATGTGCAGAAAGAGCCTCAGAAATGGTTAGTGCCCAGGGCCACAATCTGTCCTGTCCTTGGCCAAGGTGCCTGCAACAAAATAAAGGGCTTTTTCCAACTCTGCAGGAACTGAGTAAGATCCACTTTTTTTCTTCATGCAGTCAATTTGGCTAATATTTTCAGTATGGAACCCTGAGCAGTAGGTAGCTACAGCAACTGGACTGGGCCTCAACACCTCCCTCCTGGGCCCTAGATCTTTGGGTGTCATCTGATGACATCATCTCCTAGCACCAGGACAAAAAAGATGATGCCATGGAAGAGTGATACTCAGAGGCCATCAGACAAGCCAGTGGGCATGGAGGCAGCCAGGTGAAGCCCACTGTCGTTGCCTGGGTAGGACATAGGAGGGGCCAAACCATGTAGCCCACTGTCATGGCCTGGGTAGGACATAGGAGGAGCCAAACCATGTAAGAATTTAGGAGGTGCCAAGCAGGATGGGCCTGGCTGAAGGACTCCTATGAACTGGCCAGTGACAGAAAGGGGAGGGCCAGCAAGGATGTGGCAGGAGACAGGGCGAAGTAGTGGTCAAATATTTGGCCCAGATAATGGCCATGGGGAGGAGCCAAAGGGGTGAGTCTGTGGCTAATTGACAAAGGTGCAAAAGAAGCATAAATGGCAGCTCCACAACCAGGCCAGGGAGGAAAGAGGGAAAATTGCTCTGCCTAGACAAGGACAATGCACCAAGAAAGAGAGGGTGGCCTTTAGTGATGGACCTCTCCCTCCCATTTCTACTCTAAGGCCCCAGGAGACCCTGAGGAGCGATAACAGCATGAGGATTGAGGACTAAGGGCAGTGCTGGTGAGGGGAGAGCCTCACAGTCAGACTGCTCATCAGATTTGGGATTAAATGGCCAGACTATGGGAGAGGGGATCCTTTTTGAATGGAACAATCTGATCTAACAGGATTTTACAGTCATCTCTAAAACATATGGACCAATCACGGGGCCTGTTCATCCCAATCCTCACCCCTGCTAAACTACACAGTTAATTAGACTGGTCCATTTTTGCACAACCCTTTTGAGGGTCTGAATTCTGACCTGATTTGTCAATGACTTTCCAAGTGAGGTAAAGGCTGAAGAGAACTTGAGAATTTCTTCTCAGATGAAAGACATCAGGAATTTGAAGAAAGGCAAAAAAAAGAGTCTGCACAAGACTACTGAAGTCTGTCAGGGATACATATCCCTAGGTTTTTTGCTGGATTCTGCCTAAAGCAAAATTGAAGCACATGTGGAGCTTTCCTCTCAGACAATGCTGTCTGTGAAATTTCAAGGAAAAGGAAAGAAGTTTTGTTGAGAGTAGCAACATTTCTCAGGTGGGTTTTTTCAAATCTGTAAACTTGATCTAAAGCATTCCCACAGAACACTATACGACTGCTGTGCGTGAAGTCATCTACAGCAAAGTGAAGGTTGGTCCTGCTTGTTCTGAGAGGGCCGGTCTCTTGCTACAGAGAACTTTCGGGGATCACACAAGTGATCAAAGCACTTTCAGAACCATCTCAAAGGTTTCTGTGTGCTTCTGGGAGCCTAGAAATGAGTATTTCACAACTCTCAAATGTAAGCCAAGGGCTTAAAGGAGAAAGTGTAACATGTATTTGATGGTATACAGTGGTACCTGATGTACAAGACAAGGTGATAGTTATGGGTTGGATCCAACCAGCTTTTCCATTGGTGAAAAAAAGAAGGCAGAGTTCTCTTTGATCATCAGAAATGGTTATGTCAATAGTCATAGTACCTTGGTGGCCAGTGTCGAAAAACACTAGAGTCAAGACTGTGACTAATCAGCTCCACGACAAACACAGCATGACTATAGACAATAAACAATCAAAGGGAACAAAGGCCAAGCTACTTCTATTCAAATGGCCTCACCTATTGACCTTTAAGCTATCGGCCATTGTTACTCACATGCTACATACTTCATTGTTACTCACATGCCAGGCTACTGGGTATTCAGATGCCCTCACCTATTGGACCTTGCTATCTTCATTGTTACTCACAGGTATATATACTCCACTTGCTTTCCTTTCCTACTATCAGATCCTCTGAAGATGCCAGCCACAGATGCAGGCAAAACGTCAGGAGAGAATGCTATTAGAACACGGCCATACAGCCCGAAAACCACACAGCACCCCAGTGATTCTGGCTGTGAAAGCCTTCGACAATACAGTCATGGTACCTACCCACTCAAAAAAAGGATGTGGGATGTGGGCAGTGGGATGGATGGAAATTGGGCAAGTCTGAGAGAATAAGAATAAGAATTTGGGTTTATACCCAGCTTTCTCTTTCTCTCCTCACAACAGATACCTTGTGAGATAGGTAAGGCTGAGAGTGTTCTAAGAGAACGGTGACTAGCCTAAGGCCATCCAGCAGGCTTTGTGTGTAGGAAAGGGGAAACAAATCCAGTTCACCAGATAAGAGTCCACCATCATGTGGGGAAATCAAACCTGGTTCTCCACATTAGAGTTCACTTTTCTTAACCACACGAAGCTGGCTGGATCCAACACCTCCGGAATATGAATAGCAGAATTCTTGAAAAACCAGAATTGAGTTTCTACATGAATAAGTCGCCACTGAATTCAGGCAAACAAATGTGGCAACCTGGCATATTATGTATGTGGCAACCTGGCATATTATGAATGAAGCAAGTTACCAAATGAAGATCTAAAGATCTCTTACTAACTGATATGTACATCACAGGAGAACAGAGTCTCAAAAGAATACAATGGTTAAAAAAACCCTTTGATAATGTTAATGCTAAAATACAGTCAGTGTGGTAAAGTGGTCTGACTAAGATCTGGAAGACTAGGTTTGTACTGTGGTAGCTTGCTGGGTGATCTTGGGCCAATCACACACTTCCAGCTTAATCTATCTCACTAGGTTTTTTTTTTAAAAAATCATAAGCCTCTATTGGCATATTGGGTTGTTCAGGAGATTAAGCTTGAGCGTATTTAAAAAATGTAAAATTTGGGTTTTTCTGGGTTTAAAATTATTGAAAAATTAAAAAAACCTGCATATCTAATTCGGGTCCATTTGAGGTTATAGGGAATTTTTTGGTATTTTTGCATTTTCTGCCTGTAGAAGGCTCATTTTTCAATATAGTGGCACCAAACTTGTTGAAGTTTGATTCAGGGGGGTCCTATTTTGTGGACCCCAGAGGTGGTGCCCCCATCTCCCATAATTTCCAAAGGATTTCTAGTGGAAGAAGGGGGCTACCCCTTTGATGACCCATAAAATTGTCCCCTCTGAACCAAAATTAACCAAATATTTGTGATTTTATCAGGAGGGTCTCCTGAAGTCACCTTGAAAGTTTGATACTTCTATCTTAAAAAAATGCATTCCCTACAGAAACCCCAAGAAATCCCCCAGATTCTCCTACTGAACTGACTTGGCTCAATTTTAGCCAATGGGGAATTTCTGTGTGTGTATGCAGGAAGCACATTTCTCAAGAAACACCAAACATGCAGGGTGGCTTCAGGAGACCCTCCTGGTAAGAGCACCAAGGTTTGGTTCAGTTTGGTTCAGAGGGGGACACTTTTATGGGTTATCGAAGAGGTAGTAGCCCCCATCTCCCATTGCCTTCTGAACCAAACTTTACCAAATATTGGTGCTCTTACCAGGAGGGTCTCCTGAAGCCACCCTGCAAGTTTGGTCCCACTACCTTAAAAAAGTACCCCCCCTAAAGACACCCACAGAAATTCCCCATTGGCTACAATGAATCCAAATCAGTTTTTAAAAGTGAATCAGGCATTCTTCAGAAAAGTCTGTGTGGAAAAAAAATTCTCACCATAGCAATACATGTGTGCGAAAAAGTGACGTTTTCTCCACCACTGACGGACAAGGGGCCTGCTGTGTTGCTTCCGTTTCACTGTGTTGAGAATTTTATTGGGTGTTCTGATGTGGCTATTCTTTTGTGCACAGCTGCTTGTGACTATCCTCACAGGAACCAACCAACTTTGCAGAAGTTTGGGTGGATGGGGATCCTATTCTATGGGTACCAAGTTTTCCTTCATGTGGTTTTCCCCAACTGCACTTCAACAAATGTCTGTGGTTCCTCTGAGGAGAGTCACCAGCAGCTTTGCAACAAATTTGGTGCCCCCACACAAAACAACAGCCCCCCCCAGAGCCCCCCACCAATGAAATCACCAACACAGTGCCAGATGAGCATAACAGTGGGCCCCCACACACCTCCCACTGTTTCAAATGGAGGATAAAAATGGCATTTTTCTCTCCAGGAGAACAGAAGAGGCATGTCCTCCCTTCCCAATACTTTCTACAGAAACTACCTTACACCTTACATCACAACAGCCAAACCACTCTACAAAAAACTGTTTGCAACCCCAGAACCTTTAAACTTATTTGAACCTGATAATATCCTATTAAGTAGGACACTGAAACCCTACAGTGCCAAATTAATTGAAACTCTAACAAACTCTATGACACTTTTTACAACTAGCCTCTAATTAAATCTAACAGTTGGGAAAATTGTGGTTCCAATATAGAGAACCCAGAAAAAATACCACAACAATCCTATTCCACCTGTCTCAGCAGAGAAACAACCCCACCAAAATCTATAGATTAATGTGGAGAGACCCACAGTCCCACCTAGCCTACAACAATGCCAGCCAGAAAACCAAACAAAACCCCGAAGACGCAGAACCAGTAGGAAGGAAAATCACCAAAGAATTTGGGGGAAAATTTTCAAATATTAAAACTGTACTACTTGGCAATTAAAAATCTGCAAAAAAAACCCCGAAAGCCAGTAAACATGGAAGCACCAGGGGGATCAAAGGCAAGAATTCAACTGTGGGATATCGTAATGAAAAAATCTTCAAAAAGCAGCAAACCCAAGTTGGGGGGGGGGGGGTTAACTGGAAGCTTAAAAGTTCTCCCCACAAACCTTAACACCACCACAACAGCAATCTTAAATCAGAAATGCAGAACTTTTAAAAAAAATACACAATAACAGTCAATTATATAACTTTTAGTGAAGGGGAAGAACAAACCAAAACATGCTGTTTTCTTCCCCTTGGTAACTTTTACATAAACAGACCTGTATGCAGGCTTATCCCCAGAAAGCCCAGAAGACCTGTATGCAGGCTTATCCCCAGAAAGCCCAGAAGAAACATCCAACAAAGTTAAGTAAGGTAAAAGGGGAGTAATTCTCTGACTGGAAAAAAAAATCAAGCTGGTTTAAAGGGACTCCAAGTGGCAAGCCGTTGTCAAAGAGCCCCTTTAATCTTTATATGGACAAAACACAATAATCCGAATAGCAGTTTGGGTAATCATGTTTTTAAAGTATTCGGCTCGGGTTTTCTTTGCATGGCTTGATATTTAGGCTGAATTAAACCTGAAAAAGCAGCAAAGGGCTTGCCCCTGCCCTCAGATTTGGCTTTACCAAATCACCAAGCCTAGAGGAGATACAGTGGAGGAGAGGAGAATGTTGTAAGCAGCTTTAAGTCTCATTGGGAGAGAAAGGCAGGGTATCAACGAATTATACATGTACATAAATAAATACCAACAATGAACTTAAGAACTTCCAGAGAACCATCTATGTCTACAGCTGCCCAAAGAACTGTCACCTTTTCAAATGTCCTTCCTAGTTGCCTCTTAAACAGAGGAGTGAGTCGCCTGCCAATGTTAGTAGGTGGTAATGCTTTATTTCTAGGCTGTGAATGTATTCTGCAGTTTGGGCTGCTGTTAAAAACACTAGAGCAGGCTCAGTTTTTTCTTCCCCCTTGAGCAGTTGGTGGGAGGGGAATGCAGAGTGAAAGCCGGAAAGAAAGACCAATGGTGCACCGGGAACATTCTTTTTTCTCAAAGGTACCTCTGCATTTCAGGTGCTAACAGCCACTCATATATTCTTGCAAATGGGCCAACAAACTACAAAAGCCATTCTCTGTGTCCAGCATTTGGCTGATCTTCTCAGTCACATTGTGATGGTTCTTTTCCCATCTGGCAGCAGTGTGATGTGCACTTATTTGGGATCATGAACTCAGGAAGGTTGACTTCCAAACAAACATGAATGGGAACTGGTTGTTGTGCATAATGGCATGAAATGGTCAATTACAGCCCTGGGATTGGAATTTGAAGCAGCCAATGAAGAATGGGTAAAAAAAAACCCTGAGAAAATCAGGGGAAAGTTCTATTTTCTTAGTTTACATGCGGGCTCACATTAGATGTGGCGGAAGGGGGGTATCTTTCCTAAATACCAGCATCTACAAAAAAATTGAAAGCTCTTAGTTGTGCATATTTGTTCTTCAGCAATCCTTGCTGAATCACAGTGGGATGTATTTCCACATTAGTGTCTTGGCTCCAACACCATTTCTGTGGACACTACCATGACTTCCTTGCTTCCCCCTTCTACTGCAGCTTCATTTTCCTCCCTCCCACAACAAAACAAGTTGGCACAGACCTAGCAACAGAAAGAAACCCCGGGGTGATCCGTGTTTAGATCTTAACTCAGGATTCCATGTTTTGCTGGTACGGTGACTCCAACTAAGATTGTGAACTACAGGCTGAAAAGTTCCTGGAGATCTGGGGATAGGCTTTGGAGAAATGATGGTTTCGGGAGGGAAATGACTTCATTGGGGGATAATGCCACAGAGTCCATCTTCCAGAGCAGCCATTTTCTGGGGTGGAACTTGCATAGGTTCAATTGAAGCTCTATAGCAGGGGTCTTCAAACTATGGCCCTCCAGATGTTCATGGACTACAATTCCCATCAGCCCCTGCCAGCATGGCCAAGTGGCAGAGCTGATGGGAGTTGTAGTCCATGAACATCTGGAGGGCCATAGTTTGAAGACCCCTGCTCTATAGTATGATGATCAGTTGGCATTCTGGGATATTTCCAGGCCCAACCTGAGTGTTGGCAATCCAAATTCCAACCAATTCACATACAGGTCAGTGGAAAATTTACATACAGCCACTGTTTTCTCTGTCCTTTGAAGCACTGTGTGCTGCAAAAACGATATTTAAAATGAATGAAGTGGATTTTTAAAAACCAATCTGGTGCTGTCGACGGTTGCAAAAGGCTGGTGGGTATCAAAACAGGTTTCACTTTGCAGCTTGTCTAGTTTAGGACAATTAACTTTATTGTAGAGAAGCCCCAACTGTTTAAAATAAAACCGGAATGACTTTTCTTTTACTCTGTTCTGCCGTGACAACACTCTGTGCTCCTCCAGCACGCTCCCCCTCCCATTTCTATCACACAGAGCGAGCAAAGTTAATGAGTCTCCAGGAATTTGGAATGATAATTTTTTTTACTGTGGTTGAAAGGGTTAAGGCAGGCGATGGAAAAGGCAGAGATACAGAGAATGGCAAGGGGGAATAGCTGGTTTCCTGAAAGCCTGTAGCCAGTGCTATCTCACTTTAAAATGAAGCTTCCTACGCAGGCAGATATGAAACAGAAATCAATTGAACATGTATTCTGCACTCCGCTGTTAAGTAAGGAAGAAAGAATGTGCATTATGGGAAAGTTTTGTAATTCAGAATGAATAATCCAGTGAACAAATGCCTGTGTTTTTTCCTTGACATATCCATGTCCTTGAATCATTGCTTTCTGTTGCCCTAAATTAAACAGTCCAGTGATGTGTCTTGAGACAAAAACACTGAAGGAATGAAATGCTATGCTCAGCTGTCCCTCAAGTCAACTGTTCAGTAGAGTTTCCAGGACCCCCCCTCCCCAGCCACCAGTGAGGGATGTGGGATAGGGTTGCCAGATTCAGGTTGGGGAGGGAGCCTGGAGAGGACAGGGACTTCGGTGGGGTACAATGCCACAGAGTCCACCATCCAAAGCAGCCATTTTAACCAGAGGAACCGATCTCTGTAGTCTGGAGATGTGGTAATCCTGGAAGATTCCCAAGTTCCTTATCATCCTTATCATCCTGGTTAGTTGAATGTTCAGCTTATATCGTCTATTTTTCCCCATTTTCTTCCATACTCTGTGGCCGTTTCCCCACTTTGGTCATTTCCCCTTTGCTGTGCGCCACTCTCAGCGTGCGCTAAGCGCTATTTCTGGGGCGCGCTCGAGCTTCCCACTCTATCGATGATCATCAAAAGGTGCCGTTTTGAAGAGCGCCAGGAATGACGCGTGTGGAGGGGGCACGAGAGCGGCGGCTTTGGGGGGCTGTGTTGTCACCACCCCTGTAGTGGGGAGTGCCGTGGGACCCCACGCTATTTGGGGAGAGTAGCACGCAGCAGAAGGTAAGTGGGGAAAGGCCCTGAGTTCAATTTGTTGTGTGCCAAAGATGTCAGTTTTTCTGTTGTTAAATATAGGGCCATATTATCCATAAGGCTGTCTAGATTTGAGACCTTAGGGCCCTGCAGAGATTAGAGGCCCATCAATTGTTTTGTTATTGCTGAAACACTGTTACCCAAGGGCCGTGGTGGCGAACCTTTGGCACTCCAGATGTTATGGACTACAATTCCCATCAGCATGGGAATTGGCCATGCTGGCAGGGGCTGATGGGAATCGTAGTCCATAACATATGGAGTGCCAAAGGTTTGCCACCACTGCCCTAGGGCTTTGGCCTTTCTGACAGGTGTTGACTAAGTGAGCATGTGAGGCAGTTGAGAGCAAGTTGCAAGGCGCACTTCGTAGTCAACTGAGGTTTGTTTTAAGTCAGTGGGGGTGAAGGGAGACAGCAGGACAACAGCATGCTAGTGTCAGGGTTGTGACATCATGACACCTCCACCCTTATTACATCTCTATAAGTAATATGGTTTAGTCATGACCTTGATCATATGTGAATAAAACTGTGAGTAAAATTCTTCAGGAGACCCTCAAAATGGATGCAGGGCTCTGAACTGTGATCTAGTATCTACAGTACCAGGGTCAGTCTGTCCGCTGTAGTGGGGTGAAAGATTAAAGTGCCAGAGCGGGCCCAAAGTACCTGAAAGCCCAGGGACCTAGCCATGGTTTAACATGGCCCTGGTTGAAAATTCCAAGGAATAGAATGGGCTGGTGCCCAAAACTTTAGAGTGAGGTTCTATAAATTCATATTCTTCAGTCTTCTCTCCCGTTTTGAGTTCTGAGCTAGCAAATGCTGCAGCATGACAGACTTTGGCTTCCTCGGTAGAAACTTAAATTGAGTACCAGTAAAAACATCCTGAGTGGTGTTTCATCAAGCGGCTGCTCCGCATCGTTACTACTTAAATGATGGACGGCAGCACAGGATCTCCCAAAGGTCTCCCAGTTGCCCCGGCCTTGAACTCTTCTGTTTTTTTCCTGCTTTTAACATATTTTGCCTTAAGTGCAAATTATTGTCTAGGAAACCAGCTTTGTAGAGTCCTGTTTTTCCAATATATAATAATCACTGGGACTCCCAGCACTGCTATTGACGCACTGAGTAGATTTTCACTCGTTTTCTCAGCGAGCGCAAGGGTGGATGTGTGCTTGAACACTGCACTGAGTTAGATGCTCTTTGTGTGTGGCAGATGCTGTTTGCGTGCAACAGCTCCCCACATGGAACTTGACCTTACATTTACTGTTCCTCCTGCTGGTTCACTGTGATGTAGTAAACAATAGAGATTCAGAATTATGAGCTACATCACAGAAACTCATCTGAACATTGACCTTGTCCAGATCCAGTATTCTCTGACCTTGAAGATGCCACTGGTCAGCTATGTGGCAGGCATGTCCACAAGCAGAGCAACTGGTTTCTTCAAACGGTGCTAGTGGTGAAAGACATGATGAGAAAGTCAGGAAGTGCAGTTCCCCCAGGATGTGGGCCAGCTTCCCAGTAGCCAGCTCCTCTCCCACCTGCCTCCCACCTGCCTCCCACCTGCCTCCACCTGCCTCCATCTTGTCGTGGGTATTGTATTGGTCAATTGCTTAGCCAATGGGAACCTTATGAGGCCAGGAATGGAGGAACAGTGGGAGAATCTTGTGAAAGCTAATGGAGGGTATTTAACAGCCAAAAACCTTGAGTCAAAAAGAATGTTTCTGTCTCTTGACAACTGAGGTGAGGAGGACAATCCAGGGTTCAAGTAAACCCATCTGCTTCTGGGCTGATGCTTTTCAGGAGCAGAACAGTCAGAGACAGGTTTGGTGATTCAAGTATCCCTTCCCTTTCTCTGAGCAGCGGCTGCAAGCAAGGATCCTTTACATGGACTCCTCCAAATGCAGCTGCTTGCCAGGAAGAGGGGGTGGACTCTCTTCAGTTTTTTTGTTTCCTGTCTTTAAGCATTGTTTCAAATGATTTCACTCCCTTGAAACAATGCTTAAAGACAGAAAACAACAAACTGAAGAGAGTCCACCCCCCTTCCTCCAGCAAGGGGCTGCAAGCAGGGATCCTTTACAGGGACTCCCCCGAATGCAGCTGCTTGCTGGGGAAAGGGGGTGGACTCTCTTCAGGGGGTCCAATTTGATGGACCCTCAAAGGGGTAGCCCCATCTACAGTTAACTCCCATTGGAAACACTGGAGGATAGGGACACCTCCTTTGGGGGTCCATACCTTTGGATCCCCTGAACCAAACTTCACCAAACCTGGGTGGTATCATCAGGAGAGTCTCCGGAAGGTACCCTGAAATGTTGGTGCCACTAGCTTTAAAGATGCGCCCTCTACAGACCAAAACCAGAAAAAACTACCAAAATACAAAAAAATCAGATGGACCCGAATTATTCGGGAAAATGAAATTTGGCTTATTCGGGTATACAGATAATTTTACACCCGAATAAAGCCGAATCCAAATTTTACTGAATTTTTTCGGCATTGCTTTGCATACATGTTCAGATGGCTCATGGGATGTCACTGGTTACATGGTTGCACACATTGTTTTCTGGAAGTTCAGCTATCACACAGAAACGATGCCAGAAAATGAGATCTGCCACAATACACACAGAAGCTCTGAACATTTTCTTGACTGGTCTGTTAATTTCAGCAATAGAAAAGAATTAAAGACTCTGAATAGTGAAGGTTTCTTTTAGCTGTACTACCTACTAATACAACCTGTTGCACAGAATAAGCAATGGATGTAATTTGAAGAATAAATCTAATGACCAAATCAGCCTTTTGTTCCAAACACAGCATTTTGGAATGATTTTTTTCCTTTTTTTACATATACATGGTTGGTTGTTTTGAAATAGTGATTTACAGAAGGGTGAAAAATGCATTGCGTCAGAATTCTGCATTGCAGAATCTGCCAAAGTTGCTAGAACTTACAAGATACTTGTTAATTCAGTAATGAGAGTGGAGATCCTGGAAAAGGAAGGATCAGGAGCAGACCCAGGAGAATCAGCCAGACTGTCAGGAATAGAAGGGAAGGGAAATCAGATGCATTTCTGATTACCCCCACTCACTAGTTTAGGAGGCAGCACATTGTTTTAATTATATTTATTATATTAGATTTATATTCTGCCCCTCCCCAACAAAGGCAAAAATATACCAACAGTTAAGATAAAAATCCCATCAGTTAAATTTACCCTTTAGCATTACAGTTATAACATTAGAATTACAGTTATAACATCCAGAAGGGAGGAACATCGAAATAAAATCAGAAGCCAAACCATAGCCAACTGCAGAATCAGTAAATTAATATTATAGAGTAGTAGTAGTAGTAGTAGTAGTAGTAGTAGTAGTAGTAGTAGTAGTAGTAGTAGTAGTAGTAGTAGTAGTAGTTTGGATTTATATCCCACCTTTCTCTCCTACAAGAAGACTCAAGTTGGCTTGCAAGCTCCTTTCCCTTCTTATCCCCACAACACACACCTTATGAGGTAGGTGGGGCTGAAAGAGTTCCGAAGAACTGTGACACAACAGACACCTTGTGATGTAGGTGGGGCTGAATGAGTTCCGAAGAACTGTGACACAACAGACACCTTGTGAGGTAGGTGGGGCTGAAAGAGTTCTGAAGAACTGTGACACAACAGACACCTTGTGAGGTAGGTGGGGCTGAAAGAGTTCCGAAGAACTGTGACACAACAGACACCTTATGAGGTAGGTGGGGCTGAAAGAGTTCCGAAGAACTGTGACACAACAGACACCTTGTGAGGTAGGTGGGGCTGAGAGAGTTCTGAAGAACTGTGACTAGCCCAAGGTCACCCAGCAGGAATGTAGGATGGCGGAAACACATTTGGTTCACCGGATAAGCCTCTGCCACTCAGGTGGAGGAGTGGAAAATCAAATCTGGTTCTCCAGATTAGGATCCACCTGATCGTAACCACTGCTCTTAATCGCTACACCAAGCTATCTCTATACAAGATAAAGGTAGGAACAGATGAAATCATCTTAAAGCAAGTTTCAGGCCTAGTGGATGATAGAGGAGAAGGAGCAAATTAGAAGGGCAGAAAGCTAATTCATGGGGCAAAAAGTGGTAGCTTTGGAGGAACAAAGGTTGCAGTGGGAAGTAAGGGCAGGTACATTGGAGAGAGCAGCACTAAGAATGGAATATATTAAGCATGTCAAAGGCAAATGATGAATCATTTAAGCTTCCGTTGTGACACTTTTTTTGACACTGTTCCATGCGCTGTGTTTTGTTCCATTGCATTATTCTAAGTTCCACAAAGATCCACTATGTCAGGGATGACTATGTTTATGGATGGGTTGGAGGTTCATTTGAACAGGAGAGAGGGAGAGAGAGAGACTGCCATTTCTGCATGGAATAGATTTAGAAAGTGACAAAATGGACCCTGTCAGCTGCCAAAAGTCATATTCCCATTCTGCATTCTCACTTTGCAAACAAGGGAACTTTCAGCCACGTATGTGGGCAGGTTTGTTTCTCTCCAGAGCTACCTCCACTGGGCTTTTCATCTACAGTCAGGGCTTTCCATCACTTTTGCAACCATCTGAAGGGAGAAGCTACATTTAACATGACAAAATGTTTGCTGCAAGATACCTAGAGGGAAGCGTCCCACTGTTCGAGAGGTCATATGCCAGGTTGTATGAATAACATAAATGGACTCACTTTGAATAATTAACTGACAAACCTGCTTTCTGGCTTTCAAGGCAAACATTTTTCTTTGCATGTTTTCAACCCAGTCAAATCGGCCCAGTCCTTAGCCAGGGGACGGTCAAAATCATATATTCCATTTATTTCTGCGATTTTTATCACACCCGTTGTTAAAAGCTCTCTGGGCACTGAGAAAATCAATAAAAGAATAACATTCGAGCAACTAAAAATAACAGTTAAGCGACATTAAAATATGAAAATGAGAAAAAAAACCAGACAGAAGTAAAACAAGCAGAAATTAAATCCTGCCCAGAGCCCATCCTCATCTACTGGGAAAAAAACCCAGGTCTGTTAAAAGCATCCAAAATAAAAAACAATACAAATAACATTGGTCATTTGTGCACAGGAGTTCAGCCTTTCACTCTCTTGATCCCCGCACTATCACCTTGCTAAGCCTACCGCTGCTAGCATCTCCTAAAGTAGCGCGACGCTCGGCGTTCTCCAGCTGCACTCCCCACTTCAGGGGCGGCGAGAACACAGCACGCGCAATTCCTGGCGCCTTTTCAAATGGTGCCTTTTGATGACCCCACGCAGAACACGGGGTCGTGGGGAAGCCGGAGCGCGCGCCAGGAATTGCATGTGCTGTGAATTGCCCGCAGCAACCCGCCGACAAGGGTAAGTGGTGAAAGGGCCCTCATCTACTGGGGAAAAAACCTAGGTCTGTTAAAAGCATCCATAGTAAAAACAATACAAATAACATTGGTCATTTGTGCACGGGCGGTCTGTATTGCAGCAAGGGTTCTGTCCCTTTGGGATTCATTCTCTCTAATGGATACATTTTAACCTCTTCAGAAGTCACTGCACCTTTGATCAGACTCTCGTTGGCAGAGGTGGGATCCAGCAGGTACTCACCAGTTCCCGAGAGTGGGTTACTAATTATTTGTGTGCGCCGAGAAGGGGTTACTAATTGGGTCCACTTTTCCACCTCCACACCCTCACCTCCCCGAGAGGCATACTGCCTTTGAACGTGAAGGTTCCATATGGCAATTGCGACTAATAATGTAACTCCCTGAACTGGGTTAATCCTTTTCAGGTACTGCAGTTCATGGATTCTCAGCCTTTCGTACCTTTTATCTCACCAGTCTCTATCAAAGAACCTGTGTGTTTCACCATTGCTGTGTTCCGACTTGTGAGTTGGGGCATTTTCTATAATGTGATGATGATTTAGAAATGACCTGGTGAAAAAAAAATAAATTGGGGGGTCGTGGTGGGGTGGCTGCCCATGGAGGGGTCTTTCAACTCAGGTTTTGCCCAGGGCTCAGGTTTGCCTAGGTACGCCTCTGCCCCCTTTGCTGAGGGGGGGCTGGCGGGGGAACCTGTTACTAAAATTTTTGGATCCCACCACTGCTCGTTGGGGTTATCAAAACTTGGTCAAGTGGGATCTTCCCCCAGCCTGCTTTGCAAGGAAAGCAAAAGGAAGCAGTGTGTGTTTTGCTTTCCCCCGGGTTTTCTTGCTCCTTCTAGCTTTCCCCACCCATCCAACAGCAGTTCCTCTGGCAAGCATGGAACAGAAAAGTGGGGGGTGGACGGGCAAAAGGCTGGATCCATGTGGCTGGGTGATGCTTCACAGCTGAAGACTTCCCTGTAAACAGTCAATCACAGGGAAAACCCACTGCAGGGCACACTTGCTTGGGAAGCGGCAAGTGCACAAAAGCCCATTGATAACAGGAAACAACAACAAAAAGCTTGTCAAAAATGGATAAAAAATATAAAAATGTATTGTTGAAGGCTTTCACGTCGGGATATTGTTGTAGCTGGTTTATTTATAGCATGCCTGATTTTGCTTTAAAAGTGGCTGGCATCACAGGAGGATCCTCTGAAGATGCTTGCTACAGTAATGCATGAAACGTCAGAGAGGAGTGGGACTGTGAACACGTCATACAGCCCGGAAACCACACAGCACCCCAATATAAAAATGTAATTTGTCATTTTTTTAAAGCATTGGATCACAGATGAACTTGAATCCCAGGTGGTGTGAAGGTTAAATTTGTAGTTGGTTTCAAATGTGTGGTACACAAACAAGTCTAAATTGGTGACCATGCATGTGTGACCAAATGAAGTTCCCCAGTTTAGAAGAAGAAGAAGAGTTTGGATTTATATCCCCCCTTTCTCTCCTGCAGGAGACTCAAAAGGGCTGACAATCTCCTTGCCCTTCCCACCTTACAACAAACACCCTGTGAGGTAGGTGGGGCTGAGAGAGCTCCGAGAAGCTGTGACTAGCCCAAGGTCACCCAGCCGGCGTGTGTGGGAGTGTACAGGCTAATCTGAATTCCCGAGATAAGCTTCCACAGCTCAGGCAGCAGAGCCGGGAATCAAACCCGGTTCCTCCAGATTAGATACACGAGCTCTTAACCTCCTACGCCACTGCTGCTCCTCTTTAACACCTTTAACACCTCTTTCTAGTCCAAAATGACCACCAACCACACAATTTCTCTGTGGCAATCATAGCAGTAACATAATCAATAATTATTTCTGTAGCTGTATTAGGAACTTACAAGTGGCAACCTAGAAGACTTGCTGGAGGCAACTCATTTCCCTATCCCCACTATTTCCTTTTTCTTGAAAGTCGCCATGGCCTCTACCTTTTTCTTGTTCGCTTCTCCCCTTCTTACCCAATAGCCAATCTACATTTATCTGTCCCTTTGTCTTGGAACCCTCAAGAACTTGTGGGGGGATACCTGAGTTTCTCCTGTGTTCCCTCTCTACACAAGTTCCTCTTTCCCTCCTCCTATCAATCTCCATATCCTTTCCCTGCCTCATTCTCACCAACCTTTCTTCTATCTGCTTTCCATCTTCAGCTGTATTTGTTATTTATTTACTTCATGTAAATCCACCTTTTCCCAAAGTGATGACCAAAGCAGCTTACATTATTCACCTCCTTTTTTCTCCTCACAACAACCCCTATGAGGTAGGTTAGGCTCACCCAAGTGAGCTTCCACAGCAAGATTGGGGTTCCAACCTGGACCTCCTAGACCCTATTTGAAGCTCTAACTGCTGTACCCCATTGGGCTTCGTAGGGTTGCTAGAATAGGAAGTTGAGGAATAGGAAGTAGCTATGTTGATTCATGCAAGTCAGGTGGTAACAAGTCACCAAGTGGTTGCCTGTTAGGCATGGCTCGAATGCATCTTCCCCGAAAGGCCAAAATAGTTGTGGAAAGGACTCTGCCCCTGCCTTTTAATCACAGGAAAGAGCCTTGGATTCCTAAGTTTACTTTGCCATGGCCACTGAGGGAATCTGTTTATTAAAGCTACAGACACTCCTTTTATCATTTTTGGGGTTTTAAACCCTGCCTTTTTAGATTGCAGATTTTTCTGCAAACCTGGGACATTGTTCAAGTTTGTAGAAAGACCTGTCTTACCCATTCACAGCTCCAGTCACAGGATTTAAGTATCCTCAGATTTCATCATACCCTATTAGTATACAGATAGAAGATATATAATTTATATAATATTATATAATATTATATATTATAGATGATATATATATTATATATTATATATTATAGATGACATATAATTTATATATCATCTATAAACAAGATGATATATAATTATAAACAAGCATTGTTTATATAAATATAAACAAGCATTTATATGCCACAGGAGGTGGTGATGGCCACTAACCTGGATAGCTTTAAAAAGGGCTTGGACAGATTTATGGAGGAGAAGTCGATCTATGGCTACCAATCTTGATCCTCCTTGATCTCAGATTGCAAATGCCTTAGCAGACCTGGTGCTCAGGAGCAGCAGCAGCAGAAGGCCATTGCTTTCATATCCTGCATGTGAGCTCCCAAAGGCACCTAGTGGGCGAGTAGCAGAGCGCTGGACTAGATGGACTCTAGTCTGATCCAGCAGGCTTGTTCTTATGTTCTTATGTTTTTAAGCATTGGAAGGGATGCTTGTTTAAAATTCTATATATTCAAAGACTATGACTACATAATCATTTTTTTTCCTCTATGGGAAGATCATGAGCAATGTATTCTGAGGACATTTGTCTTAATTGAAACTTGAAAGCTGGCGGAGCTAAAACTATGGCAGGAAATGTTTTGAAGAAACACCTGTTACCCTTTGACATCATTCCTGCACTGCAGAGGGGCTGCTTTGAAACAGGATTCCCATGGCCATTGTTTTATTCGACTAGCTAGTGGTATACGGCAGCATACTCCTTGGATTAGCTGTCACAATCCTACAGAAACACTTTTGGAGCACAGAGAGACACTGCATGAGGGGCCAATCCAAATGCTGAACATAAAGAGCTAATCAAAGAAAGCATCTGCCAAAAGGGTACATGTTCAGTCAGCTACGGCTTGGTGTCTGTCTTACAAGAAACAGGCTCCACCATTAGGGATGTGTCAATGTCCCACAAGGATTTGGGTTCTTTAAAATCTTTCCTTTTCTCGAGAGAAGTTTTCCATTTCCAATTTTTTTCTCATCAAAGAGGAACAAAGAAATGATTTTTCAGTTCCCCTTTAGGTAATGTTTTGATGGAAACTCGACTTAGCATCAACGATAGAGTCACAAAGCACGTATATCTGTGAAGTAACATTTAGGAGCAGCAGTGGCGTAGTGGTTAAGAGCAGGTGTACTCTAATCTGGAGGAACCGGGTTTGATTCCCCACTCTGCCGCTTGAGCTGTGGAGGCTTATCTGGGGAATTCAGATTAGCCTGGGCACTCCCACACACACCAGCTAAGTGACCTTGGGCTAGTCACCGCTTTTCGGAGCTCTCTCAGCCCCACCCACCTCACAGGGTGTTTGTTGTGAGGGGAGAAGGGCAAGGAGATCGTAAGCCCCTTTGAGTCTCCTACAGGAGAGAAGGGGGGATATGAATCCAAACTCCTCCTCCTCCTCCTCCTCCTCCTCCTCCTCCTCCTCCTCCTCCTCTTCCTCCTCCTCCTCTTCTTCTTCTTTCTTCTTCTTCTTCTTCTTCTTCTTCTTCTTCTTCTCCTCCTCCTCCTCCTCCTCCTCCTCCTCCTCCTCCTCCTTCTCCTTCTCCTCCTCCTTCTTCTCCTTCTCCTTCTCCTTCTCCTTCTTCTTCTTGTGTGTGCAGAATTTAAATCTTTTGTCTGATTTGTAAATCTCCAGAAAGTAATGAATCATAAGAAAATAATCTCTAACTTGACGGGGAATCAAACAGACAGCCTCTAAATGTCATGTTTGACCCTTGCATGAAGTCAATGGATATTCTGAGTTTCCTTTCTACCACATTCGTCTGTATCCTAACACTTCACTGAGCAAAGTTGGAAGCCTGCCTCCATGCAGAGATTTTCTCTGACTTAATTGCCTCTTTCTGTTGGAGTGGGAGGTGCTCAGCACTCTTTGACACTCAGCATGGCTGGACTCTCTAAATGTACTAAGTGTTATCTCTTGGTTGGATGTTCCTCTCTTCGTACATGAGACGTACATTTAACATTCCAAGCTCATCCAGTCTTGGCATTCCCCTGGTCTTACTTTCATCAGCCCAGCCCACTGGGGATACTCTACAGATGGGAGAAAATAGAAGTTTAATGCTATAGGGAAGAGTGAGCAAACACAGAGAGTAATAGGGTTGCCAGCTCCAGCAATTCCTGGAAATTTGTGGGTGGAACATAAAAGAAATGAGGCATAGGTAGAGAAGGGACTTTGGTAGGGGGATAATGCTATGCAGTCCACCTTCCTAAGCAGCCAGTTTCTCCAGAAAAAGTGGAATATTTTTTTTAAAAAAATAATAAATAAGCAATTTATGTAGTCCACAGACCAGCTGTAATTCCAGAAGATCTCCAGCCCCCATCTGGAGGCTTAACAGCCCTAATCTACCCTCCAAAGCAGCCATTTTCTCCAAGGAAGCTGATATTTGTAACCTGGAGCTCAGTTGTAATTCTGGGAGATTCTTCCGGCTCCACCTGCAGACAGAAAACTCTAAAGGAGAGATCTGAAGTGATAAAGGGCCAAGCTTCAATTTCCCTGAACACGCTTAGCAAATGTGGCTTGTATAGCTTTGGAACAAATGACTTCGAATGCAATCTGCCCCCCTCAAAAAAAACTCCACTGCTGAATTTTTTTTTCCATTTAAGAGAGAGAGAGAGAGAGAGAGAGAGAGAGAGAGAGAGAGAGAGAGAGAGAGAGAGCTTCCTCTGGGCCCAAGGTTTTCTTTAAGTCACCTTTGTTTTTCTTAGCTTATTCCTGCCGGTTTTTGGCTTTGCTTTTCGTGCTCTTTTTCATTTCAAAGACTCGGCAATGCATTTCCTTGTGCCTGTATTCTTCAGCCGCTTCGCAGGACAGAATCTGCAAGAAGCGCTCAAGTATTCAGTGCTTTGGAATTGCCTCCCTTCAAATGGCTGGCACAAAAGTACTTTTCAAAATTGACAGAGGTGGAAGATTCTCGATTGGCTCCGGCATCACAAAACCTTAAGTAATAGGGCAGTGTGTGTATGCGTGTCCCTAAAGTGCACTGTATACCACGGGAAATGAGGCATGTATCTGGAGTAAGGTTTATTGATGTTCTCTGTGCTAAAGTGTTAATTTTCCATTGAAGCAAAATCAAAGAGTTTATAAAGGCTAAAATTGTGCTAAAATAAACAGTGCTTATTTTACACTAAACATAGCATTTTCCTATCCATATAAGAAGGAAAATCAATATGCAAACACCCTTGTGTTTCCCTCCTTGATTTAATGTTAATTACACACAATCTCAGATTTCATCTATTATCATTTTTTTTTAAAAAAACTTTCAGATGTTAATTAATTTGGATGCTGACTGCATTCCGCTGAAGTACATGGCAAAACTCCAATTGATTTTAATGACATCTATGGGTGGAGGGGAGAAAAATCAAATCATTTGAATTGACTTTTACTTAAAAGAACATTTGGCAAAAAAGAGAGGATAATTTTGAATCAATAGTTTTATGCACACTAGTTTGAGGGAGGGCTCTTGAAAACACACCCTCAAAGTTGATGAGACATAGGCTTGGATTTGGTAGATCCACTGACCCAAGCGATTTCTATTAACAGAATGGGACTTCCTTGTTTCATTTCTTCCAATGCAGCCCAATATGGCTCAATAGTAAGGCTGCCGGCCTCCAGATGGTTGTCTAGTGGTAAAAGTCAGCTAATACAACTTCAGTGGGGCAGTTTTTAGAAATGGACCACAATAGTGTTTTTTTTTAATTAGGATTTTTTATTCATTAGGATTCATTGGGATTTTTTAAAGTATTGACATCTTTTTATATCATCTTGAAATGGATGCTCTGAACGGAATAATCTGGGTGGCAAATTTCTGTCACTAATTACAAGGGCCAACAGCTATGTTTAGTTTCATTGTGTCTCAGGTACACCAAAAAGAAATTTCTGAATGTTATTTATAAGGTCACAGGTCACCTTAAATAAGTCCCATTAAAATGAAATTTCAACTACAAATCAAAATACTTTTAGGGGCCAGATTTATTCAGGTAAATTATAGCACTTGTGACTCATGTTACCAAGCAATTGAAAAGGATACAATTATTAATAAAAGCAATGTACATACACTTCAGGCAAAATCACATACTTCACATAGAAAATAAAGAGAAAGGCTGATATTAATTCTGCCATTATCATCATCATAATTACATGGGTTTTGGCACTTTGCTTTAGGAGCAAGCCAGCCTGACATGAACATCTGGAGGTTGAGTAGTGGAACAATTTAAAATGTTGTGTGTGTTCCTTTAAAATGAGATGTAGAAGAAGGGGGTAGAAGGGGGATGAGAGAGCGAGGTGATTGGTTGATGCTGGAGAATGACTGTGGAGAGTCTGTGCTGAACTGAGAGAGAGTCAGAATGTGAAGAATAGTATTCTATGCTGGAGACTGAGAGAGAGGTGGATTCTGCCTGGGCAAAGAATAGCGCCCTTGGAACGGTAAAAACACTGTTCCAAGGGCACTGTTTGCATGGCCACTGCCTCTGCAACATGGGCATGCGTAGGCATGATTCCCCATTGCTACAGAGCTCAGCAAGGAGAGAAGGTGAGTGTGGGGAAAGGAAATGGAGGTGTCTCCTTGCAGAGGCACCTCTATGGGCAGCAGCCACTCTGGAGCCACTCACACCTCAGTGTGTGCATGGCCCCAGGGCTCAACCAGTGAATGCTGTTGCCCCTGCCTGTGCGGAATCTGCCAGAGATTGTGCTGTATGGAGAGAGGCTGTCTGTGCTAAATATATAGTGTTATATGATGTGTAGAATTGCCAAAGAAACAGAAAAAAACATGGAGGCTGTTTCCGCATGGGCAGAATACAGTGCCCCAGGGATGGCAAAAACGCTGTCCCTGGGGAGGTGTTCATACAGCAGCATGGAAACAGCACTTTTGAACCTTGCTCCACGAGCGAGGTTTTTCAAAAGTGGGGCCTTCCAGCCGCTGTCATGCGAACGGCAGTGGTTGGAAGGCAGCGTTTCCCTCCCACCTTCCCCAGTCGGCTTACCTTCTCCTGCTGGCTTCCATCATGTTGTGGAGGCCAGGGAACATGCCCCTCTGGCCTCCGTCTCCAAAGCCATCACTCTGGCCAGGGGTGTGTGTCCCCTGGCCTCCACAATGCGACAAAAGTCAGCAGGAGCAGGTAAGCCCGTTGCAGA
Source organism: Sphaerodactylus townsendi (assembly GCF_021028975.2). Taxonomy (NCBI): domain Eukaryota; kingdom Metazoa; phylum Chordata; class Lepidosauria; order Squamata; family Sphaerodactylidae; genus Sphaerodactylus; species Sphaerodactylus townsendi. The sequence continues at coordinate 17,662,535 of NC_059432.1, forward strand.
AGGAGCAACCTGTGTGAAGGCTGTGCTTCACCTGCACCCCTACCGGGACCGTCTGTGCGAACGGTCCTGGGTGGTGCATCGGCACAATTTATGCCAATGCAGCCCCGCTCACTGGCTGTGCGGAAACAGCCAGAGAGACTAAAAATGGAGTTCAAATCCTAATAAGGTCTCGGAAATGTAAAGGAGTGAGAGAATGGATTGATGTAATGTGAAAGTCACATCAGCAGAAATGTTGCCTCTGTTTTATTTGTTGTAAATTATTTTTTGAAAGCTTTAAGAATGTATGTTAATAAAACCTTTAAGAATGTATATAAATAAAATTTTAATTTGTTAAGTGTAACCCAGAATCCCACCCTGGCAATTTCTTCAGGATCTCATAGCCCTTCAAAACTGCTATAAAGAAGAAGAGTTTTGATTTATATCCCACCTTTCTCTCCTGAAAGGAGACTCAAGGCTCCTTTCCCTTCCTCTCCCCACAACAGACACCTTGTGAGGTAGGTGGCGCTGAGAGAGTTCGGAAAAAACTGTGACTAGTCCAAGGTCACTCAGCAGGAATGTAGGAATGCAGAAACACATCTGGTTCACCAGATAAGCTTCTGTCACTCAGGTGGAGGAGTGGGGAATCAAACCCGGTTCTCCAGACTAGAATCCACCTGCTCTTAACCACTACACCACACTGGCTTGGACACACTACTTAAGGAGAAATTATGAAAGGATTTGGAATTAAATTCTTGGTGGCAGCAAAATATATAGAGAATAAAGGAACATATATTTTGCACCTATTATATTTCTTTGTAAAGAAATAACAGTGGGCATTTCACATAGGTTTTCTTATTTTGGAAACACCGATCAGCGAACTAGGTACCTGAATGAAACAATTAAACTATGTCAAAACCTTGATGCTGGAGAAGATGAGTCAAGTCCAATCCAGGCCCAGTGACCACAGGCATATGAAAAAGACAGATCATGGCATTTTCCTGAGATTGTAGTCGTCAAAGATGCTAGCCTAGATGTCAGTCTAAAACTCTCTTCCGGAACTTAAACTTGATTTCCATTATTCTGAACACACCGCACCAGTAATCTTCAATAAGTCACAGAAGCTCCACCATCGTATAAGTTGGACAAAGATGTCACTGAAGCCGTCATTCTTGCAATAGCCATTTCAACGTTCACACTCACTGATGGGCAGGCACTGAGGCAGGAAATGGCCAGCCTTCCCAAATGTACAGCGCCGGTAGGTATTGCAGACAGATTTTCAGAAATAATGTTGGCTTCTCAAGTACTGTTGTGGTTTTTGACAGATACCAGAAAGAGTTTGTCAAAGGAACCTTCGTGGGAAAAGCAAGGAGGATCTGTCAATTGGTTAATCAGATGTGTCATAAATAACTGGGATGTTTTCATCAGAATTAACTGGCACCAGTTCATTGATGTAACTGAAAGCAAAGCATGTTTGTCCTCCTCCACGCCAGATCAAATGGAAGTTCAGACTAGAGGCCTAAAAGGCAGTGGTAGGATCCAAAAATTTTAGTAACTGTTTCCCATGGTGGTGGGATTCAAACTGTGGCGTAGCGCCAATGGGGCGGGGCAGGGCACGACGGGGGCGGGGGCAAGCATTCAGGGGGGCATTCCTGGGAGAGGCTGTGGCAAGGACACAGCCGCTGCGCCGGTCCATGGGCGGGAAACGAATGCACGCAGGTGCAGGCTGCCACGCATGCCAGTGCACCTCTTGCTAGACTGCTTCAAGTTCTGCGCGCTACTGCTGAGAGGAGGGGCATAACTAAGGCAAAAATCACATGGCAAAATCACCAATTGGAATAAAAAAACTCTGTGGGCAACAACAATAAATAAAATTAGTTTAGCGGAATCCCCACTCTCGGGAACCTGTGAGAACCTGCTGGATCCCACCTGTGCTAAAAGGTCATAGTCAGGAGACTCACCTAAACTAAAAAGGTTGACAGTTGATCCAAAAGAGATGAGACCTGAAGAACTGATACTTTAATCCCGTAGGTTACTCATGGAAAAACTGCAATGCTGGAAATGATGAATTTGCATTATGTTGATGCTCAGAGGCTAGTGTAGCATTACTTCTTGAGCACATCACACTGCTGCCAATTTTTAGTAATATTTTTGTATCTAGAGGTCTACCATATTCTGAGGCTCTAAAGAGTTAGCATACTGTCCGTTCCTGGCAATTCCTAGACTAGAGCTACCTGGAGGTGAGAGGGTAGCTCTAGCACTTGCCAGGAACTCTATGGTAATCTTTTTTTCTTTTTAATTTTCCTTCTGGGACTCTGCCTCCCACCACAAGCCTCCCATCAGTTGTGGGTGTACATTTCCTATAGGTGTCTCAAGGTGATATTAGGTCTACCTCATACCCTAGTCCCAGGATAGACTCAGAAATTCACTGTAATGAGGTCCTAAATACACTTCTCCTCCATTCAGTGGGGATTTGGATTACCTGAGAATGCTGTTGTACCCCTAAACAGGAGCTGAGTTGGGTATCAGAAAGGACAATATCACATTTTCAAGACAACAAGCACATTCCCCCCCCCTCTCATTTTACTGCACAACACTTTAATCCACCATCCTTCTGACAGATGATTTTATTTCAAACAAATGGACTGAACAGATTTCTTGAGCATCTGCTCTGCGTTCTAGAGCAACACAAAGCATAGCTTCGGTTTGTTTTTTGTAGTTTCAAAGGCAGTGAATGCCCTTTTCTCTGACAGCAGCAAACTTTTGTAGCAACTGGCTCTCTTCAAAAATGTATGACTTTTTTTCAGTCTTTCTGTTTCCTTGTCCCATAATTGATGATTATTTAAACATCTGGTTCTGCTCAGAGCCCAGTGGAAACCCAGCTGTTGTGTGCTAGTGCACAGGAGAGAACGAGAGGCAGAGCACGAAGTAGCAAGGGGCAAGCAAAGATTTAAAAAGAGGAAAGCGACAAACTGAGGCCAAACTGAGGCCAAACTCCAAATCTCCAATTTTGCACTTTTGACCAATTTCCTGGCTAAAATATCAATAATTCATACACAGAATAGTTATTAGCTGCCCTACCCAAATGGGACACAATAGTCAGTAATACTTTTCTTTCTGCCCCGAATGCAGTTGAGAGCACTTTCGTTTGTCGCCAGAGCAAACTTTCTATTTACCAGCAGAACACAAAATATCCGCACCGATAAACACAATTCAACTGCAAAGCCACTCCCATGCAGTAAATAATAAGAATAAAAGAGGGATTCTTAGAAAATGCCTCATTGGGAATTTGAAACGTTCAAAATTAATTTTCAGTCTGGTTTACACCTATATTGTTTTGCCCCATAGTTGTTTAAAGGGCAAGGACCCCTCATGCTTTAACTACACAGTTTCAAAGCACAACAATGCTGGCGATCAAGCTGTAAGTGCTCATACTGGCCTCAGCCACTGGAGAAACGTCTGCCCTGTATGTAGGGTTGTCAGCAGAGGTGTAGCTACAAGGGCACAGGGGGTGCGTGTTGCACTGGGCACGTGCCTGGGGCCAGCAAAATTTTTAGGTTGTATTAGTTAGTGTTTTTTAGTTTTTGGCCTGCAGGGGGTGCAGTTTTTAGGATAGCAGCACCAAAATTTCACGGAGTTTTCAGGGGACTTTCCTGATGATACCAACCAAGTTAGGTGAGGTTTGGCTCAGGGGGCCCACAGCTATGGACTTCCAAAGGGGGTGCACCCATCCCTCATTGTTTCCAATGGGAGCTAATAGGAGATGAGGGCTACACCTTTGAGAGTCCATAACTTTGGACCCCCTGAACCAAACTTCACCAAACCAGGCTGGTATCATCAGCCTAAGATACCCTGAAATTTTGATGCTGCTAGCCTAAAAACTGCATCCCTTGCAGGCTTAAAACTGAGAAAAACACTAAAAATACAAAAAACCACAAATGAACATGGGGAAGGGGGAGCAAAACTCAGATTTTGCACCGGGCTCCTTTTTCCCTAGCTATGCCTCTGGTTGCCAGTGCTGGCTCGGGAAATACCTTGAGATGTTGAGGCTGGAGGCTGGAGTGGGCAGGGTTTGGGGATGGGATGAGCCTCAGCAAGATAGAACACCATGCAGTCCACGCTCCAAACAGCCATTTTCTCCAGGGGAACCGTTGTCTGTGATTTGAATCTCGGTTGTAATACCAGGGCATCTCCAGGTCCCACCTGGAGGGTTGGCAACCATAACTATGTATATGGGGATTAGGAATAATGAACACAAAGAGAACCAGACTCTCATTCCTGTATCTCTCGAAAACTTGAGCAGATTAGGAGCTGGCCCAGGGCTTCATGCACACATGTACCTGGCAACATTAATCAATCAATATCTGACGAGGCAAAGTCAGACTGTTGGGGAGAGATGGCTTTTTGAACAGCCTTTTAGACAGGAACAAGGCAACAGTATGGCACACCAGGCTGGATAACTGCACTTCTACTGGGAGAGAAAGGCTGATTACCATTTAAATTGGGCATGCCAGAAAAGGCAGGCAGGCAGGCAGGGAAAAGCCACAGGGCACTTCCTGAAAGAACCCAGTTAGGGTAGAAGCGTGACAGGCCTTTTTGTCGTGTCTGGCAGGCCGGAGCACACAGTGGATATGTGTAAGTTGTGCTGCAACATACCCTCCACCCTGGAGGGTGAGTCCTTTTAAAACGACAAAAGCAAAGCTTAGAAACCCAATGTAAGTCTCCACCCTGCAGTTTGAGTTCTTTTAAAACGACTAAAGCAATGATTGGAAAGCCAATGTAAGTGTGGCCCTTTCCGCACGGGCCGAATACAGCACCCTGGGGTCGGCAAAAATGCCGTCCCCAGGGAGCTGTTCACATGGGGGGGCACGGCTGCTTAACAGCCGTGCTGCCCTCGCTCCTCCCTAGCAGTGCGAAGTCGCTGTTTCCCAATCTCACTCCCCAAGTGAGGTTTTTGGGAAACAACAACTTCCAACCGCTGCCGTGCAAACGGCAGTGGCTGGAAGGCGCCATCCCTCCCCCCTTTCCCAATCGACTTACCATCCCTGCAACCGTCCGGTGCGTTGCCGAGGCTTGGGGACACGCCAACCTGCCCTGTAACTCCAGAGCGATCACGCAGGGAAGGGGGGCATGTTCCCTGGCCTCGGCGATGCGCCGGATGGTCACAGGGAAGGTACATCGATCGGGCGATGGTGCAGTGCCATCGTCCCGGTACTTTCCTGGACCATTCGTGCAAACGGTCCCAGGGGGGTCATGTACGCCGACCCAACCCCCACCGTGGCCGTGCGGAAACGGCCTCAGATTCGTCATTAGGAATGGAAACAGTAGAGTGGCTAGAATAGAGCAGGTATTCTGAGAGAAAGGGAGGAAAGGAAAATGTATCAAGTAAGAAAGAAATGAGGATATGAAATGGGGGTGAGGTTTTCAATCCCCTCCCCTTTACAAAGATGGATGTCTACACGCACCCCCTCAAAACGATTCGTGGTTGCCATTCCATGATTTCCCCCTTTTTTGAGCTCTGCGTTGAATTGATGCTTCAACGCCTGATGCTGTGATTCTCTACTCCTCATATCCTTAATGCTCCCAAGATTGTTCTCCCAATAAAAAACAAAAACAAAAATGCTGCAAATCAACAGGCGAGGGGGAATGAAGTAAGCTCAGAAAATGGCACTGAGGAGGAAGTCCAGGGAAGCAGAGAAGAGTGGGAAACATAATCAATAGATTGCACAACTGAAGATGTTTTCAAAACATTTCAAGTGGGAAATTGTTTTAATAGGCAATTCGTTGACAACATTTTCAGGCTGCAAACAAAATATTTTGGGGCAAAAAGAATATGGAACTCCATGGAGAAAACACTTTACTTCCTGCCTCAAAATGTTTTAAAAGGTTTGTGCGAGGCTGGGCTTTATGTTGGCTATGAAAATTTAGCCAGAAGTTACGTAACCTTTTGTTCCCACCCTCACAGTAGGTGGGGCAGAACGGAGTAATTATGCTGTAGGGAGTTTTAAATGTGCAGAGCCTGTTTTCAAAGGAGTTATAAAAGCCGAACAATCATGTTGGGAAATTGGAACGACATGGCCATAAATCAGCATGCAGCTAGCCTCCAGCATTTCAGACTTCATCTATAGCCACGGAAGCCAAAGGGAAGTTTGATACCATCAATTCTGGTGAAACTTTCCATCAAGTCCTCCTTCCCACAAGATAATTTCAAGTCTGTTAGTTCAGCATAGATTTTAATAAAGGATAAGAACGCTGTTTAAGTAAGAACACCATCTGATTAGCACAGAAGTCAGACTGTTCTCCGTTCTTCTTTTGATAAATCCCATTTCCCTTTGCAGTTGTCTGCCAAGCTTGTGTGCCTTTGTATTGCCTCAAAGCCGAGAAGGCTGGCTGCTAAGCAGGTGTGGTATAAAAATTATCAATTTTTTTTTTTAGTTTTCTTTTTGTGGAAAGATTGGCTGCCTTCTTTTGAGCCAGGAAGGAAGACGATCACAACATTTCATCGAGGCGCTTTTTTGCCTTTTGCTAACAAGCGCAGAGTGACTCCAATCTACGTTTATCGATTTAAGTGTAAATTACCGGAACAGAGGCACATAGCCAAATATCTTGAATTATTAACTGAACCCTGAGATGGATTACTGCCATGGGCCAGATCCAAGACTTTCCCCATCGTGGCCATTACATAAAGGGTCGTTTACTTTATCCATCCCTCTCCAGGGATTTGGGCTAACGGTCCACACTGTAAAAACCAAGTGGAGACTCTTGCTCACATTATACTCGACTGTCCGAGATATGTGGGCATTAGGAATTTCTCTCCCAGGCTGGCCCTAGACAAACCATAAGGAGATGTTGACAGTTCTGTTGCGCCGCTTCTGTTAAACAATGCAGATGTCGTGCTCTTGGGAAAAGTAGCAAAATTTCTTTTACAAAGTGACAGAACTTTCTAAGTAATGTATACTGCTATATACAGTCTTTCTGTCTACATTTTTAATGTACTCTTGATTTGTACTTTATAAATGTCTGGTAACACTCTAGAAGAACCTGTTTTAAATGCCTAATACATTTCATGCATAAAAGCAGAAGAAAAATCTTTCTAGTATCTTAAGAACATAATGTAAGAAAAGTCCTGTTGGACCAAATCAATTCAGTCAATCCAGTCCAACATACTAGCAGTTCGTCTGGAGGTCTAACAGGGCACAGAGGCTGAAGTCTTCATAATACAATAAGAGTCTTGCTAGATCAGACCTGTCCAGTGAGATTTTTTTCATCGTTCTTTAAGGACATAAATATGTTGATTTCGGAAGGTTTTGGGGGTATCTGCCTGTTTCAGCTGTCTCAACTCACTGGTAAATGTGATTAGCTAAAAATGATGGGGAGCATAATGCGGGCAGCCCCATCCACAGTGGAGGTGGCAGGCTGCAGTACCGATGCAGCACTGCTCCACTGCTCCCAAAGAGACTTCCCGGTGACACGAGGAGGTTCACAAAGTGAAACAGCCACCCCACTGCTGGGAAGTTTCAGTGGGTAGCAGTGGACTTATGCCAGCCAAAAGGCTGACTTAAAACTGGACTGCAGCCCACTGGTTCAATGCTGCCAAAAGCTGGGAGGGTCAGGTACCCCCCTGGCCAGACCCCCATTGCACTGACAGGGGTGCTGGGATGCTGGTGCAGTATGTAGCTCCACATTCCAGTGCCAGGGCTGGCAGCCACATGCTGGCAGGATCACCCCTCTGCTGGGGTAAGTGCCCCGGGGAGGGGGAATGTGCCGGCATAAGGGTGCACCACTCACAGAAGTGGATTTGCCCCCCACCCTTTGGATGGGGCTTACTGTCAGCATGGTGTAGTGGTTGAGAACATAAGAACATAAGAACAAGCCAGCTGGATCAGACCAGAGTCCATCTAGTCCAGCTCTCTGCTACTTGCAGTGGCCCACCAGGTGCCTTTGAAAGCTCACATGCAGGAGGTGAAAGTAATGGTTAAGAATGTCTGATGCTTATGTGGGAGATTCAGGCTTAAATTCTCAGTCAAGCCATAGAAGCATGACCTCGGACCAGCCATACCATCTCAGACTGTCCTACTGTGAGGATAAAATAATGAAGAAGAGAACGCTGGAAGATGCTTTGGGTCTCCATTGGGAAGAAAGATGGCACAAATGAATGAATGAATGAATGAATGAATGAATGAATGAATGAATGAATGAATGAATGAATGAATGACGTCCACACATTGCAGAAAAAATGCAGAAGCAGCAACCTCATTCCATCCTCAATCTCAACCCAACTGGCAAATGGAAAGCAGTAGGCCTCTTTCTTGGTGCCATACCCCAGAAGAAATAGTAGGGATGTTTGGAGTTCCCCCATTCCATGTTTATAGGTTCCGCAATTTTGTTTTGTTTTTCACGGTTAGGATGCCAGAAGACACTTGGAATTATTTCCACAACAGACCTGTAGAGAACAAACTACATCAACGATACTCCATTTCACAAATGGACACATAATATTTAGCCAGTCAGTGAGTCAGTGTATTTCTTATCTTGCTTTGTTTGTCAGGCTTTAAATCACTGCAACAAACAGCCTGGTTCCCACCAGCTGGCAGTCTGTTCCTGTTCCGAAATGCGAGCACCTATGTGCCAAAGCATGTGGGCGAACCAGAAACCAAGTCCCAAATTATTAAATATTTAAAAAATTCAAAAATATTTTAAAAAGTATAGACGATACATACCAGCTCTTAATCTTAAGTGCAGAAAGAATAAATTTAGCTACAGGGCATAAATTTAACTCCCTTATCATTACCAGCCAAGAGAGAAATAAAAGGTGAAAGTCAGGCAAGCAGACGGGAAACTTAGCAACAAGAGATGTTATAAAGCATGCCCTTTGAGTGGAATATAAACCACAACTAAAGAAAAAAATGTGTTGATTCAGTCTCTGCTCTTCCGCATGGACAGGATCTATGAGCTAGAGGGACGGCAGCATAATAGCCCACTGTTTCTGCCAAAGGTAGCGCATTTGCCTGGCTTATCATGAAAAGTTGACAACAGATTGGAACTGCAAGAAAGTTAAAAATATTGCGGCTGAAAAGAAAAGAAAGGTGAAAAGCCCCCATAAAGTGCAGAATAACTCTGTGTTCAGTTCTGGTCACCACATCTCAAAAAGGATATTGAAGAGATCAAAAAAGTGCAGAGAAGGGCAATGAGAATGATTGAGGCACTGGAGCACCTTCCTTATGAGGAGAGGCTGCAGCGTTTGGGACTCTTTAGTTTGGAGAGGAGACGTCTGAGGGGGGATATGATTGAAGTCTATAAAATTATGCATGGGGTTGAAAATGTTGACAGGGAGAAATTTTTCTCTCTTTCTCACAATACTAGAACCAGGGAATATTCATTGAAAATGCTGGGGGGAAGAATTAGGACTAATAAAAGGAAACACTTCTTCACACAATGTGTGATTGGTGTATGGAATATGCTGCCACAGGAGGTGGCGATGGCCACTAACCTGGATAGCTTTAAAAGGGGCTTGGACAGATTTATGGAGGAGAAGTCGATCTATGGCAGGGGTCCCCAAACTTTTTAAACAGGGGGCCAGTTCACGCATGGCCAGAGAGCACCAGCCGGGGCCGACTGGGCACGCCTCGCTACGCCATCCATCTGCCCCTCAACTCCATTTCCCTGGCCGAGCCCTCCCCCCACCCCCGCAGTCCCTTCTAATCTGGCCCTGAAGCTCCGCCGCCTTTCTCTCTCCCTTTGCCACATTGGTACGGTCCCCTCCGGCCGCTTGGAATGAGCAGCGAATCGCCCGCGCTTGAGGCTGTTTGTAAACCTGGGGAAAAGGAGATAGAGAAGGGGGAGATCCGCTTCTGCCCAGTGGGCCGGATAAATGTCTTCCGGGGGCCTGATTTGGCCCACGGGCCGTAGTTTGGGGACCCCTGATCTATGGCTACCAATCTTGATCCTCTTTGATCTGAGATTGCAAATGCCTTAACAGTCCAGGTGCTCGGGAGCAACAGCCGCAGAAGGCCATCCTGCATGTGAGCTCCCAATGGCACCTGGTGGGTCACTGCGAGTAGCAGAGTGCTGGACCAGATGGACTCTGGTCTGATCCAGCTGGCTTGTTCTTATGTTAGCATCCTGGTAAATTCTATCCTGATCATGCTTCCTTAACAATTCAAAAAGTTTTCTACCCAACACCAGGGATATCCAAAGAAGAGGATGGTAAAGCTGCTCCGATGCTTCCTTGCTTTATATTTGCTAAGATCACATGTGGAGATCCTGCTGTGACCATTGAAGTAAAACTGGCAAACGAGCACGATCAAACGGAAACAAAATCTAAATTTCACTGCCGCAGTCCCAGCCTTCAATGGGATGGAGCTACAGCCTTCTTCTGAAAGCAAGTTGGGATTTGAAATGTCTGTTGGGGCCCTTAAGAGGGCATGAAGGAAAGAAGCCTGAATTGGTACCTCTTTAGCAGAAATTTTGAATACCCATTAATGAGCTCTGTAGAGCAGAAGACATGAGATCTTAGCTGGACATACTGCAAAAGCCATCAAAATATATGGCCACCAACTTGACAAAAAAAACAACCCTGAAAATTGCAAAAAGGTGAATTTTAATTTTCTCAAGCACATAATTATAATTTGCAGCCCATTTATTAGATAAAGGTAAAGGTAGTCCACCATGCAAGCACTGTGTCATTAGTGTCCCATGGACATCCCCATGTTTCCAAGACAGACTATGTTTACAGGGTGGTTTGCCATAGCCTTTTCCAGTTGTTGACATTTCTTAAAGTTGTGTAGCCTCATAGGCGGTATGGTGAGTTCTAGCAGCATTCCTCTCCTGACGTTTCGCCAGAGGCCTGGGAGGGGAGGTTTTTCTGAATACAGGTAGCCCGGTATGTGAGTCACAAAGAAGTCTGTAGCCTGGGAGTAACACTTCTTTGTGACTCACATACCAGGCTACTCTATTCAGAGGGCCTCACCTTCTGACCTCACAGTATATAGACTCCACTTGCTTTCCGTTCCTACTATCAGATCCTCTGAAGATGCCAGTCACAGATGCAGGCGAAACGTCAGGAGAGAATGCTGCTAGAACACGGCCATACAGCCCGGAAACCACACAGCACCCCAGTGATTCCGGCTGTGAAAGCCTTTGACAATACATTGTCTACACTTTACTTCCAGTAAGCTGAGTACTCATTTTTCCAACCTTAGAAGGATCGGAAGCTGAGTCAACTTTGAGCCAGCCAACTGAAACCAGCTCCTGTCGGGATCAAACTCAGACCATGAGCAGAGTTTTGACTGCAGTACTGCAGCTTACCACTCTGTGCTATGCAGCTCAGTGCAGGCCAATTATTAGATGGTAGAAAATGGTATCCCAACCAACAAAAATAATGTATTTGCTTGATGGGCAGCCCCATCCAAGAGCAGGGGGCCCTGCTGCAGTGCTGTTGCTGCACCCAGCTGCTTCCTCAAAAGAGGCTTCCTAGTGATGTGGGGAGGTTCGAAAAGTGAAAAAGCCTCCCTGCCAGTGTAACATTGTGAATGGCTGGGAATGAGTGGACTAAAATAGGAGCAGCAGTGGCGTAGGAGGTTAAGAGCTCGTGTATCTAATCTGGAGGAACCAGGTTTGATTCCCAGCTCTGCCGCCTGAGCTGTGGAGGCTTATCTGGGGAATTCAGATTAGCCTGTACACTCCCACACATGCCAGCTGGGTGACCTTGGGCTAGTCACAGCTTCTCAGAGCTCTCTCAGCCCCACTGACCTCACAGGGTGTTTGTTGTGAGGAGGGAAGGGCAAGGAGATTGTAAGCCCCTTTGAGTCTCCTGCAGGAGAGAAAGGGGGGATATAAATCCAAACTACTCCTCCTCCTCCTCCTCCTCTTCTTCTTCTTCTTCTTCTTCTTCTTCTTCTTCTTCTTCTTCTTCTTCTTCTTCTTCTTCTTCTTCTTCTTCTTCTTCTTCTTCTTCTTCCTACCCTGGCCATGCCCTTGGTCCACCCCCACTATGCTGGCGGCAGCAGAGGCACTGGAATGCTGGTGTGGTGTTTGGTGCTGTGTCCCAGCACTGGAGGGGGGGCAGCCACAGGGAGGGCAAATCTGCCCTGGGGAGGGCATATCTGCTGGCACAGCCATGTGCCCCCCCAGATAAGTCTCAAGATAACTATTTAGAATTCAAGTGAATTTGGAACTGTTACGTGAGCTAGACTTCTGAAGTACCAAAATCTTACATTCTGAATCATTAATTACGAGATGGTTCTCTTTACAAAAGTCTGCCATAGCTTGAGGAGTGCGTTTCAATCTCACTTTGGGGCAGGACAAGACGATAGCATCGTCTGCATAAAGCACAACAGAAATGGGAAAGAAACTCGGTCTAGGAGGATGGCATTCATTGCAGGTTAATCTATGAGGTAAAAAATGTAGCTTAAAGAGCTGCAGTGCTAAAACACAGCCCTGTGTTTTGTCACAAAGATGGAGTTCAAATAATTTTCCAGATACAAAACATCGAACCTCCACGGAGGAAGCAGACTACGACACTTTAATGAGAAAATGCAAGTTATCACGGATATCTAAACATTCCATTTAATCCATCAAAGAAGGCTTGCATCCAAAGCAACACATCCTATTATATAAAAGCTGACTCACATTGGCAATGACTCACTTTTTTCCCAGAAGGCTGCGGGCAAAGATCTGAAGGGGGAAGGGGTTGGAGGAGGCTGGGTGGAGCTTGTGCCGTGCTTCTCACCAGATAGAGGGGTTGGTGGTGGTATGTGAGAGAAGGCATTCCACTCCAAGCTGTTTGGGGGCAGGGGGAAGACCTCATCGCTCCCCCAAGGACTCTGACTCAGATGATGAGAACAGGGCTGTGGGGGAGAGGCCTCAGCACATCTAGCCAGCTACAAGAATTGGGCTGGTGCAGGGGAGACAGAAAGAGAGGGTTGGGGTAGGGTAGGAAGAGAATGCCGGAGAGGAGCAGAAAGAAAAAGAGAGAGAAAGAGGAAGATGGGCAGAAAGAGGGAACGAAAGCTGGCAGGAAGATAGAGGAAGAAAGAGCTGGGGTAGCAGGACAGTAAAAGAGAGAAAGCGACAGCTGAGGTAGCAGAGCAAAAAGTTAAAAAGAGAGCCGAGGCAAGGGAGCAGAAAGAGAGAGCAAGAGAGAGCTAGGGAAGCAGAGCAGAATGAGGAGAATAAAGAGAGGGGGTAGCAGGATGGAGAGTGAGAGGCAGAGAAGAAAGGGGAGAACAGAAGAAAAAAAGATAGGGACAAGGTCTTGTCTGCAATTTTCTTGTGGATCCCCACTTGCAACAGTCCATTTTCACACAATGGGCTTTGCTGCTAGTGAATTGATAAAGAAGCGGACCAGACTCACCTGGGCCGCCATTGCTGCCAGGGGAAGGGCGCCGCGTTTCCTTCTTAGCTCTGTTGGCCATGGGGGGGACAGGTTGCGTTGCTCTGACGTCAGACCCTGTCGCCACCCACCATCTTTAAAGCCAGGGCGGGCCACATGGAGGCCCTCTTTGCCTGGCTGCAGCTCGATCGAGCTGTGCTGCTAGTGAATTGATAAATGATGAGTATAGGCTCCTTTTAGGTAAAGATACAGATTTATTGGCAAGGAAGGAAAGAGTATAAGCACGATGACGAGTAGAAGAACCTTCCCTAAAACTAATCAGTTTTAGACCGCTAACCAAAACATCTTCTATCCATTTTGGCCACTCTGTTCATAGGTAGGTTGCATATAATTTGCCAGGGATCGATCATAAACTAATGGGACAGTCATTAGCGGGCACATCATAAGAACCGTTTTTATATATCAGGACAATTATGGCTTCATGCCACACATTTGGAATTTTCCCTAGTGCATTGATGGCAGTAAATAATTTAGAAGAAGAAGAAGAAGAGTTTGGATTTATATCCCCCCTTTCTCTCCTGCAGGAGACTCAAAGGGGCTTATAATCTCCTTGCCCTTCCCCCCTCACAACAAAACACCCTGTGAGGTGGGCGGGGCTGAGAGAGCTCCGAGAAGCTGTGACTAGCCCAAGGTCACCCAGCTGGCGTGTGTGGGAGTGTACAGGCTAATCTGAATTCCCCAGATCAGCCTCCACAGCTCAGGGAATGAAACCCGGTTCCTCCAGATTAGAAACACGAGCTCTTAACCTCCTACGCCACTGCTGAGACCAGAGCCCACCACAACCTGGCAGTCATCTTCCCTCATCTCCCTTCCTGCTAAAAGCACCCCTGGACATGCCTAAGTTTAAAGATCTGCAACAGGAGAGAGACAAACACCCAGCCTGAATCTTACACACTGGCAGCCATCTTCTCCCATTTCCCTTCCTGCCGAAAGCACCTTGGACATGCCTGGGTTTTAAATACCAGCAAAGGAAGAGAGATAAACAACCATCTTCCTACAATTCCCCCTTCTAGGGCTGCAGACACAACCGGCTATTAAAAGTTTAGTTTGGAAGCGGATGGCTTTTTTTTTCTGGAAAAAAAATGACGCGGTGCTCTACACAAGGCTATCTTTTCCAAAATAACAGGCAGGAGACTAAAATAAAGAGGATCCAAATATATTTGCAGCAGGGAACATCAAGTGTGGAGCTTAGAAAGTGGACAGTTTGTTGAAAATGCAGCAGGTGGTCTTCCTACAACAGATGAAATTAGTTGAAAATGGGTTGGGGAGAAAATCCCTGGATGTCATAGAATTTCAACTGTAATTCACCCAAGGGATGGTTGATGTTCACCATCTGTTGAAATCTTTGGATAGTATTTTGCATTCGAATGACTAGGGACAGCCAGAGAGTGTCTTGGGTTTTCTTTCTGCACCGTCCCTAACATTTTTGACTCAAGGCACTCATTTTAACAATTCTCGGTTATTGCTTTTTTTAGTAGTCAAAGGATGTTCTGAATTGCTCTCAGAAAAAAAAATGTGACAGGAGATGCAATCCAAATTTGTACTGCGTTGGCTTGAGTATGAGCATTGGCATCTTGCAGAGAATCCGAGGTCCCCAGTTTAAACATTGAAAGTGATGCTGTTTCAGGGTGGGGGAGAATCCACCCCCAAACAGCATCAGTTTCAATGTTGTTTAAACTGGGGACCCCAGATTCTCCCTTTAAGGTGGATTTAAAAGGAGAATCTGGGCTCCCTAGTTTAAACATCATTGAAACTGATGCTGTTTGGGGGTGGATTCCAGCATTACAGCGGCTGCCATTGGGGGGGGGACTCAGATTTTGCACTGGGCTCCATTTCCCCTAACTACGCCTCTGCGTTCCGATGCCACACATCCCTAAGGGCTAAACTGTCATGGCTATTAATCGTTGTGCTGTGTTTGAATTTCTCAAATCCTTGTGCCTATGACATTTTCTTGCAAACGCAGTGGGTGATCATAGCAGGGTCTATTTGTTTTGTGCTGCAAAATAAAACATAGGGAAGGCATTTTTTCCTCTTCTCCTTTTTTACCTTTGAAATATTCTAAAGGTGGCCTCTCTTTTGTCCTAGCCCAAAATGTCAACCCCACGGCAGATTTTCATGGCAATGATTGATTTCTTGGGCTCTTTAAGTTGGCAATATGAAACCGGAGCTTTTCAGCTATCCCGGTCCTCCATTTCCCGTATCTGGAAATCTCTCTTTAGATTTAGCTGAGTAATTCTCAGTTATGCTTGAATCCCAGCTCTAAACTCATTTTCGATTGTCAAATGAAATATGGGTTCAATTTTCCCCCATTCTTTCATATTTACTCATGTTCCAGGTTTTTTTTCTTTAAAAATGTCCCAGCTCACAGGTGTACATGTGGTATGTTGCTTATGTAACCCCCATGCTCAGAATGGGTTGACCCAGAAAGGGGTGGAGACTCAAAGCAGCAGAAGGCTGCAGAGCTCATGTAGTTGGAGGAGACAAGGCTACCAGACTCGGACCTTGGCTTGTATAAGCCCTTAACACCTTGTTAAGGTAAACTGCAATATTGTTGGGAACTACTGGGAAGGTAGTCGTTTATTTTTGCTATGTTGTAAATGTTGGAGTTTATTGTTTCAGGGTTTCTTTTTGTGGTTGTAATGGGTGAGAGTTCTCCTGGAAACCTTCATCATGTTGAATCCTGTTCACCAAGCCCTTGGAGTCTTCAAGAGCCAACCCACTTGCAAAGAAGAATTGGACTTGGCAGTATCAGTAGACTGTAAATATAAGGACTTGAAAATGCAACCTGAACAGGACCTTGAAATGTGATGTTAAATGTTGATGTTCTATGTTAAGAAAAGTAACACCCATTTTTTTGTTTTTAGCAAAGTTGTTTGTTGCAGCAACTTCCTTCATTCCACGTTCTGCCCCACAGAACCCACAGATAGAGGTTACACTTATATTTAGCTTTACTTCAAAATGCCTTGGACTTTGGCCCAAATTCATTTCCAATTTTACTTTACATGCCATTCAGTTACAACTCAGAGCTGGCAGTACTGTCCTGCTACGGGACTCCCTGCGGTTGAATAGGAGGCCAGTGGGTAGCATTGGCTCATTCCGCACATGCAGAATAATGCACTTTCAAACTGCTTTCAATGCTCTTTGAAGCTGTGCGGAATGGCAAAATCCACTTGCAAACAGTTGTGAAAGTGGTTTGGAAAACGACATTGCCTTTTGTGGCAGCGTGCAAGGAAGGGGCCATTGAGAAAGTAAAATAACTCCTGTTGTACCAATTGGAAAAGCCCATCAACTTCCACATAGAATCAAAAAGTTGTATCCTCCTTCTTAGGATCCTCTTACTGTGTATTTCCGCTTCTAAAAGCTTACTCTCATATATTCATTAATTCACCCAGTGTATGAAACAAAGTTGAACACACCTTTGATATTTATTAAAAAATATTTTATTTGAGTAAATTAAATGTGGAATTTACCTCCCAATGAAATTAAAATCTTGCTCCTGGAGTTGCCCGGCGTGTATGGATTTACATGGCATGCTCTTTCACACAAAATAAGATATTGATTTGATTTAGCGCGAGTTTGAAAAAGGGCACCATGTGGGAAAGGCAGAGAAAGAAATGAAATTAATAATGTAAGTTAATCCAAGCGTGATGCATGGATATTTACAGCAGGACAAAACAGAGCCTAGTGCTGCCACTCCTGCCTACAAAAGGATATAAAACTCTGAAATTAAATAATACTTTTCAGTAAAGGATGGAATGGTGAGTGCCTTTGCCAGCCATCAGAAATGACTGATCAAACAGAGCCTTTCAATTCAAAAAGAGACCAGATCCAGGAGAGTCTCGTCTCGGGTAATTGTGGAGGAAATACAGGAGGATTGTGTTTTTGTTTTGCTTGATTGAAGAAGGAATGCAGGAGGACCATGTCATTCAAGAAAACATAAACCCGTTATGACACAATGGTATGCTACTAACACAACAGCAACATGATGCTTAATCTGCAAGTGTTTCACATTGAGATAAATAAACTTTTCTTGGTCAGGAAGATTGTAGACCAAACAACATACAATGTTGAGTTGCAAGTTGGTCCCTTCCCCATTCCCCCCGACCCCCCGAGGTTTTGTTTTGCCTTTTTTTTTGTTTTTTTGGGAGGACAAGGTAAACAAAACACGCAGACTGGAGGCAGCTCCATGCGGAGCCACCTCTGCAGTTCACAACAGCTTTGGGGCCGCCCACAAGAGACTGTGCGAATGGTCCTGTGGCTCCACTAGCATTAATTATGCCGGTGGACAGCCACTTCTGCCGCCGAGCAGAAATGACCTATGTGAGTGAAAAGGGATGTTACAATGTCTTCCAAAATGTCCTATCATTAACAGGCTTGCTCAGGTCTTGCAAACAGAGGGGTATGATTTCCTGGATTTCCTCCATCACATATTTTTCTTTTCCTGGTGCCTTCAACTTTTCCTAGCATTGCTGTCTTTTCCAGTGAGTCATCTGCTCATCACATGATCGAGGTACAATAGTTTTTTTTGCTTTGTGAGAGCTCAACATAATAGCCAGTCCTTTCAGTCCAAAAGTCCCCAAGAGACTTCTGAATCCCTTTTCAGTTCACCAGCCTCTAGGCAGACCATTCTAACTTGTCTTTCATCTGTAACTTGTACTTCACCCAAAAATCCTTTACCAGGAAATGATGTGCCTCTTCCTAGAAGTCTCCCTCTTCATACAGTGTCTACCAGGATTGGATTATGACTAGTGGTATAAATTCAAACAGATGTACACAAAAATGACATAAAATCTACCCAACTTAATTTAAATATAGTGGGCAAAATTCATGTTAAAAGGGTAAAAAGAAAGAAATGTTATATTCTATATCATCCCAATCAGCTTAATTGATTTTCCAAATGCACATTTCCTGATAATTATTATCATCTCCTCTGCTTCCTTCTGATCCTGAGGCTTGGCACATAGTTGGATAACGTCCCCTCACCGCCTCGCTTCCTTTGATCCAAAGCTCAAAACAATCTGAACACTTTGTCTGATAAAATGGAAACAAATTGTATTTCAAAGGCATTGAATTACAGCCCAGATGTTCAGGTTCATATCTCCCATCAAGCCTCAACAGCATGGCCAATTGGCCATGCTGACAGAGGCTGATGGGAATTTTAGTTCCTGAACATCTGGAGAGCCGCAGGTTCCCTACCCCTGTGCTATACCCTTTCTCACCAAAAGATCCAAGTAAAATTTTGAATTCATCTGCGACTACTTCCCAACTCTTCTTTGTTTTAGAATGCCTCCGTTGGGTCCTAGTGCCCAACAACAGCCTGTCCCTTCCCCCCTCCCACCACCCCAAACACTGAAAGTGGGGGGGGGAATGGGGAGAATGTTTGCCGCTGCAAACACCAGTCCTAAAGGTGCCCATTGTTGAAGCAGTGGATTTCCTCGGAGTAGACCACCTTGCAGGATGCAATGTAGACAAGAACTGACAGACACACAGTCAACAGTGCAGTTCTATTTATTGCTATCTACTGACAAAGTGCTTCGCCAGACCACAGGTGTTTTCAGGCACACATCACTCTGCTGTCTGTGCTATCTATATACAAAAGTGGTACCAATCAGGTGCCCTTACCTTATCAGGTTTTGCACACGGTACAAGCTGTGCGTTCAGTCCTAATTTGCACACGGCACCTGCTAGAAGGAGGGTCCAGCTGTCATTTAGATTTTGCTCATCTAAACACAGGTTTAATAAAACCGGGAACAACTCACATATGACATACCAGAACTTAGCTAAAGGCCACTGTGGCCCAACCTCAGAAAGAGCTTCCAGAATTCTGATGACTGATTGAATTCTGATTACTCTGGGCTTTCAGAGGTTAATCCAAGTCTGCTAAACAGCTCGCCAAATCCATATGAAATGGGTCTCCGATATTTATCAAGATGTTTTTTTGATGGTTTTTCTGATGGCATTGTGCAGAGAGTGTAGGAAGGCATGGAACCTTTTTTTTTTTAAAGGACTTAGATGATGTGTAAATATGGTTATGCTAAACAACTTTACTTAAATTTAAATGTTTCCAAACTTTCACCCCCTGAGGCTGCCTCAACACACTAAACAAGGGGACTCATCTTGAAACAATGAATTTAATTTTACACTGGAAATGACTCTCAGAAACCCTGGAGACATTGAGAAAACAAGGGATACATTGGAGAGGAAGGCTTGGTCTTAATTAGTTCCCACTCCATGTGCTTTCTAAAACCAATATAAAGTCTAGTTCTTCCTATTCACCTTTACAAAAATAACAGGCTGTGTTTAAACTTCACTCAAAAGCCTTTGAACTGGCAGGAAAAGATCTGGCACAGGTATCTCAAAAGCGCCCCTGTAAATGCATATTCCTTCATTAGAAAACCTTCTCTGCTTTTATGGCGGTTTCTAATAAAAGTACACTCTAATTTGTAACTTTGTATAATTATAGGCCTTAATGAGCTCTCGATGAATGTGGAATTCTTCCTCACCTAATGGAATCATTGGCTACTTATATCATTTATTTCCCCTATTATCGCTATACATGTTTGACTTCGGGAGATTTATACTTTGTCACATTACTTCCAATACCTGAAAAAAAAAAATATTAAGGCAGAATTTCAAACTGGTGATGCGCATGCGGTGATTGCGAAAATACCGCTAAAACGTGCACTCTCCAACGAAGGTGCTTAATTTGGTTGGGTGAAGCTCTAAAATGTCCCTTAGGATAAAAGCTGGGCAAGGATGACATGACATGGCTCTTTAAGTGGAATTGTACCTCTTTCACCATGCAGAACATGGTGGCGTGATCTCCAACACCATCTATCTAAGTGAGAAGGAAGAATGCAGAAATCATGAGCAAATGGAGCAAGGCTTCACTTTACTTGCCTGTGATTGCTTGGTGTTTCTTTGCCACTTCGCTTTCTCCATCATTTATTCCTAAGTGTGCTTTTAAAATGAGGATTGCTTCTTGTTTGTTCAATGTTGCTACTCGCTCGCTCGCTGGTTCGCTCGCTCGCTCGCTGGTTCATTCGCTCGTTGGTTTGTTCGCTCACTCGCTCTGCTCGTCTGCTCACTCATATTTTGATTTTCTAAGCTACTCCTTCCTCTTAGTGTAGAGCTTAAGGAGGTTCACAGGAGCATGTTAAACAAATTCAAATTCTGTAATCCATAAATTGTAAAAGGCATCTTAAAACCAAATCCCTAAATATCTAAGGGGAATGAATTAAAAGAGAAGAAGGGAGGAGAAAAAGGGAAGAGAAAGGGGAGGGAAAGGAAAGGAAGGGAGAAAGAGAGGCCAGGCTATGTTGAAATGCCATTGCTGCTTTCAACCATAGGGCCTACCAGAATAGGCCCCAGGAATCATGATAGATCCTCCTGAGTTTCTGGTCTCATTCAACAGAGTAGTGTCCGCCAAGTCTGGTCAAGGACAGACAGAGGAGCTTTGGGGGGCCACGATGTTTCTGAAAATCTTCCACCTCTCAAGAGTTGCATTTTGGGGAGATCAACAGGCTGCAGCAGAAGGGGAGAGGCAGGAATATTGCATCCCACTGATGTAAGTGTCTTCCATTAACAGAATATAAAATTTGGATCCCACCCATGGTATTCATTTGGAGGAAGATCACAAATTCACAGTATCCACAAGTGGTGAGATACCTTCTGTCCCAGGATTAATGGTCAGGTTTACATCCTTAGAGGATATCGGTTGAGATTGGAGGTTATAAGGGCTTTTTGCTGATCAGGTGGAAAGGTGAGAAAGACAAGTGGGAATTATTCACTTCTTTAGCACAGAGCCATTTAATGCCATAGAAATGCAGGTAACTCTGGCTAGAGGAGGACAATGGGCAGCTAGAGTCTCAGGAGGTCAAGGAAAGGGTGTAAGTCTGCTGGGGGTAGAATGCAAATTGTTAATGTTCCTCTCTCACAATTTTCACTTGACCTTCATCTAAATCTAAACCAACTTTCATTAAGATATGTTCTGCATACAGATTAAAGATAAAATGCTTCCATGTCTAACTTCTTTACCAATTGGAAACCATTCTTCTCCTAATTCTTGTCTTAATAGTAGCCTCTGGTTCAGAGTACAGGTTACACATCAAAGCAATCAGATGATGTCATGTTGTAATCCATTGCCTTTAAAACTAGCCATAGCTTTTTTTTCATGATCCACACAGGTCAAAAAGCTTTTGCTGTAATCAATTTAAACACCAGCTAGATTTTCTTTCTGACATTATTTTTATTGACTGCTCCAGTAAACTAACATAATTTGGTAACAGGATCTCCCTAATTCGCCACTCACACTTAACTGACTTCCTAAAACTCTTTTTCGATTTCCAAAATGCTGTTATCAGTGATCTCTCACTGAACCACATTAGAAGCCCCCCATGTGGTCCCGCATATTTACACCAGGAGCAAAAGATGAGAAGGAACTCCCCCCAAAGTGGTTTCTTAGAAGTCAATCAATCACACCAAACTGAGAAAATTCACTTAGAATTGATTGATGGTGGGAGAGATACCCTGAGGAAGAAGTGGGGAGTGGTAGAAGAGAAGCCTCATTAAGGGATCTTGGGACTAGAGACCCAGGCTGGCTGGAGGAACAGCTTCATTACTAAGGTGCAGATTGGCTCTTGAAAGGCCTATCATTGTCACTGTATAAATCCAAGGGTGGGATCCAAAATTTTAGTAACAAGTTCCCATGGTGGTGAGATTCAAACTGTGGCAGACAGCACCATCGGGGCTACGGGCACTTGGCGTGGCGTACTGGCATTCCAGGGGTGAGGCATCTCTGGGCGGGCTGTGGTAAGGACACAGCCACTGTGCCAGTCTGCTTGGTGGGAAATCTAATGCACGAGGCTACAGGCTGTCACACGCCGTGCACCTCCTGCTAGACTGTTTCAAGTTCCTGCTGCGCCATTGCTGAGAGAGTGAGGGTGTAACTAAAGGAGGCAAAATAACGGGCCAAAAAAATCACCAACTAGTAACCCCTCTCACACACACAAATAATTAGTAACCTACTCTACCGAGGGAGCCATGTTGAGAACTCTGCTGGATCCCACCTCGGTTATAGCTCCTTGGGACTGGGAGACCCTAGGGTTGGCTGAAAAAACAGCCTCATTCCTAAGGTGCAGATTGGCTCTTGAAAGGCCTGTCATTGTCACTCTCGCATAACCAGGCTGTCTCTAGTTTTGAGGAAAGAAATTAATTCTATTTGAAGTCAAGAAAAGTCTGTGAAAATAGCTGAGCCATCGGGATATAGTGGTTAAGAGCAGCAGACTCTAATCCTGGAGAACCGGTTCGATTTCCCACTCATCCAATAATAAGGCCTCCTGAGGTGAACTTGGGCTGGCCCAGTCCATCAGTCTTCTTAGAACACTCTCATCCTTAAAAAAAAAAACTATGACTGGAATTAAAGATGCTTGTAAGAGTTGAAATGTTAACGGATGCAAGCTTCCCAATAATCATTATGTTTAATTTTAATTTTATGTGTAAAATAGAATTGTCTCAAAGAACCCTCTCAGGTGCCTTGTTGTGGGAGCAGGCGGGAGGCAATTGTGAGTCACTTTGAAGGTCTCCTTATGGTAGAGAAAAGTGGCACATAAACATCAAATCTTATATTCCAAGTAGAAATAACAGGAGGAATGGGGAAACAAAGTTCAACAGTTGCATCTGCTGGATAAATGCACATTTCAAACAAAGAACAACCAGCAGAATTGTAAATGGTGAAAAAAATGGCAATTATGGATAGATTATTTAGAGTAAGGGAAACTGGTGCTAAGCCTACCCGTCAAGTGTATTGAGTAGTTGATGATTAGTGAATATATATATACACATAGATACTTTTTTTCTTATAATTGAAAATTATTTTATAATGTGTGTTACAAGCTTCTGTAGATTAAGGAGGGTAAATAGATATTTAAATGCAAGCAGTATTAGGAATGTATTAATAACTTTACAGTTAGCTATCTTATCAGAATGTAAAAAAAAAAATTCTGTCAATTTTTTTTTACTGACTGATTATAGGTGAAGAAGTCTACCTATTAGGATCTTGGGAAAGAGAACAAGGAAGGGTGGGACATACACCCATTAGAGAGGCTAATGGTTAGGTCAAGAAACCCGCTATTAGTCTTTTACATTGGTTCATTATGCTTTGTTCCAACCGGGCCCTTTGGGGAGACTCAGCCAAGCTGATAGGGGCCCCCTTCCCTCCTTTGTTTGCTGCTGTAACATCATCATGTGGCCCCTACTGCCCTTCCCTTCTTTCTGATGTATGTGAGAGAGGAATTGATAGTTAGCAGGGCTACCATCTTAGAGCTAACATTAATATTAATTTTATAAGCTGCATTTTAATGGGGGTAGGTTTTATTTTTATTAGAGTTTTCATCTTTAATTCATATTGTATTGTATTTTAAATTGATTGTGCTCTATCTGTACTGTCACCGCCATGAATACTCTGACCGGGAGGGCTGGGCTGGGTCTATAAACCCACACACACAATAATAATAATAATAATAATAATATGTAATAATAATAATAATAATACACACACAATAATAATAATAATAACAATAATAATTTGTCTGATTTGTCCTGGTTTGTTCTTTCAGTTTGTCTTTGTATGTTTTTACCAATGTAAATCCATACACAGATTGTTCTGTTGCAAATGTATCTATTTGAAACTTTAATAAAACTTTATTATCAAGAACATCAAATCTTTTTTATTAATCCCTTTAAAAAAAAAAGAAATCATAAAGCATTATGTCTTCTGCTTCACTATGCCTCGTGATTATACTTTTGCTCCACTGTTATCAAGGCATCCACTGTGCATGCTTGACAAGGGAAGAACTTGTGCACATGCGTTGCTGTTCTACTGATGAAGAGCTGATTTTGCAAGCACCTCCCTGGGGTATGCACAAACTATCTCTTTGTTTCCCTCTGTAAAACTGCAATATTTTTCTTCACTGCCTCAGTAAATGCTGACACACCTGTGCTTCTTGTCTGGTGATGAAGGTGTTTTGTAAATAGAGAATTCTCATTTTTTTTAAGTTTAACTTAACTAACATTTATGAACTAAGTGGAATAAATGAGAAAAGGGACCTCGTGAGAAAAAACTGTAGCACCTTTGTTCTGTAGAATTAAAATGGGTTAAACAAAGCACAGCAGTTTACAAAGCGATGACAGGTGTGGAAATGTTCAATCGGCTTCAAAAAAGGAGAATCCAGCTGTCATTTCATTGTATGGCCGCTTTGAAAAACATGCACCTTACCTCCCACCTGTGGGATGAATGGGCCTTTGAGATGCCTTTCAAATTGCCTTTTCGCTTCTGGCTAAAGTGTAAGGTTTGAGGCAAAATGTGGAAGGGCTCCAGTGATCAGAGGAAACATTTGTAAGAATTTTGCAGGGCTAAAATTTGGATGCTAGTAAATTTTGAGCAATTTCCTTTTCGCGCTTACTTAGTGGGCAAAAGTGACTCCAGGGCTGGGAGGGAGTGTGGGCACGTCGATGCTGATGGAAGGGTCACATGATACCTCTCTTGCCTAATGCCTTCCTCCTCCTAAAAATGCATGTAATTTCTATGATGACTTTATGCTTCTTCTTCCAAGGATTGGGCTTTGCAGATCAATGGCTCCCTGCTGATTATCTTTTAAGTTGGTCATAAAGAGCGCTAGCAGTGAGGACGTTAGCCAGAGTTTTAGGTTTTTTGCATCAGTTAGGCCAGTAGCAGGGGGAAAGGCAACGGAGTACTAAACCCCTAAGTCTGAGCTTTTATGTCCAACTGCCTCTCATTTTGTTCTCAGGCTACCGCCCAGAAAGATGCTTGCTTAACCCTGGGATGTGAACAAGAACTAGAAACCTGACTAGGGTTCCATATAGCCCATTAACTTTAACCCATTGCCAGATCACTGAAATTACAGCAAGTACTCTCCTGCAGAAAGGTAGCAGCTGGTGTTTCCAGTTCACCATGTTTTAAAATGTGTTATCTATCTATCTATCTATCTATCTATCTATCTATCTATCTATCTATCTATCTATCTATCTATCTATCTATCTATCTATCTATCTATCTATCTATCTATCTATCTATCTATCTATCTATCTATCTATCTATCTATCCATCCATCCATCCATCCATCCATCCATCCATCCACCCACCCACCCACCCACCCACCCACCTATCTCTCTCTCTCTCTCTCTCTCTCTCCCTATCTATCTATCTATCTTTCATTCATTCATTCATTCATTCATTCATTCATTCATTCATTCATTCATTCATTCATTCATTCATTCAATTTGGTATACCACTCAATCCCCAAAGGGCTCTGCACTTTGAGATAAGTTTTGTGCTCTATTAAAATTAAAGATTGATATTCCTTCCTTCCCCTAATTTATCTCTCCTTTTATTTTTCAGTGGACAGGAGTACAACATGGGGAATCTTTTCCTGAGGGCCCACAGTGACTCTTGGCAGTCTGGGCATCAGCTGTCTGCTTAGGCTCAGTAAAGCCTTCGGTATACTCAGAATGCCCAGGTAACTCTTCTCATGATAGCTAGATGAGGAGGAAGTAATGCTAAGTGCATCACTGCAATTAATTCATATAGTTTGGGGGAATGTGCCAGCAAGTGTCTGCCTTGAGGCACACCGTGGAAATCTTACTATAAGACCAAGTTTGCTGCGTGACTCTCTCTTCACATGAGAAATGTTCATCAGGAAAAAGAGTGGTGGTCTTCAAACTTCCATAATATCTGTCTGTCACCAGAACAGTGAATGCCTTCATTGCCCAAAAGCTATTGGCCAGCTACAGGAGGGCAATTTGTATAGCACTGTTTCTTACGGAACTGTCTAAGTGCTGCTTCAGATGTTTTGTGATGATGATGAAGAAGAAGAGTTTGGATTTATATCCCCCCCTTTCTCTCCTGTAGGAGACTCAAAGGGGCTTACAATCTCCTTGCCCTTCCCCCCTCACAACAAACACCCTGTGAGGTGGGTGGAGCTGAGAGAGCTCCGAAAAGCTGTGACTAGCCCAAGGTCACCCAGCCGGCATGTGGTGGGAGTGTACAGGCTAATCTGAATTCCCCAGATAAGCCTCCACAGCTCAGGAGGCAGAGCTGGGAATCAAACCCGGTTTCTCCAGATTAGATACATGAGCTCTTAACCTTCTACGCCACTGCTGATCTGTGTTTGGATCGAATTTCAGTAATTTTGCATAGTTTTATTTAGTTAGCAATCTGTATATTTTATATAGTTCATGTGAGGGAATCAAAACTGGAAACATTAGCTATTCCAGCTACAGCCTTTTTTTCTCCACAGACATTATTTGCTTTCTAAACTTCTGTCCAGCAACATGCAGAAATACAACCCTTTCTCCTCTGTAAAGCTTCCAATTAAGACTGAGCGGTTACTTCCAGCTTATCCCGTGTAGGATTTTGTATGTCTCTGTTTGTGGTGTTTTGATTTGGTGATGATCTGTCAGGTTTTCGAGAAATTTCCTGGAACATAGCCCCAGGAGAAAAACAAAAAGCAGTTCTCTTTCTTTGCCTCATCAACCCTCCATTTTTCCTACCATGCACATAGACTGAAGAGACTGCAGAAAATTTTTAAAGATAAGAAAAGGGGAGTACCGCGTAACAACTAGGAGGAAAATAAAGGATCACTGTGCTCCTAGACATTAAGAAAACTTCACTATGGCATAGACAGTGCAATTTAATAAATACAGTGCAATAAATATAAGCCGGTAACAATGTGAAAACTACTGCAAATAATTTCTATGATATATACAGCAGTAATATCTACAAAAACAATAGTCCACTCAAGGATGTAATTCAGAGTAAGACAGTGAAAACACTCCCTGTTGATTTCAATGCTGCCACAGTGATATTGCTTCTAGAGCAAACAAGCAGATAAAGGCTAAATGTGCATACGTTCTCCAACTAGGACAGTGGTGGCGAACCTTTGGCACTCCAGATGTTATAGACTACAATTCCCATCAGCCCCAGCCAGCATGGCCAATTGGTCTAGGAGCACAGTGATCCTTTATTTTCCTCCTAGTTGTTACGCGGTACTCCTCTTTTCTCATCTTTAAAATTTTTCTGCAGTGTCTTCAGTCTATGTGCATGGTAGGAAAAATGGAGGGTTGATGAGGGGCTGATGGGAATTGTAGTCCATAACATCTGGAGTGCCAAAGGTTCGCCACCATGGAACTAGGAGAACTAGGTGGATCCCTGGATAATACAAAAGGAACAAAGAGTCACTTAGAGCAGTGGTTCTCAACCTTCCTAATGCCACGACCCTTTAATTCAGTTCCTCGTGTTGTGGTGACCCCCAACTGTAACATTTATCCATTTTACAGATGGAGAACACTGATGCAGAGAGTCTTAGGTGACCCCTGTGAAAGGGTCCTGACCCCCAGGTTGAGAACCACTGACTTAGAGCAACAACAATTAATCCATAAAAATCCAAAACATGCTCCGGTAAATGGTAACATTTTCAACTGTTTGTCTTCACCAGTGGAGTACCATATTGGGTATTACTATTGCACTACTGCATTTGCCTGGATCCAATCCCAGGATGAAAATGCAGAAGAATCCTGTCTCATTCACAATCCCAAACAGGCTAAGTCACCTACAGTGGCATCATATAGTACTCCGCTGATGGAGACAAACAATTGAAAATGGAGCCGGTTTGGGATTTTTGTGGATGAATTGTAGTTCCGACTCTTTGTTCCACCGCTACATTCTTTTTGTTTTACCCATTACAAGAATCTCCTAGTTGGAGAACATATGCACATTGAGCCTTTATCTGCTTGTGTGGTCTAAGAGCAATACCAGACACATTGTAAGATGGCTACCTTGAAGTCAACAAGGTGTGTTTTTACTTACTTACACCCTTGAGTGGACTATTGTTTTTGTACATATTGCTACTACCACATATATATCATAGGAATTATTTGCAGTAGTTTGCACATTGTTGCTGGCTTAACTTTATTGCACAGTATTTATTAAACTGCACTGTCTATGCCATAGTGATGTTTTCTTAGTAGCCAGGAGTACAGTGATCCTTTATTTTCCTCCTAGCTGTTAGGTGGTACTCCTCTTTTCTTATCTTTAAAAATTTTCTGCAGTGTCTGCTTGGCGGGTCTGTTCTGATTGGCTGTCATGTTGTGTTGGGGTGGGACCTTTAAAAAAAAATTGGCACGGAGCCACATAGTTAGGCAACCATGTATATGTATATGTACAATCTCCCCGCCTATGTCCCTTTCTTCTGATTGGCTGTCGTGTTGTGGTGGGAACCATACTCTGCCCTCATCTTGTTTTCAACTTGCATCCTTGTTACTGTGTGGTTTCGCCATTCGTGACTGCGTGGTTTTGACATTTTAAATCTTTCTCTGCGTGGCTGCATGGCTGCGTTGGCACAGAGAGTTCTAATCTCATACATTTGCAGTTGGCACAGGGGACTCATCTCAGTTTGTACAATGTGCATTTGGCACATAAGGCTAATCTCGGTTTGCACAGAAGGATACTCTCATACAGTTTGCAGTTGGCACAGAAGGGTCATCTCAATTTGCACAGTTTACAGTTGGGACAGAAGGCAAATCTCATCACTTCCAATGATGTTTAAACTGGGGACCCCAGATTCTCCCTTTAAATCCACCTTAAAGGGAGAATCTGGGCTCCCCAGTTTAAACAACATTGGAAGGGATGCTGGAATCCACCCCCTAACAGCATTACCTTCAATGCTGGTTTAACTAGGGAGCCCAGATTCTCCCTTTAAATCCACCTTAAAGGGAGAATCTGGGCTCCCCAGTTTAAACAACATTGGAAGTGATGCTGGAATCCACCCCAAAACAGCATCACTTTTCCAATGCTGTTTAAACTAGGGAGCCCGGATTCTCCCTTTAAATCCACCTCCAACAGAGGTGGCAGATGCATTCATTCCAGCCATTGATAAAGCAGCCGGTGCTTCAGAGGTTTGCATGTTTGCAGTGTCTCTCGTAGCCACATTTCAAAAGAGTGAAAAAAAAACCCAACCGCTACCTCGCACGTTTGCTTGATCGCTGCTCCGCTCCTCAGTGCCATGTCTCCACGTAGCCTCTACCGGCGTGAAACAAAAATAGGGCTGTGTGCACAGCCTGCTGCACTGTGATTGGGTGGAAGGCTCCACGTCACTCCCTACAGCAGGAAAAACAAATAGTTTCACACCCCGAACCTTCCCACCGATCCGGCTTCGCGGCATGTTCTTTAAAAAGGTGCACATACATGCAGGTTCTGAAAAAACACATGATTTGGGGGAAAGGGATCACTAGAACTGGGATGAAACCCTGTTTGGCGATTAGGCAGTGGGGAGTTCTTCCTGAATCTGGATATTTCATGTGAGTATCACATGTTATATTGACCATGGGAATTTCACCTCCAAGTGATTAGCTTACACTCCTTTTAAACTTTAAATAGCTGAAATCTGATAAGCCAAATAGCTATTCAGTTTATTAGCTTTTTGAAGTATTTTGCTCTTTTTTCTTGTTGCAGCTTGAATTTGGGGTTGAATTGGGCTTTTGGGGTTTTTTTTAACTGATTTAGCTTTACTGAATCACCAAGCCTAAGCATATGTATCTATTAGGGTTGGAGATTCGGACAGTCCAAATCCGAATTTTTACCGAATCTGCACGGATTCGGACGGATTCGGAGGAGCAGGAGCCGAATCTGGGCTGTCGAATCCCTGAATCCGAATCCATGGGATTGGATTACCAACAAATTCGTTTATTTTTTTGGTGTTTTGTTTCGGCCTGCAGGAGACATTTTAAACATATCAGCACCAAATTTTTTCAGAATTTATCATCAGGAGACTGTCCTGATAGTGCCTCAATTTAGTGCATTTTTGGTTTTGGGGGCCAAAGTTATGGACCCCCCAAAGTGGTGTCCCTATCCCCATTCTTTCCAATGAGACTAAGGAGATGGGGGGCTACCCTTTTCAGGGTCATAGCGGCCCCCTGGGCAAACTGCGCAAGCTTGGCGGAGTATCATCGGGGACAGTCTCCTGATGTCCCAAAAATATTAATACCGATAATGCATCTAAAATGCACCTGCAGAGGCACTAGAAAATTTGCACAGATTCTTTGTTCTGCAGTGACTTAGCTGCATTGCTGTCAATAAAGTGCAAGGGGCTGTGGAGTGCACACATTTTTTCATGGTAAACCACAAAACTTTCAAGATATCTTCAGGAGAGTCTCTGGATGGCCGCCATCCAGGTTTGAGAGACTTGCTTCCGGGTGGAAGTGGGAGATGGAGCCCTACCCTTTTTTGGGTCCCATAGGAATTAAACCCCTGAGCAAAATTCCCCAAACCTGGATGGTGTCATCCCAAAACTCTGATACCCTAAAGACTGTGACCTACAACTCGAAATGTGCCTCACGGCTCCCTCTACCAGAAATTCCCATTGACAGCAATGCAAACAGAATCACTGCAAGGCTGGGAAATGGGCATTCTGGGGAACCTGAGGGACGCATTTTTTGAGATGGCAATAGGCATATCAGGTATCATCGGGTGACTGTCCTGATGTTGCCCGCAAGTTTGGTGCAGTTTGGTTTCAGGGTATGGACCCTCCAAAGGTGCAACTATCCCCATTGTTTCCAATGGGGCTGATGGGGGATGGGGCTGCCTTTGAGAGTCCATAGCACTGGCTCCGGGCAAACTGCACCAGAGTACCTGAGGTATCATCAGGACAGTCTCCTGATCTTCAGTTTGGTGTCACCTAGCTTTCCCAAAATGCTGGTTTAGTGCTAAAACTCCTCCGCTCTGGCAGGCTTCATGTGCGGGAGGCGGTGAAACATGAAAACCGGAGATTTTCAAGCTAGATGGCCTGAAATTCAAGGTATCATCCGAGAGACTGTCCTGATGACACCCAGTTTGGTGGTTGGTTCAGGGGCCAAAGGGATTATGGGACTGCCTCGAGGGCCTCTGTCCCCCATTGTTTCCAATGACAGCTAAGGAGATGGTGGCTACTTGTTTGGGGGTCCATAGCTTTTGGCCCCCCTAAACCAGAGCTGCACCAAGCGTGGGGATGATAATAGGACAGTCTCCTGATGACTCTGTATTTTGGTGCTGATATGTAAAAATGTGCCCCTGCAGGCACTAAGAGACATTGCCCAAGGTTCTTTTTCTGCGTGACTGCATTGCTGTCAATATGGAATTTTCTGGTGGAGGCTGTAACAGTTTTTTTTATTTATCAGGGTACAGTCACAAAATGTTGGGGTATCTTCGGAGTCTCTGAATGACACCATCCAGGTTTGAGAACTTTGCTTATGGGGGCAGTGGGAGATGGACCCTGCAACATTGAACCCCTTGAAACCGCGGTCACCAAACCTGGATGGTGTCATCGGAGCTCTCCTGGCCTGAAAAGTTTAATGGAGTTTACCATGAGAAATGTGCACTCCTTTCCTCCCTGAAAGCCCTACAATGGCTACCAATGGTGGCTCCATTACTACAGAGCACAGAATCTGGAAATTTCTTTGGGTGACTGAGGAGTGCAGTTTAGAGCTACTGTCACGGGGAATTTTGGGGTGTATCATAAATGTACTGTCCCTGCAGAGTACTCCCCAGGAGATTTTGGTGAAGTTTGGTTCAGGGGTCCAACGTTATGGACCTTCAAAAGTGTAAACCCCCCCATCTCCTGTTAGCTTCCATTGAAACAATGGGATAGGGCACCTTTTGAGTGTCAGCCAACTTTGCCCCTGAACCAAGCTGCATAAGCAGGAAGATCATCAGGACAGTCTCCAGATGATATCCTGAAATTTTGGTGCCATACTTTTAATTGCCGTCCCCTACTGAGCAAAACATTATTAGCTACCAGAATTGAAAAATAATAAAACGGACCCGGTACTTGGTTACCCGAATTTTCGGGTATATCCGAATTGGCTATGATTCGGATTCGGGCATACAAATCATTTTATGCCCCCAAATACCCAAATCCGAATTTTACCGAATTTTTTTAGTATTGACCAACCCTAGTATCTATCCAAGCAATGTGGCCTTTTGTACAGACAGATATTTTATCAGTATGTAGATGATGACAATAATGATGATGATTTATTATTGATATTTATACCCTGCTGTTCTGTCCTATAGGCCCGTTCTGCACACGCAAAATAATGCGTTTTCAAACCACTTTCACAACTGTTTGCAAGTGGATTTTGCCATTCCGCACAGTTTCAAAGAGCACTGAAAGCAGTTTGAAAGTGCATTATTCTGTATGTGCGGAATGAGCCTCAGTGACTGAAAATCTGGTGCAGCATCCTTCTCTGTTCCTCCACTTTATCCTTACAACAACCATCTTGTGAGGTGGGTTAGGCAGAGACAAAATGACTGGCCAAAGGTCACCCAGCAAGTTTCAGTGGGAGAGTGGGGATTCAAACTTGGGTCTGCCACATTCTAGTCTGTGCAACTATGCAACATTGGATAAATTTTGAATAGGGAAGCAGATTTTTTTTTGCAAAAGCTGAAAAGGGAGAGTCCAATAGTCCTAAAGAAACTACCATCCTGACTCACAAAGAGACCTCCCTTTGAGCAAGTAGACTCCTACACAGGCTGCCCAGGTTGATACACATCTAGTTGCTTTGTATTTCTATGCTTGGAAAGCTATGATGGATTCAGGAAGAGATTGCAAGCTGCAATGAAATGACCTGGACCAATTAAACTTTCTTTACTATTGTGTCTAACAGGAAAGGAATTAAGGTTGATGGAGACTGTGTCCTTTGGTACAAAACTGATCAGTTTTATACTGAGCTTTTTCTATTGCTTAACATACCCGCAGCCCCTTAGCGATTTCAATTTGCTGTCTGTGCTGAAGATTTCATGACCTGGACTAGTGGTACCTAACAAAGTTAGAAGCCATTAGGATTAGAGCAGTT
Source organism: Sphaerodactylus townsendi (assembly GCF_021028975.2). NCBI lineage: Eukaryota > Metazoa > Chordata > Lepidosauria > Squamata > Sphaerodactylidae > Sphaerodactylus > Sphaerodactylus townsendi. The sequence goes on from NC_059432.1 coordinate 17,695,809, forward strand.
AAATAATGCCTCCTGTTTTGTCAATTCCCTCAATTATTCCAGCAGTGGATATTGATCCAACCCCAGCCCAAAATACAAAAGTGAAGGGAGAGCTAAGAACGGCAATTGAGTTTAACAAAAACCACAGAGAGATTTATCTGTACAAGAGCATAATTGCTCCATTTCAAGATCCAAAGCTCTTGTTCCACAATCCTCCAGTTACAGGAACTCCACTGAGAAGTTTAGTAGTCTTTCTCAGAAAGAATTGATGAAAATCCTCTGTTGTTCTACTCAAGCAGGAAACTGTATTTTTCTCCAATTTCACCCTTAAATACAATGTATTTTCAATCTAAGGGAATGCAGATATCTCTGAGGGAGAGGGCTGGTGCCAATTCTAAGGATTTTTTTAAACCTCCTTTGCAATTCTCTGGAGGGATTTCTGCCCAGAATATGTGACATTTACCTTAAATTTACTTTAGAAACCACTGGGTGCCAACAGTAAATAAGGGGGTGATTTGAAACAAATCTGAGTCAAATATTCCCCACTGGTTAGCCTGGAAAAAGATAACTGTACAATTACCCAGGGAATGTGGGAGATCCTTGGTGTTCTAGCTCTTGGCTTACTAATACTGCTTCCATTTGGGTAAGGCTATGTCCACTATTTGGAGGAGGAGACGTGGGAAAGGGAGTTCCAGCAGATATAGGCCTCAGGGGCACCCCAAGCAGAGGTGGGATCCAGCAGGTTCTCACAGGTTCCCGAGAGTAGGTTACTAATTATTTGTGTGTGCCGAGAGGGGGTTACTAATTGGTGATTTTGCCACGTGATTTTTGCCTTTGTTACGCCCCTCCTCCACTCCTCAGCAGTAGCGCACAGAACTTGAAGCAGTCTAGCAGGAGGTGCACCGGGGTGCGTGGCAGCCTGCACCTGCGTGCATTTGTTTCCCGCCAAAGGACTGAGGGGTGGCATGCAAAAGAAGGAAGGGAGGGCGAGGGAGCCTGGCATCTGGACATGACCCATCCACCCTGGCCGAGGGAGAGGGAGGAGAGGGAGAGGTGGCGTGCAAGGGAAGGGGAGTGAGGAAGGGGAGGGGAGTGAGTGAGGGGTGACATGCAAAGGAAGGGAGGGAGGGCAAGGGAGCCTGGCATCTGGACATGGCCCACTCCCCCTAGTGGAGGGAGAGGGAGGGGAGGGAGGGGTGGCATGCAAGGGAAGGGGAGGGAGAGGTGGCATGCAAAGGAAGGGAGGGAGGGAGAGGGGAGGGAGGGGTGGCATGCAAAGGAAGGGAGGGAGGGAGACGGGAGGGAGGGGTGGCATGCAAAGGAAGGGAGCCTCGCCCAGGAATGCCAGGAATGCCCAGCCACGCCCCCATTGTGCACCGCCCAGCCCCATTGGTGCTACGCCACTGTTTGAATCCCACCACCATGGGAACCTGTTACTAAAATTTTTGGATCCCACCACTGACCCCAAGCTGTCCAGTCAAAGGGCTGCCTTTGTGCGCAGCCTTGTCTGCATTTCCAAACAGGGTGGATATCTAGACGAGGCACTGAGTAACCCTGACAAGCCCAATTTTGAATTTTAAGCACAGTTGGCTCTGGTTGGCTCTATCCTCTTGGATAGGAGATAGGAGATCACCAAGGAAAATTGGGGACTGATACTACAGAGGAAGACCATGTTCATGTCTTGCCTTGAAAACTGAATGAGGGACTGCCACATTGGTTGAGACTTGTCAGCACACAATTATTATTATTTACACGAATGGAGCATGTGGGCAAGGGGAGATGAGGCACACCCAGCCCCTGCGTCTTACCTTGACGTGCTCTTGCTGTAATTAATTGAATTCATTAATTGTCCGCTGTCTATTGAAATCATTTACGATAACTCCAGGCAAGCCTGCTGGCTCCTTTCCAAGCATTTGCAAATGAGTGCATTCTGGGCAGGAAATATGCTGATCGGAATGAACCGAGCCCAGGAGTCATGTGTGGGGGTTCTGGGTTTAATGTCCATAATCATTTCCATTGAAAAGTAGACCCTGTCTCAGGCTGCCAGCAGGAAATGACAGAGGCAAACATCATGCTGACACCTCCATAGGTGGGCTGTGCAAGGGAGAACATTATCCGCCTCTAAAACGGAGAGACATTCTTCTACCTGTTGGCATTTTGGCAGGAAGGGCTCCTTAGGGGAGTATTAGAGTCTCTGAGAATTTCATCAAACAGATGGGGCCGTGACTCAGTAGCAAGGCTGTTATGCATACAGAAGGTCCCACATTCATTTCCTGGCGTCTCCTGATGATGATGATAATGATGATGATGAAGAAGAAGAAGGCGTTTATACACTGCTTTTCTCTACCTTTAAAGCACTCTCAAAGTGGCTTACAATCAACTCCCCTTCCCCTTCCTACAACAGACATCTTGTGAGGTAAGCGGGACTGAGATAGTTAGGAGGAAACTGTGACTACCCCAAGGTCACCCATTAGGCTTCATGTGGAGGAGCAGGGAAACAAACTTGGTTCACCATCGTAGAGTCTGCTGCTCAAGTGGAGGAGTGGGGAATCAAACCCAGTTCTGCAGAGTTGAGCCTGCCATCCTTAACCACTATGCCTTGCTGGCTCTTTCAAAAGGATCAGGCATCAGGTGATTTGAATAAGTCCAGTACTGCTGGTATGAGTGGACAATGACAATCTTGAAGCCCACTGACTGTGATCTGCAATATCCGTTTAGATAGTGTTTTAAATTCAATTTCAAAATCCCTGAAAGAGCAGCTGCATTTCATCAGTCTACTGTTAACAGACATAGCAAAAGGAGGGTGGGGAAGGTTTAGGTTGCCGGGGCAAATGGTTCCACAGCATCGCAGCACACATGACCACATAGTGATTGGGGTTTTTGCAAAGCCTGCAAATGCTGGCTCTCCTATTTGTGTACCTGAAGGCTTTGCAAGTGACACGGAACACCACAGCCTTTGAGCTCTGGAACAGAAAACCACGCCAAAGCTAAATAAAGTCCTTTCTGCATTCAACTTGCACTCGAAGTGTCCTGAGGGAATTCAGTTGTCTCAGTTGCTGTCTGTCTTGATTTCCTCACTGCCAGCCCGTGACTCTTTCGAACAGAACTTTGTGGGATGTTAGCTGCCTCAAGTCAGCTGACGAGACCTTCTAGGGCTCAGAAAGAGGAGGTCAGTCTCTCTCGCTGTTTATAGCGAAGCCGAATGAACTCGGGAGAAAAGTGAGAAGAAATTTTTTTGTCTCCTGTCTCGTCAGTCGACGAAGCTACACATTAAAAAAAAATCAAAATGGAGCCACTTCCCTCTCAGACTCTTGCCAGAGAGAGGCATGATTTTAATCTCTGTTGAGACCCATCTGGGAGAAATTCACATGTTTACAGGGCCATCCCAAGCCGAATTACACCCTTCAAAGCCAATTAACCGCAATGGGCCGAGAAGAGTCTAAGTCCGCTCGGAACAGGCCTGCTAGTGTGTCAATGGACAATTGTCACTGCCGCTGTTCTGCTGGACTGCAAGAAATGTCATTTTATTATTTTTGCAACTGCCTTTCGTAAGCCAGTGTCGTCTTCAAGAGCAATAGAACACAGTGACCTGAAAATAGGTTAAGTGAGGCAAGGGGCTATAGGGCCAGCCTGCAGAGTAGGCCTTATCCACAGTCACGTCAGTTTTCATTCTACCATTCCATGGCCAGGAACCAGAAGAGGATGGTTTATTGCTTATCTTTATGAAAACATTTGCATCTTGCCTTTCCTCTTGTTCCAGGCAGCTTGCAATAATAGTTTAAATATCCCCAGCTCAAAACAAAGGCTGATTCCGCATGGGCCAAAAACAGTGGTGTGAAAACGGTGTGAAAATGGTGTAAGCCCTTTTACATCGCCGGTTTCCGCACAGCTAAGGGAGAGACCCTGCATCGGCATTAATCATGCCCTTTTATACTTTTTTAAACCCTTTTACACCATTTTCACAGCATTTTCACAATGGTGTTTTTGGCCCATGCGGAATCAGCCAAAGATAATTTAAAATGCCCCAACTTCATCCCTCCTTCCCCCAATTTAATCCCCTCCTTTTCCTGCTGTTAAAACTCTCTCAAAACCTTGGCCAGCAGGCAGGCATTGCAGTTCTTCCAAGGGCAGCTCCCTCACCTCTTCAGGAGGCCCATTCCCCAGAGCAGGGGCCATAATGGAAAAGACCCAAGTTCTAGTTGAGGTCATATGGGACACCTAAAGTGGCAGGATAGTCAACAGATGATTGTAGTTGGTGCACAGGGACGAATAACATGCATAGGGACATAGCTGGCAGACAGGGACTTGTGAAAGGAGTTGATTCTTCACAGAAGACTGTCCTTCATAGCACAACCTGGTTGGCTGGACTATGGCTGTGTGGCTTCCTGAAGGAAGGAATTTTGTGTGTCTGCCTCTGTGTAGGTTTTGTAATCATTTCTGTTTCTGCCACCTAAATCCATAACTGTCTGGCTTCTTTTTTTTCACTCAAGTCTTCCATGAAAGTTAGATTTTGAGTTATTTTTTTTCATCTTTGAGAGCTTAATCTCATAGTTAAATTGTCATGCCCTTATATAAAGCCGTGGTGCGACCGCACTTGGAGTACTGGGTTCAGTTCTGGTCGCCACATCTCAAAAAGGATATCGAAGAGATAGAAAAAGTGCAGAGAAGGGCAACGAGGATGATTGAAGAATTGGAGCACCTTCCTTATGAGGAGAGGCTGCAGCGTTTGGGACTCTTTAGTTTGGAGAGGAGGCGTCTGAGGGGGGATATGATTGAAGTCTATAAAATTATGCATGGGGTAGAAAATGTGGACAGAGAGAAATTTTTCTCTCTTTCTCACAATACTAGAACCAGGGGACATACATTGAAAATGCTGGGGGGTGGGGGGAGAGAATTAGGACTAATAAAAGGAAACACTTCTTCACACAATGTGTGATTGGTGTTTGGAATATGCTGCCACAGGAGGTGGTGATGGCCACTAACCTGGATAGCTTTAAAAAGGGCTTGGACAGATTTATGGAGGAGAAGTCGATCTATGGTTACCAATCTTGATCCTCCTTGATCTCAGATTGCAAATGCCTTAGCAGACCAGGTGCTCAGGAGCAGCAGCAGCAGCAGAAGGTCATTGCTTTCACATCCTGCACGTGAGATCCCAAAGGCACCTGGTGGGCCACTGCGAGTAGCAGAGTGCTGGACTAGATGGACTCTGGTCTGATCCAGCAGGGTAGTTCTTATGTTCAAATGTGGTACTGCTACCAGAGGAGGTGCCTTTTACATGCTCAAAATCTCTGTGTTCTACATGTTGGAAGTGAAGGACTTTGCACTGTCTCTTAACTTCAAACTTCAGAGGAAAACTTTACAAGAGTCAGAGGCCCCTTCCACACGGGCAAAATAATGCATTTTCAAGCCACTTTCACGACTGTTTGCAAGTGGATTTTGCTATTCCGCACTGCTTCAAAGAGCACTGAAAGCAGTTTGAAAGTGCATTATTCTGCATGTGCGGAATGAGCCAGAGAGAGGGAGGGGGTCAAGGTGCTGGGCATCCTTTCTCTACTATTCTGAAACTATTCCTTTCATATGTAGATTGCTATTTTCAGGAAACTTCTTTTCTGTTTTTGCACACTATTAAAAACTATATTTACTTTTTTTTCCTATCCAGAAATGGCATTCCTATAATAAATCAAGTATATTGGTTTAAATAAATAAAAGGTTCCGAGTAATTTTGTTCTTGAGCACATACAAAGATTCGATGAGCTTTGCTGCCTACAATAGCCTTTATGAACTCTGCTAAATTACCAGCTTTTTAGATGAAAGGGGGGGAAAATCGAATTCTATAGAATAAGAAGGAAATATGAGCTGAATCAGGCACCAGCCTCTTTGTGTGAAAAGAAAATAAATGGATTTTTGGGTTCTGGGAGAATTGGGATAAAGAGGAATTTGTCCTAACTTTGCTATGGGAAGTTCTTATTACACATCGAAGCAATTTTGGTAAGATTTCAAGATGCCACATAAAAGTTGCTCCATGTCAAGGCCATAACTAGGAGAAAATACAACATTGATGTTAGTATAAAGTAGGGTTGGTGGCTTATTGTTGTGACAAAGATGTGTTCCAGCACAAAACAGTTTTTTTCCTCTTTAATAAAACTAATCTCTGATGTATCATTTCCCGGAGAAGATGAGAAGTTTGACCCTCAGCCCATCTGCCTGCAGGACGTCCTCTGCCAGGCAGAGGCCACTGAGAAAAAAAATCCCCAGAATGCCGCAGGAGACATTTGATTTCACGCTTCGCAGTGGCTCTTTATCCATAATGATTTACAGCTGTTTCTCCATGACATAAAGGTGAGGCTCTTATCAGGGCTTTGGGTTGGCTATGTGCTAAATATTCCCCTATAATAAACTTTTACAAGTTTATAACGGGGCAGTAAATCTTAAGGGCGACAAAGGCTGCACACATTACTGGGTTTTTCTGCTACAGTCTCTTCCATTATTTTTAATGCAATTCCTGTTGAAGGAGGGGGTTGGGGAGGATGAATGATATTGATCAGCTAAGCTCATTCCTCCTTGTCAGCAGTACAAAGGGGGAAAAACTAGGACACAGTCTCCGCTCAAGATGGACTTCATTATATTAACTGGCATATGAGCAAAGGAAAGGCCTTCAACAAAGGGGCGGATATTGATAGAAAAGTGTCGGGGTTGTCAGACTCAGTCTGGTAGTGGTAACCTTGGGATGGGTTGGGGGGTAGAGACACATGGTGGGGTGGATGTGAAGTCAGTGACTTTGGTGACATCGTGATGTCACTTCTGAGTACAACTTGTGACAATGGGTAGCTCTAGGAATTGCTGGAAATTCTTTAATAAGACCATAGAGTCTCCAGAAATTCCTAGAACTACCTATCATCATTACCAGGGAACTGAAAGTTCAGAGGATGTGTTTTTAAAATACGTTTCTCCTGCTGCTTCTCAGAGTGGCATGGGGCACTGGAGAGGACCAGTGGGATGCCCCCCTGCTATAGTTGAAGGGCTGGCAACTAGAGAAAGTCTGCTACAGGAGTGAGTCTCCCAGCCACTACCAGCCCAACCTGCTCCCATCCCCCAATGGTCTATTGTTTAATCTATTCAGTTAGCCACAGTTCTTGTTGCTATTTGGACACTGGAGAAAGAGCATTTTTGTGCAGATAGATTTATAGTTAGTAATTATACTTGGTAACTACTATTTTGCTCCACCATTGTAATTTGACAATAGCTCTGAAAGACATCCTTAGAAGTACGGTAACCTTAGAATGGAAAATGATTATTAGAGCACTCTGCGGGGTGCTTGCAGATATGCCTTTAAGTATTGCTTTTTTATTTTCTCTCTTATCAATTTTATTTCATCCTCCCTCCAGAAAGCTTGCATCAGCTTACACTGTTTGTCCGTTTAGAGAATTTATTTGCTGCTTCTCCAGAAAGCGGCTTCAGATGGCTCCCAAGTAAAAAACCAGGGCCATAAAAGCAACAATATAAGTTATCAATATCAAAGAAAGCCAATTACAACAAGCCAGGGGAATAAAACAGCCTAGAACTATCATTGTGGAGCCAAAATATATCCGCAAAACTGCTCTCTGGAGAGAAACAGACTGTAATATAGCTTTTTAAATGGATAAAAGTCCTTGATTAAAAGTCTGAGTTTTTTAAAAAAATGTTTTGGCTTGACGCTCAAAAGGCAGCTAAGTAGGCATCCGGGAAGCACCAATGGGATCGTCATTCCAAAAGTGCGGTGCCACCACTAAAAATGCCCTGTTTTCCATTTGCCTCACCTCTTCGGCACAGCACAGCACAGCACAGTTGAACAACACAAGAGAAGGTAGTCTTTGAAGTAGCTTGTCCCCAAGCCTTTCAGGATGATAAGAATGAGGAGTTTCAGTTGTGCCTGGAAACAGATGGCCATCCAGCACAGACTTTTCAGCATGGAAGTCAAATGAACTTTATAGCCCATTCTTGACAGCAGCTGCTAGGCTGTAATACTCAGCCGGACCCACTGAAGTTGCTGGGCAGTTTTCAAAGGTGGCCTCACATATAGAATGCTTTACACTACTCTGACCTGAATGTGACCAGAGCATGATTCACCATGACCAGATCAAGTTATTCCAGGAACAGTGGTAGCTGGTGTGTCATTTGAAAGTGTAAGATACCTTTTGTCATAAACCTTCTCTCTTTTATCCCCAGAACAGCTCTGGGATGTGAATTAGACTGAGATAGAGGAATTTATCCCAGGTCCCCTCATAAGCTTCAGGGACGAGTTGAGGTTAAACGTAGGTCTCCTCAGTCTCAGCTGAGCCTTGTCATAACGAAACCATACTGACTGTTCTGAGAAATGACTGCAACACACATCAGAAAAGAAAGCAGTAGCATCATACTCATGAGAAAATTGCGAAGTGAAAAGAAGAAAAGATTTTCTTTTGGAAGTTCAGACCTGCATGGCAAGGCAGCCACCTATTAGAGTATCCCCTCTAATGGAGGCTGCTTGGGAATCCACTATAATGGTGGAGGGAAGGGTGGGTGGGGATTGAACACTTCTGCTTGCCGTAGTTCTCACAGGCAGGAAGGATTTGCAACCAGAGTTTAATGAAAAAAAACTCACAGAATTAGCGAGTTTCATTAAACTCGGGTTTTGGATATTAAAATGGGTCATCAGCATTTTGGGGATGAGTTCTGTGCGAATCCCCCCAAAACACTTTTAAAAGGGGCCCCAGTCCATTTTAATTGGCCCGTGCAGAACGGGCCTTAGAACTTTTGGACATATAGCTTTCAAGAGTCAAGGCAACCTTCATCAGATACTGGTGGAAGAGCCACTAAAGTTGAGGTAGGCTCTCTTGAGGGTGAAGGAAGTTCTTCCAATCTGTGGTTTAAAGTTACTAATCCCTGGGTGAGGATTGGTATTCTCCTAGAATTATAACTGGTTTACAGAGAAAATGGCAACCATAGAGCCTTGCCATGTGGCTTACCAGAGTCTACGGCAGTTTCCGCACAGGGAAACAACAGCGCTCCAGGGACGGGAAAAAAATGATCCCTGGGGCATTGTTTGCACAGGAGGCACTGCTGCATTGCAGCAGCACCACCCTGGCTCCCCTGAAGTGGCGCGAAGACGCAAAGTGGCGCGAAGATGCTGCTTCTGAAACTCGCTCGGGGGCTGAGTTTGTTGGAATATGCAAAGTGGCGTGAAGACACCACTTCTGAAACTTGCTCAGGGGGCGAGTTTGTTGGAATACGCCAGTTTCCAACTGTTGCTGAGCGAACAGCAGTGGGTGGAAGCCGTCGTATTCCATGGTGCTCCCGAACAGCTGCCTACCTTTTCCTCCTTGCCTCTGTTGCTTCAGCCGGCACTCTGGCCAGGGGGAGTGTCCCCTTCCCTCCTCAGAGCAATGAAAGGCAGGGGAAAGGTAGGCAGCTGTTCGGGGGGCTGTGCGGCTGTGTGGAGCGTGCTCCGCCAGCTGCGTAGCCTGTGGGGCCATTTGTGCAAACGGCCCCAGGGTTTGCATCGGCATCAATCATGCCAATGCAAGCCCGTAAGCCTGAATGTACGGAAACCGCCTGAGAGAAACTGAAGTTCTTCATCAGGAACTGTGACCAAATTTCCAGAAATTTCCCAAACCAGAGATGACAACCTTAGGTTTAATATATGCCTTATAGATAAACATGTCTGAAATAACTATTATTAGCTTGACTACTTTACAGCAACAAATACAAGCTGCTTTTGAGGTCTATTGTGTGTATGCCTTATACTCCCAGGCTCAGCAACTCTATAAGCAGTCTTTCTTATTAGAACATATTTTGACTGAAGACTCTTGCTTGTCTCCTTGCCAATTTGATGCTGTTTAAACAAGCCAATCTTTCTTTGGATTTCCCTGTATATTTTATGTGATGAACTGGTTCAAAGAAAAAATCCTGTTTGAACTAGAGGGATTATTTTTAAGACTGCACCCTTACATAAATAATGGCGTCAGTTTGGGATTCATTCCTGAATATTTCATGGAGCCCTCCCCTTCCCCAACTTCCTGCTATTCCCTCCCCTGCTTCTAAAGTCTGTTCTGTTTGTTTTGCTAAATTGACATCCTGACAAATCAATCTATCTGCTGCTGCAGGTGTCTGTGCCTGCGGTGTCTGCTCTCTTCAACCTCAAGAGCCAAGTGAGAGAAAGCGCCTGATTTAATTAATGTTATTTGATTCTCTTTCTGACAATGTAATTAAAACCCAAAGAGATGTTCAGCACGGCAGGGGTGAAGAGATGTCAGACGTAAATGGCTACCTTCACCAGAAAGATACACACAAGCTGAGCCACAGCAAAACCAGGGTGTTTTGGGCAGTTGCACAGAGGTACAACTGGACAGTATCTCCCTGTGGTTTTGAGCGTGCGCTGGAAATGTGGGATTTAAAGAAAGCCCATGTCTTGGGGAAGCATGTGATTTTTTTTCATGAGAGGAAACAGTAAAGCGACACCCACTGGCATTGCTGTCCCCATCTCCTGCACTGTGTGGACAAGCATTGAATGAAGTTGTATTGTCAAAGGCTTTCACGGCTGGAATCACTGTGGTGCTGTGTGGTTTCCAGGCTGTATGGCTGGGTTCTAGCAGTATTATCTCCTGACGTTTGGCCTGCATCTGTGGCTGGCATCTTCAGAGGATCTCAGATCCTCAGTTCCTTTGAAGATGCCAGCCACAGACGCAGGCAAAATGTCGGGAGAGAATGCTGCTAGAACCCGGCCATACAGCCCGGAAACTACACAGCACCCCATTGAATGAAGTTGATGCCTATGGTCCACCTCAATGGTTCTTAACCTTTTATGTACTAATGAGTGTCAAGGATCAAATGTTGTTATGGAATACCCCTCCCCGCAATTGATTGAGACATTTGAAATACCCAAACGCTGCCTACAGGGGCTCAAGGATGTTTGCAAGAATACCTGACCCACACGTAATGATGAATGCTTTTAAAAACTGTCAAAAAAAACCCCACAGCTATGCAAATTCCCCTGAAAATTGTTCCCTCATAAAATCCCCCTTTAAAAGTCTGGTTGTATGTTTCTTATAGAAAATAGCACAGGATCTACCTAAAATCTGGAATATCCCCCACTTGCTATGCAACATTCTTTTTACCCCTGGTGGGAGGGTTGGCAGTTGCATCACTGGGGGATAATTTTAAAAAATCCAAAACAAATACATTTTCATGTACTTTTACCAGAAATTCATACAGGAAGTGACAAAGGGTGGTTCTAGGAGTTGCTGTAAACTTTATAATAAAACCATAGCATTTCTGATCATTCCTAAAGCTAAGCTTTGTCACTTCCTGTAAGAACATCTGGTAAGTACCTGAGTCTGCGTTTGATTATTTTCCCTGTCTCCTGCTGCCACATCAAGAAGCAGTAGACAATGGAACCTGGGGCCAGAGGATCTCCTAGCCCCAGTGGGAGCATTACAGCTGTATGAATACCACAAGATTTGTAGATAGGTCCCTGGAGGCTTTATGGACCCCATTAAGGATCTCAGGTCTACATGGATTGGATGCACACTGGGCATAGTATCTAAGAAATTTGAAAGCTTGCTTGCTTGCTTCCTTTCTTCAAAATATTTATCAGAAGATGAAATCTGAACCACTGAAGTTGGTTAGTTCCTGCCTAAATTGTTATCAAAGTTTACCTAAAGTGGAATTTTGAGGCAAATTTGAGGATTCAACGTATTTGAGAGAATTTGAAGGAACGGAGGATTTTGACTAATCATATTTCTGAGAGGCCATGTTCGTTCTAAAAAATACTGTGATTAAGTTTTGTGTGAAGCAATTTTTTTAGATGAATTTGGATGTTCCAGTTTGAGTGGAGTATTCAAGGAATTCTGACAAAACAAGAGTTTTGATAGCCTTACACAGCACCTCAGTGATTATGTGGATATTGCCACCTTTCAAAGGAACATTTCTTAGGCCGTTTCCGCACGGGCAATGAATGGCGACCTGGAGACGGTAAAATGTCAGCTCTGCCGCGTTATCAAGACTGGGGCGAAGGTAACGCAGCGTCAGCCGCCTTCGGCCGCCTTCCTCGCCTGAAGCCGGCAAGCTCCACGCCCCAGCTCTTTTTGGGGAAATGCCGCCATGACGCCGCTGTCGGTTTAATGGCAGCAGTTTCACTTCCCCCACTGCACTTACCTTGTCCTCGCGCTCTCCGGCGATCGCCGAGGTAAGCCTGGGGACACTCGCCCCGCACCGTTGAGCAGGCCAAATAGGGGGGGCATGTCCCCAGGCTCGGGCGACGCTTCTGTTGGCATCGGGACATGCCGTCAGCCAGCTTCTGTCGGGTCGGCGTCATACAGGAAGTGACAAAGGGTGGTTCTAGGAGTTGCTGTAAACTTTATAATAAAACCATAGCATTTCTGATCATTCCTAAAGCTAAGCTTTGTCACTTCCTGTAAGAACATCTGGTAAGTACCTGAGTCTGCATTTGATTATTTTCCCTGTCTCCTGCTGCCACATCAAGAAGCAGTAGACAATGGAACCTGGGGCCAGAGGATCTCCTAGCCCCAGTGGGAGCATTACAGCTGTATGAATACCACAAGATTTGTAGATAGGCCCCCTATCTTCCTTGAGACTATTGCCTAAAGGAGCAATGCAGTGAAACATGACTGCCAACAACCCCAAACCCTACTCAGCAGGAAAACTAGCCAAATAAGAGGAAACTGGAGGTCAGAGTCCAAGGAGAAGGTTGGATGGAAGAATACATTCACAACATGTTGTACTAATGGGATCTGTGCTAATTCAGTTTTATTTGAGAGTTTGGACATTTGGGTTTCCCTGACTTAATTTTAGCATGCACCTAATAGAGTTTTGTTGCTGCTGATCAATTTTATCTGAAACACAGAAAGGAAACCTCTGAATATTTCCATTCGATGTCATCTGCAGATGTTGGCTTGGATTGCATAAAGCCAATTTCCTCTCTAAATACTTCATGCTGCTCCTCTAAATGCCCTCCAGGAGGGGGAAAGCAAGAAAGTTGCAATGTGTGGGCAAAAATTCGTCAACTCATGAAATGCTCAGTTACATCCCAACCCTACTGAGGAACAGCACCAGTCAGTCTTGTGACTCCTCTTCTCCAGATGTTTCCTTTGAGAATGAACCCACACATTTCCTTTGGGTTGGGTTTTAGATTCAATGTTGTGGCAGCCTTAGGTCATGCAGAACCCCCTGGAGAAATCCCACTACGCTTTCCACTTCTGTTAAACAAATAAGTGGGTTGTAGATCAAATCAAGCCTGAACTGACCCTAGAAACTGAAATAACTAACCAAAGGCTTTTTCTGCACGGGCCAGAATCAACGCTGACAGGCCGGTAAAACACCGTTTTGGCGGGGACCCTTCGCACAGGCGCCGCTGCCAAATCGATGCAGCGGCGCTCTGTTCCTATCAAAATGGTGTTTTCAAACCTCGCTCGGGGAGCAAAGTTTTTAGCAAACTCTGGCTTCCATTCAGCGCCATGTAAATGGCACTGGGTGGAAGCCAGTGTTTCTCCCCCAACCCTCTCAAACGCTGCTTACCTCTGGTCTCCTTCTGTCATGTTGTGGAGGCCAGGAGAAGAAGAAGAGTTTAGATTTATATCCCCCCTTTCTCTCCTGCAGGAGACTCAAAGGGGCTTACAATCTCCTTGCCCTTCCCCCCCTCACAGCAAACACCCTGTGAGGTAGGTGGGGCTGAGAGAGCTCCAAGAAGCTGTGACTAGCCCAAGGTCACCCAGCTGGCGTGTGTGGGAGTGTACAGGCTAATCTGAATTCCCCAGATAAGCCTCCACAGCTCAGGCGGCAGAGCTGGGGCCTTTCCCCACTTACCTTAAGCCCCGTGCTACTTGAGGAGAGTAGCGCGGGGTCCCCGGGCACTCCCCACGAGAGGGGTGGCTACAGCGCAACACGACGGAAAGAGATGGGAGGTAAGCAGCGTTTGGCAGCGGCGCAGCCTGTGCAAAGGCTGTGCCGCAGGAGGTGCGCCCAGCAGGACCGTCCATGCGAATGGTCCCACGGGGGTGCAGTGGCATAAACTATGCTGCTGCACCCCCGCAAGCTGGCCATTTGGAAAGTGCCTGAGACTGTGAAGACCCAAGATGAGATGGATTGACTCTTTAAAGGCAGTCAGTTTGTGAGACTCTTTAAATGGCCCTCAGTTTGTGAGACATGAGCAAGGCTGTCAACAATAGGTTGTTCTGATGGTCATTGATTGATAGGGTGGCCATGAGTCAGAAATGACTTGGGCAGCACTTCAAACATACATAAACTTTCTTCAGCTCTGTATTGTCGAAGGCTTTCACGGCCGGAATCACTTGGGTGCTGTGTGGTTTCCAGGCTGTATGGCTGTATTCTAGCAGCATTCTCTCCTGACGTTTTGCCTGCATCTGTGGCTGGCATCTTCAGAGGAAGATGCCAGCCACAGATGCAGGTGAAACGTCAGGAGAGAATGCTGCTAGAACACAGCCATACAGCCCGGAAACCACACAGCACCCAAGTTTCTTCAGCTCTTTTGGTGAAGGGAGAACCCCCAGTTTTTCCTCCAACCTTTAGTTTCAGCAGTAATTTTACTGGCAATACTAGCATTCCTATTCTGCACTATAACCTTTTTTTTTTAATTATTGTGGTCCCAACTAGCTCCTTGGGTTGATGTATGACAGTGAAGCCTTTCCGATTAATCTGTGTAAATACATTCCTTTTGATCCCCTCAGAACTTCAGGGATAACTGCTTTGAGTCAGAAACACCCTACTGAGAACTTCACAGAGCAAAATCAAACTTCAGAACTGTTCTCCATTTGATATTAATGGATGCGTGGGGCGGGGGAAGGAACGACTGTTTTGGAATGAATTCATGCGAGAACAGTGCTACAGAAACACTGCAGCACTACGAACCACGTTCTTTCAAAAATACATATCCATCTTTATGATTATCCTCATGAAGAATTCACCACAAGCTAGGAGTAGTAAAAAAGGCGTGATTATAAAGGCCCCTGGAAACATTCTGATTAGAATTAAGGAACATTCCACAACCCATTGAGAATGCTTCTCACTGGAACTTGGAAGATACCTGTTTCTCCTAAGATCAGCATGTTCAGATGAGTTCTCTTTGGTGGATTCTGCGCAGCACAAATATGTCTTTATGATGTTACAAAAAGATCTATTTTGGCATGTTGTGTTCCCATCGTACATGAGAACACAAGCACTGCCATCCAGAATGTATCTTTTCCCTGCCTGCCGCACAAAGCTCTGGTCTGTTTCACAGCTGCGCTCCCCAACTTTGTGGGCTGCAGCAGACTCTTCATGAAGATTTGCCGTGGAGTTTTCCCCTGCTTACGGCTCATCCGTGTGCGATTTCGCTGTTAAAAGTAGATAGATAAAGTTTGTTTTGCCTAGTAATCCCATGTATGTATCATTTTCCCTTTTTTTGTGTTTTGAGGTGGATGTCCGAGAAGCTATGGTGACACAAATACACTGCAGCCATTACTTTCCTCTGCAGGGTCTTCCTTAGTGGTCCCCCACCCAAGTGAAAAAGTTTATGCTGGCGCACCCCTGCAGGACAGTTCCCATGGATGGTCCCGCTGGAAGTGGCGGCGGCGGCGCAGCCTTCACACAGGCTGCGCCGCTCCCAAACGCTGCTTACCTCCTGTCGCCTTCTGTCGCATTGTGGAGGCCAAGAAACACGCCCCCCCAGCCAGAGCGATGGCCCTGGAGAATGGGGCCCGGGGGCATGTCTCTTGGCCTGCACAACGCGACAGAAGGCGATGGGAGGTAAGCAGCATTTGGGAGGGCCGGGGGAGAAACACCAGCTTCCACCTGGCGCCATTCGCATGGCACCGAATGGAAGCCAGCGTTTGCAAAAAACCTTGCTCCCGGAGCGAGGTTCGAAAACACCATTTTGGTGGGAACCAAACGCCACTGCAGCAATTTTGCAGTGGCGGCTGTGCGAACAGTCCCCACCAAAACAATGTTTTACCGGCCTGATGCCACTGCTTTTGGCCCATGCGGAAAGGGCCTAAGATCTTGCCACATTGGGCTACACATGCAACTCCCCCTCCCAAATAAGTCGGAAGTCTCAATAGAATTGCTATATGGTTACGCATGAGGCAGGGGGTGCATGGAGTCACAAGTGTTTGAACCAGGTTGGGTGTCCTATGATACAGCTCCTGAGTACAGTTATTATCGCTGAGAATCCCCATGGCTTGATAAATGAATATTTTTGGTACAGTTATATTTAGCTCATCACATGAGCTGATGTTCTATTCATGGAATGCGTTTAAAATAGCACCGCTCATTCTCTAGAATATAAACATGAAATATGATCTTTTCATGATCATTTCCATGGGCAGGGTGCTTTTGCTGATTCTTATAGCTTGGCATTAGATGCTTTTTAAGGCTGCTTTTGGAATCTATTAATCTGCACACACACTTCTTCAAAGTATGTTTATTTTTGTGGTGGCCAGAAAGAAAAAAAGAAAGGTCCTTCCTGTTTCGCTTCTACTTACGTACACTATCTGGCCCACATAAGGTGTTAAGGTTCTAGGAGTTTATATGTGCATACCCCTGCAGTGCATTGATGAATATCTGAATATTAATGTATCTATGATTTAAAGCAAGACATCAGCTTTCCTGCTGAGCCTACAGATAACACAATAAAATTAATCTCCGGCAAAATCAGCAAAATATGTACGGTCAGAATCTGATTTGCTACCTCCTCTTAACATAATAGGCTTAATGAACTAAATGGATTATCCAGAATTTTAATGGGATGGCACTATAGTACTGTGATTGTTATATCACTTTAGGAAGTAAAACCCAACAATGGAGAACAAAGGATAATTCAGCTGTTCTAGCAAATTTTACATTAGGATGAATGGGGGTGGGTGGGGGTGGGGGTGGGGAGTAATTCAAGCCTGAGTCCATTATGAGTGAGTGGTCTTGGAAGGGATGAAAAGTGTTCCCTTGGGGATTCATCTTTTCTTACGCCAGTGATGATGCCTCTGTTGTCCCAACGGCTGGCAAATCTATTCCGTGGCTTCACTGTTATTCATCGTCTGAAACACTAGCTGCAAACATGTCCCTTGTTCAAAAAGAACCAATTCAAATCATGAAGTCAAGCCCCCCAAAACACTTCCAAGAAAATGTAGCTGGTTACACAACAGCTAAATGAAAAAGTCTGATAGGGCAATCCTGGTCAGAATTACAGCCAGCTAAGCCCACTGATCATGCCGTAATGGCGATAAACTCTACTTTCATGGTATCTTTGGGAGGTTTGTACGACACACATTTCCAATTTGTAAAAGGTTCAAATATTCTGATATTACTAGAGAGATACAAATCCCTCATGACTTTCAGCTGAAGCTGAAGATCATTCTGAAATCTGAAAAAAATGACATGAAAACATTAAATCTATCTACAGAAGTCATCAGTGCTATATTTCATTTTTTCTGTTTGTTTTAGATATGTGTTAGGAGAATTAATTTACTGTTTGCTTTCCAGTGGATTCAGACTAATCCCTCTTTCTGGGAACACGCAAACATTCATTTTATTTGAGACTGTGGGGGAGAAGATGACCGATCAGATCTTGAGCATTTTTTGTGTGTGCCCGCTCTGTTGCACTGTCAAAAAAAGGTTCTACAAAGAAACTGGGGTCAACATGAGAGATGACAACACAAGGAAAGTTCAAAAAACATTGGCTTGGATGCAGCAGCACTTTTCACTGATGGAAGGGTTTTTCCCATCAATTTCTCCCTCCCGTGGCAGACCTCTGACTCTTCTCTCATGCTATTCCTGATGGTTTCCCCCCCAAGAGGATTTCCAGGTTGTCCCCCAGCCCTGGCAAGGGATGGGGGGCCAGGGTTGTCAGATCTAGGTTGGGAAATTCCTAGACCGGGGTAGGGAACCTGCGGCTCTCCAGATGTTCAGGAACTACAATTCCCATCAGCCCCTACCAGCATGGTCAATTGGCCATGCTGAGAGAGGCTAATGGGAATTGTAGTTCCCTGAGCCCCTCTGGAAAGCTTACAGAGTCCACCCTGTCTAAACCCCTTTCCCCATTGCAGGCTAATAACAGCGCCCTAGGAGACGACAGCAAAAGCCAGATCTCCTAGGAAGTTGCTCCTGCATGGGGGGGTGCAGCTGCATCACAGCCATGCTGCCCTCGCTCCCCCCCAGCGGCGCAAAGCCGCTGTTTCCCAACCTCGCTCCCCAAGCGAGGTTTTTGGGAAACAGTGACTTCCAACCACTGCCGTGTGAACGGCAGCGGCTGGAAGGCGCTATTCCCCCCCTTTCCCAAGTGCCTTACAGTGTCCTCCAGCCTCTGGCGCGTCGCACAGGCCAGGGGACACGACCCCCCTGCCCTACGACTTCTGAGCTGCCACGCAGGGCAGCGGGGCGTTCCCCTGGCCTGTGCGACATGCCAGAGGCCGGAGGACACGGTAAGGCATTTGGGGGATGGTGCAGCCTGCGTGGAGGCTGCACTGTCTTCCCCACCGCAACCGGGACCGTTCATGCGAACGGTCCCGGGGGGGTTGGGTTGGCTTCATGTACGCTGACCCAACCCCCAGCGTGGTCGTGCAGAAATGGCCCTAGAGATTCTCCCAGCCTTAGGAGAACAGGGACCTCAATGGGATACAATGCCACAGAGTCCACTCTCCAAAGCATCTATTTTCTCCAGGGGAAATTATCTCTATACTCTGGGGGATCCCCAGGTCCCACCTGGACGCTGGCTTCCCTACTCTTAGATGTAGCATTTCTCAGAGCTAACTTGTTAGTAGAGGGAGAATGTGGAGAAGTCCTGCTGCACTGACAGAAACCTCTGTGGTCAGTGGAGGTTTTGTGTGGGACCCTAATTTTCTGCAGAGGTTTTACTCAGCATGTGATACAAGTTAATACTGGACGGTGGCCCTTTCCACACAAATCACTTAAAACATTTGTAAAATGTTTTCAGTCCCCATTTTACTATGATGTTTGTCCATACTCACCCCCTCGAAATGATTCATGCCCATCATTAGGGTCCCCCCCTTTTTTGAGCCATTTCTTGAATCGATACTTCAGTGCTTCAATGCTTCTGGCTGTGATTCTCTACAGCTCTTATAATCAATGGCCCCTTCTGCACACGCAAAATAATGCGTTTTCAAACCACTTTCACAACTGTTTGCAAGTGGATTTTGCTATTCCGCACAGCTTCAAAGAGCACTGAAAGCAGTTTGAAAGTGCATTATTCTGCATGTGCGGAATGAGCCAATGCTTTGAAGATTTTACCCCCCACCCCAAAAAAGATTGAAATAAAGAGGCAAGGGGGAACAGAGTGAGCTCAGTGACGTGATAAAATGGTGCCAAGGAGAAAGTCCGGGAATGGCACAGAAGCATGGAAAACGTAGTAAACAGATCACATAGCAAGTTTCAGACTACAGAATCACTTTAAAGGGAATTCATTTAAAATGTTTTGAGGCTGGAAATAAAATATTTTTGGAACGTTAAGGGGAAGAAAACAATGTGGAACTCTATGGAGGAAATGTTTCATTTCCTGCCTCAGAACATTTATCTATCTATCTATCTATCTATCTATCTATCTATCTATCTATCTATCTATCTATCTATCTATCTATCTATCTATCTATCTATCTATCTATCTATCTATCTATCTATCTATCTATCTATCTATCTATCTATCTATCTATCTATCTATCTATCTATCTATCTATCTATCTATCTATCTATCTATCTATCTATCTATCTATCTATCTATCTATCTATCTATCTATCTATCTATCTATTAGATTTTAAACCGCCCATCCCCGAAGGGTAGGGGTGCCAGCTAAAAACAACATTTTACACATAAAAACTAAGGTAATTTAAAACAATTTACAAATCTATAACCATAAAACACAGGTTTGTGTGGAAAGAGCCATTGATTGACATCTGATGTGCAACAAATGTGAGGGGTCTCTTTAAATGTTTATACTGCTAAGCCATCAGTTACTAAGAAAACACAGGAGAGCCACTTGGTGTTATACTGCCAGATATGACTGAAAATCCCTTATTGTAAAATGGTGATCCTAATTCCAAAACATCAAACACATGCACATACACTGGACATATCAGCACATTTTCATTCTGGATACTAAAGCTTTCTGAAGCCCCAGCAGTTAGTTCATGCCAAAGGCCATTTGGAGAGAGGGGGAAAAAAGGGGGGGTTGCATGGAGAGCATCCAGTGTTTGGCCAAGGCAACGTCCATTGACATCACATGGAATTGCAAATGTTCCTCGAGAGCATTTCAATGCATATGGTCCTCACAGCTTCAGTTAATGAGCAACTCTCCACAGGCAACCGCTTCAGAGTGTTTTGGCCAGTTGTAGGGATTGTTTCTCTGACCTTTTGTCTTTCCACACTATATTACACAAGTTCTGCTCAGCAGGATATTGGACTTGCAGGAGAATGTCACCTCAGTCTCTGTATTGCTTCTAAATACTTCCAATTTGGCCAGTAGCAAAACTGTCCATCTGTCCCTTTGCCTGCTCTCTGAAGAGTCATTAGCTTAGAATTCAGGCACATTAACTTAGGTTCATTCCACACATGCAGAATAATGCACTTTCAAACTGCTTTCAGTGCTCTTTGAAGCTGTGCGGAATAGCAAAATCCACTTGCAAACAGTTGTGAAAGTGGTTTGAAAACACATTATTTTGCGTGTGCGGAAGGGACCATAGATTTTAAAAAAATATATTCAAGAAGCCTTGTCGTTTCTACAACTTGCTTCGTGAAGCATGGCGCCTAAAGAGTTCCATATAAAAACTTCCTTCCACAAAAGGTTCTTTGGGTTTGTGGCCAGCTCTTCCCTCCTCTTTCCTTTTCTGACTGATAAATCATTCCCTGATATGAAGCAAAGGCATCATTAGCTAAGCAGTCTGAGCAGAGATTGACTGCATTTTCAGAAGTGCTGATGTACGGGCATTACTTGACTTTCTAATGGATGTGAAAAGATAAGTCATAGTAGCTACTTGGTTCTGCATGCGGATGATTGGGTAGGAAAGAATAAGACAATTGTATATTTATATATTGTTCCAATGGCCAGCTGTTGCTTCTCTATAGCACACATAGCCATTGACTGAGCTGCTATGATGTTATGGAATGCTCACTGACTTAGGCATGAGCCTAATAAGAGAATGTGAACAAATGGAGTAATTTCTGAGTATTAAATGTGTAGCCCCATCTGCTATTAGCTTTCATTGGAAACAAAGGGGGTTGGGGGCACTCCCTTTGGGAGTCCATAACATTGCACCCCCTGAACCAAACCTCCCCTATCCTGGGTGGTATCATCAGGAGAGTTTCCCAAAAAATCTCAGAAATTTTGGGGCTGCTAGCCTAAAAACTGTGCCCTCTGCAGGCCAAAAACTTTAAAAACACTAAAAAATACAAACATAAACAAACCTGAATTTTTTCAGGCGCATCCCCCCCGGCGCACGCCCAGTGCACTGCACACACCCAAGTCCCCTGGTAGTTACACCTCTGCCACCCACAGGGTACCATGAGATATAAAGAGTGATGTCAATGGTGCTGCAACATCGAAAAGGTTGGGGACACTGGTCTAGAAAGAGGACCCATTAATTTATATTAGTCCAGTGGTGGCAAACCTTTGGCACTACAATTCCCATCAGCCCCTGCCAGCATGGTCAATTGCCCCCATTGGCCATGCTGGCAGGGGCTGATGGGATTTGTAGTCCATAACATCTCGAGTGCCAAAGGTTTGCCACCACGGTATTAGTCTATTGGATGGAGATACCAAATATTGTCGGGCCTGAGGACACAAGGAATGGGTACTACCAAAATGGCTGCCATTGAGCATTGGGGATAATCAGGAAATGGCTGCCACAAGGTTTTCGGCCAATCAAAAACATTTTGGGAAATTGCAAGTCAAGCAGCATCTGCTTTGAAGTCCATTACATCTGGATTCACATGCTCCAATGAGATAAAGGAAAGCCAGTATTGGGTCTTGAAAAACACACTTTGGAGGAGAAGCAAATGAGCACCAAGAAATCCATGGTGGGCACAGGTGCCATGTTGGCACATGGGTATAGTGCATGACAATGCCCTTGTCGGTATCAAGTTTTTAACGTGAAGCACCAATCCTGGCTAGGCATCCCACCATATTTTGTCACTTTTTTTTGGCTGATGAAGGCAGAGCAGGGTTCTTACCCAATAGCAAATCAGGTAGATAGATTTTCCAAGAAAAATTGGAAATCAAGGGACATGTGCTACTCTAGGATTCCTAACTCTATGCTCGTTTCTATATTCCACATCCAAACCCCATCCCAAACCTCTAAGCACTCTGTCACTGGTGGTCACCAAATCAATCAGTATGGACATAGGTACCTCTCCTAAAGAACTACCCATCCCATTGTTTTGCTTTTCCCAATATAATAGAAGGCTGTCTGGTGTTTTACCAAGTTTAAGAGTTATAGACTCCCATGTGGAAAGAATGAAAGGAAAGGCACAAGACTAAGTGTCCAGAAGGCCATAGACGGTGAACAAGCTGAATTCCCAATATTGATCTGAATGAGCCAGCCAAAAATCGTCAGTGGTGTGCCTTTTGTGTAATTAATAGCAATCTATCTACGAATGTCCTTGCCAATTTTTGCCCTTTGACGCTACTATTTGAACGGCAAAAGATTTAAAAGTGTCCTGAAAGCGGAGAAACGTTTCAAAAACTATTGGCAGCCTCATACTGAGAGGTCTCAGGAAGAAAGAAATGGGCTTTGCGGTGAGGGATATCTCAAACCACTCACAGCTACAGACTACAATTTACCACAATTAAGGGGGAGGGGAAGGCGAGAGATGCAGGTTCATGCTGATATCATGTCAGATCTTCCGAGCAGCGGGGTGTGCGGCATGACAGCTTCATGCTACGAGATATTTTTAAAACAGGCCTATGCTGCGGGTGCAAAGTTTGACTTTTCCTGGAACAGTTGTCGCCACAAGGAGGATAAAAAGGGCCCTGAAATGCCAGCGTCCAACTTGCTTAAAAACAGAGGAGAACGTCTCAATTCTTCTTTACAATTAGGGCTGGGCATTTGGATAAAACTGAGCTAAACACCCCCGCCCACCCCCCAAAAAAGGCATTTCAGATATTTTTATTCATCAGTTGGGAAAACTGGCTATGTGAGCACAGCTGTATAGCAGTGATGGGATCCAAAAATTTTAGTAACAGGTTCCCATGGTGGTGGGATTCAAACTGTGGCGTAGCGCCAATGGGGCTGGGCGGGGCACAATGGGGGCATGGCCGGACATTCCAGGGGCGGGGCATTCCTGGACAGGGCTGTGGCAAGGACGCAGCCGCTGCGCCAGTCCTTGGGTGGGAAACGAATGCACGCAGGCGCAGGCTGCCACGCACGCCGGTGCACCTCCTGCTAGACTGCTTCAAGTTCTGCGCGCTACTGCTGAGAGGAGGGGCATAACTAAGGCAAAATCACCAGTTAGTATCCCCGTCTCGGCACACACAAATAATTAGTAACCTAGTCTCAAGAACCTGTGAGAACCTGCTGGATCCCACCTCTGCTGTATAGTCAAAACCTTGAAAAGCTGTTCAGCTTTTTCAGCTTTTGGGTGCCCTCTCCCTGCCACCTCTGAAGCCCATCTGGGATTTCTGTGCTCAGCTCTCCCTGCACCCAGATCTCCCCACATTGACTCTAAAGGCCAAAAAGGCTTCAAAGGCAGCAGGGGCAGCCAACAGAGATGTGTGCAGGGATCAAGTCACCCCATCACAGCACCTAGCTCTCCCTGTTGTCTCTAATGCACAGGTGGGCTTTAGAGGCCTGGAGGCAGCCAGCGGAGTTGCCTGCAGGGGTCAGCTGAACTGATTGCTGCATTCAGCTCTGCAGTTGGGAAATTTTTGGGTTCGGCTTTAAAAGACTCCAAAAATAGACGTTGCTTGTTACCATATTTGATAATTTGATAGGAGTTGATAATAAAACTGCAAGGATTGTCATGCCCTTATATAAAGCCATGGTGCGACCGCACTTGGAGTACTGTGTTCAGTTCTGGTCGCCACATCTCAAAAAGGATATTGAAGAGATAGAAAAAGTGCAGAGAAGGGCAATGAGGATGATTGAGGGACTGGAGCACCTTCCTTATGAGGAGAGGCTGCAGCGTTTGGGACTCTTTAGTTTGGAGAGAAGACGTCTGAGGGGGGATATGATTGAAATCTATAAAATTATGCATGGGGTAGAAAATGTTGACAGAGAGATATTTTTCTCTCTTTCTCACAATAGTAGAACCAGGGGACATACATTGAAAATGCTGGGGGGGAAGAATTAAGACTAATAAAAGGAAACACTTCTTCACACAACGTGTGATTGGTGCTTTGAATATGCTGCCACAGGAGGTGGTGATGGCCACTAACCTGGATAGCTTTAAAAAGGACTTGGACAGATTTATGGAGGAGAAGTTGATCTATGGCTACCAATCTTGATCCTCTTTGATCTCAGAATGCAAATGCCTTAGCAGACCAGGTGCGCAGGAGCAGCAGCAGCAGCAGGCCATTGCTTTCACATCCTGCACGTGAGCTCCCAAAGGCACCTGGTGGGCCACTGCGTGTAGCAGAGGGCTGGACTAGATGGACTCTGGTCTGATCCAGCAGGCTAGTTCTTATGTTATGTTTATATTTAAGTTACACTTTATGCCTTTATTTTGGTTGTATTTTGATACGCTGCATTGATCTGTGACACTGTTTATTTGATTTTCGCTATCATGTCTCTGATAGTGCATATTTGAATATTATGCTTTGATTCGAGCTGATGGAGTATTTGTACCATTATTACTTTATTATGTTGTGGTTGTTTTAAGATTACTTCTATTGTAAGCCTTTTGGTGCAATTTGTGATTGAGTTATAGGAGATTTCATTGCAGTGACCCCATTTTGGGATTATGGTAGATTCTCCTGACAGAAGGTTGCAAGTTTCAAATGAAAAGTGGATTGTGTCTTGTGTATGTGGTGGAGGTTTCAGAAATCCTATGGCAGATTATCCGTTTTTTCCCCATTTTCAGCATGGTCTGAAGACTTGCTGAGAACTGTATCGGTGATCATTGACCAGTGATCATTGACCAGTTTACCTGTTAGAGTTTAGAAAAAAGTCTGAGGTCAAGGGTTTCCCCACTTGTATTTCTGACAGACTGCATGAAGTATGAATAAACACAGAAATAGCTCAACAACTTTGTCCTTGTGGATTATTGTCATCTGTGAATTAGTGAATAATATTCCAAAGTACACTCAGAGTGTATTATTATTATTATTATTATTATTATTATTATTATTATTATTATTATTATTATTATTATTATTATTATTATTATTATTATTATTATTATCGCTTTTAAATTCGCCGCTCGCTAGGTCAGCCGCTGCGTCATTATCGTGCGTCGTAGTAGTCATATTGCCGTTGGATTTAATCGTTGTTGTTGTTATTATTATTATTATTATTATTATTTAGATTTATGGGCCGCCTCACCCCCGAAGGGCTTGAGGCGGCTCACAATACAGCTGTTCCAATAACAGCACATAAAATACATAACTAAAACTAACCACATTAAAACAAATTTCCACAGCAGCAGTTTCTTAAAATTTAAATAACAAAGTTAAAAGCAAGCAAGATTAAAGATAGGTGCCCGGTCAAAAAAGGCTGGGAGGGGAAAGGCAGAGCCCAAGATGGAATCAAGGCCTTGCCAAGATGGAAAACTGGCAGCCTCAGTGGGGGACGTAATCCCAAGGCAGGGTGAATGGAGCCTTAGAAGAAGTGGGAGATTGGGCCAATGTGTATGTCCACTTTGCCAGTGTAAAGGGCGAATACACCAGTCGAGGAACTATTATGCCAGCAGAAGGCACTGCATAACTGTGCAGTGCCTGAACTCAGAAGCAACTGCCCCACAGAGACCCATGTCAGCATGGGTAAGGGCAATCCGGGGGCATTTCCGAGGGCATTCTTGGAGGGTGGAGGTGATTTTAGTTGGCTCCCAGTGACGTTTTGGCCCAGGAATCCCCCCTTTTTGTGGTGCAGACTTAATGCCACCAAAAAGGGCAGCATAAGTCATTCCCGGCAATGGACTTCTCCAGGAAAGGAGAACTTTTTTCTCCTTATCCCCCCACACTCACACCACCCACTGGCTTCTGGAAGGTGGTGCTATGGCATTGTCCTTGGCTGCTGCTCTACTGCCCACCCCTTTGAACTGACCTGTTATAGTGAACAATGTCCCACTTGCCACTTTCCAGTTTCTTTCCATCTGAAACAACCCCTACACGTGTTGTGGTATAAAACCACTCCTCAAAAATGTACTTATTTTCACATTGGGGTGCTTTTTTGGGGTTCTACCAATGTAATGCACTGAGATGAAAAAATCCATTTGCTTTTGCAAAGGAAAACTGAGCCAGTGAAATGAAGTGAAATGTTATAACCGTCATTAAGTTGGCACAAGCAGTGGGTTATTGGAAATCATTTACCTTTCTCCAGACAGCTATACATTTGGGGTAGAAAAATGACTCCTCATGTACCAAAAACTGTTAGTGATTAATAATGGCAATTTCTGCACAGCACAAATAAAACAAACAAATCCCTTTGGCTTTTTCCATTCGCAAAGTGCGGACAACAAAAGCATGGCCAGAGAAAGTGGTTCTTTCCGTGCTTCCCCCCTTTACTAGCTCTCGCTTCCATTTTCACAGCAGTTCCTGTCTGCTATTTTCTCCCATTTGTGATTTGAGCTACTCACCATTTGGTGAAGGTTTCCTTTGGAGGTTTCCTCTGCTTTCAGTTAGTTTTGACTGCCGATTCTGTGCATGTATCATTTTTTCCTTTTTTTGTCTTCGAGGTAACTATGACTCGAAATATGCACATATTGCAGATTCTTACATCATGTCATCATAGCTTCGAAGACGCCGCCCTCAAAACAGAGAAAAAATGACATGTGTGCTGAATCGGCAGTCAAAACTAACTTTATTCATGTATTTTTAACATGGAAATAGTGGGTGGATGAACTGCAAGCGCAGCAAACCTCCAAGGGGGAACTTTCACCAAATGGTGGATGGCATGGAGAATCACAAGTGGGAGAAAATGGCAGCTGTGTGTTGTGGCAAAAATTAAAATAAGAGCTGTAAGAAATCAGGTGAGAAAAATAAGACATTTCCTGCTCTCCACACAGCAAGCATGGAACGTCTTGACCCCCATCTTGGGGAAAAAAGATTGCTAGTTTAGCCTTTTCTAAAAACCCCAGGTTAAGCAGAAATAAAAATTCCCGAAGATGTGTTGGGAAAAAAATCTATACGTATGTCCGGTACAAAAAGGCTTTGTTTAACATTTGTTGTTCACTGCCCTGAGCCCCTAGGGGGAGGGCAGTTTAGAAATCAAATAAACAAACAAATAATAATAAACAAATAACAAACAAATAATAATAATAATAATAATAATAACAACAACAACAACAACAACAACAACAACAACTATTATTATTATTATTATTATTATTATTATTATTATTATTATTATTATTATTATTATTATTATTATTATTATATTATTATTATTATTATTCAGAAGGCAGCCCTGCTGGGATGTGCACAAATACTACGCCGATACATTACAACTTCCTAGGCCTCCTGGTGAGGCTCGAATTGTAATGAAGGCCAACAACCAGCTAAAGATCTGGCAGCTGTAAAATCTACAATAATAATACTAATAATTTTCAAAATGTTTTATTTGTGCTATGCAGAAATGGCCAGTGATAGCTGTTTAAAACAGACTGGGTGTTGAAACACACTGACTTCTGCCATCACAAACATAGATTTTATTCAGTGACACAATAATATCAGAAAAAGGAAAAAATAAAAATAAAAACATTGAAAAGTAGAAAAGAAAACTAACATACGAAAAAGAAAGAGTAATATAAAAGAAAGGGGGGGAGGCTACTTCTAAAAGGCCATGGCTCAAGACTTGCTGATCCTGGATTTTCCCGGAACTAGTGGGTCAATATCACCTGTCAGATTTTAGATCCCTAGTATCTGGGGAGAAGAGCTGGGAAAAAAACCTCTCACTTTAAAATCCATCAAAATAGCTCCTTTGAGAAAGAATGGTTAATAGCATACAGAGGCTCAACTGAAGTAGTGCCATTTCCCTGGAACCTAGGAATCAATGCATATTCCTCTGAAGATCCTCTGAAGATGATCCTCTGAAGATGCCAGCCACAGATGCAGGCGAAACATCAGGAGAGAATGCTGCTAGAACACGGCCATACAGCCCAGAAACCACACAGCACCCAAATGCATATTCCCATCTCTTGGCAAATTTTTTAAAAATCATAAAAGTGAAATTCCCCTCTCCCCCTCCCGCAATCACAGGGATCCGTCAACACAACAACAGCTATTTCACGCCCCAGGAAAGTTTATTCTGGGATTGCAGGATCCACATGATCAATATAGTTTGGGAGGCTGAAGTGGAAAGGAAGATGGAGGCAAATTCACCCTTCCCATCTCTTCATCTAGCCCATTAGATTATGGAGGCCTTGGATTTGATACCCTGCTGGCGGAATGGGATAGATTCCAGAATCCAGTGATCCTTATATGAAGATCCCTCCCGGCTATGTTCGCCCGGAAAAGAGCCCTTCAACAAAGTTAGACTTTCTTTTGTTCTGTTGTGAGAAAGGCAACTCGATAAAGGCAAGCAGATGCCAAAAAATAATGAAAAGCGGCTATTTACAGCGTGCACCCCATCCATAATCCATCGCGTTGGTTGGTTCTGTTATGAGGTGACTTTTAAGAGAAATTTGATTAGTTCCATTGGCATCCCACTTAATTCCCGGTCGTGCTTCCGGCGGAAAAGATAAAGCGCGAAGTTCCTCCTACGAAGTGGTTTAGCATTACAAGAACTGTATAAAGTAGGTTAAGCAAACAAGGAGAAACAGAGACTGCTGACTCATGGTGACCCATTGAACTATGTGGTTTGATATGGTTCAGTGGAGAATAATGGTGGAAAAAATGTTTATTAATAGTTCTTAGCTATGATACCTTAGTTCTGAATGGAACCTCCACATTCAATGATAGAAAGAATCTAACTACCAGATGCTAGAGGTGTACAAAACAATTCTTATCCCACCATTGTCTTTGCACGTGTCTATTGGTGCAGTTTTATGCAGAGGGTGATCCAATCTAAGACCATGGAAATCATTACACATGAGTGCACTAAAATCCTTTCTTCAAATTACATTTCGGTGCGAAGAGGTTTACCAGTCACAAATCCTGTGCCAAAACCACCAAGGAGTGGACGTGACCCTTGCACGGAGGAGTAAATGGTCCTGATGAGGCTCGGTCCATACCCGGAAATTCGTGTCTTGGATTCCGACTATCTCGAAGGCATAAAACATTCGTACGCCCAAATAATGTCAGAAAATAACATAATCAGATATACTTGAATATTCGGGTATACCTGAAAAATTCGGGTCTGTCTGATTTTTTTGTATTATTGGTGGTTTTTTGCATTTGTGCCTGCAGGGGATGCATTTGTAAAAATGGCAGCACTAGAATGTCAGAGTATCATTCGGAGACTCTCCTGATGATGTTTGGTGAAGTTTGGTTCAGGGGAGCCAAAGTTATGGACCCTCAAAAGGTAGCCTCCATCTCCTGCTAGCTTCCATTGGAAACAATGGGGGATGGGGGCATCCACTTTGGTGGTCCATACCTTTGCCCCCCCCAAGTCAAACTTCACCAAACATGGGTGACATCATCAGGAGAGTCTCTGAATGAGACTTGGAACTTTCAGCACTGCTAGCTTTAAAAGTGCACCCCCTGCAGGCCAAAATGTGAAACAACACCAAAAAATACCCCCCAAAGCCCGAATGTTTTGCATTTGGATTTGTTCATAATGGGGCAGGACATATTTGGGCTGATTTTGGCCCAAATATGCCTGAGTGCACCCAGATTTGGGCCAAATCCGGGATTCGGGGCACCTGAATCTCCAAGCCTCATTCTTATCCAGTGTAAGGGGTATTTATGCTGGCACGGCACACTTGCACTGGTGTTGGGGAGCCATGCAGCAGTGCAACACCTGGGCAGCTGCAACATCAGTGCTCCTCCAGTTTGGGAGCCCATGGAAGCAACAAGGCATCCCTGGGGACAGAACCAGCTTTAGTTGGCTTCCTGGACCTTTTTGGATCAGGAACACCCCCATGTGCTGCTCCACACTTATGCCAGCAAAATCAGTGGCACAGCCCTCTGTGTTTCATAGGCCACTTGCACAGGGAACGGGACTGTATCACTTTTTGCTTGCTGGTCACGGCACAGCAAGTGTCTTTGGAGATGGTGTGGCTGCGCCATCCCTGACAGTGCTGCAGCTACACCCTTCAGGATCATATTGCCCAGAGGTGGGATCCAGCAGGTTCTCACTAGTTCCCGAGAGTGGGTTACTAATTATTTGTGTGTGCCGAGAGGAGGTTACTAATTGGGTCTGCTTTTCCGTTAGAAATTCCATTAGGTCCAAAAATCATAAAGTCCTGTTGTTTCCTATGTGGCTGGTTAGCGAAGGTAGAAAGCAGGATAATTCTCCTTGTTGGGCTGTTTTAAAAACATGTTTTAGGAATATGGTAAAGTTCCTTGTTTAAGGAAAGTATCCTTCTTTTGATTTCTAGAAACAAAAATTGGCATTTGAAAGTATTACATTTGATAGTGTCCTGGCGCTTCTGGGCGGGGTCCCTTACTGGGACCCCTGATGCTAACCCGCTTCTCTCCCCTGCCCGGATGCTTTGAATCCTCCGCCCTTTAATTCCCGCGAACCGGGGAGTGGACTGAGTGGGACAGCCGCTTTAGCCACAGCTTGGGCTGGCTGTCCACAGTTGACCCAGGGCACGCAGGAAACGTGGGAGTGGGTGTGGGGAAGTTCCCCTGCCAGGCTTTGGACTGCTGGCTGTTTCTCCCTCTCCTTCCCACACACACGTGCACACCCTCCTTCCCTCCTCTGTGCCTGGTCTGTGTGTCGTTGTATCTTCTCCTCCCCCTTTTATCCCTTCTGTTGCTTGTCTCTGTGTTAAGAACCCAGCCACCGAACTCATCCCAACAGGGCTCAGCTGGCCCTGCTCGGCCGGCTCGGCCGCGCCGATGCGCCGCTCGCTGCAGCCGAGGCTCCCGCCCGCCTCGCCAGCTGGCGAGTGCCCGGGGGAATGCCCCGTCCCCCATCGCCACGGCGACCGGCCTCGGTGCGCTCCCGCCCCTCACCGGCCCTGTGACGGAGTTTCCCTGTCGGCTCGGCGTCCTGCCGGGCGGGGGACGCCCCCGCCGGCCGAAGGTAAGGGCGAGAGTCCGGGGAGGGGGCGGGGGAGTCCGGGGAGGGGGTGGGGGCTACCCCCGCTCCCGGACAGACAGGCAGTCAATTAGAGGAGAAGTAGTTGTTTCTGTTGGCAGTAGACGATAGGACTTGCTATAATGAGTTTAAATTATGGACAGAAAAATACCAGCTGGAAATTAGGAACTTCTTTTAACAGTAAGTTTTTTACAGTAACAGAGAAATTATTAATGCCCCACCCCTGGAATGCCCGGCCACGCCCCCGTTGTGCCCCACCCAGCCCCATTGGCGCTACACCACTGTTTGAATCCCACCACCATGGGAACCTGTTACTAAAAATTTTGGATCCCACCACTGATATTGCCCATAGTGAAATACTATCAAAATAAAATAAGAGACAATATTTGGAAAGAAAGTGACTGTTCTTTCGTATCATAACTACGATCTACAGTAGGGATTGCTTTATATCATTTATTATGGCCACTTACCTGCCTATTGACTATCTGCTGAAGTGAGGATTTAATTTAATTCCACATAATATTCACAAATAACATAAGTCTGGTTTGATTGCAAAGGGAAAGCCGTGGCTGTCTGTTGCAGCAAAATAAAACAAAAAGTCCAGTGGCCGTTGACAGATTAACAACTTTTGTTTGTGCACTGTAACGCGTCTGCAGAGGTGAACAGCAACTCACAAAAGTTTATATGGAAATCAGTGCTGTTAATCTTTAAGCTGCCACCAGATTACCACTGTTTTACATCATTCTTCTGGCTCCCCATTCAAAAAGAGAGATTTCTCTAAACTCTGTGGCAGATTCCGCACGGGCCAAAAACAGTAGTGTGAAAGCGGTGTGAAAATGGTGTACACCCTTTTACATCGGCGGTTTCCGCACAGCTAAGGGAGAGACCCTGCATCGGCATTAATCATGCTGATGCAGGCTATAGGGTCGTTCGCACAAACGGCCCCATGGGATGCACAGCTGTGGGAGCAAGCTCCACACAGTTATAGAGTTCTTTCTTTTCCTCGGCCCTTAACGGCTTGTTAGTTTCTGTTGAGAAGCCGCGTCGCTCTATTGTCAAGTCTGAGGAGGGAAGGGGACATGCCCCCATGGCCACAGCAGTGGCTGAAACACCAGAGACCAGGGGGCGTGTCCCCTCCCCTCCTCAGAGTGACAATAGAGCGACGTGGATGCCAGCAGAAGGTAACAAAGCGTTTGGGGCCAGGGAGGGGAGGGGAAAATGCTGGCTTCCACCCGCTGCTGTTCACATGGCAGCGGTTGGAAGCCAGCGTTTGCAGGAAAACTCGCTCCCCAAGCGAGTTTTGAATACACCGTTTTGGCGGGCACAGAGCGCTGCTGCATTGATTTGGCAGTGGCGCCTGTGCGAAGGGTCCCCGCCAAAATGGTCTTTTACGGGGCTGAAGCCGTTGCTTTCAGCCCGTGCAGAAACCGCCATTGTTTTAAACCATTTTACACTGTTTTCAAACTATTTTCACAATGCTGTTTTTGGCCCATGTAGAATCTGCTTGTAGTTCAGATTGTGTGAATTTAGGCAGACCATAAGATGGAGAGCAGGACAGATGAGTCAGTACTCAACTCTCATGGCCCTTTCTTGCATGTCCGGGGTAATGCTGACCACCACTTAAGGATCAGGCAGGAATTTTTTTCTGGGCTAGATTGACCAGGAATCCTGAACTTTTTTGCCTTCCTCTGGGCATAGGTCAGGGGTCACTGAGAGAGAGTTGAGTGGGGGGAGGTGGCTGTAAATTTCCTGTATTGTGCAGGGGGTTGGACTAGATGACCCTTAAGGGCTAAATGTTATTCTGTTCCTGTGAACAACTGAGTTAACTTAACAACAGGTTCTACAACTAGTCTCCTCATTTTATTGGTAAATCAGCTAATACTACCAAATCTGTTCGCCATTCAGAATACTGATCTACATCAGTAAATATGTAAATCTATCATTGGAAATGAAAAAAAAAATCCACATTAGTGGTGCCCTATTTTACAGACTTCTTGTTGTGTTCTTTGACAGTCACTGCAAAGTTTGACTTCTGTTCTAGGAAGCCATGATTAGTTTCGTTCCCAGTCTCTGTGATCCTTTCTTGTTCCGGCTTTTCTCTTTGGACAGCTCATTAGGTGACTTCTTTCTGTTCATATTCAGCAGATGTCAAGGTGAGCCCAAGTTACATGTGTCAAGAAATGACACTGTGCCCTTTGGTAGTGAGGAGTCAACAGGAGCAGATTTGAGAATTAGAGCAACTTGCCAATGGAAGAAATTGAAAAGTTGCAGGATTTGCTATGATCAGAGACTTTTATCAGTGATCTCTTCATTAGCCTCGCCTTGTTTTCTTTGAATCTGAGCAGACAGTTCCACTCACACAACAACAGTTCTTTGCTCAGGAAAAAATAACATTAAACCTTGAATCCCTGTACTGCCCATAGAGAATGTTGTGGTTCACTGACAGAAACCTTCTGGTGGCCCCTGGCCCCAAGGATATTAGATTGGCTTAAATCAGTGGCATGGTTTTTTTAGAGCCAGGGTTTTTGTTTTTTTTAAAAAAAACCCTTTTAAATCAAAATTTGAACTCTTTGCTAGCTACTCTTTATTCCCAATCCATAGATTTTGGGAGTTTGTTATGACCTAAAAACTATATCTATAATCTTACAGCTGTTTATTCTATCAATACATTCCTGATAATCAATGGAAAAACTTGTAAATGGTTTCAAGACTAAAGTCTTCTTTGACATCATCAAAAAGATTAGTGAATTCCCCTTGCAAGACATTGCCCACATGTCTTAAATGCAGTGCATATGACTACTCTTATTTGCAATATGCTGGAGAGGTTAACTGGAGCACGCAAGTGTTCATGAAGCTCATCAGGTCATTATTAGCAATTATTGAAGAATTATTTACAATTGGAAATCATTCCCTACCCCAGCATATATGGATCAGGGTGATTTGCTACCGTATCATGTCTACCAATAGCTCTCAACTTTGCTTGCATTACTTTTTTCATGGGCTATATTCCAAGAAGGAAGAAGGAATAGCCATGTTAAAAATAATGCAGACAATAACATTTGACTTGTTATCAAAGCATCCCAAGAAATTTTAAATTTGAATTTAAGGGTCAAACATTTCCCTCCTGTTTCAACCCTCTCTTGTATTGAATTTGCTAATTATCAGAAGCAGCTCTGCTATCACAGGAACCAGTGGTTCTGATAATTAGCAAATGTGCTAGTACAGCGGGAACAGGGCAAGAAACATATGACTTATAAGTTCGCCTGTATTGGTGACGCTTTTTAAGTTGCCGCTTGCAATATGCTGTAGAAATGGCAGAGAAAATCAAAATTGCATCCATCCCTTTGCTGTTTTCTTTCCAGAATGAGTAGTGAATTAATGGTGAAGCAATTATAGTTAAGATGCACAGAGAGACACTTGTCTTATTTTGCCTAAGTAGAAACCCCCCAAATTCACCCCCAAAACTTGATTTCATTATAGGGTTACTAACTCCTTTGTTGGGAAATTCCTGGAGATTAAGTAGGATTGCCAACTTTGGGGTGGAAAATTCCTGATGGTTTTGGAGTGATGGCTGGGGAGAGCCAAATTTTGGGAGGGGAGGGGGTCACAGTGATGTATAATGTCATAGAGTCCACCCTTCAAAGCAGCCATTTTCTCCAGGGGAAAGGAGATCTGTCACCTGGGGAACAGCTATGGCCCTTTCCGCACAAATCATCAAAAACATTTGTAAAATGGTTTCAAGCCCCCTCTCATAATGATGCAGCCACCCTCTTGAAATGATTCATAGTTGCCCTTATGTGTTTTTCCCCCTTTTTTTGAGTTAGTTAGTGAATTGATGCTTCAGTGCTTTACAGCTTTATGCTGCAATTCTCTGCACCTTGTATACTTGATGCTTCAAAGATTAAGCCCCCAAAAGTTAAAAAAAAACAGAAATAATGAAAATAAACAAGTCGTGAGCTCAGCTCAAGTGTGATAAAATGGTGCTGAGGACGACATTCGGGGAAGGCACGGAGATGTGGGAAACATTATTAGATTGTGCAGCAAATGAAGCCATTTTGAAAACATAGCAACCCAAAGATTCGTTTTAAAGGGGGATTCACTGAAAAGAAAGGGCCTGTAATTCCAGAAGCTCTCTGAGCCTCACCTGGAAGTTGGCAATCCTATTTCATCCAAATTCCACAATAACTCTAGTCTCCTAGCTCGTGTAGGTTCTAAATAACTACATTCACATGAGTGGAGTCAAATATAGCAACCACATAGACAGAAAGGCAATAGTAATAGAAAAGAACATTCAATAGTATAGGCTCCTTGCTTTCCCAGGGTTTTCGGTCCTTTGGCAGAGCTAAGGAGTCACGCAAATAAGATTTCTTTAAGGGTTCTTTTGTGATATGACATTAAATTATGGTGACATGTGATAAAAGAAAAGGACGAGGCCTTCCCGTCGCAGGTACCTGAACATGGTCCCTTTTCATTTTCCCTGTTTTCTCAGTCTAGCAGAAATAATGGCCAGGGAGAGACAAATCTCTCAAATTATAGATCCATCTCTATGGCCCGCTGCCACCGCCGCCTTCAAACTATGCTGGCTTCCCCAGAGCCGTTTTACTCAGCACTGGTGTTCTTTTTGATTGATGTGTGGTGTTGAAGGCAATCTCTCCTCCAACAGTCAAGCAGAGCTCATAGCCTGACTTGACGCAGCTTTTGTGTGTTTCCCCATCCATTCAAAGGCCTTATACGTTGAAGGGATTGGCTTAGGAAGATAGGCAATGTCACTTTTTCCCCCATTAGCTGCAACAAACTAGGGCTGAATCTATGTGCCCCAATTCTGATTACAAATTGGATCATGGATTTGGATCTCTCCCAGGGATCCCTCCTAACATGGTGCCTATGGGCACCATGACACCTGTTGACAACTTTCCTGTTTTTAGAAAATGGGTGGGGTCAGGTGGGATTCTTGCCTAGCATGACATCTGATTGGCCTCTAGAGATTTGACCAGCTGTGTAGATTTTTTTTTAAAAAAAATCATTAATATAGGAGCAGTTATCTCTACTACACAAGAATCTTTATTGTGAGGCTCAAGGCAGCAGTCATTTTGTGGCTGGCTACAGCTTTGGATGCAGCCATTTTTGGCAGCCATTTTGTGGCTGCGCTCACCAAGTTGTGTCAGAATTCCAGCAGTGCCAGCAGACTATAAAAGATTGGTGATCCCTAGTTTGTCCAAGTTTCCTTCCCGCTCCTCTCTGGAACCTCTAATCTTGACTGTGGGCGCAGCTTGGATATGCAGGAAATGCAAGAGTAAGGAGTGTACAAAACATGGCAACATCTAGGGGTTAAGGATTTGTGGCCCTTTCACCGGCAGAAGTATTAATTCTGAATATTCGGCACAAGGAATATTTGGCAGCAACAGCCAAGGAATATTCGGCAGCAACATTCGGCAGCAATAGTTAAATCCTATGTTCTTTGTTTCACCAGGCAGTTCCATGGTCTAGCAGTGTGTTGAAGAAATATAACTCAATGCTCCTGTGAGCACCCAGGCATGCAAGGATCAGCCAGTGGCTTGGCAGCTCCAGGCTCCTGACCAGAAGTAAATAGTAGCCAGTCAAGGATGCCACAATACATTGATACACAGTGACACTGGGCTGCCTCCTCATCTTGGCCAAATGCATGGGTCATTTTAGGGATATCAGCTGCCAGGTAAGTCCTGGGAATCTTCACAGGGGGATGTGAAGAAATTCAAATTAAATTAACCAAATTAAAAGACACAGACATTAACAAATTGCTTTCAGTTCAACTTTCACTCAAGTGGGCTTGTTTTCAGTTAACCTTCACATTCTAGATATTTCGCTAATGTAAGCATTTTAGTAAAATGTAAAATGTTTAGATATTAGCAGACATTAATCTGTAATAGAAATCTTCTCCTAAAGACCTGGTGAATAGCAAGAAAGTGTATCCTTCCCTATCTTCTGATAGAGACAAGTTTGCAATAACAATTATTGTCCTTGCTTTATTGTGATTATTGCCTATTCTCTCATTCTAGTGTATTAGAGGTTGTTCTCCTTCATTTTCTTCAGGCATCTGTGCCATTGAAGCAGATGCCAGATTCCAAGCGGGATAGAGCTGTTCCTAGTCCTAATTTTCTTATTATGTTTATCTTGATTAACAGGTCAATCAAGTTTTATATCACTATGGTTTTATATCACGGTGTCACTATGATGTCAGAATTTTTGTAATTGGCCCTTCCTGCACAAACTTTTAAAATATTTTGAGGCAGGAAATAAAACATTTCCTCCAAGGAGTTCTGCATTGTTTTTACGCCCAAACATTTTATTTGTAGCCTCAAATTGTTTTGCATCCAGATGTGCAGATGTTCCTTCTGGTGAAATAACCACAGGACATGTCTTGGAATTAATTGGGCCGCAGCCCTTTATTGAGGCAGAAGCTGGGCAAGCAAGAGGAGCGCATCTGTATTGTGGCCGGTCAGCACCCCTGGCTGACACCAGCCCCACATTCCAATCCATATTGGGGAGGACAGGAGGTACTGGGCCATCTGGAGTCCCGCCTGCTGTGGCCCCCTTTCTGCTGGGGTGTCAGGCTCAAATTGCAGAGACCTCCGTGGCATGCACCATGAGCCTGCCCCACCCCAAGCCTCTTATGGAGGCCCCCAACCATGAGGAGGACCGGCGTGCAAGCTCGGCCTCCCCCTAAAGATGTACTCCTCTGCCCAAATTGCCAAGGCTGTGACAAATGAGCAGCACCAAAACCCTGCCCAAATAGGGAGGGAGGGTGGGTCAGCTTGCTCAAGATGTCAAAGAAGACTGAAGCAACCGCATGCTATCTAATATATAGGAAGCATGCTCCACCCCTAACACTCGACGCATCATGCAATCGGGCCGGGTGTGGCTCAGCCGCCTGGCTGGCCCAGGGCATGCATGCTCACCGCTCAGGAGCTCACCCTGTGCCCTGCCCCCAGTCGCAATTATGGCCCAGTTGATTTAAATGAAACCCTTTTTAAAACAGTTCTCTAGCTGAAACATTTTGAAATTGTCTTCAGTTGCTGTGTGATCTATTGACTATATTTCCCACCCTTCTCTGCTTCCCTGAACTTTCTTGGCACCATTTCCTGAGATCACTCAGTTCTCCATTTTTGGAGCTCAATCACAGGTTTGCTTTGAGAATAAACTGGAGGAGAGGATAATTCTGCTTTCCATTTTGGGTCTACACCATCACTGGTGTGTCATCTTCTAGTGCAGTGATGGCGAACCTTTTTGAGACCAAGTGCCCAAATTGCAACCCACAACCCACAACCCACTTATTTATCGCAAAGTTCCAACATGGCAATTTAACCTGAATACTGAGGTTTTTGTTTAGAAAAAACAGTTGGCTCCGAGGCGTGTGTTACTCGAGTGTAAGCTTGGTGCTAGTCAGTGGCTTTGCTTTGAAGCAACTGTGCAACTCTTTCAACAGGTGAATCACGACCCTAGGAGGGTTTACTCAGAAGCAAGCCCCATTGCCAGCAACCGAGCTTACTCGCAGTTAATGGATCGTGCTTTAGTTCTTCACATGAAAATCAGTGGGGTTTAACAGCACTTGACAGGGGCCCCTTCCACACACGCAAAATAATGCATTTTCAAACCACTTTCACAACTGTTTGCAAGTGGATTTTGCTATTCCGCACAGCTTCAAAGAGCACTGAAAGCAGTTTGAAAGTGAATTATTCTGCATGTGCGGAATGAACCACTGCTATCTACACTGCTTCCCCAATACTAGGTCTTAGGTTTAATGCTAATAATCGAGCCTAGTGGCCCAGGCCACCCTAGATGTGTGTGTGGGGCACTCTGTTTGCACATGCCCATGAGAGGGCTCGGAGTGCCACCTCTGGCACCTGTGCCATAGGTTTGCCACCACTGTTCTAGTGTATGCACCACCTGTGCCCTAACACATTTGTATTCATTAGAGTTTGACAAAATGTGATACTAATGCTGGCCACTTCAGTCTCTACTGAAAAGAAATTCATGGAGTACAATTAGTGCCAGTAGGTATACAGAAATGTATTGTCCTTTCAAGGGTGCCTTGAAATACATGAAACCACCTCTTTGTACTGTCCTTGGTAAAGGCATTTCTGAGCTTCATTCCATTCCTTTAAAAAAGAATGCATTGTGCCCCTAATCCTGAAGATACCTCTGAGTACTGACCTGGCAAGGATTGAAATTGGCATGACTCACTCTGGTTAATGTATCTTATTGCAAATGCCTTAGCAGACCAGGTGCTCGGGAGCAGCAGCAGCGGCAGGCCATTGCTTTCACATCCTGCATGTGAGCTCCCAAAGGCACCTGGTGGGCCACTGCGAGTAGCAGAGTGCTGGACTAGATGGACTCTGGTCTGATCCAGCAGGCTAGTTCTTATGTTCTTACGTTCTTATCAAATCTCACTGCCAGGAACTTTGGCAAAGATAATAATAATGCATGAATGGGCATCCAAATGTCACTTGACAACCTCATGGTGGAGTAAAATTCACTGTGCTCTTCTAAAAACAAAACGACCACTAGAACAGGCAGGGCCATGAGATAAATATATTACTGGGGGTTATTATTTTCAGGTGGATCTCATCCTGACAGGGCCTTTCCTAAATGGACCAGGTAGTAATTATGCACCCAGTATGCATTTGAGTCAAAGACAGATTGCTGGTAGCCCCCCCCCCCCACACTCCCAGAAAAAGCTCCAACTCAAATAAAGCTGATCTATGGGCCTCCCAGCTCAGAGAGTTTTACAGTGCAGTCAGCAATTTTTCCTGGTTCCTTGATAGAGAAGTCATAGATTTAAAAATGAGAGATTTAACCTGACAGCATCGCAAGGAATACAAAACCGATCATTTAGGAATGCCGGGCTGTGATGCTCAGCGTGCTGAAGGAGGGGAAGGTGGGCTCTATCAGCTGGGCAAATAGAGAAATGGAATAGTTCTTTTAGTAGAAAAGTAACAAGGGGAAACATGCTATATCCAGTGGGGAATTCACTCCCCCACTCTAGAGTGGGGAATTCACTCCCCCACTAGATTGGGCTGTTAATCTCTGGAATCCAATAGGATATTAAGCCCACCTCCCTCCTTCTTCAAGTAGGTATCACAG
The DNA here is from genome assembly GCF_021028975.2 of Sphaerodactylus townsendi. Lineage (NCBI taxonomy): Eukaryota > Metazoa > Chordata > Lepidosauria > Squamata > Sphaerodactylidae > Sphaerodactylus > Sphaerodactylus townsendi. Next base: position 17,736,240 of record NC_059432.1, read on the forward strand.
ATTTGGAGGACTGAAAATGATGTAAGGGCACCAGGAAGGGGATACTAGGATCCTTGTTGTGTGGACAAATACTTAATTAGCAGAGTTAATGCAATAATGAGGCAGAGACCAGTTGCTGTACTGAAATAAAGTTTACTTACTACTGGGAAGGGAAACTTGGAAGAAAAAACAATAAACATCTTTCTTACTAGCTAGCATCAACAGCCAGCTTGCTGCTTAGACTATTACATGGCTACTAAGCTATAGACTGAACTGAACTGACTGAGCGAGCTGACTGACTGAGCACGTGCAGAGTGCAACACAAAGATATATCTAAAGCCTACGTGCAGACCTGCATGTAGCCCACCCAACCAATAGGTATCAATTACCTGATCACTGACTTCTGACCTCACTAACTAATTAGCATGCAACAATTACCTCCTTCATTACTGGATTGTGTGACTGGCACTTGCCAAATCCCATCAATCCTTCAGGAAACGATTATGTGACCCAGACTTACCAGGTCAAGGGAGTGGGGACTGGGAACTGATAAAACTCTTGGAAGCAGAAAGTGAGGAGCTCTGCTGACGTGACCATTGAAGGAGGCAGAGCTCATGCCTGAGATCTGGAGGCAGTAGCCATTTTGGACCATGTGCTTGCCGAGGGAGCTGGCACAATTGTAATGGGAACTCTGTGGATCTGTAATATTCTAAGCGTAAGAGCCTGCCCTGTTTTAACAACTGATAGGGTACGTATAAAGAAAAGGACAGCAAAATGACACTTATCGATCCTATCTTTTGAATCCCTTGTTCTATCCGGTGTTGTGCTAAAATGATACTTGCAATTTTTATTTTTTAATAATACTTTTAAATGTCGGATGCTGGTAGCAGTTCTCTGTACCACATAGACCTCCACTGTCTTGGACATGCTGTCTTAAATAGAGGACGTCAGGGGGACAACTGTCAGTTGGCCAGCAGCTATACCTCCAGGAGTGTACTAGGCCATAAAAGGTCCCTGTGGTTCCCAGGAGAGGAGAAACAGGAGTCACAGAGGCAAGGCCTCAGAGTTGAAAAAGAAGCGGGGGGGGGGGTGACCCTCTCCAGTGGGAAATTCCTACAAAGGTCAGGTGGTGGCAGAAGTTGCCCTTGAGAGAAAGAAAGCCCCTTCCAGAAGTTGGGAACCCCTGGGACAGTGTTTCCCAACCTTTTCGACATTGCGGTACCCTTGACCTTGCTCTTCATATCTCAGGGTACCCTTGAGGTTTGTTTGATATATTTTTTTGCATTTTTTTTTAGAGTTTTTGCCTGTAGGTGGGGGGAGTGACAAGCAGGGGGAGGGGAGGGAAAGCAGTGTCGACAGCTGTGTTGTTTGCCTAAATTCGGCATGGATTGGGGGGATTTAAAGGGAGAGCTTCCTTTAAATCTACCCCCCCCCAAAAAAAATCCATGCCGAATTTAGGCAAATAAAACAATGCTGTTTTTCAGTGTTGTTTAAAGAGACCCCATGAGGCTTCCAACCACCCCCTTTAAAATCCATGTGATTTCGGCGTGGGAGGGCAGGCGGTAGCATTGTCATGGTACCCCTGGGACGTGCTCATGGCACTCAACGGTACCTCGGAACCCTGGTTGGGAATCACTGCCCTGGGAGAAGGCTGGGTATAATAGGGCCTTCAGGTCAAACCATGCCTGTTCTACCACAGTGCTGATAGTTATGTGGTGGTCATTCCTCTGTATGTCCTTTGGAGCTGGACGGGTTGTCCCCAATCACAGGGACCGTGTTCATTTATGGCTGAGCAAACAAGTAAAGCAATTCTTGTAAACAGCAGAAAAAAAACAAACTTCCTATAAGTATATCAGAACCATCCTCTTCGCCGTTAGTATTACAGCTTAACTTTGGGTGATGGTTCTCGTCCCTTCTTATTTATTAATCAGAACATGTGATCTATTATGGCTTCTTGATATAACTTACTGTGAATGCCCTTTTCTGAACCCATTCGTCAGAAACTTATCCTAGACCTTCCTGATACATCACAAAGCCATTAGGTGCCAGGCACATAAAGTGCATTAATGTCCTTGCCAGTTGCTTGAAGATACACAAATCATAAGATGAGCCAATTTTTGGGGTGGGGGTGGGAAACGTTGGGTATTCGGCTTTCACTAGTAGAGGCAGGAAGGTTTCAAATCACATCTTCAGCCTTAATTCTAAAACATTTGAAGTATTTCCAAGGAAAACCAGAGAGAGTTATGGGCTGATTTTGCACTTTCTAAATGCTCCGGGGCTGAGCTGGGGAGTGTATCTGCTGCGGGGCTTCTCACCCTGTTTGTGGTTCCCCACTGCTGTCCGGCTCTGTCCTTTGCTCGAGTCAGGACTGGTGAGGGAAGCCCTGAATGGTTCCCCACAAGCTCGGGGCTTTCCCATAAGCATCGCTTAAGCACTGTGAGCTCTTCTGTAGTCTCGTTCACGCATATGTGGGCAGCCTCCATTTCTTGCATTCAGATTGGCTGAATCTCACCCCATTCCCCCCACTCACTTTCACTATAGTTTTACATGACTCTGAACATAAATCAGGCACTGAGAATTGGTGCCCTTGCCCCCCCCATCTAAAAATTTTGCATGAGCGATGGGATCACCATCCTCCACCCACTCCATCTAAAATGTAAATCTAAAATCCTTGCATGTGAAAGAGAATCCTGAGGATGGGGCAGTATAAAAATTTAAATAATAAAATAAATAAATAAATAAAATCACCCCACTGTTTGTGGTGCCTGCACAGGCCACTGTTTTGCCCAAGGTTTCTCCCTCCTTTTAAAAAACCAAGGTTTCTCCCTCCATTTTTTCACTGCAAGTGTGGGGAGGGCGTTGCTTTTCAGCGCCTGTCGATCGGTGGGGGGTGGGGGCAGAGCAGCAAGGCAGAAAAAGGAACAAGAAAGAGCATGTTTTAAAGTCCATATATTGCACAGGTGGAAAAAGTTTGCTTGCATCCACTGGCAGTCAAGCAAGGGAGAGAAAAGAAGAAGTTTGCCAGTCATTTGCAATCCAGATGGGTAACCAAATGGAAGCAGACTTGGCAGTCCAATCCGAGTCCGTGAAAATTGCAAGAGAGCAGTCAGGAGGGTAGAATTTAAAGGTAGCCAGGAGGGCTTGCACTTCCGCAGCTTGGGCGGAATGGGCTGCCTGCTTACTTGAGGATTTCAGGAAAGATGAGCAAAACACACTCTGATCTGCGACTGCTTTTGCTGATGGGTGCAAGCAGCATTTTCAAGTTGTCTCAAACTAGGATACCTTTTTCTTATCTACCTGATATTTCGGAGTGAGGGTCCCTTGAGTGGGAGGTACAGTTCTTGAAAATTTCATTCCAGGTTGGGAAAGGGCAGCTATACCGAGAAATAAGTTTCCTTGGGGAAGGAGTATCCAATGGATAACGAGTATACTTATTTCAGACACAAAAGAAAAAGGCTCAAGATTTGACTTCATGTATGATCCATTGCCAGAAACTGCCTTTATGTTTGTTTTTGCCCACCCCGAACCGAGGTGCAGCTGGCTAAGTTTACAAGTGGCACAGAGGGGCATCAGCACTCCTTTCCCTGTTTGCCTTCTCCCGCGATGACCCAACTCAGAAAATGTAATGCAAAGCAGTAAATATTGCCAAATAAATTATGCATGATGGGAGAAATTATGCAAATTTGTGCAATTTGCATTATTTATCTATGCCACAGGATTCTCCCTCCCTTGGCTCAGAATTTGGATAAATTGGAATCAGAGCTTTAAGCAATTCAGTGTGGAATTTGCACAGACCTTCTGCTCCCTGGTGGAGCTATCCAAATGGTAGCCAAACACTTTTATAACTGATCCTAGGAATGCTTCCCTGGGAGTAAGTCCTATTGAACAGACCTGAGTAGGAGTCTGAGTACAGATGCTTAGGAGTTATTTATTTATTAGCTTCATTTATATCCCATCATTCTCTCCAATCCCATCATTCTCCCCAATATCCCATCATTCTCCCCAATGATTCTCCTCTTCTCCATTTTATCTTCACAACAACCCTATGAGGTAGGTTAGGCTAAGAGTATGTGACTGCCTCAATGTCTCCCAATGAGTTTCCACAGCAGAGCAGGAATTTGAGCCTAGCTCTCCTAGATTGTAGTCCAGCACTCCAATCACTATGCCACACTGTCTGTCTTAGATATCTTTAGTTCATTCCGCATATGCAGAATAATGCACTTTCAAACTGCTTTCAGTGCTCTTTGAAGCTGTGCGGAATGGCAAAATCCACTTGCAAACAGTTGTGAAAGTGGTTTGAAAACACATTATTTTGCGTGTGCGGAAGGGGTCTTTGAGTCTACAGTTTATCATTCAAGCTCAGGGTACAGTGAGTGAACATTATGGCTATAGAGCCGTGGTGGCAAACCTTTGGCACTCCAGATGTTATGGACTACAATTCCCATCAGCCCCTGCCAGCATGGCCAATTGGCCTTGCTGGCAGGGGCTGATGGGAATTGTAGTCCATAACATCTGGAGTGCCAAAAGTTCGCCACCACTGCTATAGAGGATCATACTGCTTTTCAGAGAGTCGGAGCTGTCATTAGCTGGGATCTGTATACTCTGTTTCTTTTGCCAATGCGCAGTTGCAGATTTTTCTGCATCACTTCCCGTAGGACCAGTCGTAGATTGAGATAGTTTGGCTCTCCCTGCTTTTCACAGAACGAGAACTGAAATAGCCCAAATCAATAAGCCCAATCAAGGGCTTCAGCCACTGAAAACTGCTCCTCTCCCTTTCAACCCCACCATGCATTTACTTGAAATGTACAGTGCAATCCTATGCAGAATTATTCCAAAGCCAATTGAAATGAATGGATTTAGACTGGCAGGGCACTTTCGCACATGCAGAATAATGCACTTTCAATCCACTTTCACAACTGTTTGCAAGTGGATTTTGCTGTTTCGTACAGTAAAATCCAGCTGCAAAGTGCATTGAAAGTGCATTGAAAGTGCATTATTCCGCATGTGTGAAAGTGCCCTGGGGTAACTCTCCTTAGTAAGGTTGCCATCCTTCAGGTAATGGCTACAAATCTCCTGGGTTTTGAGGGGTGAGGGCCACTTGGAAGACATTCTCTGTTGTAGCCCCAGCACTTTGGCACACTCTCCTTCACAAGAGGTCTGGCAGCCGCCGACTCTGCGGGAGTTTAGGCACCTGGCCAAGACCACCTTCCGTACCTGTGCATATGAGGGATCCCTTCTGGGTGGTGCCTCCCCTCCCCTCTTTCCCTTACACCCATGGTGGCGAACCTTTGGCACTCCAGATGTTATGGGCTACAATTCCCATCAGCCCCTGCCAATTGGCCATGCTGGCAGGGGCTGATGGGAATTGTAGTCCATAACATCTAGAGTGCCAAAGGTTCGCCACCACTGCCTTACACTCCTTTTTATTTGGTACCTGCTGTTGCCTGTACTGGCTCCCTATTGGTTCTGTCCCAGCCCAATTTCTGAAATGTATTTCGGGGGTGGGGGGGGCATTATGGGGAATGGATGATTCTGTATTTTTGGACAGGAGGTTAGGGTGGGGAATAGGGATGGGTTTTAAAGGATATTTTGTATAATGCATTGTTGTTTTTATGGGGGTTTTTTTAGGATTGTACCCTATCCAGGGACTTTGGTGATGGGTAGGAAATAAATGCACAGGACAATAAATAGATAAAATAGAGAGCAGAAAAGGGCCACTTTGGAAGGTGGATTCTCTGACATTAGACCACATTAAAGACCCTCCCCTGCCCACCCTGCCTTCTTCAGGGTCTACCCCTAAATCTCCTGGTATTTTCCAACCCAGAACTGGCAACTGTAAGTCTCATGCTACAAACAGGGCCTGCTCTTAGTGAAGCATGCATTGGAGTACAGTCTCTCCCAAGTTATTTACTTCATTTATAGTCCACCCGTTCTTCCTGAGGCTCAAGGCAAATGTCAGAATTTTAAAAAGAAAGAAAAAAACAACGTGAATAGGGACTATATAATACAAACAATGCATAACATTGGATTACCAAATTGAGAACAAGATCCCTCAAGCAATACAGAGCATCCAATGAAGAGTGCAATGTAAATTTCACAGTTATTACCACAGCCTTGTACCCTTTACAGAAAAATGCCCTGCTGACAGTGGTGGGTGGTATATATTGGGGGTGGTGGGACAGAGGGCAGGACTGTTAATGATAGGCAGAGCCAATAGCAGGTGGCAGCATCAAATTATTATGGTCTGGTCCCCATCTTTCTTTCTTGCAATGACAGGAAACAAAACAAGTTCTGCAGGACAGGTCTTTAACACGTACAGATTCATGTGCAGATAATACAGTTAAGCAAGCTCTCCTTTTATGACTGTGCTTGCAATACTAATAGGAATGATCACTTGTAGGCAGAATATCTGTCATATTTAGGGTTGCCAGCCTCTAGGCGGAGCCCAGAGATCTCCTGGGATTAGGAGGAGGAGGGGGAAGAAGAAGAAGAAGAAGAAGAAGAAGAAGAAGAAGAAGAAGAAGAACAAGAACAAGAACAAGAAGAACAAGAACAAGAAGAAGAAGAAAAGAGTTGGATTTATATCCCCCATTTCTCTCCTGAAAGGAGGCTCAAAGGGGCTTACAAACTCCTTTCCCTCCCCCCTCACAACAAACACCCTGTGAGGTAGGTGGGGCTGAGAGAGTTCCGAAGAACTGTGACTAGCCCAAGGTCACCCAGCTGGCATGTGTTGGAGTGCATAGGCTAATCTGAATTCCCCAGATAAGCCTCCACAGTTCAAGTGGCAGAGCGGGGAATCAAACCTGGTTCCTTCAGATTAGAGTATACCTGCTCTTAACCACAGTGCCACTGATGTAAAACATCGTGGAGCTCTCTTCCCTCTCAATTCTTGCCATCCCCCAGCTCCGCTCCCCAAATCTCCACAGATTTTCCAGTCTAGAGTTGGCAGTCCTACTCACCTCCCTCCCCCTTCTTTCCCTAAAACCCAGTGCCCAACACACTATTCCAGTGGTGGCAAACTTTTGGCACTTCAGATGTTATGGACTACAATTCCCATCAGCGCCTGCCAGCATGGCCAATTGACCATGCTGGCAGGGGCTGATGGGAATTGTAGTCCATAACATCTGGAATGCCAAAGGTTCGCCACCACAGCACTATTCTGACTCTGTCCCCATGGGTGTAGTATACAAAATGGCACCCGGGGCAAGCACTGAAATTCTGCCCCCCCCCACATCCGACACCCATCTTTTCTTTTCCCATCTTTTCAGAGACAACACTGAAAAAGTATACTGCATGTTAATTAAATATTTGAAAAGCAATATTCCTAAGTCTTAACACGTATCATGAGTCTAATTAGCAAGAAACCGAAGCCCTGCATCAAAGTTAAAATTTGAGGGTTTTTTTAAAAACCAATTCCTAATACACCTTTATTAAATCCAGCCTCTATATAAATCTCTCAGCTACTGTATCATAATGGCTCAAATAAAAAAAAACTGCCAGCAGTTCAACAATATAGTTCCACCAACACAACCAAGCATCAACAAGCAGAGCCCCCCTCCTGCCCCCAACTTTCTAAACAAATGAAGAAAGAACAGGGAGAGAGGGCCCAGCCCACTACAACACTTCAATACAACAGAGAAGCAAGTGGAAAAAAAAATTAAGGGACACACACACACACACACACACACACACACACACACACACACACACACACACACACACACACACACACACACACAAATACAAGATAAATAGTAAGAGTTGCCAAGCTCCAGTTGGGGCCTGGCAGTCTTCTGGAATTACAACTGATCTTCATACTGTGAACATCCGTTCTCCTGGAAGAAATTGAAGTTTTGCAAGATGGTCACTCTCCTCCTCAAACTCCCCCCCCCCGTGCTCCCCAAACCTCTGGGAATTTTCCAAACCGGAGTTGGCAACGCTGGTTGAGGGTCTAGCACAGGGGTGTCAAACTCGCAGCCCTCCAGATACTAATGAACTACAATTCCCATTAGTCCTTCCCAACATGAGCATTGGCTATACTGGCAAGGGCTGATGGGAATTGTAGTTCATGAACATCTGGAGGGCCACTGGTTTGACACCTGTGGTCTACCATATTAGTCCTTACCAAGAGTAACACAAAGTGTTAATTAGTAGGATAGATTATACTAAATAATATAGATAAATACCTTATAGATTATTATTGACTACTCTGTTCTTCCTTTTAAAATAATATAATATTTTCTTTTCTTTGGGTAATAGATAAAATGTAATAGAACAACATAATGCTCACTGACGAAGTCTGCTTAAGATGTTGCAGATGACGGCACTTGATTGATATTTGTTTGTTTATTCAAATTTAGGGTTATGTTAATAACCTTTTTATCCAACTCTTCTTAATTTTTTCTTATATTCTATATCTTACTTACCTATTTCCTAATCTCTTCCTTCCTCCATTTCTTGTTAGACTTCACTACCCTTATTTCTGTTCCACAGTAAATAGCGAGCCTAATTAACTTTTCTATTGAATTAAATTCATAATTTGTTCATAATCTATAATTAACGGATGGAATTTATGATGAACTTAAAGTAATGTAAGTAAGTTAAAGGTTGAGCGGATGTAATCATTGTTATTTGTTATCTAATTGAAGTCATGCAAGGCATTGTAAACCTTGCTTTCTGTTCTAAGTCTTTGAATTTGGAAACTTCTTATGTTTTAACCTAATAAAGTATTATTAAAAAAATAGAAATGTAAAACAGATCCAGTTCACCAGATAAGAGTCCGCTGCTCATATGGAGGAGTGGTGATTCAAACTTGGTTCTCCAGATTAGAGTACCCCTGCTCTTAACCACTACACCACACTGAGTTGGTTTTTATACCCTACTTTTCTTTACTGTAAAGAATCTCAAAGCAGCTTACAATCACAATCCCTTCTTTTCCCCACAACAGGCACTTTATGAGGTAGGTGAGACTGAGGAAGTTCCAACAGAATGGCGACTGGCCCAAGGTCACACAGCACGCTTCATGTGGAAGAGTGGGGAGTCAAACCCAGTTCTCCAGTTTAGAGTCTGCCATTCTTAACCATTCCACCATGTTGAAGGAGGAAGATACGAACACTACAGGTCTCAGTTTGATCCTGAACTCCACCAAATCCTTAGCTTAAGGACTTATTTACCATGCTAGAAAGCCATACAAAGCAGGGAGGGCTCTGACCACGCACAGAGGTCAAGATCATTTCTCATCCCAGAGTAATCAACCACATCCAATTGGGCCAAAGCAGATTGAAATTAGCTGGTTTCAGAAATGAGGATTTCATGAGCTCTGACATCTTTGCTTTCAGAATGGACCACATTGCAGAAGTTCTTGTCACAAGTCAATTCCCCATTCACAATTAGATGTGTACTCGTCACTCCAAATATCGAGGTTTCTAGCAGAACTCCCCACTTCCAGCGGCCCCCCCAGCACACTTTTTTTAGAACCTGGAAGGAAGTGGACCTTTTTAAAAAAACACGTGGTCAATCCGGAGCGGTGGGGAAGTGGGGGGGGGTGAATTCAGATTCGAAGTACCCGCCCTTGCAAGTGACGTGGAGCCTCCCATCCAATCAGGATGTAGTGGGCTGTGCGTGATGCGTGCGCAGCCCTTTTAAAAAATTTTGCGGTTCGGAGATCCACGTGGATTTGAAGCTACACGGGGCCGGTTTTGACTGATTGATTGAGTAGAAGGCAATACAAAGCTGTGCCACACGTATCCATGTGGATCCGAGTGCATGGAACAGGGCTTTGCTTTAATCACCCATTTCTTCGTCTCCATGTAGAGTCGTTGTGCGCATGCTCGCGGAGACATGGATCCATCAGTTTGAAAATAAAAATATCCTGCCCCAGCACAACACAGCAGCCAATCAGGATAGCCCCTGAGTAGATCGTGCATTTGATCCGCCGACAGTGGGGACTCCTGCGTGGCTGCAGCGTTTCTGGGAACAAGGGGGCAGAACCTGCAGTGGGGACCATGAAACCGTGCTCAAAAGGTCCCGAATCTAACCCAACCGGTTTGTATCTACTTTCATTTTTGAAGTGCGGAATCGACCACACAGTGATTGAGAGCATGTGCCAAGCGTTTTTATTTGCCATCAAAAATGCAACACTCTGCATGTGTAATAGAAACGAATCCTATTCTAATAGGATTTACTCTCAAGCAAGGGGGTATAAGACTGCAGCTTGAGAGAGGTTTGGTTCTTTGGGGGCAAGCAAACTTGTATTTTGGGATGGGGTGGGGAGCTGTAGGCTCTCCCCATAAATGCTCACTTCTATCCTCTCTTCCCATTCCTCTTAAAATGATTCAGAACCAGAGACAAGGCGGAAGGATGTTATTTTCCCACCCCCTGCCACACACACTAAGAGAAAAGCTGTTGCAGCAGCCAGATTTCATTGTGAGGTTATATATTAAAGCGAATCCTTCTCTCCAGGGTTTCCCCTTTTGCTAACAGAAATTGACTGCCTCCTCTTGGGTTTGAAAGGGCAGGGGTAAATGTCCTGAGTGAAATGGAGATTTTTTTAAAAAAACAAAACACATTACGTTGTATAAGTTGTATAAGATTCTGAATATGGGAAAATGTGGTGTTTAAGGTGGCAGATGTACTTTTAACAACCATCAAATGTATCTATCTGTGTGTCTGTTTGTGTGTCTGTGTGTCTGTGTGTCTGTTTGTGTGTCTGTGTGTCTGTGTGTCTGTTTGTGTGTCTGTGTGTCTGTGTGTCTGTTTGTGTGTCTGTGTGTCTGTCTGTCTGTTTGTGTGTCTGTGTGTCTGTCTGTCTGTCTGTCTGTCTGTCTCTTTGACCGGGTTTAAGGGAAGTGAAGCCATTTCTCTCTATAAGACGGCTGTGCTGAATTAAACACAGATCAGACAGACTCTGAATGACTCCATGACTTCAGCCTGTCATCTTCTAAGCCAGGGTCTCCAGCAAGGTGCCTGTTGGCTGAAACCTTTCCAGGCACCCACAATGTTTTTAGAAAGTGGGCATGGCCAGGTACCACTGCTACCCAGCAAGGCTTCTGATTGGCCATTGGAGGTTTGATCAGCAAATGCCAGGTTTGTCAGAATTGGCTTCGCCAAGCTTTGGTGCTTTGATGCCTCATCAATAAATACTACTGATCCTCAGTCCATTTATTGGCTTAAGGTCCCAAAATGCATCAGAGAGTCCTGGCAAAGTCAAGGGAGACAGACAAGTTTCCTGCCAGAAGTCCAAGCCTTGATCCTTTGGTGCATATTGAGCAGATTCCATGCTCAAATGATCACTCTTTGTTAGGAACACGCAAGCTCCTGGGTAGGCATCGACCTTTCTCATAATTCTTTCACACAAACGCATGAAGCTGCCTTATGTGGAATCAGGACGTTGGTCCGTCAAGATCATGCTTGTCTGCTTTGAGAAGAGACCCTCCAAGGTCTTTTGCGTCACTGTTCTTTCAATGGGAGAGGCTAAAAATCGAACTGGCAACCTTGTGTGTGCAAAGCGGATGCTCTGCCACTAACCCATGGCCCTCTGCCTCCGTTTGGGGAAAGATGCAGGGCTCTTAGCTTTGGCCAATTGCTGGACAATTGGGAGCAGCACTTTGGGCAGGTGGAATTTCAAGAGGGGAGGGAGCTCCACTGGGTTATGGTTCCATACAGTCCACCTTTTGAAGGTGTCATTTCCTCCATGGAAACTGATCTCTGTTGCCAGGAGATCAGTTGTCATTCCAGGAGATCCTTCAGTCACCACCTGGAGGTTAAAGCCTTAGCTTGGGTATTGCAGACCTCAGTTTCGATCCTCAAAATACTGCCCTTTGGTAGCATCCCTAGCCAAAATGTACTGCACTGTTTGAACTGCGGCAGTAAATGCACATCTATTGGGGGGGTGCCTCGTGAACCCCCATTGGAGAGAGCCACAGTCTTCCATCTGGTCTGAGGCTACGCTTAAACCTAGCGGATAGTTGCATGCTGATTCCAAGCTGAAAGGCTATCCCGGTCCTTCATTATCATGTGCTTCTAATTTGGCAAGACAATATTTGAAGAAGCAAATTTCATTTGGGTCGGGATTTGATTGCTTAAAAGATTAGATGAAAATCAGACATGTCATTTTCTTTTCTCATTCGGCACTGCTGCAACCTGACAGATCTTTATTACCTCTGTTTCCATCACTTTGGTGCATATTTTGACCTAAAATTGTCCTGGCAAGGAGAAACGAGCTCAATGGCACGACCCATTACCCAAAGAATGTCCCCCTGACCCTGGCGAAAAGAAAAGTCATCTGGAATCACATGGGCAAGAAAACAACTGTTTACTGAAATGGGCATAGTCCGAAGTTACATCTTACCCATGTTCCTTTACTGTTGTATGCAGATGATGCAGTGTTGTTGTCCTTGTCCAGTATTGGTCTTAAACGTCTAATGTACAGTTTTGGTAATTATTGTGAAGAGAACTGTTTACTGATGTAACGGACATGTGTGAGGAATCAGTGACTTTTGGAAGAAAAAAGCAAGTAACTCCTATGTTGATCTGTGTGTTTGATTTGATTCCTGTAACAGTCACCAAAGCATGAAAAGCCTTCAAAAGACTTTGTGCTACGATGTATCTATTTCTATTATCAGCCTTCAAGAAATGACAGAACCCCAAATGCTGACGGCGCTGGCCAAGTAGATGGAGGAAATAGAGATTTTGGTTACAGAGTTTACTGCAGCGAATTAAATGCCGCGAGGTCAGCGTAAGAAGCGAACTTTGGCGTAGAGGCGCAGTGATTCCCTCATCTGGTGGAGAGCGCCGAAAAGCAGCGGGGCCTTGGGTTTCCGTGTTCCTAGCGACTCTGCCGTATGCTGGTTCCTGGCACCTTTTATTATGATTCTAGCGGGGGCGTGTAGAAGGGCGGAACGGGGGGAATTCCAGGAGAGCGGGAGAGCGGGAGACTGAGAGATCATCATGGGATGCATGACCTCACCTGGCTGCTACGTGCGGAGAGGAACATCGGTTACGTCCATGGGCCCTAGCTCCTCTACTTGCGGGGGCAAGAGCCATTTGTCCCTTTGTCCGGGACAACCGATTGTGGTTGTGAAGCCATGGTACAGTTCATGACCTGTGCACTCACATCAGGATGAGGGGTGGGGGAGCCCGAGGATGCGACCACTGAAAGGCGATAGGGCGCCGGTCGTGCCAGCACTCTACTTACAGTGCTGCTGGGTCAGCAGTGCATCCCTCACATCTCCTCCATTACTAGAAGAGCCCGGGAAATGTTAGGCAGGCTGATTTAGGGGGGCGGCTCGTCTCCTCGTCACGTTTGTCCAGCTGGCCGAGCTGTTTGTGCAACATTAGAACTTATTGGATTTGCGACGATGCTAAGGGGAAAGTCAAGGGGTTTCTTGCACCACGTTACATACAGATCAAACCAATGCAAGGAATTGAACGAGTAGTACGAGTATTTGGCAACTCATGCACTTTTGGCATATGAGATCAACAATGACAGAGCAATCCAATGGTGGCAGCGATTAGAATTGGTGGATCTCAAGGGCGCAGGCCAGAGCAGCCCGATAGTCTTGGTGTTACAGGAAATAAGTCCGGGGATTCCCGCCATGAAGTCGCGAGCGAAACATACTCCGCCTTCGGGCTAGAGCATCGCCGCGTCGCTCCCGGCAATGGGCGAAAGGAAGGGGGAGCCTTGGCCTGATGGCTGGCTGTGGGCTTCCGGGGTGGAGCCTGAAGCGCAGATGATGGGTGAAGCGGCAGCAGAGAGTTCCGGCAGACGGATGTAACGACAACAAATAACATAACTTCTAAAATTAAAGCATGCAATAATACTTCCGCATGATCAGCTGGGTTTACGGTACTCAATAATTCCTTTGGAAAGTCGGCTCCAAGGGCACTGTCATGTAAATGGAAACAATAGAAACATAGCTAAACAATACAAAGGCTAGGTGATGAAAGGGAAAAGGGCAGCCCATGGCTGCATAAATGTCCAGTGCACTGCTCTCTTGCTGTTTGGCCATTACAAAGCCTTTAGAGCCGATGGTGGTAGAGTCCATGGATTTCTCAAAGGGCGTAGAGAGAGAGCTACTGATAGTCTTTAGCATTGCAAGTTCAGTGACTCCTCCACGAGAAAGCAAAGGCTGCAGAGCAGAAGGCATGTTCCGATAATAGCAATCAAGGTGGCTGGGAGACAGCGGAGAGTTCCAAAGGTTAACCTATCAGGAGTGTCTCCTGGTTGCAACTTCAAACTCTCCAGCCAGAGGCAGAGAGGGAGAGGGAATTAAAGCGGCTGTAGATGAGGAGCAGCGGCCATCACACAAGCGTCAATCCTCTGAGCACCTAGCTGGCCCAGGCAGAAGGACGAAAGCGTTACGGGAAGCAGCGACCATGGGTACTCCCAGATGTTGGTCTGGTCAAAGCTTATCAGGGGGTGGCCGACTGCCACCGGTAGGAGGCAGCAGACGCAGGCAGAAGGATGAGTGGCGCCCGAGTTGGCAGTGATGATGATGATGATGATTACAAAGAGGGCGGCACAGAGATCCTCGGACGTCTCGGAAGTAGTGCTACGGCGCAGCAATAGACTCTTGAGCACCTTGGCTGGCGGTCGCCTTGACATCCCAGGTCATCCGGGTCTTTGGACCGTCTGAAGTGGCGTCGGTGGCGGCGTTTCCGCTTGAGAGGCTTACGCTTGAGCGGGATCCTCCAGAGAGATTCGTTCCATCTCTGGGATGGGGTTGAGTTCCTCCTGGCGCCCATTCCATGGGTTGGCCTGTCATGGCGAAGTCCGGGACCCACAGGAGCATCTCAGTATGTGGGAAGAAGGATCTGAAACACACCCCCCCTTCCCCCAGGTTATAGGAGGGGGCCGGGTCCTACCAGCGCTTGGAGAGCCTTGATGGCGGGGAGGTCAAAATCAAGTTTGTTGGAGTTTGAAAGTGTTTTGATATAGGGACGACGGAGGCTTATTTTGCAGCCTGCGTAAGGGTTGCTTTTAATGTAAACGGTCTACTGAGGGGCCGCCCACTCCTCTCTTTCTTTAAATTGTTTGACCCAGGAAGGGCAGAGGGTAGAAGCTGCATCCTGATGGAAGCTTTAGCTTCAGGGCGTCATCAGGAGTGATGGCTGTCAAAGCGAGGGTCCGAGCCTCGCAGGGAGGAGGGGCAAGCGGACCTTTGGGAATTCGTGGGTATGCATGCTTAATTTGCAACTTACAAAGAGAGGAGCTTGGGATGCGCTTTTGGGTGATGGATGCATCCGGGAGTGCAAAGTAATCGAAGACGCATTAGGGGTAAATTTCAGCACCAATACCAAAGGGGTGGGGAGTCTTCGTTGCAGGGAAAATGCACTTACCGTGGACGCTTTGGTGGTTAACGCTTCGAGAGGCTGGAAATGGTGGCTGAATTTGTAATCCAGAATTATCTTGGGGAATTGCCGCCCGCCGAAACGCACTCCCTTAAGGGGCGGTTTCGGCCCCAAGCATCTGGCCGCTAACATGGTATTGGTATAGTTGCCAGGCGCTGATTAAGACGCCATGCGTCGGGCGGCCGCAACCCTTACGGGTTGCGAGTATGTGCAGATGGCAGATGCCTCCCCTTAAGTTGGGGCCCGTCCTGGCAGTGCTGCGGTACCAGGATGGGCCCAGATTTTAATCCAGGGAGGGCCAGTCAGCCAATTGGCCCTCCCGCCTTTGCTGGTTGAAAAAAAGAAGGAAGGAAGGAAGGAGGGGGAACAGCTCCTGGGCGGAATTTAGGGAGTGAATTCAGGAGACAATACAAAGGGTACGCAAAAGAAAGAAAAAAAGGGGGGAAGGCTTTGGAACTTTACCCTCCCCTCCTGTAAGGAGACCTTGGGTGGTTTGAACTCGCTTCCTACCTTCACAGCGGAGGCTGTGTAAGGTAGGTGTGGCTGAGAGAGCCCCCAGGCATTGTGACTAGCCAGGTGTTCCCAGCGGAAAATGTGGGAGCATGGAAATAACTCTGGCTCCATATATAAACTTGTGCTACGCCAATGTGGTAATGTAGGCTCAAACCTTTCAGGGCACTGGCACACATAATCAAAGGGAGAAGAACTTTAATTGAGACACAAGAGCATAGCTTAGAAACAATGGAAAAATCCCTCTTATGAGGGGAAAATTTTAGGGGTTTCTGAGAAGGGGGCAAGACATACAGAACATATATAGGCATACAGAGCACATATAAAGTAATGAGGAGGATTGTAACTCTGATTTGAGATCTTGCTCTCTGGATCTTGCAGGGCAATTCCTTTGTAGGCTGCGACCCTGCTTTCCCTGAGGTACTGACGATTTTGCTGCCACTGGGAGCTTTGAGCTTAGGGCTTTGCACAGGCTCAGAGGCTATGAGATCTGGTTTGAACCTTACAGCTGGAGAGGGCCAAGGGGGCTTCTTCTTCATGAAGGACTTTGGGCTTAAGGCCATTGTGCGAGCATCTTCCTCTTTCCACGCCTCATTGTCCTGTAGATTGGCTATGGGGCATTCTGAGGAGGGTTCAAAACGGCAGTCCTCTTGGTTAATGAGATGGACTGGGCATAGTGCCAGAATGTTGGCATTCTCTTCCGTCAGCATTTCTTTCTGTTGCAATTCAGTGACTGTGGACTCTGCAGAGATTTTGAAATGTGTGCCACTTTGGGGCGCTGGCGGAGGCATGGTGACTCTGGAAGTAGGAGGGGTTAGCAGAGCAGGAAGTATAGACGTAGGGGGGGGGCGAGCAATGAGATTTGGATTAGCTGAACTTAGACCAGACTCGAGTGAAAACATTGGGGCAGGATGATCGGATGAACTTGGCAGTTCCTGCGGGATGTTTGTCCGCACCTGGATGTGGATGGCTCCCTGGTGCGTGGGGTCGGTGACCTCGGGGATGATGAACAATCCCTGTTCAGCGGCAGAAGCTTTTGGCAAGACCAGCCCAATGGTCTCCGTGGGGATGGGATCACTACACTGAGCTGGAGCAGCGAAGATCTCACAGGGGAGCTCCGGGGGAAGGGTTTGAGGTGCGGACCCTGGTTCCGGGCTGGGGAGATGCCCGGGTGCGGGCCTCCCCAGCGGGCATTGGGAGCACCTGGTCTTAGACCTCCCTGGGGGTCTTTGCCCTCTGGGGGGAGACCCCCCTCCGTCCGGGCTGTAGGCCCCCCCGCCGGGCAGCCTACAATCCTTACGTAAGTGTCCTGGCTTGTTGCAATTGAAACACTCGTCTCGGGGTTGCCTCATGGCAGTGGAGAGGGCTGCGGCTAGAAGGCTGGCTTGATGGGTGAAAGACCCGATATCCTGGCAAGCCTTAAGCATGTCGGCCAGTTCGGGGTTCCTACCTAGACCTGTGACTGCTTTGCGGCACTCAGCGGAGGCGTTCTCTTTGGCAAGGCGCTTAAGGAGTTTGCCCTGGGCCTCCTCGTTGTCAACCTGCCTCTTGAGGGCCTCCTGGAGCCTGTTCACGAATTCGGCATAGGGCTCCTGAGGCTTCTGCCGGACGCTAGAGAAGCTTTGGGCTGGCCGCCCGGTGCTGGGGACTTTCAAAAACGCCTTGTAGGCGCATTCAGAGGCGACCATAAGGGTGGCCTCCGGCAGGACAATTTGTGCGTTGGGGTTAGTGAAAGCTTCGCAGCCATAAAGCTGCGTGGCGGTGTAGGCGCCGCCCGAGGCGGCTCCCCTAGCGACACACTGCTGGCGGAACTCGCTTTCCCAGATCACAAATTGTGCAGGGCTCAAAAGCATGCGAAAGGTGGTCTTCCAGTCATCCGGAACCATTAGGTGATTCCTTGCGACTGCTTCTAGCATGCCTCTCACATAGGGGCTGGTGACTCCTACATCCCGCATCGCTTTGCGGAGCTTGGTGAGGATATTATAGCTTAAAGGGCGGTACTCGACAACCCGCCGAACAATGCCATCCTCCCCCTCAGTATCCGTGAAGTGAACGGGGCATAAAGCGAGGATATCGGTATCGTCTTCCGTCAGGGTTTCCTTTTTTCGCAGATCGTGGTTGATACGTTCTGCGAGGGTTTTGAAACCCGCGCCATTACGTGGCGCTGACGGAGGTGCTATGGCTTCAGAAAATGAAGGCGGAGCAAGGGGAGGGGGTGGTCGAGCCGCGGGAGAATTTGAAGGAGTCAGGGGAGCAATGGGGGCAGAAGGAGGACAGGCGTCCAATTTAGAGGATAGAGAAAATTCCGGGGATGAAACTGAAGTTGAAAGATCGAAAGGAGGGCGGCCTACAGCAAGGGAGCCATAGGTCTGCAGGCTGATGGCGACATAACATCGTCTCCACATCAGTAGCAGCGACACCGGCGCGCGAGGCTCTGTGCGAAGAGTGTGCCCGATGTTTTCCCAATCCTTAAGATTCAATGTCCCCCCCTCCGGGTACCATGGACATTGAGCTTCAATCTCCTCGACCAATTTGCGCAGCTCCCCTCTCTTTACGGGGACCCTGCCGCGTTTCGCTAACGCTTTTAGTTCGTTAACGTGCTTGTCATAAGCCCTGCTTTTGCAAGCTCCCATACTCACCGGTGTTCCGTCGGACGAGAGAGTGTCCTAGGACTCGAGTCCCTGGATGCGCCGATCCAGCGGACGGGCGATACCGAAATGGGGGTCCCTGGATGCGCCGATCCAGCGGACTTCGGTACCGCGGCCCTTTCCCAGGCTACGGTGAGCAGGGTGGAGGTTCGAGGATTCCCGGGTTTCGGCACCAGCTTGTAGTCGTGCTGCGAGGTCAGCGTAAGAACGAGACGAGATGTGGTGATTTCATCTGGTGGAGAGCGCCAGCAACGGGAGCGCGGGTTTCCGTGTTCCTAGCGACTCTGCCGTATGCTGGTTCCTGGCACCTTTTATTATGATTCTAGCGGGGGCGTGTAGAAGGGCGGAACGGGGGGAATTCCGGGAGAGCGGGAGAGTGGGAGACTGAGAGATCATCATGGGATGCATGACCTCACCTGGCTGCTACGTGCGGAGAGGAGCATCGGCGTCTGGGCCTAATCCTCACCTGGGGGCAAGGCCATTGTCCCTTTGTCCGGGACACCTGGTGGTTGTGAGCCAGGTAGTTCATGACCTGTGACTCATCGGGGGATGAGGGGTGGGGGAGCGGTGCGACCAGAAGGCCGTAAGAGCGCCGGTGTGCCAGCGCTCTACTTACGGTGCTGCTGGGTCAGCAGTGCATCCCTACAGTTTACCTTGTGCTCCCTGTGAGGAGAAGATCATGAGTGCCATTTCCTGAGGCCTACCTGTCATTGAGGTATTCAGGAAGGACTCTGTAACGAGGCAAAAAGGAGGCAGTAAATTTGTGTGTGTGGGGGTGCGTGTGATGGACTCTACTATCTTGCTCTCACTACAGCTTTAGGGTTGCCAACACTGGCTTGAGAAATTTCTGGAGATTAAAGGGCAGAGACTGAGGAGGACAGAGTTTGGGGAGGGGAGGAAACGGAGACAGACTATGATGCCATAGATCTGTCCTCCAAAGGGGCAATTTTTTGTTGGAGTGAGAGTGACTCAGCATGCCTGGACATTGTGGGGTGCTATATCTTTCTAAGTGTATCTTATCCCTTGGTGGGATGTTCCTCTGTGCCTGTAAGATGCCCACTGACCTTTCCTCCTTCTCGCTAAGTACTTTGTCTCACTTTTCACAAGGCATGGAATCAGACACTTCTATAGGTCTCTCCTGTAGAAGCAAATATTCCATACTTTCACATGATGGTGGAATAGCTGTCCACTTGTATGGAGAAGTATATTAGTTAGGATTCCCATCTTTCAACTGCAACAAGAATGGGATATTACCACCTCACATTATGCTCTAGGAACCCCCCACCCCATCTCTATGGTACAGACCATAGAGACTGGAGAAATTATGTCAGTGCCATACAGTGCAGCAACTGGAAGTGCCATTGCCATGTCTGCAATACCATCACCCCATTTTATTCTGCTGTGGGAACAGGCAGGATTGGAGACTGCCTGCTGGTAAACCTACCTCCAAGGAAACTGTTCTCTGTTGGCTGGAGATAAGTTGCAATTCCTGGAGTACTCCTGGCCTCACCTGGAAGTTGGCATCTATAATGCAAACACTTGTATTGAAAAGTAGTATGTGGCAACTGTAAAAAAAAAATAAAACTACTATTGATATAACTCTTTTGTGGAGTTTCTAGGAAGGAAGGGTCACCGTACACCCAAACATTGTTGCTCAATTTCACTGAAAACAATTTCCAGATGAGTTTGGCAGTTGTTACTTGGCTGACCATTTTGAGGAATTTGGAGGGAAATACACACATTCTGATAGGACTTGCAAATTTTCTCAAGGGTATTTTATGCAGTCCTCATTTTATGCAGTCCTCAGGAGCAGCAGTGGCGTAGGAGGTTAAGAGCTCGTGTATCTAATCTGGAGGAACCGGGTTTGATTCCCAGCTCTGCCGCCTGAGCTGTGGAGGCTTATCTGGGGAATTCAGATTAGCCTGTACACTCCCACACACGCCAGCTGGGTGACCTTGGGCTAGTCACAGCTTCTCGGAGCTCTCTCAGCCCCACCTACCTCACAGGGTGTTTGTTGTGAGGGGGGAAGGGCAAGGAGATTGTAAGCCCCTTTGAGTCTCCTACAGGAGAGAAAGGGGGGATATAAATCCAAACTCTTCTCATTTTAATTTTCTCATGCCCTACCCAAAATATGGGGAAAAAAATTGGCTGTTACAGCTTTTACAGCACCAACCTTTTCCTCGGCCAGACTGGTATCTTGGTAAACGCACATTTACCATTGATCCTCCTCCCCTTTCTGCACAAAAATGAAGGAAATTAGCAACTGGGTTATTAATGAGTAATTAAAGAGAGATTAAAGATCTATTAACCCATGGTATGGTCACGGAGATTTTTTCAGCTGTCAGATGAAGTCGCGGCTGTCTGTTCAGCGAGGAGCTGATGAATGCCGGTTCATGTGAGCTTGTCAGTATGATGAAATAAGCAGAGCCGGGCTTAATAGATTTATCCATTTCTGCTTGGCAGGTTATAATAGGCTATGGAACCAACCTGCTGATCAGTTAATAGTTATAGAAAACTCGCCGTGCAAAGGCTGTCATTAGGGTAGAAACATACAGGAATATCCAGATACGGTTAATAAATTAATCCAGGCAATGGCATTGAAAGGTACAAAATCCAATAGTTGTCTTAAACATCCATAAAAAGCAAGTGTTATGCTTATGTTTGAGTCGTCATGGATTTCATACTCTTATTTTACCTACCAAGAAAACACGCCAGGTACAATTCTTTTCATATGCTCATTAGCCATTTTATATGAATAGGGCAATCTGAGTATTTTCTAGCTTCAGTAGACAATAATGGGTGTGGTGCTATCTCTGTGCCTGGGCAGGTCCCCTTCCCTCAGAAATGATTGTGACAGAAAGGAATGGCCTCCTCAGAGGGAAGACCTGATTCCCTGGGCTATAGGGTCCAGCTATAGGTTCCTCAAACCACCCTAGAACTGCACAATGAGCAGGTGTCCTTTTCAGTGCTTTGGGGATATGACCACAAGCACTTAATCATCTCCACATGAGACAGTGAGCATTTCCCCACTTACCATGAGCCCCCCATGCTGCACACTACTCTCAGCGTGCGTCATTTCTGATGCACGCCCGGGCTTCCCCACGACGGTCATCAGAAGGCACCATTTTGAAGAGCGGCAGGAATGACGCACGCTGAGGAGGCACGACAGTGTCAGCATCGGGGCGGCTTCGTTGTCGCGGCCCCTGTAGTGGGGAGTGCCGGGGGACCCCGCGCTACTTGGCTACAGTAGCATGCGGCAGAAGGTAAGTGGGAAAACGCCCAGTGTTGAGAAGAATATGGTTTGACAAAGAAGTAGAGGAGGCGTTTGGATTTATATCCTACCTTTCTTTATATCCTACCTTTCTCTTCTCAAAGTGGCATACAAACTCTTTCCCTTTCTTGCCCCGCAACAGACACCTTGTGAAGTAGGTGGGGCTGAGAGAGTTCTGAGAGAACTGTGACTGGGCCATGGTCACCCAGCAGGCCTCTTGTGGAGGAACAGGAAAACAAATCCATTTCACCAGATAAAAGTCCAGCCCTCATGTGGAGGAGTGGAGAATCAAACCCAATTCTCCAGATTAGAGTCCACCTGCTTTTAACCACTAAACCAAGTGGAATCTCAGAGGCTTCGTAAGTGGCTTGTTTCCTGTGTGAAAATTGCTTTGATTTGCACATTTCCAGCCAAGAAGAAAAAGCTATGATTAGAGGCAGGAAAAGGATGACAGATGCTTTGAGCAGGCTGTACTTCCTGGTACCTTTGGTCAGTAGCTGCTGGAGATGGTTTGCATTTCCCTTGCTGCTATTTTAATCCCACCAGCTCTGCTTTGATTTGGCATCTCCTTTGTGCAAACAGAATGTTTTTTTTTAAATGGGGCTATTTTCTGTTTTTCGTGGTGAACATTCCCCTGAAAAGTATGCCATTTTCCATGTTTATATGCCAACAAATCAGTGTTATGCATATATTATACACATAAATGATGTACTCAGCATATATAAATATCATAGAAAGTGAGTGTAAAAGGCATACAATGTCTGGGCGTAATGCAATGGATTTCATGAAAGCAGCAAAAGAAGAGAGCTGAGACCACTGATAAAAATAGATGCACTTCTGAAAAGAACAAAAACTGGGAACATTTACTGATTCTTAGTAGCTACTCCCACCCTTCCATTCATGTGTT
Source organism: Sphaerodactylus townsendi (assembly GCF_021028975.2). Classification (NCBI taxonomy): domain Eukaryota; kingdom Metazoa; phylum Chordata; class Lepidosauria; order Squamata; family Sphaerodactylidae; genus Sphaerodactylus; species Sphaerodactylus townsendi. Next base: position 17,758,906 of record NC_059432.1, read on the forward strand.
TCACAATTCAAATACCTAATATACTTTGAGCCTGCTATCCTTCCAAGGAGCACAGGGTAGTATATATGGCTGTCCCTGCCTCCTTTGACCCACACAACAACCCTGTGATCTAGTTTGAGAGTACGTAATTAGCCTAACCCACTGAGCTTACAGAATCAGGAATTTGAATGTGTGTGTATTCCTATTCAGCCACTGTCTGGGCTGTCTGTAAGACAGCACCAATCTTCTAAAGATTAAGGAGTAATTTTAAGGTAGACAACATCTCTTTCTGGGTGTGGGTCCTGGGGTCCCAGGAGTAATTCTAACTCCTTTCTGAACCTCACAAGGCCATCTGAAAAGGTTGGCATATGTCCCTTCTGGGTCTGAACTTCCGAAGCAGTTAGGGGTACCTCCACAAAACTGAACCCTTCTTGTGGTTGGCCCATGGGGACATTATGCAACAGGAACTGCCTTACCAGAGAGTGGCAAAATAGCCCACACCCCACAGGACAAGTTTGAGACAATATGCGAGAAAGGATTATTGGGAAAATGAAAGAGTGAATGGGGGAGGGGGGATGGAAGCTAATGCTGAGTGTCTACAAAGGGGTAGAAGAGGACATAGATGAACACAGGCAAAAGGTAGCATTTGGGGCAGGTAGAAGGGGTAGAAGGAGGAGGAGGAGATAAAGAAGCAGGAGCAGAGCTTGGAGATCCAGGAAATGTGGGGGTATGGGATTGGGGAGTAGGTGCCAGAGGGGGGAGTTGAATGTAGGGAGGAGGCAAATTATCTAAAACTTTCTATTCCTGACCAGTCCCTTCTTCCTTCTTTCCAGGGTCTGCCTTACTAATCATTATGCTGCCCAAAAACTCTCTGAGCCTTCTCCGAATCCTTTCTCATTCTTTTATTTAATCCCTCTAGTACACCAGTTTCTTTCTGCACGCAACCACACAACCACACATTCACATACTTCATCTCATTCGACTGGAGCTGAACCTTGTTCCTTACATAAATTTGCAGCTCTGACAACCATCCTGAATCAAAACTCCCGTATTTTGGCCATCTCAACTTCCCATTTACCGGTAACTTATATCCTGGCTGTTTTACCATGCACAGCTGTGCAGCTGTTTCTGGGATAATTCCATAAGGAGGATCCCACCGTTCCCAATTCCCTAGTACCAAAGCCAAAAGAGAGTCTAAGGGAATTCCCTCACTCCCCAACTGGTTATCCATCTCACGCTGGATCCCCCCTGAATCACTCACTGGTTGAGGGCATGCAGTTCCTCTCTCTTGGAGAGCCTTGCCGGCGGAGGTGTGGACCTTCCTGCTTGGTTTTCCCACTCACAATCGAAATGAACAACAACAGACAACTTTTTGTGGGTAAGAAATTGGCCATAGCCAGAGGTTTGTTGACAAGAAGCAAAAGAATGCAATTGGTGCAGCATGGGAGGGGCGATCCTGGCCTCTGGGCAGCCCGAGTGCTGTCCCCCAGAGTCAACTGAGTTCCTCAAGCCCGCCTGCTTGAGGAACTAACCACAATGGCAACATTAGAGTGGAGCATACCAGGTGGGCATTGTGTCCCTGTCTGGTGCCCCCTTCCAACTGCCACTAGGGGCGCAAGCCACTTAGCCCCCCGCGGGGCATTCCAACTGTGGGCTCGCTCCACCCCTACCTCTTAAGGAGGTGCAAAGACAAGGGAGCTCCTCCAATTTCCCCTTTCCAACGGATCACCCCCCATGCGCACACCGCAAGCCTGGCTATGACAAAGCATGCAAACAAAAACACTGTATATATAAGGGAGGGCAGGTCAGTCACGATCCGGTGTCTGGATGCAGAGTGGGCCTAGCCATGTGGCTGAGTCTTAAATAGGCCCCACCCGGTCCACTCTGATGATGCGCTCCCGACGAGTCACTCGGGAGCGCCCATCCAATTAGGACCCGGGCCTTTGCACGTGTGCGAAGCTGTGTCCTGAGGCCCCCTTCCCTGCCCATAGCAGGGAAAACTCCAGCCCTCGCTGGCCCTCACCCCTCCGCAATGGCAGCCGTGGTTGAAGCGCGGCTGTATCTTCTTCCTTGACTACTGTTCATGGAGTCTTGAGGAGTTAGGAGCAGCCAGAGGTCAGTCCCCAGAGAAGCTACTGCAGAACGGCCAGAATGCTTCATCGGATGGTGTACCTCAGGGTCAGTTCAGGACATCCAGATGCCCCACAAAGACCTCAGAGTCCCATCTGGGGAGCCAAGTTTTGTTGTAAAAATAATGCCAAATAACACTTTGTGGACAGTAGAAAAGGATAACCTTTGTTACAGTAAAGTGGAACACATGCAGTTAAGGCCCACAAGGTGTGTTCCAAGAATTAGCTGCTTTACAAGTCAATGTATGCACTAACAGTACATGTGTTGTTCCCTGATTGGTTCTAAGGCCCCTAACATAATTTCCCTGAGCTGCTGATACTCATGGTACTAACTGATTGGGGAAATTTTGCAGTTCCTTAAAGCTTCAACACAGGCTCTTCATTTCTGTGTACATGGCCATCTTTTGCAAGCATTTACATAACCTGCCTCTTGTTGCTTATGGTTACAAGCTGACTTCGGTTGATTCCCCACTTCAAAAGTGAAAGTGGAGGAGACACCTGCTCCGTGTTCGGCGCACAGTTTCAAAAAGATGTACTTCCGACCAGGTTCCGAAATGACACACGCTGAGGGGTGGGAGGAGTGGCAGAATCGGGGTGACTGCGTTGTCATTGCATTGTTGCTGCTGGTGTAGTGGGGAGTGCTGCAGGACCCCGGGGTATTTGCCGTGAGGAGTGCACATCTAATGGTGGGTGCGGAATCGACATTCTTGCTTCATATACCTGGCCAATGGACTCCCTAGGTGGCCTTGGGCAAATTACAATTTTTCTCCTTTGAACCTCCGGGTGGGTCTGACAATTCAATCCTATCTCTTAATTGTGCTGTAATAATTGCTAAGGGAATTATGCAAAATGTTTTAACTCTTTAAAATGTGATATACAAGCGGGGTGGGGGAGAGAGAGAATAATATCCTTTGGATTTTGCACAGCCATCGGCTGGCAAAGATGCTATCCACACTACCACTGTAATCCGATACAGAGTATAGCCTTCTAAGCTTTTTGGCCAGTTATACAGTTTGCTTCAGGCTAGATCCATGTAAATGTAAATTATATCTGTCTGCTCAGGCCTTGCTGTGGTAGCCAGCCAGCATCTGTGAACAAAAGAACTGGCAATTAGTAAAGAAACTCTCCATTTGCATGCTTGTTTACCACCCTAACCAACTTTACACTAATTTCTCCATGAAGAACATACTGCAAGAGAGACCTAAAACTGAAACCCAAGTAGTTGAATTCTACATTTATTGACAGTTAAAAAAACCCTCTTAATTTCAAATTCATATAATGCTAAACTGTACATAGTTGCCCGTTGGCTATTTTTTCTTAGATTCCCCATGGGAGAAATTATTGCTGATACATAGGTTTCCTTTCTCTCCACAAAGTTACTGCTAATGCTAATGAATTGTGCTCTGTGTTTATTCTGTTTTCTCTTGTTTCAATCTGAGCGTAACTCTCAAGTGTAATTAGAAATTGCTGTTGTAAATTCAGTTTCCCCTTCCAATGAATTTAATGAAGTGGTGATTCATTTTCCCCAAAGGGCGGAAAGGAAAGGCACCTCTGAATAATTTGAAATAGTTGTAAATGAAGAGTATGGGGTCATTCAGTCATAGACAGAGATGGAATCGGTATCCACTGGAAATGGCAGAATCATGAAATCAACTATTTGTGTGAGCTCTGCTTCATTTCCAGATCCCTCTGGCATTGAAGCTTTTTTTACATGAAAATCTAAAATAGTTGGAGCTGCAATCTGGTATGTGGCAGTGGAAAGTCCCATCATCACAGTTGACTTAGCGTGATCCCATTGGGTTTTCAAAGCAAGAGACATTCATTCATTCATTCATTCATTCATTCATTCATTCATTCATTCATTCATTCATTCATTCATTCATTCATTCATTTATTTGCTTTTAAACCGCCCATCCCCGAAGGGCTCTGGGCAGTGTACAGCAGGCCTGCAACAACAATACATAATAACATTAAACACAGCAGGCTAAAAACAACATTGAACACATAAAAACAAAGGTAATTTAAAACAATTTACAAATCTATAACCATAAAACACAGCAGCAGCAATAATATATGGCACCCGATCCCAAGGCCAGGAGGGGACAGTACTGATCAAACAGTATATCAGGCGTGCCAATGATGGCACGCAACACAAGGGCATCCTAGAGGGAGTTTGCCATTGTCTGTCTCTGTGGCAGACTGAGAGGTAGTTTGCCATTGTCTGCCTCTGTGTGGACTGAGAGGTAGTTTGCCATTGTCTGCCTTTTTTTGTGGACTGAGTGAGTTCTGAGAGAACAGGCCAAGGTACCCAGCAGGCTTCATGCGGAGGAGTGAGAACTCGAACCTGGTTCTCTGGATTAGAGTCTGTAGCTCTTAACTACTACACCACAGTGGCTTCCTGCCATCTGATATATAGTGAGGCTATTTAAATTATGAAGAGATTTGCCAAGCTGAATGAGGAAATGAGTGCTGAGAATCCTGTTAATTTCCCTGTCCCAGCTGTTGGAACTCTTCAGATCTCTTCCATTGTTTGTTATACCAAGCAACTGTTCAACAAGAAAGAGATGGCTGAATTTGACCCCCTCCCCTGTCCAATTGTCAGTTGGTACAATCGCTCCTTAAAAAAAGAAGAGGATTGCATAAGTGTGCCTTAGCATTAAGAGAAATTATTTTAATTGTGCTTTACCTAGCTGTTATCTGAAATACAACAGCCTCTTTCCCTCTTTTTAGACACTTAGGCCCCTTCCGCACACGCAAAATAATGCATTTTCAAACCACTTTCACAACTGTTTGCAAGTGGATTTTGCTATTCCGCACAGCTTCAAAGAGCACTGAAAGCAGTTTGAAAGTGCATTATTCTGCATGTGCGGAATGAGCCTTGGAGACAACTTTGAATCAATGCTGTTTTGGTCAAAGATAAATTTGAAGAAAGGAGGGGGCAGGAATGGAAGTTTCAGAATTTTACTCTGCAGGTGCATAGAGCCAGGTAATGTCTTCCCGAACCTGGCTTTCCTCTTGCGAGAACATTCTACATAGAAAAGTGAAACAGGAGTCACTTTTTAAAAGGCGGGTGGGGTGTAAAGGTTAAGAGGAATCACTGGCTATATATGAATAGTGAACATTTGAATAAGAAATTCCCCTGACCGTAATCGGCGCTAATAATTTCAGAGCCCGTCTCTCTTGTCCCTTTACATAATGTATACATTTTCCCTGCTGATTAATCATCTGCCTTCAACAGGTTAATTTATTAATGAACAAGTGAACATAAACTTGCTTGCTGCTAAAACCTCATGTCGAAACACTTGTCTGATACTGAAGGAACTGTAAACATAACTGAGTAAGGAGCAGATGAAAGACATTCATTGTTAAAAGGAAAAGCCATTGAAAATCCAATTGACTGTGTAGATTAAACAAAAATATTTGGGCAGCTGTTGTCACTGTAGCGCAAGGATCTCTGCTGTATGACATTAAATGAGAGATATCCAAACATTTTGAGATATTCATGGGTCAGCCATATTGTGATTGGCCCCTCCTCCAGAGGCGGCTGTTTTGCGACTATGCCCGGCACCCTTTGTCAGAATTCCCATGGGGCAGAGGTGGGATCCAGCAGGTTCTCACAGGTTCCCAAGAGTAGGTTACTAATTATTTGTGTGTTCTGAGAGGGGGTTACTAATTGGTGATTTTGTCATGTGATTTTTGCCTTAGTTACGCCCCTCCTCTCAGCAGTAGTGTGCAGAACTTGAAGCAATCTAGCAGGAGGTTCACCGGCGTGCGTGGCAGCCTGCGCCTGCGTGCATTCGTTTCCCGCCCAAGGACCGGTGCAGCAACTGCGTCCTTGCCACAGCCCCGCCCAGGAATACCCCGCCCCCGGAATGCCCAGCCATGCCTGTGCCGTTTCCCGCCCAGCCCCATTGACGCTACGCCACAGTTTGAATCCCACCACCATGGGAACTCGTTACTAAAATTTTTGGATCCCACCACTGGGTGTGGGGGTTGTTTCAGATGGAAAGAAACTGGAAAGTGGCAAGTGGGACATTGTTCACTATAACAGGCCAGTTCAAAGGGGTGGGCAGTAGAGCAGCAGCCAAGGACAGTGCCACAGCACCACCTCCAAAAAGGCAGTGAGTGGTGTGGGTGTGGGGAGATAAGGAGAAAAAAGTTCTCCTTTCCTGGAGAAGTCCATTGCCGGGAATGACTTATGCTGCCCTTTTTGGTGGCGTTAAATCTGCACCACAAAAAGGGGGCATTCCTGGGCCAAAACGTAACTGGGAGTTTGAATCCCACCACCATGGGAACCTGTTACTAAATTTTTTTGGATCCCACCACTGCCAAGGGGTCCTAAGGTTCAAAAGGCTTGGGTATCCCTGATCTAATGGGATATGTTGAGAGGAAGGTGACTTCTTGACCCATGCTGACAACACTGATATAGCTTCTCTATAAAAAGTAAGCACAACAATGTATCAGCTGAAATACAACTTTTTTTTAGAAAAGAGATTTAATTCTGAATATATCTGCACATGAGACTTTAAACCACGTTGGTGATCATGTCCTGCTATTGAATTCCCCCCCCCCACACACACCAAATAAAATCTAAGGCTCTATTTATTCTGAGGGGGCTTCACTCATCTCTGTTCGAAATAAATGGCTATGGCTACTGGCTATGGGATATTCCAGGTGAGTTGAATTCCAGATGCACTAAGTGGAGGACATTTTAAAAAACAAATATAAAACAATTGTATCTGTTTTTGCGTGGCTGTAGGGCTTTTTCCCATTCCTTCAGCCTGTCATCAGTATAATTTGATAGGAATCAGAAGATGTACCGGTCCCAGACCGTCATGAACTGCACAGTAATGAAGTCAGCCCTGCGATGTCTGCTTCACTACATTTCTGTCTCACTTGAACTCCCACGAGCGGATTCACCACAAACAACAGAATCAGGGAAACACAAGAGAAGCTTGTTCTTTTTACACAACATTAGCTTTACAGCTGTAGGCATCACTTGTATAGGGCTACACCAAAAGCTCACCTTTTCAACATATGGAACTTGGAGGAAAGGACAGATATCATTCTGTCCTTCCCACCCCACTACTCGGTATTTGTAAGAATGTCTTCCTTTTTTGGAGTCTGTCTCTGGTCACTTACCTGACTTGCGTTTCGTAACCGTGAGTACGATATCACATCCAGTAGTGGGATCCAAAAATTTTAGTAACAGGTTCCCATGGTGATGGGATTCAAACTGTGGCGTAACACCAATGGGGCTGGGCGGGGCACGACGGGGGCGGGGTGGGGCATTCTGGGGGCGGGGCATTCCTGGGTGGAGCTGTGGCAAGGACGCAGCTGCTGCGCCGGTCATTGGGCGGGAAACAAATGCACGCAGGCGCAGGCTGCCACGCACGCTGGTGCACCTCCTGCTACACTGCTTCAAGTTCTGCATGCTACTGCTGAGAGGAGGGTGTAACTAAGGCAAAAATCACGTGGCAAAATCCGCAATTAGTAACCTCCTCTCGGCACACGCAAATAATTAGTAACCTACTCTCGGGAACCTGTGAGAACCTGCTGGATCCCACCTCTGATCACATCCTCTGACCACAGAACTTTGGCTCCTTTATATTGAATGTTTGACTGTGCTTATTCACTACTTAAGTATCGTTATACTGGAATACACAGATGAGGATCTTCATTGATCTGTGGACGTTGTTGATGATATATCACGCGTTGATTTTCTCTTTTATTATTGTAGATACAGTAGATAAGTATTTGTACTACCTGTTACTCATGTGTAATATATGATTCTAATCTGCAAAAAAGTTGTATCATAGAATTAATTGTATACCTTTATTAAGGGAAAAATAAACATGGATTCAGTTACTTAACAGGGGAAGTCCAAAGCAATAAGTATTGGGCAGTTACATCACAATCATAATAAGGGTATGAAAGGAGCTAAGGGGAAGTCTGGAATCCATCAGGGTAAAATGTCCTTCTCTCTAGGCTAAATGGTTCCTTTCACTACATAAGCCCAGAGACAATTCTCATCTGATCCATAAACTTATTCTATACTTATTTCATTCTGTGTGATAACAAACATTTTTCTCACAATTTCTCCATCACTTTTTGATGCTGCTGAATTTTTAATAGAATATCCCTCCTTTTCCTCTCATCACTAAACTTTCACATTTGGTGTCAAGAGAGTCTCACATGTAAGTGTCGGCTAGTCCACCCATGAAATTAAAACGTACACCACAGCCAAATATCAAGTTCCACTTACTGCTTTGGGGAGTTTCTCGGTGTTTGGGGCTGCTTGCCAGAATAGGGTAGTGATTTTTGCACTTTGGAGCAAATAGAGAGGCTGAGGAGGTGACTGATCTCCCTCCACAAACACACACACATACACAGGAATGCTGCAATGGCACCAGTACAACTATAATGAATGTGTGGGATGTGGAAATTGCAGAACTGATCCAGATCTGCCCTGACTGATCCAAAGCATTGCTGGGGTGGCTAAATGTGCCTTGCGTTTGCTGTTTCTGAAGCCATTGGTATGCTTTGTGACCTCAGAAGAGTCAAAGTTGCAGTGACATACAGTAAACAGCATGAGATGCAGTGGTGGGATCTAAATATTTTAGTAACAGGTTCCCATGGTGGTGGGATTCAAACTGTGGCGTAGCGCCAATGGGGCTGGGTGGTACATGACAGGGGCGTGGCTGGGCATTTTGGGGGCGGGGCATTCCTGGGCTGGGATGTGGCAAGGACGCAGCTGCTGAGCCGGTCCTTGGGCGGGAAACAAATGCATGCAGGCGCAGGCTGCCACGCACGCCGGTGCACCTCCTGCTAGACTGCTTCAAGTTCTGCACGCTACTGCTGAGAGGAGGGGTGTAACTAAGGCAAAAATCATGTGGCAAAATCACCAATTAGTAACCCCCTCTCGGGACACACAAATAATTAGTAACCTACTCTTGGGAACCTGTGAGAACCTGCTGGATCCCACCTCTGATGAGATGGCAGGGGTTGTGGGAATGATACAATCATTATAAATGACCAGTATAAGACCATATGTGTCTTGGCCGATTTAGCCTTCCTCAATGGTCATAAATACAAAACAGTAGATGATACAGAAAAGTTGAGAAACTCAGAAAAGCATAAAATATATGAACAGTATCATGTAATATTTTATCTTTCAATACCACAGTTATGCACAATTTCTGTTTTAAAAGTGAAAATGAAAGAAAAAAATTCAGACTTATTCTCTGGTACAAAGGGAAGGGCAAAATTTTTTACACAGATTTCCAGATCGCATGGGGCAACAGGCCCTTAACCCCAGTGATGTGGAAAGGATAACTGTACATCATACAGGTATTTTATATCTGAAAGTAGGAAATATTTTTATCCTGTGTGGTCTGATGTTGCCTTTTCATATAAACAATGGGAGCCAATGTAGTCTGGTGGTTAAGGGTGGAAAATGCTAGTCTGCTGTAGTACTAAGGCTGCTTCTGCACATACAGAATAACACACTTTCAATCCACTTTCACACTTGTTTGCAAGTGGATTTTGCTATTCCGCACAGTAAAATCCATCTGCAAAGTGCATTGAAAGTGGATTGAAAGTGCATTATTCTGCATATGCAGAAGGGGCCTAAGTTATGGTGACCAGACGTTCCGCTTTTGGCGGGACAGTCCCACCTTAAAACAATTTGTCCTGCATCCCGCGGGTTTTTTGAACTGTCCCGATTTTTGGAAGGCTGCCGCACTGCCTTCTGGGGCGCACCCCAGAAGGCAGTGCGGCAGCCTCCCGTGCACGCGGCGGCAGGAGCGCACTGCCTTCTGGGGCATTCCTGTAACAGGGTGGGAAATCGGGAGCGCCCCAGAAGGCAGTGCGCTCCTGCAGCTGCGCGCGCGGCCATTGCCGGGTGGAATGGTATAGCCATATGGCAACCCAGGGACACACACGCTCACTCTTAAGCAATTACTCCATGCCCTCCCCCCTGTCACAGCTACGGGCCTAGCTGAGTCTAGTGCCGTTATTTATTGACATGTTGGCCTTTTTTGTGGCCATGGTTGCTTGCTTGACTAGCATTTGTAAGCCATGGGAAAACATGGGTATATAGTCTTGCCAACTCTTAGTTGGGAAATGCCTGAGGATTTGTGTGTGGAGCCTGTGGAGGTTAGGGTTCAGGAGGGGAAGAACATCAGTGGGTAAAGTTGCCAGATCCAGGTTAAGAAATTCCTGGAGATTTGGTGGTGGGGCCTGTGGAGGACAGGGATCTCAGTAGAGTCCAATCTGTTTTTTTTCCCCTGGGGGAACTGATCTCTGCAGCCTGGAGATGAGCTGCAATTTCCAGGGATTCCCAGGTCCCATCAGGAGGCTGGCATCCCTACCAGCAGGGAATCATGCTGCAAAACCCACCCTCAAAAGCTGCCACTTTCTCCAGGGGAAGTGATATCTGTCATCTGGAGGTACATTGTAATTCTGGGAGAGCTCCAGGCCCGCTGGGAGATTGGCAACCATGGGTATAAATGTTTTACTACAATCAATAATACATGCCTATGGCTAGGAGAATGGCTCACACTAGCCTTTTTTGCTCTTCCCACCAATGCTGGCTTGTCTTTGCTAGAAGTGGAGCCATAGCCAAAGGCTTTGCCGTGACATTACCACTGCAATATTTTGCTACAGCTGGCCCAACGCACTGGAATCAAACAGCGGAACGCTGTGTTATTATTGGGCCATTAGCAGTGAAAGCTGTCCTTTCTTGGCGAAACGGTACAAGAGGTGACAACGGGTGACTGGTTCCCTTAAATGATGAGGCGCAGCGAAGTTGTTTTATTATAGGGAGAGGTGTCTCTAATATTTTCCCTGCGGCGGGTGTCTAGGGTGATTTAGGAAGCTGTTAGACCACAAGAGGTGTTGCCAGGTTTAATTTTTAGAGTGCTGAGCTTGTTAACTAGGTAAAAAGTGCACCACTGTGGCTGTGTTATCTGTGGGGAATGGAGAAGAAAAGCTTACCTGGGAACATAAAAATGCACAATGAAGCAGTGGAGAAAAGAAAAGAAGGGGGCACGGAGGTTGTTAACAATACCACCGAACAAATAGGTTAGATTCGACAGTGAAAATGGAAGGGACAAGCTTATGAAAAAATCATGGGATGGTTGCCATGGGATTCGTGAGTTATTTATGATGAAAAGCAGCGGAGTTGGGGTTTTCTTTTCTTTCTATTATTTTAGCGTGAATTGGAGGTTATTAGCAACACAACAATGAATGTCTATGTTCTCATAATATTGGGGGAGTGCTTCGCAGGCAGAACGTTCTATTCAGTGTGCGGGGGGGGGCAGGATTGGAGGAAAGTATATTTTAATCATTGTGAAATTAAAGGTATAGTCAATAGCTCAGTGTGGTGAGGCCCTCCAGATGGCAGGGGAGAAAATTATGCGGCATTGTGTTCCCGAAATTCGAGTGTAGCTCTACCTCTTGGCTGGCTCACTGGTTTCTCTTAATCTGGCAATACGTACCTCCGAGTCAGAAGTGAGTAGAAGTCAGACACTTAGCTCATGCAAGCTACACACATGAAGATAAGTAAGCCTTCCTTACACTGAATCACATTACTAGTCCATCAACATTATTACCGTTTACTCAGACTGGCAGTGACTCCCCAGGTCCCAGGTTGAGGTCTTTCAAGACACCTACTGCCCGGTCATTTGTAACTAGAGATGCCAGAGGTTGAACCAGTTCTGATTTTCAATGATACATGACTCTCCAACATATTGAGGGAAGAGGACCATAGTGTGATGGTTAAGAGCAGTGGTGTAGTGGCAGTAGCGTTGTGTAGCGGTTAAGAGTGGTGGACTCTGATCTGGAGAACTGGATTTGATTCCCCACTCCATAGCATGAGCAGCAGACTCTATTCTGGTTAACTGGGTCTGTTCGTACACATGAACCCTGCTGGGTGACCTTGGACTCGTCACAAGTCTCTCCGAACTCTCTCAGCCCCACCTACCTCACAGGGTGTCTGTTGTAAGGAGAGGAAGGGAAGAAGTCTGTAAGCTACTTTGAGACTCCTTACAGGAGAGAAAGATAGGGTAGAAATCCAAACTCATCCTCCTCCTCCTCCTCTTCCTCCTCCTCCTTCTAATGAAAGGGTTTGGGAGGGGCTTTTACAAAGGGATCGGAATATAATCTATTTCCATGTTTATTATATTATTATCTTGTTCTTACTACATTGCTGTCTATTTTGGTTTATGCTCCACATAATCTCTGCATTATTTATGTTCCCATACTGTTCTGCCCCCCCAGTGAATCTGTTTTTGGTGCCCTGTACTTGGCTAGGACAGAGTGGGGGAGACACAAGCCAGGTTCAACAGTTCAACAAAAGTCTTATTACTTGAGAAAATCATGATCCTAATTCCTCCCTTGGGTCTATCAAAATCAGAGTACTTGCTTGTCTTGAGCAGATTTGAAGCTGTAGACTGTGTCTTCTCTTGGCTGCTGTCAAGAAAGTCCACTGTGTCTTGCTTCCTTTTAGTTCTTTCAGTCCTTGTCTGGTTCTAATCGCTGTTAACCTTAACTTGTGCTCTATGGACCACCGTATACGTCACAAATATTCCAGTCTCCAGCTACCCTTGGCACCTCGCTCTGACTGACTGGCTAGAACTAAAACAGGGGATTGCTGGGTAAAAAAGGAAGACTGCCTATTGGGAAATATCTTAAAGGGACAGGGGCTAACTAAAATACCCTCCCTTAGAAGACTTAACAATGAACTAAACCCATGCTAACTATGGGGAAACTGAAGCTTAATGGGGAAATAACAAAAGCCTCTGTGGGGGCATGACACATACTAACTTTAGTTTACACTGTTCTCTAATTTTGTAATTCCTGCGCTCTTTATTGGATGTCTTAAACATTCTGCTTGCATTGTTTCTATATTCAGTTTGCATTTCAGAAAGAAAAAAAGGGCTGTAAATCACCTAATTAATCCCGACTTGAACTGCGAACATACGGCAACACGAGCATTTTCTATGCTGAGTCCTGCCAATGGTTCAGGGGCATAACCAGGCCAAATGCCACTCATTTTGAGTTGTGAATGAATGTGAACATGCAGGGTGCTGAGCTCACAGTGAAACCAAGCATTGCAAAGAAGGCATGTTCAGATGTTGAAGACTGGGTCACAAATCAGAGTTCCTTTCTTCCCTCGGAACTCAGTTAAACAAGAATGTTTGAGTCACATCCCATTTTTCTTTAGGTTGAACTTCCTAGCCGCTTGAACGCAGAGGTGCAGCCACGAAGAGTACGTCTCTCTGTCTGCCAGGCTCTCTAGTTAGAATCCAGCAAATTTTCAAATTGGCCTTTAAAAGAGTGAGCAGGTGGCAGCTGATGTCCTGCGGACTCCAACATATTGCGAATCAAGGTGGCACAGACCAAATGTTGGAAAAATGCTAGAAAAGGACTTGGAGGCACGGATAGTGAAAAGATTGGTTGGTCTGGCATCAACTGTATTTCAGTTTCTATCATTACTGCAGATCTATAGTTATTCTCCTGAAAGTTTTCAAGGGTTTTCAATGGTATGAAGGCCCTTTCCGCACACGCGCGGAACTGAGCCTCCACCGGCATAATTTATGATGGTGGAGGCTCAGGGGCCATTCGCACACTAGCGCGTGAGCGGCCACCACTTCCCCCTCAGTCAGAGAGGTGGCCCCTTCCACTCACCATCCCATCCAGCGTTGCGCTGGAGGACTCCAGGAACCCGCCCACCTGCCCTGCGACCTCCAGAGGTCAGAGGGCAGCATGGGCGGGTCTCTGCAGGCCTCCAGAAGGATGCTGCACAGTGCGGTTTGCACCACGCCAGCGGGAACACTCTGTTTTTCGAAAACCTCGTTCATTGAGCGAGGTTTTCAAGGCAGCTTCACACTGCCCAGGGAAAGCCAGGACGGCGCTGCTGCAAAGCAGCAATGCGTCCTGTGTGAACAGTCTCCCAGGGACAGCGTTTTTGCCATCCCTGGGACGCTGTATATGGCCCGTGCAGAAAGGACCTTACTCGTCGTTGATCACCTTCCCCACTTTCTCTCATGTACCACTTGCTATGGTAGTTGCAAGCAAAGTGCTGACTGTTTGGTGAACTATTCTGATGCATCTGAATGAATTCAAAAGTGGCCTTGTGCTATACTGTTTTCCCCCACAATGTTGGACTTTCTCCCAATCACCCCCTGTCTTTTCTCGCCACTGTCTCCAATTTTTTACAGGTACCTGATAGAATGAGGAAGAAGGACAGAATCCTATAACTTCCACTTAGTTGGATCCTATGACTCTTTTGCACCAAGACTTATGCTAGCAGAGAAAGACCTTCTTCAAGAAACAAAGGCTTCTTGTGAAGGAAAGCCGTCTTTTTCTATTGGGAAAAGAATTCTCATTTGATGGAATCGTTAACAGAAAGAAATAATGGGAATCAAGCTTAGTTGGGAATCAAAGGGTCCAACTTCCAACTTCTGAGCTTTTTGTATTGAGATTTCATATTTAGCATCTCTTTGTGTCTCTGTGCTTGCATATGAATCCAGTTACATTTCTGTTTCATTCTTGTGATTATTTGTTGAATAGATACTATTGACTCTCAAGTGCATGACAGAGAAACAGAATACAATCTATTGAATTTTGGATTGTTTAAGGGATTCAATCAACTGTTCAGGTACAGAGAGGGGATAACTGCAAGCAATCTCATGCTTTATACTGGTAGCTCAATTTACAGTGTAATCCTAAATAGAGTTATACCCTTCTAAGTTCATTGAAGTCAATAAACTTAGGAGGGTGTAACTTTGCTTAGACTCACAACATTAATGCCCTAAACTGCCATACTAGGAGGATACTTCCTCCAGTAAATGAGATGTTTGGCAGCAATTCTAGTCACACTCCTGCAATTTTCAATTCTCCTGGGATTACCCTATAACATTATATGGATGGTGGAAAGTGCCATCAAGTAGCAACTGGCTTGTGATGAACCTGCAAGGTTTTCAGGGCAGGAGACAGAGGGCGATTCCACACATGAGTAAAATAGGTTCGATCCAGTTCCCTGAGAAGGGTACTAACCTAGGTCAAAGCCATTGTTGTTCCCCACTGCAACCATCTTGATCCCAGCTCAGAGGGCGGAATCATCCTGTGCCTCTTCGCTGCTCCGTTCCGGTTGGCTACTGTTCTACGGCCATGTTCTGTCTATCCGCACACACGTTATTAAAAAAACTGCCACAGGAATGGAGGGACGAAGGTGGCGTTTTTTGATTGGCCAGCTGTACGCATGCCCGAAACAGCTGTGATTGGCTGAATGGAGGACTCCTGGCACCAGAGTTTCCGCACTTTACTGGAATCGTGCTGCGTTCGAGCGTGGTTCCCTGAAAAAGTAGTAGTTCCCAACTGGAGTCGGAAATTTGACCGTTACACAGGTCGAAGCTGGTACAAAACCACATCGATCCCAGTGGTTGTGCGGAGCACTTAGGTCGAATGCAGCTCAAACTTAGGTCAATAATGCAAGTGCGGAATCGACCAGAGGCAGTTTGCATAGTGACACTGAGCTTCCTCTGTATAGTGACCTGGGCTTCCTTGGTAGTCTCCCATCCAAGTACTTACCAGGACTGACACTTCTTAGCCTACTTAGCTTCCAATATTGGGCTAGCCTGGGCTATCCAGATCAGGGATAACATTATAACTGCTAAGGTTTATAAATTGTACAAAATCCTCACAATAAGTTTACAGAAAGGCAATGCTGTTGTTTTCATTCCACTTATGCCCATTTTCACCACTCTTATACATTGTTAGAAAAGTGAATTCAAAGGGGAATAAAGTGAAAACTTACAGAGTTTTTTAAAAAAAGAAAATACTAAATATGAACCAAAGAAATATTGAACCGAAGTGAGTGATTTGTACAGTGGAAGAATATTTTAAAGGAGTACTCAAGATGACACTTTGGTATTGCTCTAAGAAGAGTATCCTTCCTACTCCAATTGATCTTTCTATCAATTGCTGTTGATTTGCTATGGATGAATTCACCAAGGCAGACAAGAGAAGCTAAGAAAAGGCACCTGGTATAGATTCCTGCAGGGCTGCTACAGCACTCCTTGGCAGAAGATGCTAAACAAATTGGCAAACGGGATTCTGTAAAGGTGCTTTTGTCTTAGAGGGATATGGATGCTAGAAACAGAAGGAAATGTATTGCAAATTAGATCCCCTGGAACACTCCTAGATAAGGTAGACCCAGCATGCCCTCCATAATTATGGAGATCTTTTAAATAGCAGAAGACAGATGGTTATTCAGGCAAAACTAACACAGCAGTGTTTAAGCCTTCCTAGAAAACATTAAGAAGCCCCATGGCACACAATGGTAAGCTACCGTACTGCAGTCCAAAATCTGCTGAAGACCTGAGTTCGATCCCAAACGTAAATTGGTTTTGGGTAGTTGGCTCACAATTGACTCAACCTTCCATCCTTCCAAGGTTGGTACAATGAGTACCTAAACTTGCTAGGGTTACAATGTAGAGGACTGGGGAAGGCAATGGCAAACCAACCCGAAAACATAAACATAGTCTTGCCTAATAAATCTGGTGATGTGGAATCATTCTATAGGTCACTACTTGGACAGGGGCTACCTTTATTTTTAGAAAATATTACTGAATGCACAATGAACTTTGCAAACCAATGTTAGGAAGAAGCAGGTCCCGACCATGCAGCCCTTGTGATTGTTGCTGCAGTGGAATGGTCAGAGACATGTAGTTCCCCATTCCCAAAGTGCAATTCTCTGCATGTTATCTGAACAATGAACTTTGCTGAACACCACGGGAGTGACTTTAGTTCAGGTTAACTTCTGAAAATTTGGAGGCCTGGCAAAGGGATGGAGAAGTTTGAGGGAGCTCAGCAGGGTATAATGCCACAGAGGACAACCTCCAATAGTAGTTTCAATTGTAACTCCAGGTCCTACCTAGAGGTTGGTGACCTTACTTGTAAGGAACCTGTATGGAAATTCATTGCAAGGTTTTTTAATTAAATTAGGTATTGAACCTAAGACTGCAACTCTTAGGCCATTTCTGCACGGCCTCATGAGAGGAAATGCACCGGCATAGTTGATGCCGGTGCACCCCCCAGGGCTGTTTGTACAGTGTTCTGCGAACAGCCCCAGTGCCCCAGCGGCCCACAGAGCCATGTTCTCTTCCGTAAAGCAAAATACCAACCCTGTCTTTTTATTCCATCTAACTGGATCAGGATATGCTTTGGAAGAACAAAGGATTTAGCAGGGAGCTTGGATTCAGAAACAATTGCCTTAAACACAGGAGGATGTCTGGTTTCTAACCTCTCAGCACTTTTTGTTTGTTTGACCAAAGCACTGGATGGCAGCCATTTTGTGACTGCACCTCCAAAGGCAGCCATTTTGTGATGATGCTCACTTTTCTTCAAAGTCCAGAAGTGCCCACAGACTTAACAAAATCGAGGATCCTTGGTTTGGCATGTGATGTCTGGGACATTACAGCAATGATGATTTTCAAGAGGAATGAGATACATAAAGGAATCACCTTATAGACAAGCTGAGAGGGAGTTTCAGGCACCATAAAGAAGAGCCAGCAATGTCCTTTAATGATCGACACAACCATCATCCACTGAAGATAAGAGACCCGCAAGGAGCAAAGAAGGTCTGGGGGAAAGATATGAATCAGCTTATGAGGACAGAGCAAATGTGATATTTATTTTAACATTTATTTGCGGAATATCTGTTTCTGGCAGAGCAGTTCAACTCTTGGCCCAAAGTATGATTATTTTACAATAAAGGAGTATCAGGCAGATTGTCAGTCAAAACTAATTAGATTCTTCTAAGAACAGCCCATGCATATTTGCATTGTAGTGTGAACAAGTGGCACAGATAGATCATTGGCGTCTCTGCTAAAAGCATGGCGGAACTTGGTTAAAAGAAAATGATGTAGTGTCTGATGAACGATGCAACTCGTTTCTCGTTTTTCAAAGCGTTACAGCTGGGTACGTCTGCCAAGGCAAATTGGTGGGAGGGAGTGACAAATAACAGCTTCTGCTTAATAACATGAACATATTCTCGATGATAGAGCCTAAAATATGGATTTCTCATCGCTGTACTTCCTACAAGAGCCCATTCATTCATGGATGCTCTTCATCCTTGGATTGTAACATCAAGGGATGACTTGCACCTCTGGAACAGCCTTCAAAGATTAATGGCCACAGAAAGAGCTATCATATCACCCAATATGAATGTAGACATTACTTTGCGAAGGAAATATTTCACCGAAATGGGTGTCCTTACCTCTCAGACACATTGATTACCCATGTCAGGTAAAAAATGCACACCTCTCCCATCAGTCCACTCAAGATTAAGTTGATTAATCTACTGATTCCAGCTGGCAGCTCTACTAAGTAGTACAGCAGGGCTTTTCAGTAGCAGGTATTGGATTGTAAGTAAGGGGTCATTCAAATTCTGAGCAGGAAACAGGATGGAACTCACCTGCAGCTTATAGTGGTTTCTAGGTTCTACCTGATTAATACAATAATGAATGAAAGTTTTCTATCACAAAAGAATAGTATAGTAGTAATTTGATAGTTCCTTAAGAAAAGTGGAATTCAAGAGAAGTGATAGGTGTTACTTATCTCCCTCCTAGTACCAACTTTCCTCTCCCCCCAAACTGGGTCCCAGTTCTGCCTGCCAAATATTAGGGATTAGATCCAACAAAAACCCATGCTTTTTGAGCCCTTGCATAAGTTCTCATTGCTGCTGTTAGGAGATTTTGATTAATTGTTGGTTTTATATACCAGTATCTGATGAATCTCGCTAAAATGGACTAAAATGGGATTTACTTCCCACTAGACCAGTTCAAGAGACTGGGCACCTCAACTTTTTACTCACCTGAGCCCTGCTCAGGTAACAGAACTCTTGGATCAGGCACTGGCAACCTACAAGATTGCTGGAAACCTTTTCCATGACATCAAATGGTGGGGCTTCGGGGATCTGAGGCAGGTGAATGCCCAAGATGTGGAAGAGTGTGCATCAGCAAGATCGAAACCTGGAGGGAACGTATGCTCAATCCAACAGAGACCCCAAGCGTGCGCAAGGCCATGGTGGGTTACATTATATTTTAATGCCTTGCTTCCTCTGTTTAAGCTTCCAGATGCTCTGAATTTTCACTGAATATTGTATAAAGAAAAAGACTTCCCAGTGGAGTTGATCATTTCTCTCAAACTCAAGGACTCCTCTCGGTGTTCCGCTCAGGAGAGGAGGATGGATGAATTCCCATCCACTCCTCTGTTATATGAATTACCCTTTAATGACCCCATAGAGAATTGCATTATGCTTGCAAATCAAACAAAAGAAATGAGTTAGGTGAAAGTTGAGAGCAAACAATTATTTTGCATTAAAGTTCTGTTTGCCTTTGAAATTGTACCAATTATACTAACATTTTCACTATCTCCCATGTACAGAGATTTGCAAATCATTAAATTAGTTAGGAAAAGAAACCCCCTTCTCTTATATTCTTGTGTTTCAACCATACAAACTGTTTGTTCTCTAGTTTCTCAGTCTAGTTTTTTTTAATCCCTTCAGCAGACATCATTTGTTAATGTAGTTGTTAAAAGTAAATCTCTTTCCTATTTCTTACCGCTCATTACTTTTTATTTTTGTACGGCCAAACCATTTTTTTTGCACTGAGTGCATGTTGGCCATCTAGGAAAGCAGCTTGCTGTGAGGAAAAATGTGAAGACTTGGATGTCCTAGGGCACCCCCACACAG
Organism: Sphaerodactylus townsendi; assembly: GCF_021028975.2. Classification (NCBI taxonomy): domain Eukaryota; kingdom Metazoa; phylum Chordata; class Lepidosauria; order Squamata; family Sphaerodactylidae; genus Sphaerodactylus; species Sphaerodactylus townsendi. The sequence continues at coordinate 17,778,775 of NC_059432.1, forward strand.
ACACACTGGCCAGGTCGGTCACATGTGCATCCCAAGCCCCCAGCCAGTCTGAAGGTGCCTATGCACCTTGTCTCACCAGCCAATAGCACCAGCACACATGCTGAGCTGCTGCCTCACTAGCCAGTCTGGCAGGAATGCCTGGAGATGCTGACAGGCCAGCCAGTGGAACACATGTGATTTGAACTATTCTGATGTATCTAAGGCTGCACACGCAAAATAATGCGTTTTCAAACCACTTTCACAACTGTTTGCAAGTGGACTTTGCCATTCCGCACAGCTTCAAAGAGAACTGAAAGCAGTTTGAAAGTGCATTATTCTGCATGTGCGCAATGAGCCTGAGTGAATTCAAAAGTGGCCTTGTGTGATTATACTATTTTTCCCCACAATGTTGGACTTTCTCCCAATCACCCCCTGTCTTTTCTTGCCACTGTCTCCAATTTTTAACAGGTACCTAATAGAATGAGGAAGGAGGATAGAATCCTATAACTTCCACTTAGTTGGATCCTATGACTCTTTTCCACCAAGACTTAAGCCAACAGAGAAAGACCTTCTTCAAGAAACAAAGGCTTCTTGTGAAGGAAAGCAGTCTTTTTCTATTGGGAAAAGAATTCTCATTTGATGGAATCGTTAACAGAAAGAAATAATGGGAATCGAGCTTAGTTGAAGGGAATCATAGGGTCCAACTTCCAACTTCTGAGCTTTTTGTATTGTATATTGTATATTGTATATTGTATATTGTATATTGTATATTGTATATTGTATATTGTATAAGCCCAGCCAGCCAGAGGTATGCATGCATTTGCAACAGCTCACTGTCCAGCCAGTGGATGCATGCATGTGTAGAGCCTGTTGGCCAATTGAACCACTAACTGGCTAGTCATTCCAATGGGCATATCCTGCCATTGTTTCTTCTTATTCTCTTTTTTGTTTAAAAAAAAGAGGGATTTCTCTTTCATTTCTCTTTTGAAAAGAAACAAATGCACCCTTGTGTAATTTCTAGCCTTTGTCAATATCCTAGAAATTTGGTAAAATTTGGATTTGGATTTATTTGGGCATAAAATTATCTGTATGCCTAAATAAGATACATAACATATTTGGATTTACCCGAAAAATTCCGTCTGATTTTTGGGGGTATTTTTGTTGTTTTTTCAAGTTTGTGCCTACAGGGGGCATGTTTTTAAATATAGCGGCACTATATTACTGTTCTGATGATACCACCCAGGTTTGGTGAAGTTTGGTTCAGAGGGGCCAAAGTTATGGACCACCAAAGGGGGTGCCACATCCCCCATTGTTTCCAATGGGTGCTAACAGAAGATGTGGGCTACCCCTTTGAGGGTTCATAACTTTGTCCCCCTATAAACCAAACTTCAGCAAACTTGGAGGATATCATCTGGACAGTCTCCAGATGAGACCCTGAAATTTTTGTGCCAATGGCTTTAAAAATGCATCCCTGACAGGCACCCCAAACATTTGCCCAGATTCTCTGCTCTGCATTGCCTTAACTCCATTGTAGTCAATGAGAGATTTCTGAGTGTGTAAACAGGCTGCACATTTTTGAAGATAGAGGTTGAGAGAGTTCTGAGAGAACTCAGCCAACAAACTTCATGCGTAGCAGTGGGGAAACAAAATAAGCCTTTTGGGGGCCCATAAAATTAAACCCTCAGAAGCAAAGTTCACCAAGCCTGGATGGTATTACCAGGAGGGCCTCCTGGAGCCACCTTCAAAGTCTGGTGCAAGGGGTAGCCCCCATTTCCTGTTAGCTTCCATTGGAGACAATGGGGGATTGAGCACCCTTTTTGGGGGTTCATAACTTTGAATCCTGGGAACCAAACTTCTCCACACTTGGGACTGTCATCAGGACAGTCTTCAGATGAGACTCTAAAATCCAATGAGAGCAAAGTATCCCTTACAGAATTTCAAGTAGAGTCTCATACACAATTGTTTGGGTTTTGTTTAAAAAATGTTGTAAGGATAAATAACTTTGGCTGTCACCCAGATTTTGTTGAAATTTATTAAGGTCATACTTTAAACCCAATAAGACGACTGATAGCCCTACAAATTCTTAACATTCCATACTAACTGGGTTTTTTGGTGTCTGTGCCTGGGACATCCATGACCAGCAAATGAGAGTCAAGCTACACGCTACTGAAGGCTGAAATTCATGTTGTGTTTTCTGTGCTACAAAGACACTGTCTGAGATGAATGGGTCAAGAGCATGATGTTGGGGGGCAGTTAAATCTATCCCCACCCCACTATTTCCCCAACCGGAAACGGCCACCAATGCTATTTTAACCACCTAGGGGAAACAGCCCCTGACCCAGATGTCCCAGGCTCACTGAATCCCATCAGATCTCAGAGGTCAAGCAGGGTCAGTCCTAATTAGTGTTTGAATTGTAGACCACCAAGGAAAACTGGGGTTGCTATGCAGAGGTAGGCAAAAGCAAACTATCTCTGTTCATTTCGTCCTTTGAAAAGCCTTCGGGGTCAGACATCACACACACACACCAATTTAAGTAGTTATCTACACCCATCATCCAATGCACTCTATTATGCATTAAAGTCTCTCTCCTCTGAACGACACACTCTGGGATTAACCATTTGTTTCCAGAAATGGTAAAGAAAGTTGAGAATAAATATACTAGACACGTGCTAAAGGGACAGGAGGGAAGCAACATTGAATGGTTATTGCTGATGTAATCTCGGGATGCAGCAAATGCTGAAGACAATTTGTTTTCCCGGATGGTTGGCCACATTGGCAGAAATGTTATTTTGAAAGAAATGGCCAAAGCTTCATGGTCACCAGGTTTCAATGCAGCCCGAGTAGCCAGAGATTGAGCTCCGTCAGGGTGATGATGTGCGGCAACCATATGGGGATACAGATCTGCTGGCTGGCTGTCTATTATGTGCAGGCATCACATTAGATGCGATCAAGTCTGTTTCCTTTATAATGGGGTCTCCGACTTTCCTGGCCATGTGTTGAACGGAGATTGTGAATTAGCTGTTTTTCTTGTGCCAGAAAAAAAAGAATGGTTATAAGCTTCTTAGCAGTAAGAACATAAGAACATAAGAACTAGCCTGCTGGATCAGATCAGAATCCATCTAGTCCAGCTCTCTGCTACTCGCAGTGGCCCACCAGGTGCCTTTGGGAGCTCACGTGCAGGATGTGAAAGCAATGGCCTTCTGCGGCTGTTGCTCCCGAGCACCTGGTATGGTAAGGCATTTGCAATCTGAGATCAAGGAGGATCAAGATTGGTAGCCATAGATTGACTTCTCCATAAATCTGTCCAAGCCCTTTTTAAAGCTATCCAGGTTAGTGGCCATCACCACCTCCTGTGGCAGCATATTCCAAACACCAATCACACGTTGCGTGAAGAAGTGTTTCCTTTTATTAGTCCTAATTCTTCCCCCCAGCATTTTCAATGGATGCCCCCTGGTTCTAGTATTGTGAGAAAGAGAGGACAATTTCTCTCTGTCAACATTTTCTACCCCATGCATAATTTTATAGACTTCAATCCTATCCCCCCTCAGACGTCTCCTCTCCAAACTAAAGAGTCCCAAACGCTGCAGCCTCTCCTCAAAAGGAAGGTGCTCCAATCCTTCAATCATCCTCGTTGCCCTTCTCTGCACTTTTTCTATCTAAGTTGTATGTAGCTAAGTTGTATGTAGCATAACACTGAACATTTCCTGATGTCCACCAGTTTCATGTTGAATAGAAGGTAGGAGGTACAGGCAAGAAAGAAACTGAACAAGGCCAAGCCGCAAAATCATGAATTAAAGATACCCGAGTCACATTTCTAGCATACATAGACCAAACTGAGCATTTGGTGGGTTGAGAATAGGGCACTGCCGGGCAAGCAATGGGAGGGTGCTGCCAGAGATATGGGGAGTAGCTGTGCTGGCTATAGCACCATGTCGCTTATGGTAAAAACCACAGAGTTTCTGGTGATTCTGAGAGCTATCCTATGTGCTTCTTTACAGGAAGTGATCTCTCTCTCTCTCTCTCTCTTTCTCTCTCTCTCTCACACACACACACACACACACACAAGTTTAATTTTTAATATTTGTTGCCTGTGTAACCACTATCTGTGGGTCCTGTGGGGCAGAACTTGGAATGAGTTTGCAACAACAAATTTTAAAAACAAAATGGTTTACTTTCTTAACATTTAACATATAACATCAACATTTAATGTCTCACTTCAAGGTCTTGTTCAGGTTGCATTTCCAAGTCCTTGTATTTACAGTCTACAGGTACTGCCAAGTCCAATTCTTCTTTGCAAGTGGGTTGGCTCCTGAAGACTCCAAGGGCTTGATGAACAGGATTCAACATGATGAAGGTTTCCAGGAGAACTCTCACCCATTACAACCACAAAAAGAAACCCTTAACAAGGTGTTAAGGGCTTATACAAATCAAGGTCCAAGTCTGGTAGCCTTGTCTCCTCCAAACTACATGAGGTCTGCAGCCTCTTGCTGCTTTGAGTCTCCACCCCTTACTGGGTCAACCCATTCTGAGCATGGGGGTTACACCTGCTTTCTTGGGAGATGAAAATTCTGCATTGTCAAATGTACCATTTTCAATGCAAAACTGAGACACTCCACTTGAGCCCTCGATGAACTGAACACTTCTGTACACCCTCATCCCCCCCCCACAAACTCAAGCCAATCAGTTATTGTAACCATTTGCATATATGAAGGCAATATCCTTCTTCCTTTCTCTCTTGTGCTTATGAATATGTTATAAGTTAGGGCTAAATGTAATTATGTAAATGGTAGTCATTTGTTTGCTATACAGATTAATGTTCTTCGTCGTTGGGATCCCAACAGGAAGAGGCAGAAGTTGGAGCTTTGCAGCTGCGCCGCCGTATGGGGCTGCCTTTCAGCTAAAATTTTAAAGAATGAAAGAAATTAGTCTTCTGTTCATTGTGATGGATTCCCCCCACCCCCTGCCGGTATCTACAAATCTGAAGAAGAAGAAGAAGAAGAAGAAGAAGAAGAAGAAGAAGAAGAAGAAGAAGAAGAAGAAGAAGAAGAAGAAGAAGAAGAAGAAGAAGAAGAAGAAGAAGAAGAAGGAGAAGAAGAAGAAGAAGAAGAAGAAGAGGAGGAGGAGGAGGAGGAGGAGGAGGAGGAGGAGTTTGGATTTCTCTCCTGTAAGGAGTCTCAAACTCCTTCCCTTCCCCGCAGCAAGGACCTTGTGAGGTTGGTGGGGCTGAGATAGTTCTGAAGAACTTTTTTTCCCCAACAACCTTTATTAGGCATATTAAAATAGGCTCCAGAGCGTTACAGACATTTCTGAAGTACAAATCAAAAGTACATTCAAAACACAGACAGATAAACTTCAGTGATCTGGCATTAGCGGACGTTACTTAGAAAGGGCTTTCACTTTTGAACAGAAATTTTGCTACTGGTTTCTATCACCATGGTTCACCTCTAAGATGTATCCGCCTGGCAACTGAGCTCGCGTTGTTTTGTCTCAGTCCCGATGACCCCCATTAGACTGCGACATCCCTGTGCGCGGTTATGACAGCTCCCCTGATCCTTCTGCTGGATGACAAAGGTGGCAAATGCAGCTTCCTGGAAAGCTTACTAGAGATGCGGGGCGCGTCGAAGTAACACCTCATCCGTTCAACCAATCAGGAGCAGCTTTTTTTGTGGCATCGCGCAGAAATGGAGAGTGGCGGGCATGTAATCTGTGGCTTTATGATTGCTGTAAAAACTGTAAAAAAAAAAGAACGCTTCCGTTTCCCATGGTAACACAAGCTCCAATCATGACCGAGGAGCGAAACAGGCACCAAGATGATCCCACCCACTTAGCTTGGTTCCAGGGGGCCAAGTAAGTTGCTGTGCGGACAACCTGGAATTGCCCCCCACTGAAGGGAACCGAGTTGACCTTAGCTCCCTTCTGTAGTGTGGAAAGCCCCTTAGAAAGTTCTGTCTCTTGTAAAAGAAATTTTGCTACTTTTTCCAAGAGCACGACATCTGCATTGTTTAACAAAAGCTCCACAACAGAGTTGTCAGAGTCTCCTTCAGGTTTGTCTAAGACCAGCCCAGGAGAGAAATTCCTAATACCCACATATCTCGGACAGTCAAGTATAATGTGAGCAAGAGTCTCCACTTGGTTTTTACAGTGTGGACAGACCCGATCCTGGAGAGGGATAGATAGGGTAGGCGACCCTTTGTAATGCATTTGTGATGGGGAAAGTATTGCAGTAACTGGCCCTTTGTAATAATCCATATATCCACTTCTGTTGGGGGTTCAGTTAATAGTTCAAGATGTTTGGCTATGTGTGCCCCTGTTCTGGTACTATTCCAACAGAAAGAGGTGAGCATGATTTATTTGCGTTGCCCCAACAAGGTATATTATTCCCTGTTCTGTAAAGTCTGCTTTTTTAAAGGTTTGCAAGAATGTCTCTGGGTGACAGCATACAAGAGATCTTCTTCAATTATTAAAACCTAGAGAGTAGATTTTTTGATTTAAGAAGTTGATACCGATGGGAGGCAAATAAGGATCTTGGCACACAATATATGTTAAACTTCGCGGCTCATCAAGAGTTAGTTAAACATAGTTTGATCCAATACTTGAATGTATTCAGCCAGCCATGCTCTTGTTTCAAGTAGGTTCTGACCAGTTTCTAAGCATAGTACAGCATATTGGTACAGAGTGTGGTACCCCAAGTATTTTGTAGAGAAAGCCTGAAAACTGTGGCTAGCCCAAGGTCACCTCGTAGGCTTCATGTATGGGAGTGGGGAATCAAACCCAATTGTCCAAATTAGTGTCCAGTGTTCTTACCTTCTACATCAAGTTGGCACCACATCTGGACTTTTCCTCATGTGTTTATGATTACTGGATGCTGCTCCTGAGCTAAGAAGTATCAACGAAACAAAATAAATGGTTTGTTCCCTTTCTAGCACTGCATGAGTGTATCAGCATGAGTGTATCAGCAGCGACAAGACGGGGGCGGTGGAATGGCATGGTATAGCCCAATCCTATCAAAACCTGTATTGCTTAATTGCTTAATAAACCCTGCTCAAAGGAGAGCCATAATGCTCGCCAGGTTTAATGTTATGCCTTCTGCCTTGTTACATAGCAGATTTAATAAGAAAGAAAAGGCTAAAAGATTGTGCCCATGTAACAATGGCTCAGTTGAATCTCTGGCCCACCAATTACTACACTGTCTCAGATTCAAGGAAATCAGATCCAAATATGTGAATCTTACTCCTTTACATTTACCAGATCTCCCCGTTTTAATTAGATTACGCTACTTGTTGGACAATCCTGATCCTTCTCTCTGTATGATAGTGGCAGACTTTCTCCTGGAAATTACTAAAAGCCAGTAGATTTCCTTCGACCTAACATTTATTTCCTGTATTGTATATGCTTTTTAAATCCATTTTTTATTATTGTTGTACTGTTGTCTATGCCAATAAAGGCTTGCTATCAAATCTTGGAAGTTAAGCTGGGTTGGTTGACCATCAAGGACCACTTTGATGAGAAAGACAATGGCAAACTACCTCTGCTTCCCACTTGCCTTGAAAACCTAATGGAGTTGTCAGCTGTGATAATGATGGCAGTTTACATACATACACACACCCACAGAAATAAGAGTTAACACTGATGCACTCATCTTTTACATGAGTAGGGCAACCCTGCTATAAGAAGACAGTCAGATATGTGCTGACAGCAATGGTCAGCTGGTCTGTTAGAATTTGATCTCCAGCTAATTAGCCCAGCGGAATATTCTTTTTAAAGCAGAGTTACACCCTTCTGTGGGAGAGCCGGCGTGGTGTAGTGGTTATGGGAGGAAGAACCCTGGAGAACAGGGATTGATTCCTCACTCCTCCACATGAAAGGGTGTCCTTGGGGCAGTCACAATTCTCTCAGAACTCTTTCCGCCGTCACAGAGGCTCATTCCACACATGCAGAATAATGCACTTTCAAACTGCTTTCAGTACTCTTTGAAGCTGTGCGGAATGGCAAAATCCACTTGCAAACGAAACAAAAGTGGTTTGAAAACGCATTATTTTGCGTGTGCGGAAGGGGCCAGAGGCAGACAATGGCAAACCACCTCCAAACATTTATTGCCTTGAAAACCTGTGACTTGGCAGCACTTTAGACACATAGACACTTCTACATCCGCTGGAGTTGGTAGGGTGGAGCCAACCCTTACCCTTCCGTGCCATTGAGCAGAGTTTGCAGCTTTCTTCCAAACCTTAGGACTCTCTCACCAGTTTAAGTAGCTCTTCCATTGGGAGGTAATGCATCCACTGATTTTAGACCCCTGTTTAGTGGAACCTAGGCCCATTCTGCACAGCAAGTGGGTAATGGGTTGAAGTTGTGAAAAAGGAACCCATTTTCCTGTTTTCATGTTCACATATGTTCTGTGCCGGCAGCGATTGAAGCCCATGGAGACAATCCGGGTTGCTGTCATACCTTCTCACAGAGACACTATTTAAAAATTATGTGTCATACATGTGTAGCTACGCAGGCATACACAAATGAATCCTCAAGCCATACCAATGTTCCACGGTATGACAACTGCACCTGCGTAGCTATATGGATGCAAGATGCAAAATTTTTAAAAAGGAAAAGAGGCCTCCCTGCAACAGCCAGGCAAGGGAAGGTAGCTTCTCCCTCACTGTGGAGGACAGGATGGAAAGGAAGCAAATAAAGTGCCTCCTGCCTGGCCATTGGGAGCGACTCCGACCTGGGATTTTTGGAAAGGATTGCTTGTTTAGCAATTTTCAAGAAAGGGGGAAATGACACTGGGCAGACTCATTTCAGGGGTGGGGCATGTGCAAGTTCCCCCCTCAAAACGGGTTATATAGTGTCCTACACCCATGTTTCTTGGCCAAGGTGACCAGACGTCCCACTTTTGGAGGGACAGTCCCGCCTTAAACCAACTTATTCCGTGTCCCACAAGTTTTTTTTACTGTCCCGATTTTTGGAAGGCTGCCGCACTGCCTTCTGGGGTGCTCCCCTTTTCCCGCCCTGTCACAGGGCGGGAAACAGGGGAGCGCCCCAGAAGGCAGTGCAGCAGCCTCCTGCACAGGCGGCCGCAGGAGCGCACTGCCTTTGGGGCACTCCCCGGTTTCCCACCCTGTCACAGGGCGGGAAACTGTGGTGCGCCCCAAAAGGCAGTGCGCTCCTACGGCCGCGCACACGCACTCGCCCACCCTGGTCCCGGTTTAAAAAGGTGACAATCTGGTCACCTTATTCTTGACCCATGTGGAATGGGTCCTAGCTAACCATGATCAATGGATAATTTCAGAGGGGAAGTCACAATAGTTTGTTCAGGATAAAATAAAAGGATCTTAAAGGCTAATAAATGCTTATTCCAGAAGACAGTGGAGTGGCTTACAAACCAGCTCACGGCTGATTTAGGGAGTATATTTTTTGATGACTCAGTTGGTTGTTGTGAGTGATCACACAAGTCACAGTGAGTTTAATTAAGTGGTAGTTTCATGTTATCTTTGAGCTAGGCCAACACATTGCTGTATTTGGGTTGGTGATTCACAGGTCTGAATTTCATACAGTTGGTATTAGTTCATAGATTTTGAGTAGAGATGAATTTGTCATGTAGTGATAGTGGGTTGAGAAGTTCAGAATGGTTTATGTAATGGTTTATCCCCACAAAAATTCATTAAAAAAATTAAGCGGTGGGGGAAATAAGGTTATATCTTTTTTCCCCTTTTAGGCTTTCAACAAAGTAACAAGATTGATACATTTATTATAAGCGATTCAGGCACGTCATTGATTAATAGCAAAAAAAAAATAAACATGACATTTAACAAATGCCTCATAAAGAACCCCACTTAGTAAATACTTTTAATGAATGTAATTAATTTTGCAAAAGTGAAATTTGTTTTAAAAATTTACAAGTCATTTTTTAATACCGTCTCATTACCAAGTAAGAAAATCTGCAGTAGCTCATCACTCATTTACTGAGTAATTAATTGCATATGCGGGAGAGACAAGCATTTCGCTTGTAACAGGTACTGAAAATTATCGCCATTTTCTTTAAAAATTCTCCTCGCTCCCCTCTCTAAAATAACATTTAATAAAACTCCTGATGAACTGCATTGCAGGAATGGCTTTCACTTTAGGAAATATATGCCTCTATTTATACCTCCATACAAATCTATACATACATCCCTGCCAAGAGCACGCTTGCCTAAGAAACCTGGATGGAATTCATTAGTAGCTCAATGAATATTTGAGATGGCTGCACTCATAGAGCGTCCTACTGGGTCAATTCGGCTGTCAGTATCCCATAGGCTAAAAAATGATGCTGTCGTATGAGACAGGAGTAGTGATGAGAAATGGATCTGGGTTATTTGCAGCATTGCTTTTTAGTAGAACATTGCACTGAGCCCGATCGAGATGGACGGCTAGGAAAAGGACCTGATCCACCAACTGTACTGTTTGTCAGTAGCTGTCCGGGAGTTAATTTTAGAGACGGATATCAATCGACTGGTTAACCTGCAGAATTTGTGGTAATACAGGCATGAGTGTATGGCTAGGAATGCTGAAATACAGGAATGCCTATCACTTTGGCTCACGGCTGGTTTAGGGAGTATATTTTTTGATGACTCAGTTGATTGTTGTGAGTGATCTCTTTGGAAGTTACTTTGATGTATAATGAGTTGTGCAGCCCATACTGGTCCACACAAAATCCAGAATCAATGAAATCCATGTAAAACTCTCTTTTTTTGTCATGAAGTTACATCTGGCTTATGGTGACCTCTGGTGGTGTTTTCTAGTCAAGAGACATTTAGAGGTGGTTTGTCATTGCCTGCCTCTCTGTCATGACCCTGGTATTCCTCAGAGGTCACCCATCCAAATACTTGCCAGGACTGACCTTGTTTAGTTTCTAAGATCTGACCTTGTATTTGGATCAACCAAATCAAATATTCTGGCTGTTTCTTCATGGCCACACTGGGGGTTGGGTCGGCATACATGACACCGACCCAACCCCCCCCCCCCAGGACCATTCACGTGAACGGTCCCAGTAACGAATGGGAAGACGGCGCCGCAGAGCGCCGTCGTCCAGTTGACCTACCTTCTGTGCAACCATCCGGCACGTCACTGAGGCCAGGGGACACGCCCCCTGCCCTGTGTGACTGCTCCGGAGTCGCAGGGCAGGGTGAGCATGTCCCCAGGCCTCGGCGATGCGCCGGACGGTCGCACAGAAGGTAGGTCGATCGGGCAAAGGGGGGAGGGATGGCACCTTCCAGCTGCTGCCGTTTGCACGGCAGCGGCTGGAAGCCGCCATTTTCCAAAAACCTCATTCAAGAAGCAAGGTGGGAAAACAGCAGCTTTGCACTGCTCGGGAGGCCGCGCCCCCCCATGCAAACAGCTCCCTGGGGACGGCATTTTTGCTGTCCCCAGGGCGCTGTATTTGGCCCGTACGGAAAGGGTCTCTGTTCTTGCTTCAGTATATTCCTTTCTAATAGCACAGTACAGTGCAATTGGCATTGTGCACATGTGTGTTCTCAGACAGCTTGATGGACTTTCTAACTTCTCCCTGCCCTTGACATGTCGCTGCTCCAATAGGCACACAATATTTTTAATGGACAGTTACATCCATCAAAAATAATATAAATCAGTCAAAATAAATGCTATGTTATTAAAAAAAAGATCACTACTCTTTGGTGTTAGACTAAGTAGACCTTAGTGATGTTAATGGCTGCTGATCTGTTTGGGTCAGAAGTGTTTCGTGTTTCAGTTTTGCAAAAACTTGATGCGAACAGGTTTGGCAGGTGTACAAGTCATGCTGTGCCAAAGTGGAAAGACTCAGAGATTGGCTCACTTCTGATCACCAGAGTAGATCAGGTTATAAATGACTGTTGAACACATTCACTGTGAATGAAATTCATAGCATCTTTGTACAAGACGAAGATGGTGACATCACTTCCTGGCTCTAGGTTCTGGTATTCATTCAATAGCTGTACACCTGCATGGTGCTATAGCCAAAGCATCCGCCCCAAAGCCCTCCAATAAAGGCATCGTGACCCTTCCCTCTTTAGTAGTGGTGGGAGTGGGAATCTTTAATGGGCAAGCTTGTGATAGGCAGTCATGTGACATTAGAGTTGCATAACAGGAAGAGGAGGGGCAGAGTTATGACTCCACTGGTGCCAGTGGTACAGTCATGGACAACAGACCAAGAAGACAAGAGATAGAAAATATGAACTAAGTGTATTGGCACAGAGAGAGGCAGGATGTATGAAACTTGCTCTCTGTATATGTCAACTATTTTTTTCTAAAGGGCAGCGAAAACAAATGCAACCAAGAGGTGGCCCACATTATGGTCCAGACCAGGGGTAGGGAACCTGCGGCTCTCCAGATGTTCAGGAACTACAATTCCCATCAGCCTCTGTCAGCGTGTGGTGGCCATGCTGGTAGAGGCTGATAGAATGGATAGGCATCGGAAACCTAGTCCAGACTCAATACATTGACACCAGAACACTGCATGGCGGTGCTCCCGGTCCTGGAGCACCAACTTGGAAGTTTTAGCTAATATAAAAGGCTGTTGCCAACATCTTGAGCATGTGGGGAAGCAAGATCACCAGCTACGAGTTAGCTTTTCATCCCAGTTCAAAGTGCTGCTTTTGAACTTCAAACTCCTTCTTGTCTTGTGACCTACATACTTGCATCTCTCCCAATATATATACCAATCACCAGTTAAGACCTCCCCCAGATGTCCTGCATTGTGTGCCATGATTGTGTAAGGTAAAGATGACCTCGGTTTGCACCTTGGTAGTGTCCCACCAAATACCGGTCTTCTTATTTTGAACAAGATTGGGCTAGTCTGGATTATCAAAACTGCTACAAAATGCCACTATGTAAATATGCAGAACTGTTGTTGAATTCTGCATATGCCAAACTATTTTTTTTCTTTTATTGAATCGGTTTTGCAAGACTGTGAGGATTATAGGTTGAAGGCATATCCTGGAATTGGGTTTGGTTATTCCTTGAAGATGATCTTAGTTCGTTTGTGTGAGTGGGAGAAATTTAAGATCCTTTTTTTCCCCTCACTGTTGAAATGCCAATCATAAGGAAAGAGACTGTTAGGATCTCTGTGACTTTATTTTTTGTATTCAATGTAGCTTGGATAACTTTGTAATGAATCTGTATAGTTGAAGGCTTTCACAGCCAGAATCAACTAGCTGATGTAGGTTTTCCGGACAGTGTGGCTGTCATCTGGAAGTTTTTCCTTCTCACATTTCGCCTACGTTTGACTGGCATCTTCAGAGACCTGCCATGGTAAGAGGTTCATAGTTTGTAGTTTATTTGAGTTTATCAGCCCATAGGCCATTCAGCCATTTTTAACAACTTTGACAGCAAACCACAAAACAGAATTTTGCCACATCTACTGCACAGTTTGATTGAGACCATTAAGAAGCCGCCTTAATTTCACAACATCAGCAAAGGGGGCAAATTTGGCTATCCATTCAGTCAGAAACTTTTTTCTTCTTCATATTTAGGACAGTCCAAAATACATGCACAGATTCATCAAGTACTTTCATTTAAAAAAAATTATTTATTCAATTTCAACTGACCTTTATTAGGCATATCAGTAAAAACAAAACAAAATACAGGACAGAGCGGGTGTTAAAACAGGACATAAAACTGGACAAAGCACATGAGGTTGGTACAGAAGTGGTGATCAAGCTTCCATTATGTCTTTGACTTGTGCACTTCTAATAAAAATTCAGTGGTCTGTCCAGTTATCCTGCCATTGCTACCCTGTTTCCCTGAATATAAGACATCCCCGGAAAATGAGACATAGTAGAGGTTTTGCTGAAGTGCGAAATATAAGGCATCCCCCAAAAGTAAGACGTAGCAAAGTTTTTGTTTGGAAGCATGCCCGACGAACAGAACACAGAAAAATAAGACATCCCCTGAAAATAAGACATAGCGCATCTTTGGGAGTAAAAATTAATATAAGACACTGTCTTATATTCGGGGAAACACAGTATTATTCAGCAGGTGAATAGTCTTTGTATGCTCCGAACAACTGTTTTTATTCCCTGGAGCCGGGACAAGTAGGGAGAGTCTTGGTCATGCATTCCTTGGCCAAGAAAACATAATATGCTCAGGGTTTCAACAATATCCTGACAATCTACACATGTTCTGTCTTGAAGTGGAATATTCAACTGTCGGCCCTTAAGAACGTCAGAGGGGAATGCATCACATCTAGTTTGAGCAATGATCTCTCTCTTCCTGGGTTCTGACAGTTGGGAAAAAATATTTAGAATTTGTTTATTCAATCAAGCAATTATAATTATAAAGAGTAGAGTTTTACATATAATACATAAGAGATAAAAAAAATTAAAAGAAAACACAATATATTCAAAAAAGGAAAGAAAAACAAAGAAAAACAAAAAGGTTTGTTGCAGTGTTAGGGTGTCGTGTAAGAAGGAAAGAAAGAGGACATGTGCATATACAATTATTTTAGTTGGGTGCTGTGTGGTTTCCGGGCTGTATGGCCGTGTTCTAGCAGCATTCTCTCCTGACGTTTCGCCTGCATCTGTGGCTGGCATCTTCAGAGGATCTGATGTTGGGAAAGCAAGTGGAGTATATATACCTGTTGGAGTGTCCAGGGTGGGTGAAGAAACATTGTCTGTGAGTAACAAAGAAGTAACAGGTATATATACTCCACTTGCTTTCCCAACATCAGATCCGCTGAAGATGCCAGCCACAGATGCAGGCGAAACGTCAGGAGAGAATGCTGCTAGGTCATGACCATGCAGTTTGAGAGCCACTTTTGGCACTTGAGTGAGTTCGATAGGTGAAAGCCTTCGACAATACAATTATTTTAGTGACTTCTCCCCAATTGTCTAATACAATTTCACAATCTAGTCTAGTGACAAACAGAATTATATAAACTCCCTTCATTTGAACAATAAAAAAGAAATTAAGTAAGCACAGAAGCAAATATAATAACCCTTCAACTAAATCATAAATTATATCTACGTTTTATATATATAGATTCCAGTTCTCCCATTTTACTTCTTGAGAATTAGATGCATTAATATCTTTGCTGCTAGTGTGTAGGTGGTGCGAAATTTGATCAACTATGCTCAGTTCCTGGACTCTGTGAACCCATTCTTCAATCAAGGGGACTGCCTGTGTTCACTTAGAAGCCAATAATATTTTTGCCACTGACGTTAGATAGAAAAACAAGTGTTGGTTTTTGGCTGAAAAAGACAAGTCTGAGATAACAGGGTTTAAAAGGGAAGTTTCCATATTCAAATTGAAGTTTAAATTAAACATTTGTTGTACTTGTGAGTGGATTTTTAACCAAAATCTCTCTTTTTCTTTTACAGGACCACCATGTGTGGATATAAGATCCTACTTTCTTGCCACACTTCCGGCATAAAAGTGAGTATCCTTTGTACATTTTTTGCTAACTTTTGCAGAGTCTGGTACCAGTGATAAAACATTTTAAGGTTGTTCTCTCTCAAAGCGACACATGGCGTAAATGAATAGATATTTCTCCAATAAGTAGACCAACTGTCTAGCTGTATATTTCTTCCCAGGTTCTCAGCCAATTTAATCATTGATGTTTTGACCTGTTCTTGCTCAGTTTTGTATTGTAATAATAATTTGTAAGTTTTACTGATTTGTTTGTTGTTTTCTTTTATCAGAATTTTGTCAAATGCGTTTTCTGTTAGGTTGAAACCCCAACTATCTTTATCTTTTTTATAGTAACTGTGAATTTGATTATAAGTAAACCAATGGCATACATTGTTATCAAGGATTATCGATTCTTGTTCTTTAAGATTGTAAGAATTTATTCCTTTCACTAAGATATCTTAATAACATAACACTTTGTGATCTGGAGTGTGAGCCTTGTAATGATTCAGTGTGAGCCTTAAGTTGTAACATTCATTTGACAGTCACAGAATCTTTGGCTGCTTCTGCACGGCCTCAATGGCTGCGCAGCTGGCGGAGCAGGCTCTGCATGGCTGCACAGCCCCCCAAATGCCTCCTTACCTCCTCCTGGCTTCTATCGCTCTGTGGAGGCTGGGGGACATGCCCCCATGTCCAGAGCGATGACTGCAGGGACGGAGGCCCGGAGGAATGTCCCCTGGCCTCCACAGAGTGCCAGAAGCCAGGAGGAGGTAAGGAGGTGTTTGGGGCCAGCACAGAAAATACACTGGCTTCCACCAAGTGCCGTTCACTCGGCACCAGATGAAAGCCAGCCTATTCCAAAAACCTCGCTCGGGATGTTGGTATACATGGTTTGCGGGGGAAGAGCAGCGCTGCATTGTTTTGGCAGCACTGCCTGTGTGAAGGGTCCCCCCCCCAAAAAAAACAATGTTTTACCAGGCAAAAATCAGCACCGGCGAAGCTACCAGGGGATGGGGGGTGCGCCACGCACCGGGTGCACAGATTTGGGTCACATGGGGGGCGCAAAATTCCCCAGGCCCCTCCCCCTTCCCCACGCCCCCTGCAGCGCCCCTCCCACACTCACTTTAGGAAGCCAAGCAGGCTGGAGAACAGGCCTGCCTGTTCTGGTGCGTACTACATTTCCCAGGAGACCCTGGGAAATGTAGTTCCCACCAGAACAGGAAGGCCTGTTCTCTAGCCTGCTCGGTTTCCTAAAGTAGAGAATAAATGATATTAGAGGGAGGTACTATGAAGCGTGAGCCACCTGTCTGGCGTAACACCTGTGGTGCCCCGCCACACTTACTTTAGCAAACCAGGCAGGCTGGAGAACAGGCCTGCCTGTGCTTAAGACCACATTTCCCAGGATAGTCAGGAAATGTAGTTCTCTCAGAACAGATGAGCCAGTTCTCCAGCCTGCTTCATTCCTAAAGTTGAAATGGCTGAAAGTCAGTGGGGGGGGGAGCACTGTGGGGGAGCACCTCTATGAAAGTGGGGGAGCCTTGAAAAAAACCAGAGTGCTTGCGAGAGCACTCTGGCCCAATAACGCCTCTGAGAATCGGTGATTCCGGCCTATGCAGAACGGGCCTTTGATTTGAAGCAGTTCATGAATAACAGACTTTCATCTTGGCTATTGGGAGTGTATTGCAGCATGTAATCATATATGCTTGTCTCAATTTAGGGACTGTAAATATATAAAAATACAAAGGTAGAAACAGCATTAGCATCAGGTTTAATACCTAAATTTAATGGAGAACACTTCCTTGTAGCATTTTTGGGGTATCATTCCAGTCACATTGAATTTCTAAGTACATGATGTGAGTTGTTGCTTTGTTAACCCACCAGGTGAACTGTACCCCAACTACTTTATTTTGCCTTCATTCGTTCTATGCCATCTCAACCAACTACACTCCTATAGTGCTGCAAAACCGGGAACACTCTTTGCACTAGATGAGTGATACTTGTAATTTATAACAGTTTTCCACATCAATGTCAAAATGTTAGGTTTGGCAAGCTCAAGTCATATTACATCAGAAGCAATACATGAAGGGTCAATAATTTACAGAAGAAGATTAATTTTGGTTTTTCAAGTTGCTGTACTGGACCCTGAAAGCAAATCTGGGAGCCATACAGAATACGAGGCAATATCAAGGCTTTAGAAGCTTTTAAAAGTGCTGGAATACGCTGAGAACCTTTAACGCAGAAAAAAAAATCCTTAAAGCCAGTTGTGTTAAATCCACTTTCTGCTTAAGGTATTTGATGTGTTTAAACCATCGTGTTCCCTTTCTCAGGTAAATATGAGAGGAGATGTGGATTAAACCACCACACCTCCCTTTTCCCTCCAACCCCCCAATTCTCTGTAAAGATTAAAGAAGCTTACTCATGCTCCAGCTTCATCAAAATTATTATCCTTTGCAATGGTAAAAATAGTGGTTTGATAAAAGAGCTTGTGTAGTGTTCCAGATGGCTATATAGCAACACTTTTGCTTTCTACAGTTGTGCCCCCAATTTTGTGAACTCTGTGCTGCTGTGGGCAACAAAATGGCGGGCACAACTGTAGAAAGTGAAAGTGTTGCTATATAGCCATCTGAGGCCCCTTCTGCACATGCAGAATAATGTGTTTTCAAACCACTTTCACAACTGTTTGCAAGTGGATTTTGCTATTCCGCACAGCTTGGAAGAGCATTGAAAGCAGTTTGAAAGTGCATTATTCTGCATGTGCGGAAGGAGCGTGAAGCACTATACAAGCTCTTTTATCAAACCGCTATGTTTACCATTGCAAAGGATAATAGTTTTGATGAAGCCAGCATGCTAGTGAATTTCCTTAATCTATACAGAGAATCTGCCCTACTTTTCAATGCAGTTGTGTTTGGAAAACTGTTCTTAAGTATCTAAATTCCTTTCCTTGTGGGATTTATGTTTGGTTTTATACAGATATGTTTCTCTCCACACACTGGCCGCTTCCGCACGGAGGCGGAAGGGCTTGGGTCGGCGTACTCTACGCCGACCCGACGCCGCTGGGACAGTCCGCATGGACGGTCCCAGAACTGGCTTGGATGACGGCGCTGCGGAGTGCCGTCGCCCGGCCGACCTGGCTTGTCCCTGGCCCTCCGGCATGTCGCCGAGGCCTGGAGACACGCTCCCCCGGCCCTGCGCGCCTGCTTGAGCGTCGCAGGGCAGGGGGGCGTGTCCCCAGGCCTCGGCAATGTGCCGGAGGGCTGGGGACCTGGGAAGTGAAGGTTGGGAGTGGGAGGGCGCCTTGGAGCCACTGCCGTTCACATGGCAGCGGCTCCAAGGTGGCATTTCCCAACAACCTCACTCCTCGAGCAAGGTTGGGAAATGCCGGCTTTGCGCCGGTCGGGCGACGCGAGGGCGATGTGGCTGCGCAGCATCTGCGCCCCCTGTGCAAATGGCTCCCTGGGGACGGCGTTTTTGCCATCCCCAGGGTGCCATAAAATGCCCGTGCGGAAGCGGCCACATCATACCATAAAAGGCCTCTGAAGATGCCAGCCGTAGATACAGCCAAAATGTCAGGAGTAAAAACTACCAGACCCAGCCCGAAAAACCACAACAGCCAGTTGTAATTAATTGCTATCATTCTTATAGATTTTCTTGAACACTTTGCTTTCATAATATTTGCAATCTGAACAAGTATAAGTACAAACATATTCCCCAGTACCAAATATCCTCCAGTTTTCATGTCTGGGTGGAAACAAGAAATTTGGAGTTGATAGGCAAGGCCCTGTCCACAGAGCAAAAGCTCTGACCGGTTACAAAAATAACCATCCAAAAGCTTCTTCAGTGTTCAGAGATTTATTGTTTTCTTTCAATTCTGCACAGAAGAGGGAACTCTCCTCTGTTAGCAACAGGGAGGAGGTTCAAAGGGGCTGTTGCTTGCGTAACATCATTTATACCCTCTTACAAACATCCCTCCTTGTCTGCTGACCATTGGCTAGATTTGGAATACGTACATATTGCCATTTGAATCTCCACTCCTCTCCAAAGCCCACCTTGCTTTCCGCACCTTGCCCATTCCCATATTTGGGGAAACTGAAGTCAAAAACACCTTGCGTAAAAGGTTTCTAGAACAACTACTGGTTTCTGTTTTACCTTTCTCTGTATTTGTGAGCTTCTGCTAATTCCTTATCTCCTTGGTGGGGCCCTGTTTTCCCAAACCACCTGAACAACTCAGTGTCAGGCTGCCCCATGAGTTTCATTTCTTCCAACTAAAGTAAGCTTCTGAAGTGATTGGTGCCCAGTGAATTACTCTCATATAACTTGTATGATTAAATACAATGGCTTAAAACATCATAAACTATATGTCCATATCAGAGTGGGATGGAGGTAGGCTTGGATTGCCTGATTTATTCAATTTATTGTAATATTGTTATTCTGCTCCCTCCTTCTGTTATTTTCCAAAATAGCATTCAGATCATGCTAATATTCTCCTTTGTGACTATATGTTTCTCCTAGCAGCGGGTGCTTCAGTTCCACCCCCTGGCTGCTGCTTCATCTTCCTCTTTCCTAGCTTCTTCTTCATCTCCTTGCTCAGTCAACAACCAGGCAGTGAGCGAGATGACATCTGAAAGTTCATACTCAACCAGATTTGACTTCAGAGTGGCTTCGAGAAGGGTAAGTGAAAGTGAAGGTTCAAGTGAAGGTTTCACGGGGACGATAAAAATAAGTGACCGTTTTCATGAGCTGTGCTGAGAACAAAAGTTATTTTGCAGCCCTTCCAGAAATCTTTGAGAAAAAAAAACTCTCTGTGAGGGGCGTAGGTAGTAAAATACTCCAGTGGTTTTAATCTGATGTGATAGTATTCTCATCACACATCCACACACAAGCTAAATTCTGCTTGTCAAATCCCCAGGCAATGCAGATGATGGGAAATGAAGCCAGGTTTTGACACATGACGCAGAAAGCTTTCCTGGAAGATGGGCCAACGTTCTTCACAATGCACTGCCAGCCCAACATACTGCAGCTCTGTTTCGGGCAGCTGCATTGCCGCTTTCTCCTCTTTTGTCCTTGGCTGTTCCGCTGAGAGCACCAATTTGTTTCAATCAGGAGCTCATTTGGCCCCAGCAAAATCTATATCCCATTGTCTCCAAAGTCCGGATTTAGCGATTGGTACCTGGCAGAGCAGCCTGTTGTATAAGAGCACAGTGGAATGGCTGCTGGCTCTGAGAACACATTTGGCATCCAAGGAATCGGGATTAGAAGATGAATGGCTAAACGAGGGGGCTCGGGGGGGGGCTGAAGTGAAGTGGAAGGGTTGAGTTAATCTGATACAGACACAGTAAGGCCTAGGCCTAAAGGGAAAGCGTGTCTGACTCAATTCAGGGAGAGAAAGATGCATTTTAGACCTATTTTGGAAGAAATGGTTCAGTACGGGCAATCCTATGCTGAATTACCCCAGTCTAAGGCCCCTTCCGCACACGCAAAATAATGCGTTTTCAAACCACTTTCACAACTGTTTGCAAGTGGATTTTGCCATTCCGCACAGCTTCAAAGAGCACTGAAAGCAGTTTGAAAGTGCATTATTCTGCATGTGCGGAATGAGCCCAAGTCCCTGGAATAACCTTGCAGAGCTTGCACTGATAGAACCACACAGAACTGACTCACTGTTTAGGTTCTCCTCATAGCAATGATAATTACAACTTGGAACTGGAATCAGCCATATTGGCATTTGTATTACCAACTCATATATTGCTGAGGCAGACAAGAATTTGTCTCTGGAAACAGATGGAAAAGTAGGCTGATTCTGCATGGGCCAAAAACAGCAGTGTGAAAACGGTGTGAAAATGGTGTAAAAGGGTTTAAAACGGTGTA
This sequence comes from Sphaerodactylus townsendi, assembly GCF_021028975.2. Taxonomy (NCBI): domain Eukaryota; kingdom Metazoa; phylum Chordata; class Lepidosauria; order Squamata; family Sphaerodactylidae; genus Sphaerodactylus; species Sphaerodactylus townsendi. The sequence goes on from NC_059432.1 coordinate 17,799,992, forward strand.
AAAGGGTTTATACTGTTTTCACACTGTTTTCACACCGCTGTTTTTGGCCCATGTGGAATCAGCCTCAGATTTGGAGTGGCCATTTTCATGTGAAAAACTAAGGCCGCTTCTGCACGGAGGCGGAAGGGGTTGGGTCGGCACATCCCACACCGACCTGACGCCGCTGGGACTGTTCACACGAACGGTCCCAGAAACGGCCGGGACGACGGCACCGCGGAGCGCCGTTGCCCGGCCGACCCGGCGTGTCTCCGGCCGTCTGGCATGTCGCTGAGGCCTGGAGACAGGCCCCCCCCACCCTGCGCGACTGCTCCAGCGTCGCAGGGCAGGGGGGCGTGTCCCCAGGCCTCGGCGACGTGCCGGACGGCCGGGGACAAGGTAAGTGAAGGGGGGGAGGGCACCTTGGAGCCATTGCCGTTCGCACGGCAGCAGCTCCAAGCCGCCATTTCCCCAAAACCTTGCTGGGGAAGCGAGGTTGGGAAACGGCGGCTTCACGCTGGTCGGGCGGCGCGAGGGCGGTGCGGCTGCGAAGCAGCTGCGCCCACTGTGCGAATGGCTCCCTGGGGACGGCGTTTTTGCCGTCCCCAGGCCGCCATATTCCGCCCATGCGGAAGGGGCCCAAGTCTCTCTCTTCAGCTTCTGAAGGGCTTACCCATAAATCCTATATTTTTCCCTTGATCCAAGTAGACCCATGGTGTGCAAGAATTTCAACCTCAGACACTGCCATGATAGCCCATAGTCTCTTTGCTCTAGAAATCCGATGAATTTTCATAGACAGTCTGGTGCCACTGCATCCTCAAAAGCATCCAAGCCTACAGAATTCTCTCAGCCTGGACCACTCATTACTGAAGAAGGCCAGTAGACACTTTTTCCTGAAGTTCCAGCCTATTTTATTCATGTGCACCAATCATCTGTCTGTCTTCATGCTCTTTTGATTACCAGCTTGTCTACTGTCTGTGAAATAGGTTCAAGTGTTGATCTGCGATATAAGAAAATGTGTGTTACAAACATGTCACTATTTTACAATGCAATCCTATGCAGGTCTAGTCAGTTTGTTTAATGGAGCTTTGTCCCAGGATAGTGTTCTTAGGATTACAGTATTCATTTGTGATCTGTGATTGAGTATGTGAATCAGTAGCATCTGGACTAGCCAAAACATAGCCAGGTGTGGATGGGGCAAAGGCCACTAGACTGAGAAACCCCACCATGCTGGGTAATACTGCCTAAGATTTGTGGACAAGCAAGTTTATGGTTGTCTGACCTCTGATCTTTGACCTTTCTAGATGGTGGCTTACAGCATCAAAAAAGAAGAGTTGGGCTGTTTCTGCACGGCCCATAAACAACGGCCTGGGGGCGGTAAAAACGCCGCCCCCAGGCCGCCGTTCACACAGGCGCCACTGCTGCAACGCAGCAGCGGCGACCTGACTCCGCTTCCCTTCCCCCAGGGTGCGAACCGCGCCACCGGGAAGACGCTGTCTCCCTCCTCCGTCCGACTCACGATGTCCTCGTCGTCGCCTGCTGGCCGTCGCAGCCCCGCCCACACTGTCCTCCGACCTCCAGGGGTCGGAGGACAGCGTGGGCGGGGCTTAGACGGCCAGCAGGCGACGACGAGGACATCGTGAGTCGGACGGAGGAGCGGGAAGAGGCGGCTCCTTGCGGAGCCGCCTCTCCTGCGGCGGCCTCTGCTTATCCTGCTCGCACGCTTGCGTGCGAGCGGGCTTCCGCCCCCACGCTGCCAGAACTCTTGCCGGCGTGGGGGCGCAAGGTGGCCGTGCGGAAACGGCCTTGGTTTTTATGCCCAGCTTTTCTCTACTGGTAAGGAGTCTCAAAGCACCTTACAATCGCTTCCCTTCTCCTCCACACAACAAGGCACCTTGTGAGGTAGGTGGGGCTAAGAGAGTTCAGAGAGACCTGTGAGTCACCCAGCAGCCTTCATGTGTAGGAGCAGGGAATCAAACCCAGTTCTCCAGATTAGAGTCTGCTGTTCTTACCTGCTAAGCCCCTCTTATATACCAGTTTAACTAGTAAATGACTATTCATGTTTATTTATGCATTTTTCATCATAAGACTGCATAATACATTTACTACATAGGTATTCCATTTACTTCAATATGCCATGCTGTCTGCTGGCAGCATTGGACAGGGTGGTGCAAGAAGAGAGCCCCAAGAGTAATTTTTGCCCTGGATCAACTCTTTGCAGGGCTAGTGATACCCATAAACTTCTGGAACACATCCCAGGAATGTTTGCAGATCCACAACTCTTCTAAGGTTCTGGAAGCATATACAACTTTTTTCGTATTTCAGCTGGCATCGGGCTGTTTATCAGCTTGTTTTGTAATTTGGTTAGACTGTTAGCCTGATTGATTTAATTTTTATGCTTATCTAGTATCGATTGTTTACTTCTCGGAGTGGACAGGGAAGAGGCCAATGAGTGTTTTCAGATAAAGAACGAACTCAAGTCTCTTGCCATCGGTCAAGTCGTGAGCAACCCTGGAAGGAAAACCTAATAAACAGAAGTCTGGATGCAAGGAGGCTCCTGCTGTTTTCTTGCAAAACACTGCTTCTTCCAACAGCTTCTTTAACTCTTAAACAGGTTGGGCTGGGAGGCTCTCCTGTATTTATTTAGCAAGCTTCAAAATCATCAATAAACCAAAGCCCAAGGGAAAGGGGAAGATGGGGTCTTGCTAATGACGTTTGTCCATGGCGAAGCAAAGAAATTTTTCATTTTATCTATCGGGCTGTCAATAAATATTCATAGGTCTATTAACTGGAGCCCAGAGAGTTTGGGAATATCTGACTTCTCATAATTCAAGGTTCTTATCCCCTCTTCACCCCATACATTGTGAATCTGTCCCTAATCAAAGTACCCGCTTTCCCAAACACCACCTTTTAGAGAATGTTATTACAGTCAAAATAAACTCAGACAGGCACTGATGCATGCTTATAGCCGTGAATGTGTTTTTTTCCCTTCCAGCAGAAAGCTGTCTTTGGTCATGCTGTATTGCCTGGATTATGAGGGTAATCTTCACAAATGCCGCATGTCTCAACTGGAGACTGCTTCTTGTTTCTCACTCTCTCCTGTATTTAGTTTTTTTATATATACAAGAAGTACACTAAAGGGACAAGGATTCTTTTCGCATGCTCTCATTTTGTAGTTAAACTTTTTTACTACTGCAACTTTAGAAATGTGTAGCTGCCAAACAAACAAAAAGAGAAAGACAACACAAAATGTGCATAGAAAGGGGAAAAGAGCAGGCTCCTGTCAATCTTACGGATGGCCATAAGACTGGGAGAATTACCATATATACTCGTGTATCAGCTGACTTTTTCAGCACATTTTTTATGCTGAAAAAGCCCCCCTTGGCTTATACTCAAGTTGGCTTATACTTGAGTATATACAGGTCAACTTATACTCGAGTATATATTGGCAAAGTCTTCTCAAGATACATTGGTCGTTATTCCAGGTCAGTTTACAGAGCTAGTTTATTGTTTTTCTTTGAAATAAAGATTCAAAAACATTTAACCTACTGATGCCTCAATTAATGTAATTGTATTGGTATCTATTTTTATTTTTGAAATTTACCAGTAGCTGCTGCATTTCCCACCCTAGGCTTACACTCAAGTCAATAAGTTTTCCCAGTTTTTTGTGATAAAATTAGGTGCCTTGGATTATATTCGGGTTGGCTTATACTCGAGGATATAGGTACTTTATCATTGGACCTTGTGTTTCTATACTTTGTTTATATGCCAAGGTTGTGTGATCTGTAATCACAGTGATGTTATCACAACCCTGGTGATGTGGAGATACACTGGTATGTTGCTTCTTCCTAAATTCCTGTTCACCCGGGATTATTAACTAAGGCTCATTCCGCACATGCAGAATAATGCACTTTCAAACTGCTTTCAGTGCTCTTTGAAGCTGTGCGGAATAGCAAAATCCACTTGCAAACAGTTGTGAAAGTGGTTTGAAAACGCATTATTTTGCATGTGCGGAAGGGGCCTAAAAAGTTGATCTTTTAACTATACTTCAGCCTGGGAACTGTGTTTTAAGATGTCTTTGGCTTGTTTCTATGATGTATGTTTTTATCCCAGCCTGGGGTTTATTTCATGCTGGATTTTAATTATGACTTTGGGCAGGTTCCTTGAGAGGCAGCATTAAAAAATGTTCTAAATAAATAAATAATAAAACAATTTTATCAGGTGGAAAGTTTAACAAAACCACCTTCTTCTTTGTCCTCTCCATCATCTATTCCAATGGTGTCAGGAAGATAACCAGGATGCTCTGTCACCTGCTGGTCTGCCTTGCTTCCTCCACTCAGGTGGCGATCATGCCAGCCAGATGTTCAACACATCACTCAGCATCATCCAAGCAGTTCGACTGCAGCATGAGCGCATAGTGTGCAGGCACACAGCTGTTCGACACAGTGCTGAAGTTGGACGTTGAGCAAGACTGAGGGAATTTGGTGAAAGAGTTCACCTCACCTGTAAACAAGACATCTGATTATGGAGAGTTGGACTTGCTAACATTTTTGCATCAAAGCTCTCAGCATCTCTGGTGGCCATAACTATGGTTAGGAAGTGAGAGAGCCACAATCCCTCAAAGTATGTGCCTCCCATAGTTGCCCCCAGTGGTGGTTGTCATTACTTCCCCAAAGCAATGTGGAAAAAATAGTTACTGCTGGAAAAAAAACCATATTGTGGCTATTTTTTTGCAAAAGCATCACGATATATTTGAGGAACATTCTGTTCATCTGAGATCTCTCGGAGTTCAAAGACAGTTATTCCAGCACACTCCAGATGCAACTGCAGAGAGATGTGAGATTTCGCTACACTTCAAAGACCTGCATCTTCCTGTGACTGTGAGGTTAAGGGGCTGGCGAGAATCATGCAACTTTCATGAATCATTGCCACAGATCTGATCAAATATATTTTAAGTTTTCAACATGTTTACTTAGAAAAAGGTCCTCTCTCTCCCCCCTTTAGCAGTAATTTTGATGGAAGCTGAGGTACTATTAGATATGCTAAATGGGCTAAATGAAAGTCCTTTTGTCGTAGCGGTGGAGGCAAATAACTTTTTTTTTCTAAAGGTACCTGCTCTGGGGAAGGCAAGCTCAAGTATTTCAGCAAGATATCCTCAGAGCCGTAAAGGCCCTGGCCCAGGTCGAGGCCAGCCGCATCATTGAAGGCCTGGGGGTCTGCAGCAAATCTGCCACTGGTAAATGCAGCGGCCTATTTGAGGCATAAGGGGTGATGCAGTCCCGCAGGTATGAGGGTCCCATGCCGCGTAAGGCCGTAAAGGTCATAACCAACACCTTAGTGTGTCCTAGAGATGGGCAGGTGCCTTATAAAAGTGGACCAAATGGGGATTAATGTGTTTTAGACAGATCCGATTGATAGCATTTAAAATTACAACAAGTTTAAGAAGTAAATTCAAAATGCTCACTGCATAGGTAAACACAGATCCTTTGTGCATGCAGAACTTACCTCGAGGCTGTTTGCTCCACACTGGGGTTTTGCCATATTTCCCCCCCCCCTCCCATTTTGCCATATTTCCCCCCCCCTCCTTCTGATATGAGTTGCCATTTTGCCTGTCCCCTTCCCTTGCTTCCTTATTGATTCTGCAACCTCCAATGGGGAGAGGAGAGTGTTTATTTACATGATTTTCATAATGTCAATAAAATTTGTAAAAGCTCCACCATTCCTCCTGAAATGCTGGCTGGAGATGTGGGTAGAACTGGGTGAGTGAAGTGGGTGAGTGAAGATTGGTGAAGACTGGGAAAGCCCATAGGAAGCTTTACAAATGCTGATTCCCTTCACTCTCCCTACAGAGGGAGACAAAAAGTCACACTTCAGCCCATTTTGGAAACTGTGCAGAGAGTTTGATCTGAAGCTCAGTGAACTCAGTGAAGGGAAATATGTGCATAATTGAGAATCCAGCCTGGAAGGAATGTATGCTGAATGCAAAGAAGACCACAAGTGTATAAATGGCCACAGACTGAGCAAACAAAAAAGAAATAGGAATAAGTGCATATCCTTTTCCCTTGGCATATACTTATCTACAAGTATGACAATAAGATCTAGAACAGTGGTTCTCAACCTGGGGGTCGGGGTCGCCTAAGACTCTGTACATCAGTGTTCTCCATCTGTAAAATGGATACATGTTAGGGTTGAGGGTCATCACAACATGAGGAACTGCATTAAAGGGTTGCGGCACTAGGAAGGTTGAGAACCACTGATCTAGACTATCTAATTCGTAAAACTGTAATAATTGAAGCTCACTCATTATGCTGCTTCCCATAGAAATCATCCCTTGGTTTCTCAGGACCATGTGTTCATGATGGTCCCCTTGAGCTAAGATGAACTACTTCCTCCTCCTGAATGTGCATAAAATGGCATTGTGGGTAGAGGTGTAGCCCTTCCTGCTCGGTAACCTAATTCGCAAAATAATACACCAGACAACAAAATTGGTGTGGTTAATAAAAAACTGTCCATAGCCAAATAATTTATTAACAGAAAGCACAGGAAAGCAAATTGGCGCAGCATGGGGAGGTGATCCAAGCATCTGGGCAGCCCGAGTGCTGTCCCCCTGAAGATAGCCAATTCCTCCAGCCCGCCTGCTGGAGGAACGTAACCAAGCGGAGGGTTGAAGTGAGACATTCCGGACTGGTGAAGTGGCCATGACTGGAGCCTCTTCTCCATCCCCTGCTAGGGGTGCAAGCTCTTTAGCCCCCTGCGGAGCATTCCAACCGTGGGCTTGCTCCACCCCTGCCTCTTAAGGAGGTGTAATAACAGGGGAGCTCCCCCAGCTCCCCTTGCCAGCGGATCACCCCCCATGTGCAACCCGCGAGCGGCTATGACAATAAGAATGAAACTAACAATCTCTAAAATACAGGGATCGGGTGGGTGGGAAAAATCCTTCACCATCTGGAGCGGAGTGGGCCCAGGACCACGAGGCAGGGCCTTTTATAGGCTCTGCCTCTGGCCCACTCTGTCATGCTATAGGATTTTTTGATATAGCAAATAGGAGTTGCATTTTGGATCTGGACTGAGATTCCATCAGAATGCTAGATGGATGGCCGTAGGCCAAGCACATTTAGTTGAAGCTAAAATGGGATTACCTTGTGCAGGTGACCCCAAGATCCTTAAAGGAAAGGTGAGAGAGGCAAATGAAATGAATGATAACATTGTATGTGATATAGGTTGCTTTAAAACTTAAATGGAATCAATGATAACATTGAATGTTTAAAAGTACTATTTTAAAGCTTCAATTCTGATTGCAATTTGATGGTGCAAATCTTGTTGCAAACCATTGGGAGTGCCTATAAAATAGTTAGGAGATAGATTTTTTGAAAAGAATGGATAAAACGAACAAATGCAGGAACAATGAGAGTGTCTCTTGAGCAAGCCCTCTTATTACAAATTGATTATTCTCTGATCTTCCTCATATATTAATGATCCCCTAATTATGTTAATGGGGAATCTTTGGGGTTCAATTAATGTACTTTCCTAGGTGTGTTTATTGTGGAAATTAGGCTGGCTCAGGCTTCAAGGAAATAACTTCTAAGAGTTCGGAAGGAAAGAGAAAAAAATAGACTTTCTTATGTTAAAGCCCCAGGATATTTTGAAGGAGAACAATTCATAGTGAGAAGCTTTGTCTGTATGTTCTCCAAAGTTTTCAGCAATTCAGTAGAATTTCAGCCGCTGTCTGCCAACCGGCATCAGGGAGTCTTCTAAAGAATTCTTCCTCTGTGTAATTTCTCACATTCTATGCAAGTTTCTTAAATAAAGGTTATTATTGTAAGGAACTAAAGCACTTCACATAGCAGGAATCACGTGGGGCGGCAGGCAGCAGAAAGTGAAGATGCTCTCTGGGTGAATTCGCCTGACTTGGAAGCAGCAGATGGTATATCTGAGGCCGTTTCTGCACGGCCACGCTCGGGGGTGCATCAGCGTATACAACGCTGCTGCACCCCCCCCCAGACCATTAGCACGAACGGTCCCAGTAGGGGCAGGGAAGAAGGCGCAGCGCTGCACCGTCGCCCGAACGACGTACCTTCCCTCTGACCTTCCAGCGCGGCCCCCAGGCCAGGGGACACACCCGGCGGCCTTGCGTGACAGCTCTGGAGTTGCAGGGCGATTGATCCCAGGCCTGAACGATACCCGGAAAAGCCAGAGGGAAGGTGAGTCATTTGGGGAAGGCGCCTTCCAGCCCCTGCCATTCGCACAGCAGTGGCTGGAAGCTGCTGTTTTCAGAAAACCTCGCTCGGGGAGTGAGGTTGGGAAACAGTGGCTTCGCACCGCTGGGGGGGAGTGAGGGCGGCGTTGCTGCGATGCAGCAGCGCCCCCCATATGAACAGCTCCCTAGGGATGGAGTTTTTGCCGTCTCTAGGGTGCTGTTATTGGCCCGTGCAGAAAGGGCCTATGGAACAAATCACATTGAGTAGGCTCAGTAACCTCACATGATGTATCTAGTTAACTGGGCCCAGATGTCGAGAACTTTTTGGGGAACCTCTGCTTAGAATGCAGGGCTTCTTACAAAAGAAGCCCCATGCTACATGAAGCAATTCTAAAAGCTTATAAAAACATTAGGAGTGGTCAGTGAGACAGGGCAACCCTGAACAGCTGTAGTTTAGAAGGAAATGAGAAAGCTCAAGTGGTTGCTAGACTTGCTTTGGGGTTTCACCCAAAACATCAATTTAGGTCCAGATTAGAGTACAGCAGCACCTTAAAGACCAACAAAATGTTCAGAGTACACGTTTTTGGAAGCCAAAACTCCCTACATCAGATGCCGGTATCATGAAGGGAGTTTTGACTTTTTAAAGATTATACCCTCAAAATCTGGAGGCCCTTGATAGTCTCAAATCCTGATGAATTTGGAAGGAAACTAAAAATTCCAACAGCACAATTTTGTGCAGGAGAAAGGGGAGAAGTCCATATCCATTCCTAGTGTGCACAGGTATTACTCTTGGTCCTTACATTTCTCTCCTCCATTCCCCTCCCTCCTCTTTCACCCAGGATGGGTGGACTTTGACCAGATGATGGGCCCTCTCCCTCACCTTCCCCCAGAGTGGTGGGCTTTGACCAGATGATGGGATCTTTTCCCCTATCCCCTCCCTTCCCCCTAGGGTGGGTGGCCCTCCACCAGATTTCAGGTAGCCAGCTCAAGGTTGACTCAGCCTTCCAACTGTCTACACCTGGTAAAACGAGTACCCAGCTTGCTGGGGGTAAAGTGTAGACCACTGAGAAAGGCAATGGCTAACTACCCCATAGATATAGTTTGCTGAGTTGTGATATGACGTCAACCAGGAGTCAGTAATGACCCAGTGTTTGCACGGGAGGACTACTTTTACATTTAATCCTAGCTCCCTCTTGGCTTAGTCTCTGGAAAAAAAACTCTTCTAGGTAACAGAAGGAATGACATGAAACTAGGGCCCCTTCTGCACACGCAAAATAATGCATTTTCAAACCACTTTCACAACTGTTTGCAAGTGGATTTTGCTATTCCGCACAGCTTCACTGAAAGCAATTTGAAAGTGCATTATTCTGCATGTGCGGAATGAGCCTAGTATTTGTTGAGGCATACTAGTATTGGAATGATTGTTCATGAGTTGAATCTTGGGCCCCTTCCGCACACGCAAAATAATGCATTTTCAAACCACTTTCACAACTGTTTGCAAGTGGATTTTGCCATTCCGCACAGCTTCAAAGAGCATTGAAAGCAGTTTGAAAGTGCATTATTCTGCATGTGCGGAATGAGCCTTGGATTCCCAAACCAATCATGATTTTGCATAATGTCTCAACCAAGCCTATCTGTTTCTTCCAGGGGTTCTTCTTGTGATCTGCTTGTTCTTCCAAAATAGATACTGTTGAAGTGATGAATGGGTACCATTAACAGTTCCTATTTTATCATGTCTTAAGACCGTACCTGGCAGAAGTGTCTTGCCTCACGCCTTTATCTTTGGCCCATCATCTCTTTATCTGTAGCTTTTACTTGCACTTGACCTGAGACACCGTGTGCTAAATATAAGATGCTTATTCATAATATACCAGCACTGTCGACTTGGGGCTGGACTTTGCTTGTTTCCAAAAGCGAACCAGGCTGTGCCTTCAGGGGCTTGTGGTGTTCACTTGTCTATCTTTCCTTGAGAGAGAGAGAGAGAGAGAGAGAGAGAGAGAGAGAGATGTGATTCCTCCCCAGTCAAGCATATATTTCTACAGCCCTCTTTTGCAGTTGATGCAAAATCATTTTGTGCTGTACAAGTGTTTTACATCAGACTACTTTCGAGGTTGGCTGAATTTCCACTAGCCCCATTCTCCAGAGGGTGGAGGACAGTCACAGTTACAAGTGAATCATGCCTGAAAGCTCAGGTCATGGCTTTTACTTACCCACTGGAATCAAATAAAATCAGTGATGGCAAGGGCTTGGGATCCATTGGCACCCTTGGGCAGAGTATCAAAATTTGATTGTGAGGTTTATTTATTCATTTTTAAAAGTACTTATATCCCTCCTTTCTGTAGCCATAATCAAGTGCAATAAAATACAATAAAACCAAGAACAATAAAAGAAGAAGAAGAAGAGTTTGGATTGATATCCCCCCTTTCTCTCCTGCAGGAGACTCAAAGGGGCTTACAATCTCCTTGCCCTTCCCTCGGCTACAATGTAAACAATTCTGTGGAGGTAGGTGGGGCTTATAGAGCTCTCTAGAGAAGCCAGTGACTAGCCTGTTGGGTCACCCAGCTGGCGTGTGTGGGAGTGTACAGGCTAATCTGAATTCCCCAGATAAGCCTCCACAGCTTAGGCGGTAGAGCTGGGAATCAAACCCGGTTCCTCCAGATTAGATACATGAGCTCTTAACCTCCTATGCCCCTGCTGCTCCTTCCTACTAAAACCAAATAGAATACAATCAAATACACTAAAATCATATTATACCATTGAAATAGGTCGCTAATACACACTGAAAGAACCTAAATCTCTTTCTGCTTGCTAAAATCCAGATATTAAAAACTGTTCTAAATTAAAAATGTCATCACCTGATGACATAAGGAGAACAAGGAAGGAGCACTCCGGGCTTCAGTAGGAAGAGTGTTCCAAAATCTGGGTGTCACCCCTAAGAAGGCTCTCTCCCGAGTCCTTATCAGATGTATAGATGGGGTGGAAAGCAAGGTGCCAGCAGGTAAAAGGGTTTATACCTGGGGAAACAAAGGCTTGTTCTGCGACATGCAAGTAGCTAATGCAAATTTCTAAACTGCTTTCAGTGCTCTTTTGAAGTTGTAAAGGAATTACAAAATCCAATTTTGCAAACAGCTGTGAAAGCGTGTCTTGAAAATGCATTATTTTATGTGCGAAGGCCAAAGAACAGGAATGGGAAGCAACAGCATGCAGAGAAGATGGAATGAAGTAACTCAGAGAGTAAAATATATCATGTCATTTTGTGTTCGCTGGACATGCTTCTATGCACAGCACTCACAGAGCAGTTTAGCCCTCATTTGGAGTCATCATCATTGCTGGATCACAAATGAGTTATGTCAGTTGTAGCTACACTCCCAAATAGCTGGATTTGGGGAATATTGGATATCTGAGTTACTGACCTCCCCATTTTTCTTGAGCACACAGTAAAATCCATAACGTGAATAAGTTTGTGACTGTACTGTAGCCAATGGCGTGCTGGTCTTACCTTGGTTTCAGAAAATCTAGGAAACAATGCTGTTTAGATAAAAGGAACTTTAGAGAAAAGATCTCTCTGTCCCTCCCTCCGCTACCCCTGTCTGTGAAGTGCCATTTAGTCATTTCTGACTTATGGTGACCCTATGAAGCAATGTCCTCCAAAACACCCTACTATTAGCAGTCTTGCTCAGGTCTTGCAAGCTGAGGACCATGACTTGCTTTATAAGGTCAATCCATCTCATGGTGGATCTGCCTCTTTTTCGGCTGCCTTGAACATTTCCTATCATTATTGTCTTTTCCAGTGACTCTTGTCTTCTTATGTGACCAAAGTACGATAGCCTCAGTTTAGTCATTTTAGTTTCCAGGGATATTTCAGGTTTAATTTGGTCTAGAACCCACTTATCTGTCTTTGTGGTGGTCCATGGTATCTGTCAACACTCTTCCAACACCACATTTCAAAGGAATCCAAATTCTTAAGTAGTGGTGTAGTGGTTAAGAGCAGTTGTACTCTAATCTGGAGGAACCGGATTTGATTCCCTGCTCTGCTGCCTGAACTGTGGAAGCTTATCTGGTGAATTCAGATTAGCCTGTACACTCCAACACACACCAGCTGGGTGACCTTGGGCTAGTCGCAGTTCTTCTGAGCTCTCTCAGCCCCACCGACATCACTGGGTGTTTGTTGTGAAAGGGGAAAGGAGTTTGTAAGCCTCTTTGGGTCTCCTTGCAGGAGAGAAAGGGGGGGATATAAATCCAACTCTTCCTCTTCTTAAATAGATCTGCAAGAGTTAAAAATGTACCATGTTCCGCAAAACGCAAACTCCAACTGTCATAGCAAAAGAGTAGAATTACAGTAAAGAAATAATTACATGTAAAGAATTGTTAAAGAAAAAGAACATTATGTAATGAACTCAGATGAAACAAAATTATATTTGAGAGACAGAAGAAAAGAATGTAGTTCAATAATAAATTTTGCAGAAAAAAGGAGTCTAAACCCTGCAGAGATTCTTTGACTATGCCCCAGCCCCACTTGCTTTCATTGCATTATTTACTGCAGGTGATCTTTAGCACAAGTGGGGGGACGACAAATGAAAAACATAATTTTTTTTATAAACACAAAAGGATATGTGGGCTTGAAGGTCTGTTGGGCCTTGTGAATTGAAAAGATCAAGGCATAATTATTCTGCAAGAAAAACTGGAGCTCTGCTTTTGATTTGGAAAAAAAACTTGGCAGCTGATCTATAAAGCCCTGGTAAACAACCAGTATTTAATGGGGCATATTTTGAAATTAGCAGTTACTAAAAGGTTGGCGATGTTCACAGCGCCGGCTCTGCCCAAACAACATGTGACGCATCTAAGGATAGGTCCTCTTGGCCACCAGTTCCCTATACCCTGTTCACAGTGTCAGAAAATTGATTGTCAGAACTCAAGAGTTCATTATATGGATAAAATGCATCCTGACCTAACAGAATTGTCCATTGCATGTAGTCGTACTTCTCCCCAAAGCTTTCTTTGCCTTGTTACCTTTATGAAACCCTGGGAAGGGAATGCTGGTAGGAAGGTGTTGATGGCTGCTGCTGCTTGACTCTTGGGGTCATCATGGTGGTTCATTGCACTGATGGTGGTCCCCACCAATTTTAGAACATAAGAACATAAGAACAAGCCTGCTGGATCAGACCAGAGTCCACCTAGTCCAGCACTCTGCTACTCGCAGTGGCCCACCAGGTGCCCTTGGGAGCTCACATGCAGGAGGTGAGAGCAATGGCCTTCTGCTGGTGCTGCTCCCGAGCACCTGGTCTGCTAAGGCATTTGCAACCTCAGATCAAAGAGGATCAAGATTGGTAGCCAGAGATCGACTTCTCCTCCATAAATCTACCCAAGCCCCCTTTAAAGCTATCCAGGTTAGTGGGCATCACCACCTGTGGCAGCATATTCCAAACACCAATCACACATTCCGTGAAGAAGTGTTTCCTTTTATTAGTCCTAATTCTTCCCCCCAGCATTTTCAATGTATGCCCCCTGGTTCTAGTATTGTGAGAAAGAGAGAAATTTTTTTCTCTGTCAACATTTTTTATCCCATGCATAATTTTATAGACTTCAATCATATCCCCCCTCAGACGTCTCCTCTCCAAACTAAAGAGTCCCAAACACTGCAGCCTCATAAGGAAGGTACTCCAGTCTCTCAAGCATCCTCGTCCCTATGTTACATCATCAGCAAAGGACTGCTTCCTTCTGTGGCCAGTGAACAAGAATGAGACAAAAGCTACTGTACTGTCAAATAGCATAGCAGACTTTCTAAGTGGGTCCTGTTATTAACCCTGGTGTGATGGTAGTCAGTGGTGAGTGCTTGTAACTGCCTGAATACTCAGAATCCACAACCATTATTCTATGATTACACAAAAATCCCCAGGCGGCCATCTTGTATTTCATTCTCCACTTCACTGTAGCCCTTTTTAGATAGTACAGCCATACATACCAGGAGCCAACCAATAGGACCTTACTCCTCATGATTCTCCTGATATGCACAGTCTCTATTTCTTGTGAATAAGACAACACAGATTTTCTCTTCACGTACAGCTCTGGATTTGTGCATCATGTATCAAAGATGTACATACATAGGAAATCTGTGTATTGCCCTATCCACACAAAATGGTGACCATGTGTATCAGAAGAATCATGGGGGACATGTACTGCTATTGGATCTGGTACACATTATTGTAACAGCTGGAAAGTCCTGACCGTTGAACTCCATGTTTGTTCGTTTGCAAGATCTGCTTTTAATGGTACTGTCTGAAAGTTACCCTTGAAAGTAGTAGCTGGATTGGCACAATCGTATTGATTGAACTGGTTAAAATATTAAAGAAGATGAAAAGTTAGTTTTTATACCCAGCTTTTCTCTACTGGTAAGGAGTCTCAAAGCAGCTTACAATCGCCTTCCCTTCCTCTCCCACAATAGGTACCTTATGAGGTAGGTGTGACTGAGAGAGTTCTGAGAGAACTGTGACAGGCCCAAGGTCACCCAGCAAGCTTCACATAGAGGAACAAGGAAACAAATCCAGTTCACCCAATAAGAGTCCCAATCAAACCCAGTTCTCCGGATTAGAGTCTACTGCTCTTAACCACTACACCATGCAGGCTCTCTGAACAACTGACAAATAAGATGATTGGTACTGAACAGGAAAAATCTGATAGAAAATAAGTTAAAGAGTGCACCCTGGATTGCAGAGCAACTTGTTCCAATCACTGTATGAAATCTTGCCCTGAATCCTCATTGTAACATCAGCATCCAACGACTATGGCAATTGTCTTGTGAAATTGGAGTCGGCACTAGTCGCACATCAAAGAAGTCATAGACTAGGTTACATTAACTCCTCCTCCTCCTCCTCCTCCTCATCATCATCATCAGCAGCAGCACCACCACCAACACCACCAACACCACCACCAGCAGCAGCAGCAGCAGCAGCAGCACCAAACCATTATGTTAAGTAGCATATCGGGCAACATCCGCTCTCCAGCATTTCTGGTCTTGGGCGAGTGTTTCGGCCTCTTCCCATGCAATATTCACTGCCTTCGGGGCCTGTTCCTCATGGGCCCCTGCAGTGACTGTACACTGGCATATATGATGCCGGTGTGACCCCGGGGCCATTTGCACATTGAGGTGCGAGCGGCCCCAGAGTGGCCAGAGCCAAAGCTGGAGCTCTGCAGGAACAAGGAGACATGCCCACGCTGCCCTCTGACCCCTGGGGGTCGAAGGGCAGCGGTGGGTGTGTCTCCATCACTGTGGAGCTCCACAGGGAGAGAAGGTAAGTGTGGGGAAAGCAGGAGACATCTAAATGCGGCGCCTCCAACCTGGTGCCGTTTGCATGGTGCCAGCTGGGAATGCTGTTTCCCAAAAGCCTCACTCATTGAGCAAGACAGAAAAACAACATTGCCCCACCAATTTTTGGGGGAAAGCACAGTGCTGTTTCAATGCAGAGGCGGTGTATGACCAGCATTCCTGGAACAGTGTTTTTACCATTCCAGGGGTGCTGTTTTTGGCCCATGCGGAGTGGGCAAAGGCCTTGCTCAAATGTTCTCCTTCAGGTGTTTCGGGGGCATCTTCGCTGTCACTTGACATCAGGAGGTATCCACTTCATTGCCATCTTTGGAATCTGACCATTTTCCATGTGAAGGATGTGGCCAGCCAGTCGAAGACTTCTATGTGCAACAATGGTATGGAGTTTGTACATGCTGCTCCTTTGGAGCACCTCTTCATTGGTGATGTGGTCATAATATTGGATCTTCAGGATTCAGCATAGCCAATTCTGTTGGAAGACATTGAGCCTGTTGTTGATACTTGTTGATGCCTTCCAGGTCTCTCTAATATAAATGGCTGTAAGGTTGCCAGGTACCTCATTAAGGTTGCCAGGTTCCCCTACCCACTGGTGAGGAATGGGAGATTGGTGGCCAGATCCAGATGAAAAAACTCCTGGTGATCTGGGGATAGAGTGTGAGGAGGACCAGTATCTCAGTTGGTCACAATGCCACAGGGCTCACCCTCCTCAGTATCCATTTTCTCCAGGGATCTGATTTCTATAGTCTGAAGATGAACTGTAATTCTGGAGGATCTCCAGGTTTTACCTGGGGGCTGACATCTCTAAGCCCAAACATATTTTTTGGGACCCATGCAAAACACAAGCCATAGTTCCATCCTTGCAAACCATTTCACAAGCCTCATTTTTTTTCTATTTTCATTCTTATTTTGTGTTTCTCTGGCCCTTTCCGCACTATGGAAAGGGCGCCCCTGCACCAGCAGGAATCCTGCCGGTGGAGGGGTGGGGGCCATTCGCATGGGAGCGTGCGAGCAGCCCCCACAGAGGCTGGCACGGGAGAGGCGGCTCCGCATGGAGCCACCTCTTCCCTGTCCCCCCCACACTCACCTCGTCGTCCTGCTTCGCCCTGCTGGACTACTAAGACCCGCCCATGCTGCCCTCCGACCTCCAGGGGTCAGAGGACAGCAAGGGAGGGTCTCAGCAGTCTGGTAGAGCGACGCAGGTGATGAGGTGGGGGGGGCGGGGAAAACAGTGTGTTCCTGGCAGTGCCGTTTGCACCGCGCCGGCGGGAACACGCTGTTTTTCAAAAAACCTCCCTCCAGGAGGTAGGTTTTTTGGGGTGGCCTGACGCCGCTCTGGGGGAGGTGGAGGGAAGCCAGGTCGGCGCTGCTGCATTTCAGCAGTGCTGCCTGTGCGAATGTGACCTTATGGGGACAGCATTTTGCCGTCCCTAATAGGCGTCGATGATATTTGAAACGATCAGAGAACTTGGCCTCTGTTTCTGAAATTACAACTTCACTGAGGCTTTTCTAGCATGTCCCCGAACACCCCTCCATGTTCCCAAACACCATTCCATGTTCACCAATACCCATCCATGTTCCCAAACACACCTCCAATTTTAGTTTGAGCATCCAATCTGACAAAGAGTCCTGCAGAACATTTTGACAGCGTTACAACGTCTTAGTGGGTCTGAAGGTATTATCTTGTTTCGTTTTTGCTTTAATCTGTGGGATCAAGACCGCGGGAAACATTTTCTGAATAGATGAATTCACTTTAAAAGTATTTTTTATTGCAATGTCATACATTGCCTCTGAAAGTCAATTTCTCTTGCAAATTCACGCTCAATAGAAACAACAGCTGGAAGACTTAACCCTTTTTACTGCATGCAGTTTATGACGAGTGTTAGCCTGCTGATTTTTTTCCAGTTTCTGCCGCCATAATTGCCACCACAGCAAAGATCCACGAGGCTATGCGCGCTTCGCTCAAAATGAGCTGTAACTTATTCTTAAATCCCATATAATAAGATATGCGGTGGCAGCTTTTCAAAAATCCTTCTTTATATACACAAGCATGTTTTCTCTGTTCTAGAGAAGGGGACAGACTGAGCCAGCAGCCTTTTCCGAATGTCACTTGTGGTTCTCCATGGTACTTCTCGTGGGATCAAATGGATCCTAATATAGAAATATATCATAGAAGCAGAGACTAAAGCCCTTTCCGCACGGGGCCATGCGGACGCCCCTGCACCAGCAGGAATTCTCCCAGTGCAGGGGTGGGGGCCATTTACACAGAAGCGTGTGAGCAGCCCCCACAGAGGCCGGCGCAGGAGAGGCGGCTCTGCATGGAGCCGCCTCTTCCCCGTCCCTCTCCCACTCACCTTGTCACCTTCGTTGCCCTGCTGGCCTCCGTAGACCCGCCCACGCTGCCCTCCGACCTCCAGGGGTCGGAGGCCAGCGAGGGAGGGACTTAGGAGGCCAGCAGGACGACGACAGCGAGAGGTAAGTGGGAGCGGGAAGGGGAAACAGCGTGTTCCTCCAGGGGTCGGAGGACAGCAAGGGAGAGTCTTTGGAGGCCAGCAGGGCGATGAAGGCGATGAGGTGAGTGGGAGAGGGACGGGGAAAACAGCGCATTCCTGGCGGTGCCATTCGCACCGCGCCTGACGCCACCCTGCGGGAGGGGGAGGGGAGCCAGGTCGGCGCTGCTGCATTTTCGCAGCGCTGCCTGTGTGAATGGCTCCCTGGGGACAGCGTTTTTGCCATCCCCAGGGCACCGTTTATGGCCCGTGCGGAAAGGGCCTAAGGCTGATTATACTTTGTCCTGCTCTGTCCTGAGGGGGTGGGACGTGAAGGGAGATTCTCGTCAGGACAGAGCTTCTGTTTTGGATACCTCTTGCCCCCTTTCATGCTCACTGTGTGACAGATCCCATATCTTTGCTGTTTGTGAGAGTGGTCAAAGAGCGACCTTTTCCCCTGCTTTGCAGGGATAATGAAACACATGACCAAATATCCTTTAGCTTAATCCACAATTTAGCATCACTTTTAAACTTCATGGGAATGGGATTTTCGTGTGGGCCCATCAGATCTTTCCATGCTTGAGCTCTGGGCCCAACTATGGTTGCCAAGCAACAGGCGAGAGGGTTGTGGGTGGGGCCACGGGGGTACAATGTTGTGGGTAGTGCCATGCCACTTCTGTATCCCCAGGCCTCACTTGGAGGTTGACAACCCTAGGCCCAACAGACAGGACTTCTGTTGCAATGCCCGACCCAGTGTCAATCTGAGGACAACTTCTAATCCTATAACTGCAACCAACATCTAGAGAAGAGGCTATGTATTTTAATAGCCCATAAACCATTTGCCCCCTTTGGCTGGTACAAGCTATTTCTTCCATTTGTACACAAGTAAACTCAGCTGGAGAAGCTGAGTGAAATAATTATTTTACTCTATTTCAGATAATAACCAGATGTTGCTTTTGATCGACTTCAGCTTTCTGTGAGTCAATAAATTAATACCTTTGCTGAATAATTTGAAGGTAGAATATAATTTTAACTATAACCTTGTTCAAGGCCGTGCTTTTACATCATTCCAAAGTTCTAAATCCAATTTTAGGCAAAAGCAAGATTCAACTTGTTTAACCCTTAAAAAATTGCATTTTAAATTTTCATGTGCATTGATAATTCAGGAAAAAATGTAGGACTTTGAGAGGAAAATTCAACATTAAATATGAATTGTGAAATGCTGATTTTGCTACTGTCCTTCAAATTACCATCTTCCAGAGATTTGAGAAATATCTATCAGATTTAGAAAATTTAACTCAATGAAGAGTGCTAGAGGAGCAGCAGTGGCGTAGGAGGTTAAGAGCTCATGTATCTAATCTGGAGGAACCGGGTTTGATTCCCAGCTCTGCCACCTGAGCTGTGGAGGCCTATCTGGGGAATTCAGATTAGCCTGTGCACTTCAGATTAGCCTGTGCACTTTCACACACGCCAGCTGGGTGACCTTGGGCTAGTCACAACTCTCTTTCTCTGAGCTCAGCTCAGCCCACCTACCTACAGACGGTGTTGCTGGGAATTGTGACCGGGACAAGGAGATTGTCAGCCCCTTTGAGTCTCCTGCAGGAGAGAAAGGGGGGATTTAAATCCAAACTCTTCTTCTTCTTCTTCTTCTTCTTCTTCTTCTTCTTCTTCTTCTTCTTCTTCTTCTTCTTCTTCTTCTTCTTCTTCTTCTTCTTCTTCTTCTTCTTCTTCTTCTTCTTCTTCTTCTTCATCATCATCCCAATGTGCTAGAACAGCCATACTGATGCTACACAGTATTGGATCAAGTTGGTCAATGGGAATGCCACTTAATGCCTTGTCTCTGCCAGTGTGTTACATAGTGGCTAGACCTAGGCTCATATAGGCCCAACTAAGGCCCCCACTTCTCACACATTATATCTGGTCAGTCATTCTAATGCAGCATAACCTACAGTAAAGGAATGTTGTAAAATAAAAATGGAGGCGGCGAGAACCATGTATCTCCCCACACCCAGAGATCATTGGGGGAGGGGAAAGATGGATACATAATAAATAATTGAATAAAGACATTCAAATAGTGATGTGAAGAGGATAATGAAAAGGATCCCTCACATAATTTCTGTGGGCGCAAGGAGGGCAGGTGATTTTTATCCGTTGCCTGTGATTGTGCAAAATGCCTCCCCATGCTGCTCCAAGGGGCAGGAGACGTTCTCTTGCCAGGAATAGCTTGGGGAAAATCAGACCAAATTCACTCATCCTCTTCCACTTATTGAAATTCTAGGAAGGATCTAGGCTAATGTATTTGAGAAATGTGCAGAGCCCCCTGTGAGAAGAATGGATTGGGCCTCCAGTTTTAATTGTGATTGAGGAAAAAAGTAAAGCATTTGAAAATACTGCTTTATTGAAATAAAGGCTTCTGATCAATAATCTAGAGTTCCATATTGACTACAGTCTCAGAACCTGACACTCTGTAGACTGGAGATCAGTTGTAAAAGTGGGAGAATTTCAGGCCCCACCTGGAGGTCGCAATCTTATCAATACATAATCTCGGAGTTCGTTCATTAAGTAGCCATTGAGATACCTCTAAAAATGCTGCTTAGAAATTATGGAGCAATGACTCAAGTAATTTCCAGGCCTGCTCCACTCTGTGTCCAATCTACATCAAATGACTAAAACCTTGAGAGAATATTGAGCAAATCTGAGGGAGCTAAGTCGCAATTGTAATACATCATGGTCCTTTCCTCACACAACTTTTAGAATGTTTTTAGGCAGGAAATAAAAGGTTTCCTCCATGGAGTTCCACACTGTTTCCCCCCCTTTGGTTTTGGAAATGTCCAGCTTGAAAATGTTTCTTCTGAAACTCCTTTTATAATGATTCTTTTGTTTGAAACATTTTCAAGCTAACTTCTCTCTGTGCAATCACGTTTAAACCATTCTATCTTTCTCTCTGCTGTTTTCCATGCCTCTGTGCTCTAGCTCAACTTCCTCCTCGACACCAGATTTTTCTGTCTCTGAACTGATCCTTTCCCCTTTCCTCATCATCCATCATTTTGGGCTGTTTTTCTTTCTCCCCCCTCACATTTTCTCTTATGTGTGGGTAAATTCACATGAGTAAACTCCCAATTATATGTAGCAACAATTTTCTTCCTGCAATTTCTCTTATGCATGGGTTTTATTTGTGAGGAAACCCATGATTACTGCAGAAAACTCAAGACTCTATGAAACATTGTTTCTACAAGTAACCATAAATAGAGGGAGAGGGGAAACCCTCACAGAGACCATGAAACATTTGGAGAGGGTGGACGCGAACAGACATTGTAGTAAAGTGGGGGATCACAAAAATTCTGAAAATGTTTTAGGTGACTTGTTGGAAAGAGTCTATGGCCGTTTCCGCACAGCCCAAATACGACGCCTTAGGGACGGTAAAAATGCCGTCCCTAAGGCGCCGTTCGCACAGGTGGCGCTTCTGAAACACAGCAGCACCGACCTGGCTCCCCTCCACCTCCCCCAGAGCAGCGTCAGGCCACCCCCAAAAACCTCCCTCCTGGAGGGAGGTTTTTGGAAAACAGTGTGTTCCCGCCGGCACGGTGTGAACGGCAGGGGCGTACCTAGGCGAACTGGAGCCCTGGGCAAAACCTGAGTTTGATTCCCCCCCCCCCGCGGCCACCCTCTCCCACCGTGACCAAACAATGATTTTTTCCACCAGGTCGTTTCAAAGTCACCATCACATTATAGAACATCCCCCAACTCACAAATCTGAACATAGCAATGGGCCATGCCCCGCAGCTGAAATAATATTTGGAAAACATTTTCAAAATGCTTTCAAAATGTTTTATTACTGCTATGGAAACATTTTATGGTGTTGTATCCAGTCCCCCCAATTGGGGGAAACAGCATCACTTTCAATGTTATTTAAACTGGGGGGGGCCAGATTCTCCCTTTAAGGTGGATTTAAAAGGAGAATCTGGGCTCCCTAGTTTAAACAAGTGATATGAGTCCACCCCAAACAGCATCATTTTTGTGGTGTTTAAAGCTGGGGACCTCAGATTTCTCCCTTTAAATCCATGCCAAAGGGGTAGATTTAATAACAACAACAACAACAACTTAGCCTTTATTGGGCACTGAGAGAATAAAAAGAAAGAAGAAAACAAGCATTGGTGGGAAGGGAGTGAATTTAAAAGAGAATCTGGGGAAATTTAGGGGTGCCTGTTGTCCGGGGGGGTGCAATTATTAAGATAGCTTAGCTTTTAATTTCAGAGTATCTTCATTGAGACCCTACTGATGATACCAATCAGATTTGGTGAAGTCTGGTTCAGGAGGTCAAAAGTTATGGACCCTCAAAGGTCAATAGCCCCCCATCTCTATTAGCTCCCGGTATTGGAAACAATGGGGGGATGGGGAGCACTTTCCCGCTGAGGAGTCCATAACTTTGGACTCCCTAAACCAAACCTCCTCACACCAAGAGCCTGAATTGACTCTATCATCGAAGTGAGTCTCCAAAAAAATCCCTGAAATTTTAGGTGCTGCTAGCCTAAAATCTGCGCCCCCTGCGAGGCCAAAACAGGAAAAACTTACTGAAAATACAAAATCCCTCTGGAAGCCTGCTATTTTATTAAGCCCACCACTGGGTGGCTTGCCCAGGCAACTGCCCACTTTGCCCAATGTGGAGATGCAGCCTCCTGAGGTGAGCGGCACCACAGGGGAATGCGCTGTCTTTCCCGCATCCCCACTCACCTGGAAGTAGATCCTGCGTTTGCTCTACTGGACTGCCAGGAGACCCTCTCTCACTGTCCTCCTGACCCCTGGAGGTCAGAGGGGCCCAGTGTGGGCGGAGGCAGATGATGGTATCCCAGCAGAACTGTATTGCAGGATGTTTGTGAATGAGAGAGACTCGAGAAAGAGGCAGCTCCGCATCTGGACCCCTGCAGCTCGCACGGTCTGCGAGCGTATCGGGCCCCCCCTCCACCGGCCGGATTCCTGCCGGTGCAGGGACGCCCTTTCCACAGTGCAGAAAGGACCTATGTTAAAATGCCAGGTGAGCACACTGAAAGCATCTTAATGTGTGGGAGGGAAGGGGGAAGAAAAAATGAGCCTGTACGAAAAAATAGGGCTTGGATACAGCATTGTTGACCTTGTCAAAAACAGTGATCTTGAGAAGTCATATTTGTATAGCAAGACACTCTTTATTGTTTCTCCTCAAGATGAGACACCCATCTGTCAAGTTTAGTACAACCGTTAGAAAGGAAAATGCTTGCCAAAGCTTATTATTTGACATTCCGTTGACACAAAACCATTCTTGACTGGAGGGAATTCCATTGTTGCAGGGAAACAGAAGCACAAACTAGTGAAATGAGGCTTCAGCAACAAGCCTCACAACCAGATGGGGAAGAGATTCAAGAAATGTAATTCCCTGTCTTCATGTAAGCAGTATTCCTTTGGGGGTAAGGGGGGAGCTTCCCAGCAAATTCAAGAAGCTTACAGAAACTCGGTGAGTTTATTTTGGTTCCCCTTGAAATTCTCCAAATATTATGGCCAATTACCTAAAAGTAGTGCTTTGGGTAAATCTAGTGTTAATTTATGGAAACATTGCAGAAGAAAAGTCTGTAGTCTAGAGATCTGTTGCCATTCTGGGAAAACTCCAGGTCCTATCTGGAGGTTGTCAATCCCAGTTAGGAAGCAAGGTGATGGTTGCAAAATACAGCAAAACCAAAGACAAGGCTTGGGACATCCTCTTCAGCTGTCTGGAGACTCCTAACAAAGGCCCCTTCTGCACACGCAAAATAATGCATTTTCAAACCACTTTCACAACTGTTTGTAAGTGGATTTTGCCATTCCACACAGCTTCAAAGAGCACTGAAAGCAGTTTGAAAGTGCATTATTCTGCATGTGCGGAATGAGCCAATGTCAGGGGTTTCTGCTGAGGCACAGATAAATAAATAGGTAAATGGAGCATTCTTGTCCTTGTCTAGGGAAGATATCTTACCCGGACAGCTGACCTGGTTATGCTACTCCTTATTTAACCTCAGCTATGCACTACAACACTAAGCACAACTATCTGGGAATTGGCCTTGGCAGGCTACAGCCTGCCCCAAAGTGAAAGATGCATTCATTGAAAATGCTGCGGGGAAGAATTAGGACTAATAAAAGGAAACACTTCTTCACACAACGTGTGATTGGTGTTTGGAATATGCTGCCACAGGAGGTGGTGATGGCCACTAACCTGGATAGCTTTAAAAGGGGCTTGGACAGATTTATGGAGGAGAAGTCGATCTATGGCTACCAATCTTGATCCTCCTTGATCTGAGGTTGCAAATGCCTTAGCAGACCAGGTGTTCAGGAGCAGCAGCAGCAGAAGGCCATTGCTTTCACATGCTGCACGTGAGCTCCCAAAGGTACCTGGTGGGCCACTGCGAGTAGCAGAGTGCTAGACTAGATGGACTCTGGTCTGATCCAGCAGGCTAGTTCTTATGTTCTTATGCTAAATAAAGAGCATATATGGCATTGGTGAAGACTCATTATGGCCTTTCTCATCATACACTTCTTTCCCATGTGGATATTCATGCCAACAAAGCAAAACACTTTGCCTTAGCCAGACTACTGGACTCTAATGTGGAGGCCAATGTTTGTTTCTCCACTTCTTCACATGAAATGCATTCTGAACTCTCTCAGCCCCACTTCCGACTCACAAGGGGCCTGTTGGGGAGGGAAGGCAATTGTGAGCCCTTTTGAAACTCCTTTTGGTAGAGAAACGCAGAGTATAAAAACAAACTCTTCTTCTATTACTACTTTGACCTGGCAGACTGCCTCCCAGTTTCTGCAGGCTCCTTAAGGCCATACATAATTGGCTACATTCATCTCAGGGGTCACAAATTGTGCCATCCCAGTGGCGTAGGAGGTTAAGAGCTCGTGTATCTAATCTGGAGGAACCGGGTTTGATTCCCAGCTCTGCTGCCTGAGCTGTGGAGGTTTATCTGGGGAATTCAGATTAGCCTGTGCACTCCCACACACGCCAGCTGGGTGACCTTGGGCTAGTCACAGCTTCTCGGAGCTCTCTCAGCCCCACCCACCTCACAGGGTGTTTGTTGTGAGGGGGGAAGGGCAAGGAGATTGTAAGCCCCTTTGAGTCTCCTGCAGGAGAGAAAGGGGGGATATAAATCCAATCTCTTCTTCTTTTTCTTCTTCTCCCCAAAGTTAGATCTCTGAGAAGAAAGCTACATCCGTATTTAGACCCCTGATTGCTTAGGAATCTTTATGACTTCATGCTAGATACCTGTGAGGGTTCTAACAATAGGCAAAACCTTTTTTGTTTTCTGATGATGTAGTGCCTCTTGACTCATTTTGCTTTAAAAAAACAGCACATAAATCTAGACAGTCTATAATCTGAAGTGAAGTTTATAAAAAGAATCTAAGATTGCTGCATTTGTGTGGTTATCAAACAAGTGTTGCTGGATTGGTGCTATTGTCAGGGTAGTGATAAGGATGGGAAGTGGTTCTTTAAGCAGTGGCTTTCAAACTATGTTCCAAAGAACATAGCTTATCAGAAATTCATCAGACAAGCTTACCTGAAAGAGAACCACCCCCTCCCAAACCAAGATACATACTGCCCATCTTCTCTGGTGTTGTGCAGATGAAGATCTGGAGATATGTATTGGAGAATGAGGGACAAATTTAATGTTTCTGGCAACTATTTATTATTTTCAGAAATGTTGTGAGCATCCAATCACAAAATGGTGGCTCAGTGTGTGGAGCCAGTCACAAAATGACAACTCAGTAAATGGAACCAGTCACAAGATGATGACTCGGTGTGTGGAGCCAGTCACAAAACGGTGACTCTGTGTGTGGAGCCAGTTATAAAATGGTGGCTCAGTAAATGCAACTGTCACAAGATGACGACTCGGTGTGTGATTTCTGTCACAAAATGGTGACTCAGAGTATGAAGCCAGTCATAAAATGGTGGCTTAGTAAATGGAACCAGTCACAAAATGGGGGCTCAGTGTGTGGAGCTGCTCACAAAATGATGACTCAGTATAAGGACCCAATCACAAAGTGATGGTTTAATGTGTAGAACCATTCACAATAAGGTGGCAGTGTATGAAGCCAGTCACAAAATGGTGGCTCAGTAAATGCAACCAGTCACAAGATGATGACTTGGTGTGTGAAGCTAGTCACAAAATGGTGACTCAGTAAATGGAACCAGTCACAAAATGGGGGCTCTGTGTGTGAAGTCAGTCACAAAACGGTGACTCAGTGTATGAAGCCAGTTCATAAATGGAACCAGTCACAAAATGATGACTCAGTGTGTGGAGCCGGTCACAAAATGGTGGCTTTGTGTGTGGAGCTGCTCACAAAATGATGACTCAGTATAAGGACCCAGTCACAAAATGATGGCTTAGTGTGTGGAACCTTTCACAAATTGGTGGCAGTTTATGGAACCAGTCAAAAAATGGTGGCAGTGTGTGGAGCTGGTCCCAAAATAGTGGATTTTGCAAACACTGTAATGTTTTAGAGCAGGTCTGCAGAGCTTTGGGTAGGGAAACCATTCCACTGGTATATTCCTAAAGCACCACACTATTACCTCTCCCCCACCCCCGGCACTGTAACTTGCTCCAGTAGCAAAATACAGTTACTTATATGTTTTTCCTAGAAGGGGCAAATGGCAAGTTTGATTCAGGGCGAACATACAAGTAGCACAATCTTTTCTTGACCAGAGCAAGGATGAAGGTGCTGAAGGAAGAGGAGGAGAGACAGACGGAAAAGAGGTTGGGACTGTCATTTTCCCATCTAGGGCAAAAGTGTGTCCAAGTGTGTGTCCGCTTCTTTGCACAAATGAAAGGCTGAAACAACTCCACTTTCAGTAGCTTTATGGGAAAGGGTGAGAAAGTGACTAGAGAAGCAATGGAGGGAAGGAAACTTATTTTTTAATTGCCTGGAGAGTGACTAGTCACTCCTAAATGGCCTTCTGCGCCTCTCCCTTGTTCTAGACCACACAGTCTGTTTATGCAGGATGATGGGAGGAGGTTGTGTACAGAACACAGCTCCTCTACTTTGTTCCACGTCACGTGAATGAATTACAGTCTCTTGATGTTCAAGAAATCCCAAGAGGCAGACTGCTCCATTTATTTTCAGCTCTGATGGCCCAGGCTGACAATATACATTTTTGCAATTTTGACACTATGGAAATGGGTTTTTATTTTTATGATCTGTAGACTATTCCCCTGACAATAGAGGGGAAAAGTTCATATCGAAGATCTTTCCTAAAATATCACCTCCCTCCTGTAGGAGATAATAACATCACTGGCTTCCTCCTCTGTACAAATAAGTTATTGCCAGGTTTCTTAGGGAACTCGCATATTGACTGGATCTTCTTGACAATAAATGCATCAAGACAAAATGTTGGTAATAGATAGGATTAAAGCCATGGTGGCGAACCTTTGGCACTCCAGATGTCATGGACTACAATTCCCATCAGCCCCTGCCAGCATGGCCAATTGAAGGGGCTGGTGGGTATTGTAGTCCATAACATCTGGAGTGCCAAAGGTTCACCACCACTGGATTAAAGTGTTGCTACCCCAAATTCGAGTGACTGGAGAAGCCCTTTCTCACCAGCATTAGAGCCAGTGTGGTGTAGTGGTTAAAAGCAGGTGTTCTTATCTGGAGAACTGGGTTTGATTCCCTGCTCTGTAACTTGAGCTGTGGAGGCTTATCTGGTGACTCCAACACATGCCAGCTGGATGACCTTGGGCTAGTCACAGTTCTTCTGAGCTCTCTCAGCCCCACCTACCTCACAGGGTGTTTATTGTGAAGGGGTTAAGGAAAGGGAGATTGTAAGCCCCTTTGAGGCTCCTACGGGAGAGAAAGGAGGGATATAAATTCAACTCTTCTTCATCAGTTCAGATATTTGGATCAAGGTCTTCAAGGGTGAAGAGCCTGAATAGCCCAGCTTAGCCCACACTCAGTACAACTTTGGAAAGCTAAGAAGGATTGACCAGGTTGGTACTGGGTGGGAGACTAGAGGAAGGCAATGACGTACCACCTGTGCTTGTATCTTGACTGGAATGAACTGTGGAGGAGATAACTGTGAATTGATATAGATTTGATGGCAGAGCTCCTCCTCCTCCTCCTCCTCCTCCTCCTCCTACTACTACTACTACTACTACTACTACTACTACTACTACTACTACTACTACTACTACTACTACAAGGGGGAGAGGTATGAACTGAACTCACAAATCTCTGACTATATAGGTTTCTTGGAAGGATGAGAAATTGTACAGAGGCAGGTGACATTTTTCAACTTTTTTGGCTTCCTAAAAGGGATGGAGTATTATTATTATTTTATTATTATTTATTGTATTTATAAACCGCCCTCCCCCGGAGGGCTCAGGGCGGTGAACAAACAAATAGGTAGAGCACAATAAAATCAACAATATCAAGCTTTAAATAAATCATTAATAGTGGCTCTATACATGTTAAAAACCAACCCCATTAAAATGCAGCGTCCATATCAGATATCCCGATGGCGTCCTACTAATAAATCCCCTAAGAAAAAAGGGGGAAGGGGAAAGACGGCAGGGTCTGCAGATGTTATAAAAGGGGGGGTGTCAGCGGCCGGTCTCCCCAAAGGCCCGGTGGAACAGCTCAGTCTTGCAGGCCCTGCGAAATTCATTAAGATCCCGCAGGGCCCGCGAAGCTGGAGGTAGAGCATTCCACCAGGCAGGGGCCAGAGCTGTAAAGGCTCTGGCCCGGGTGGAGGCCAGCCGCATCATTGAGGAGCCAGGGATCACCAGCAAATTGGCCTCTGCTGAGCGCAGGGGCCGATTCGGGACATATGGGGCAAGACGGTCCCGCAGGTACGGAGGTAAGGTTGCCATCCTTCAGTGGATAGCTGAAAATCTCCTGGTATTCTGTTCTCCAGGTGACAGGGATCAGTACACCTGGAGAAAATGGCATTATACACATTGAGGTCCCTCCCCTCCAAAAACCCCACCCTCCTCAGGTTCCACCCCCAAAGTCTCCATCTGGTTCGAACCCTGATATTGATAACCCCAGAAGTGATTCGCTGGCGCATGCGGCAGGGCTACAGAGAAAGTGTGCCAACTGATGAATGGCAGAGATGAATAGCAGGGAAAGCACTGCTGTATCTGGCAAATATTACCTTTCCAGCTATTTTGTGCTTCAAATGGACACCGAAGAAATCAGGTGGACTTGCTGGGCAGCTTTAGAAACTGCAGCTGCTTGTCAACTAATGGTAAGAAGCAGTAGGAACAGACATGGTGGATTTGCTCCTTATTGCCCCATTATCAGTAGAACTCCATAATAGCTTCTGGTTCTTTCCTTGTGCTTCAGGCTGGAGTTACTTAGTAGTTCAGCTTTTTTTCCCCGACAGAAACACCCCCCCCCTCAAAACAAAATCCTATAGGTTTTTCAGC
Source organism: Sphaerodactylus townsendi (assembly GCF_021028975.2). Classification (NCBI taxonomy): domain Eukaryota; kingdom Metazoa; phylum Chordata; class Lepidosauria; order Squamata; family Sphaerodactylidae; genus Sphaerodactylus; species Sphaerodactylus townsendi. The sequence goes on from NC_059432.1 coordinate 17,829,398, forward strand.
AGTTTAGCACCATATTTAATCTAGATGTTATGAGTTTGTGGACATTTTAAATAGGAACAGATAAGGTATTAATTTTAAATGGCCCCTGCTGGATTGAAGATATAACTTGTCTATTGGAAAAAAAGTAACTTTCTAATTTATGGAAAGCACTGCAAACTGGAGAAGGGTAGGGCAGTTTAGCAGTGGTCCATTCTGCACAGCAGAAATAAAATGCCCTGCAGATGCTTTTAAAAGATCTGCTTTGGCTTTTTGTGTTCCCACAGTGAAAAACACAAAGCATTGCCAGCCAAGATGGTTCTTTTTCCTACCTCTTGGCCAATAGAGCTCTGGTCAATTTCAGAATTGTGTCCACCATTTTGTGTGCTGCTGCAGAGATTCTGCTGTCTCTGCCATTTGGTAAAAGTTTTCCATGAAGTTCCCTCTGCTTGTAGCTCATCCGTTTACAATTTTCATATAAAAAGTAGATTTCCCCCCTTTTTTTGTTTTGAGGGGTATGTCTGAGAAGCTACAGTGACACAAACATGCACATATTGCAGCTTCTCTAATTGTGATGTTGTAGCTTCGCAGACATTTCCCCTAAATACAAAAAAACCCCCAACACATGTGCAGGATCAGTAGGCCAAAAAACAAAACAACTTTATTCATCTACTTTTTACATGCAAATCATGCATGGGTGAGCAGCAAGCAGAAGAAACTTCACAGAGAATCTGCTGCAGCCCACAAAACGTGCTTCACAAAGAATCTGCTGCATCATACATTTTTGTGTGAATGGAAAAAAGGAAAGCAAGAGGTTGGGCAGGAGAAATAAAGTGTTTCCTGACTGCTTTTGTTTGCTCAGTATGCAGGAAACATCTTCAACCCAGGTTGGGGGGGAAAGATTGCTAGTTTAGTGATTTTTGAAAACTTAGATTTAGTGAAATAAAATGTTCTGAAGAGGTGTTGGGGGAGAGAACTGTGCAAACTCTCTCCCCAAACAGTTTTTAAAACGTCCTCAAGACATGTTATTTCTGCTATGTGGAAAAGACCAGTGTATTCCTAAAGAAATCAAGTGGTGGGGGAAAGTGTCATCAAATTGCTTCCAATGTAGGGCACCCATCTAAGTGTTTTAAGCCAAGAGAGGTTCAGAGGTCATTTGCCATTGCCTACCTCTGCCTCACTGACCTCACGGCAAACCCCACTAAGCTTTGGAGATCCGATATGCTTGGCCCATCCAATGTACCGTGTTTCCCCGAATATAAGACAGTGTCTTATATTAATTTTTGCTCCCAAAGATGCGCTATGTCTTATTTTCAGGGGATGTCTTATATTTCTGTATTCTGTTAGTCAGGCATGCTTCCAAACAAAAACTTTGCTACGTCTTACTTTTGGGGGATGCCTTATATTTCACACTTCCGCAAAACCTCTACTACGTCTTATTTTCCGGGGATGTCTTATATTCGGGGAAACAGGGTAATTCTTTTCAAGATTGCACTGCCAATGGTAAATTTGAGCCTTTGCGTAATAATACAACTTGGGCCAGGAGGCTAAAAAGAAATACGGTGATTCAATACAACTGTGGATAGACGCAATGCAAAAAAGTGCAAAAAGTAAAAATAATTACTTTTGCCTGTACTATATATTATTTGTACAGTGATTATTATTTAATTAAAAACAATCCATTTATTTGCTACAGGATCAATTTAAATTTGGTGTCATTTATGCATAACCTTTGCTTTTATTGGGTTTGGGTCAGTAGCCCTTCTAAGGATTCTGTACCAGTGCATGAAGCTCACTCTTACTGAGCAGAACTGAGCCTCCAGCAAGAGCTCCCCCTGCTGGGCAACTACCCAGCCTGCACTGCACCAATATGGTGCCTGTGTAGCTGTGAAGTTGTACAGCTTACAGGGAATATTAGTGGGGGTTGTCTTTTATTCAGGGCTGTCTCCTTTGGAGTAAACATGGTGTGTTCTTTAGAGTATTGGGAACCAATCCAATATTGCTCTAAAGGTTCATGGTAAAGCATGACATTTTCAGGGGTCCAAAGTCGTAATGGTAGCTTTACAGAGAACCTTTTCAAGTTTTGGAAAGAGTGATTTTTGAGAAAAGGAGTTAAAATATTTCTTGGAATAAATGACTCACACAGCTGAAGGCGTTCTGGAAAATGCCTTCTGTGACAATGGGGGGGAAATTCATAACGTTGATTAGTCACTAAAGGCTTCTGTCAGGAGGCATTTATGAAGAAAGCTTATTTTTACACATCCTGCTAATAAATGCCAAAATATTAACACGAATCTAATTTAAGGGTCCCTTTGAGTTTCAGGCCCACACCAAATAACCTATCTGCCTCTCTCTCTTTTCAACTTATTATGGATGCAAATCACAGAAGAGCAAAGAGGAAATTACGGCATGTGTGGTTCTTCCTGGGCCATATATCAACAACAGTCCCTTTACTTAGATAAATTGCTACCACACTCATGGGGAACCGACATGAGCAACTGGTTGGTGTTACCAGAATCATGGGAACTGGCAGTATCAATCTATATATGTAAAAATCTAAACGTGTGTTTGTCCCTGATGGTCTCCCTCAGAAGCTGCTGGACAGATCGCCCCCAAATTTTCACAGGATGTCCCTCCCTGTTGCAGGCAGGTAATCGAACCTTCAAATTACCGAAAGTCCATACCTGAGCCAGGTAACGTCTTTTTCCTGGCGCACCAGGCCATGAAGCTATCTGTGTTTAACTGTCACCCTTAGAATGTTCGTGCAGCCTGTCTGTCTGTGGCCTGAGGGCTTAGAATGTTCGTGCAGATGGGCAGAGATGAGCAGTGAAAACAGTAAATAGGTAATACTGTTAGGTAATACGAGGGGAAGTGAAACACATACACACTTTGCTGTGTGAGACGTCAGGTGGGGTTTCCCCCCCTCACACGCAGGTAACTTTCACTCTCTGTGCCTCACCCACTGCTACCACACAATACACATCCAGCTCATCTTCACACACCTAAGAACATAAGAACATAAGAACTAGCCTGCTGGATCAGACCAGAGTCCATCTAGTCCAGCTCTCTGCTACTCACAGTGGCCCACCAGGTGCCTTTGGGAGCTCACATGCAGGATGTGAAAGCAATGGCCTTCTGCTGCTGTTGCTCCCGATCACCTGGTTTGTTAAGGTTTTTGCAATCTCAGATCAAGGAGGATCAAGATTGGTATCCATGAATCGACTTCTCCTCCATAAATCTGTCCAAGCCCCTTTTAAAGCTATCCAGGTGAGTGGCCATCACCACCTCCTGTGGCAGCATATTCCAAACACCAATCACACATTGCGTGAAGAAGTGTTTCCTTTTATTAGTCCTAATTCTTCCCCCCAGCATTTTCAATGAATGCCCCCTGGTTCTAGTATTGTGAGAAAGAGAGAAAAATTTCTCTCTGTCAACATTTTGTACCCCATGCATAATTGTATAGACTTCAATCATATCCCCCCTCAGCCGTCTCCTCTCCAAACTAAAGAGTCCCAAACGCTGCAGCCTCTCCTCATAGGGAAGGTGCTCCAGTCCCTCCATCATCCTTGTTGCCCTTCTCTGCACTTTTTCTATCTCCTCAATATCCTTTTTGAGATGCGGCAACCAGAACTGGACACAGTTCTCCAAGTGCAGTCGCACCACTGCTTTACATAAGGGCATGACAATCTTTGCAGTTTTATTATCAATTCCTTTCCTAATGATCCCCAGCATAGAGTTTGCCACTGGGATTGCATGGATGATGGTTGATCCTTATCTTCACCCTTCTGCAAATGGGGAAAGATCTGACACAATTGGCTCAGCTTTGGACCTCTGGAGCCAACGGAGCCCCTGCTATTGAGCAGGCACAGTTACCAGAGCTCTCATCATGTTGTCCGCTTTAATGTGGATGAGAGAGATCATGCACCTTCAGGCCAAACCGCGGACATGCCCGCACTGACACTGCAGATACAGAAAGGAAACCAGTCCCACGCCTGCCGTTCTTCAGCTCTGCTCTTCATTCAGACAATCTTTGCTGCTGTGCTTCTCAAACGCATTCCAGATCCTTTAGTGATATAGTTCCTCAAATGGTACTGAACTGTGTTTAACACTTGCTCTATAGAAGCAGGAAACCTTGAACTCCGTGATGTGCGGTGTGCTATGTGGGGTGCTTTTTTTCTGGGAAGGTGGCTGCTGTGTTATTCATATTGACAAGCCCCGGACAGTTCCTTAAGTGGTAATTTATTGAGGGCACTGACGTCGCTACTTAAAAGCTGCTGAACCCAGCAGTAGCACGTTGCAATTCCCTGCCCTCGAGTTGCCATTGAATTTTCTCCAAGGAGGAACTGGAGGTCAATTTGAAAGGCTCTCCAAAATCTGTAGACATTTCGCAACCATCAGTAGAGCCAGGGCTTTTCTTTTGTGCCCGTGCAGCATTCTGGCACCTCTTCTTGGCTGGCCTCTTTGCAAAGAGGCTGGTAGAGAAGGCGGCAGGTGGGTCTGCAGAGAAAACAGCAGAGAAGCCATCAGCAGGCACTACAGAGCACTTTGGCTGCTCTATCACCTTCTTTCCAGACCTCCATTGTATGTATGTATGTATGTATGTATGTATGTATGTATGTATGTATGTATGTATGTATGTATGTATGTGTGTATATACACACACACACACACACACACACATATACATAAGCCTTTATTGGCATAGTCAGAAAGAGATACATAAATCGGGAACAATTGCATGAATATATGATAGATAAAGGCCCCACGGGGAGCACAACAAATACGTTCTACTGGGAACTTTCAACTATCTCCGCAATGAAATTGGCGATCTCTTCACAAAGACCGGGGTCCGAGTTGTTTAACAATAGAGATAACCTAGTCCAGTGGTGGCGAACCTTTGGCACTCCAGATGTTATGGACTACAATTCCCATCAGCCCCTGCCAGCATGGCCAATTGGCCATGCTGGCAGGGGCTGATGGGAATTGAAGTCCATAACATCTGGAGTGCCAAAGGTTCGCCACCACGGACCTAGTCAGATCAGGCAGTCAGATTGGAAGCAAAAGTGTACGTTGGTATATTTAGATCTGATGTTATCAAATCTGGTGCAGTGCAAGAGTTGGTGAGTCAGAGTTTCAACCACATTAAGTTTGCAACTGCATAACCTTGCCGATTTGTCTAAATTGCTGAACCTGCCCTTTAATAGGGCAGAGGGCATAACGTTAAAACGCGCAATGGTAAGGGCTCTCCTTGTGCGTGGGTTCGTTAAGGTATGGAGGTAATAGGCCATACGTCTCTGCTCAAATGGAATTAGGAGTTGTGTTGGAGAGCAGGTTCGTTTGGCTGCTAGATGTAAATTTGCAAATTCTAGATCTAAAAGCCGATCTCTGAGCCTAATGTACGCTTCTGAATAGGACATCAGATAGAGTGATTCAATAGGCAGGCTGATGGAAATAATCTTTCTTTCAATTAGACAGAAACTCACAAAAAACTCCATTGTGAATTTTGGTACTCTTTTTTTAAACAAAAGAAGAGTTGTTTGAGATACCCCTCTTTTCTCTCCCATAAGACGTGACTTAAAATCACCTTCCCTTCTTCTTCCCACAGCATACACCTTGTGGGGAAGGCAGGGCTGAGAGAGTTCTGAGAGAAGTATAGCTAGCCCAAGACCACCCCGTAGGTTTCATGTGGAGGAGTGGGGAATCGAGAATCTTTCTCCAGATTAGAATCCACTGTACTTAACAGTTATACCATTTTGGCTCTCACTGGTGCTGACAAAAAAAACAAGCACTAAGTAAAGCTTTATCATGATAGTTTCACACATGGAATTAGCCATTGATTTCTGTCTAAAGCATTGTAGTGCCAAGGCATCAAAAATGGCAGGAGACTGACTATAAACACTTTAGAAAGATTCTTCAATATCCTCTCTTCCCTGTAGTCCACTGTGCTTGAGAAGTCTGAATAGGATAGCAGCCTTAATGCCAACCCAACAATGCTGAATTTTCTGTCAATCAATTAATCCAGAGGGATGTGGAAAGATATAGTATAGCTAGATTCTGTCAGGTCATGGAAACTAAATTGGGTTAGTACTTGGAAGGGAGACCTCCGAAGAAGACTCTGCAGAGGAAAGCAGTGGCAAATCACCTCTACTTAATCACTTGCCCTGAAAACACCAGCAGGGGTTTCTATAGGTTGGCTGCAACATGATGGTACTTTACACACACATATAAATATGGAACTATTTCATGGTAAAAGAAAACAAAAGGCGAGGGGGAGAAAAGGAAAACACGGAGACTGGATGGGCTACCTCCAGAAAAACATTCGCCCAAAACAGGGAAGTACAACAAACTGATTTATAGCATAAATAACAAGTCTAAACGCATAGTAAACACATTCTTATACAATGAATAGAATTGTACTGGAATCAAGTTCATTCATAAATCCCACAGACGGGAGACCATTCATGAGTAGAAGCAACGTTTCAATAGTCAGTTTGTGATGGTGTAAATAAATCACGTAGGCATGTGGGAGCCGGTCGCTTACCAACCGCCAAAAGAAGATCGTAAATAAGACGTGCTGGAGAAGACAAGCTCTTTCCAAACCACTGAAAGAACGTTGGATTCAATAGCAAAGAACTCTGAATCAACTTTGCAAACAACTTTTCAGAACGCTTGCGCGCTGTAGAGCGTTTTCGAAAGAATCATCTTCCTCAGTGTATGTATTCTTATGCGTTCATACTGTTATGATTAGTCATCAAAGTGGCTGTACTTGGCCTATAATACATATCAATGTGCGAACAATTTGTTTTGAAATGTGGTGGGGGACTTAGGTAGATACCTCTGTGATAAACTCCTTAAATTTCTGAGGAATTATGTTTGTTATAATCAACCTTCCCTTCATCATTCAGAGGTCAGACTGTTGGACTAGGGATTTGGGAGAGCCAGGTTGGAATCCACAGTCTGTCATGGAAGCTTGCTGTGTGACCTTGAACCAGTGGCATATGGGAGGGGGGGAATGGCACCCAGGGCAAAATGGCGTCCGGGCCCGGCGCCCCCTGCAGCTCCCTGCTCCCCCGCAACAGTGCCCCCCATTTACCTGAGTTTAGCCAGCTGCAAAAAGCAACCGAATGAAAAAGTAGCCTGGTGGGAACTACATTTCACTAGGTCTCTGGTTTCTCTTCAGATCGCATAAAAAAGTAGCCTGGTGAGAACTACACTTCCCAGGAGGCCTAGTGAAATGTAGTTCCCGCCAGGCTACTTTTTCAGGATCGTAGAAATTCTGGTAAAAATGCATTTTACATGTTCCTCAGAATGGGGGACTTAAAACAACCCAAATGATTAAAATGTTTCTATATCATCTAAAAAGCTGAAATTGGTCAATTAATAATAAGAATAAAACTTTTAATTGTGTTATAGCACATACATACCAAAAAAAAAAACCCTTAAAAGATAAATAATCATTTAGGAAATAATTCAGAAACATTTCCACAGTGGAATTGTAGACTGGAATAAATTCCAATATTTGTTTATTTGCTTCATTTAAAACCTTCCTTTCTCTCCAAAGTGCTTACATCATTGTCCTTTCCGCCTTTTTATCTCACAACAATCTTATGTCGAAAATTTGCCTGAGAGTGCGTGACTGGTTGAAGGCAATGGTGTAGCTGCCACGGAGACATCCGGGGACAAATACTTTTTTCAGTCAGCTGCTTTTTGCAGCCAGCTGAATTCAGGAAAGTGTGGGGGGAGCAAAGGGGTCATGGGGGTAGGTGGGGGTGGGTGGCAGGTCACAGCAGGGGGCACCACGTGGGTGAGGCCAAGCCATTTCTGGGAAGGAGGAGAGGTGTGGCTGGGCCTCAGCGCAACATAGCACTGAGGCCCAGCCATGCCCCTCCTCCTTCTCGGAAGTGTGGGGGTGATGTTTCCGCTGTCCATGTGACTCCCATAGGGGTGCCCAGGGTATTTGTCAGAAAGTATAGCAACGACACAAAGAAATCTGGCTATAGATTTCAAGTATTTTGGTTGAATTGCTATCCAATAAAAACACAGTTTTGGCTGAATCTCCATAGTGTCTTGACCAATCAAAAGGGGCATCAGGAACGTACTGTCGGTGGAGTTATAAAGAGAGCAATGATGAAGGACATGATAGATAGTTTCCTTTCATCCAAGGCTACAGCTACAATTTCTGTCAAGAATTGCTACTGTTTCTCTCACCAAATGTCTTCTAGAGGAAGGAATAACATTGAGAGCGCATTGAGATTTGGGATCTTTTAACAGACATAAATAACAAGCCATTGCTGTAATTCGAGGAGGAAGTGTGTCCGACCCAGGTGACTTGTGCCATTTTAATTGATCAATCAGCCTTCTGACCTCCATAATAGTAACAGACGGCCAATCTGGCAGATTTTCTGGATATACATGTTCAATAGGTTTTATATCAGAAGGCTCCACGTTGAAAACTTCTCTGAAGTACTGATACCACACATGACTGGGAATATTGGCAGAAGGATTATTAACAGGGTGGAGATCATCAGAAATGATTGACCAGAATATCTTTGGATCTTTATCAAGAGTTGCCTTGATCAGAACATTCTAGTTTTTATGAACGACTGAAATCTTGCATTGTCTAATTGGGCATGGAGCAGATTCTGAATACGGACATATTCTCACAGAAGCCCAGTACAGGCTGAATTCCTGTACTTAATATATGAAGTATAAATAGATCAATGTATTGTCGAAAACTTTCACGGCCTGATTCAATTTGTTGTGGTGGGTTTTCCGAGCTGTGTAGCCGTGGTCTGGTGGATCTTGTTCCCAACGTTTCACCTGCATCTGTGCCTGGCATCTTCAGAGGTGTATCACAGAGGGAAGTATGTTATATACAATGGTTATATAGAAATAAGGAGGAAGGATCACCTATGCCTTTTTTGTTAAACGCATTTAACTTCTTGGGAAAGTAGAGGCATGGGCCCCATTAATTAGTAGCTTCATTATTCCAGTTGGACTGTTTCAGGAGTTGCCATGAAAAACAAGCTTTAAGTAGGTTTATTAGAATCACAATGGATTATTTAAAGATTTAGCAACTCAAGCAAATTAAAGCCCGAGAGCCATTCCCAGTACTATAAATAACACAACCCATGCAAACTAGAGACTACCAAGACTCTCAAAAGTGTTGCCTAGTGATATAGCACAAAGTGGTCAGAGCTAAAGATGGACTGGGTATTTTTGTGTATTTTTTGTGGTGAAAAGTGCTGTAAAGTTGCAGCCAACTTTTGTCAACTGCATAGGGTTGTTACCTAGCTTAACAGTTATGAATTTTTTTTTCAAAATAGTGATGGGGAAAATAACTCAGCTTGGCAGTGCAAGAGGCAGGCTAGGTGGGATCTTTTAGACAGCTATACCAGAATTGGCTTTTGAAACATTCTACAGAAAATGCAAAGAGACCAAATTGTAGATTAAAATACTTTTATATAAAGTTTGGTTGCAAACAATCACACAGTAAGATATGGAGAGGCATATACACAGTTCCTAAGTGGTATAAAAAGGGAGGCGAGGAATAGATTTGGATGATAGAGTTGGGAGAGGGAACAGGGGACTTATACATTACCTAAATTCTGCAGAGAAGATCTTGGAGAAGACAAGGACTCCTATGCCAGCATGGAGAGTGGGGGCCAGCAGCAGCTGGAACCAGCCTGGAGACCCAGCCTGGAGAGCCAGCATTGAGAGCATGGAGAGCTTGGAGAGCCAGCACTGAGAACTTGAGCCAGCAGCAGTTGGAGCCAGCATTAAAAACCAGTACTGAGAACGTGGAACTTGAGGTGCACTGTATTTTTATACCCCTGTAAGCAGTTTGGGGCAGGAGCTAGTAAGTTTCTATTTTCCTGTAAGTTTCTATTCGTGGATTTTCTGGGTTTCCATGCTGGGATTTCAGGCTTGAGCTAATTAGTAGCTGTATCTATTGTTTCTAAGTGTTCGGATAATAGAGTCAATTGTTTCTTGATTACATCAAGGAAGCTCTGAATGGCTTTATGCAAAGTATCTTAAAAGACTCTGCCCAGGTATTCAATTTGGCTGAGGCTTTTGTCATCAGGAAAGGATCTATTGTTAAGGAGATTGTTTGATCTGTATAAATATCTTAATAAATCAAATATCTTGAGAACCAAAGATGTCTGCACAGTAGCTGTTGAATTCTATCAAGAAGGTAACCTTCTTCACATTGTGTGACAGGAATGGTATGTCCCATAACATCCTTGTGTATGACGTGTTCAAAGATATATTCAGGGAAGCAGAACTGTTTGAGGGGAATGAGGGGAATGCGAAGACAGGAGACAATTGGGATGTTGCAAGTGTCTGTCACAACTCAGTCGTAAAAGGGTTAACTGTATGTAAACAAGTTGCTGAAGTCACTGTTTATGACTTGGTCTATTGATTAGCTATTGGTCAGTCAGATAGCCATTGCTCACATGTTAGTGGGCATGTACATCTGAAGTTATAAAGTTAACTCTGGGTGTTTTCCCACTTACCTTCTGCCCCGCGCTACTGTAGGCAAGTAGTGCGGGGTCCCCCAGCACTCCCCACTACAGGGGCGGCGACAACACAGCGGCCCCGATGCTGCCACTGTTGCGCCCCCTCAGCATGCGTCATTCCTGGCAGTCTTCCAAATGGCGCCTTTTGATGACCCCGCGCAGAGCGCAGGGTCATGGGGAAGCCCGGGCGCGTGCCAGAAATGACGCGTGCTGAGAGCAGCGCGTGGCATGGGGGGTCGTGGCAAGTGGGGAAACGCCCTCTGCTTTTTTGCTTGAGCAGACACGACACCAGCACCACCACCACGAGCATGAGGCAGCAGATAGATACCAAGATGTAACCAAACATACAATAATGTAGATGTGTAACAGGAAAGAAAGGATTTCTTACTTTGTCTCCCTGTAACCCTCCCTCTATAGTTAGTAAACTCATATATAAAAAGCAACTGAGAATCTGTCTCTTCTGTTCTACTATAAGTTATAACTCTGCCCAGCAACCCCAGATTTTCTTTTTTCTGGTGTTCAGCCTTATGTGCTGAATTTTATGTGGAACAAAACAGTGAGTTTATAAAGAATTTACTGTTCTGCTCAGAAAACAGTCATCAGTTTGACAGGAAATTCTGCTGAATTGTTATGGTGGGAGCGTTTAGTGTGAGGCTACGAACAGAAAGATGCCTCGGCTTGAATTCAATGAACATGTATCGTCAAACCATGTTCCTCTACTCCCCATTGTCTTTGGGGGTGCAGATGGTGAAGGATCAACCCACAAATAATTGTGATTAATACTCCAGAGCTAGGTAGCCTGTCGAAGTCAATAGTCATCATTTTCTGAAGATTCTGAAGATTGTTCAGGCCACATCTGGCCTTTCTCTTCTCTTCCCATCTGCTGTGACTTTTGAAATGAAAGATGCTCCATTTCCAGCACTATTGTCCCAAGATTGTTATTAGTGATTCGTGAACAGAATACAACCATGCATTTCCAGGGCAAAACAGCTGACAGTAACTCAGTCTCAACGTTGGCCGTCATAGAATACCCAACCTGATGCTTCTGTCAGAACATTTCTCTCTTGAGGTACGGAGTTGAGAAGGAGGAGATCACAGAGCACAAAGCCAATTAAGTATTTGACAGTTGCAAGATAATTCGCCGTTGAGATGTTGAGGTTTTAGTGAGCTTTTTCGCGATCAGCTAAATCTGTATCCTTACCCATGCAATTTCTTTTTTTGCGCCCACAAAGGTTTCCTTTGCCTTGGCTGTTTGCAAAGGAAATCAGCTAGCCTATTTCATTTCCTTTTTAAAAAATCCTCATTAAGTTTCATGCTAGTTCCTTTGTATCCAAACTCTGTTTTTTTGCTCCCTCCTAAGGCTGTGGTAGAAAGAAGTAAAGTCCCTCAGCCGAACATCTTTTGAAGCATCGGGAAGTTTAGGACCTGCAGATGCGTTTGAACACTTACCTGTTTGAAACAATAGCAGCCAAAGTTGCAAAAGCTTTTGAAATTGACTCCAGGTTTTTTTTCATCCTCTGAGTTCCATCCGTCACTCTCACTATATGGTTCCACACTGACTGGCATTTCCTCAGGCAACCCAGTGGCTGCGAGCCAAAGAGCATGTCCTTAGCAGTAAGCCCGACTACTTCCAAGTAGATGAGCTTAGACTTGCTCCCATGATAACTGGAAACTAACAAATGAAGAAACAGATCAATTGGAAAATGACAAAGGCTTCTTTTTGGGCTTTGATGGTTTCAGTGAAGGGCAACATTCCTAATTGTCTCCTCCTGAATATGTTCAAGATTAAATTGGGGGGGGGGGAGTCTATTAAGAACAATTGTTCAGAGTGTCAACTATTTTTTACCACCCCTGCTCTTATGACTTTGCAAGTGGTTTGATCAGCAAATACGAGCAAGCGGCAATGCAGTTCAATGCACTAAAGAAAATAGCAGCCATCGAATCACCGGTGGCAGCCATTGCGGCAGGGGTGAGCAGCCAAAAGGCAAAGAAAGGGAGCTTGCAGCTCAGAGGGCGCCAAATTGCAGGGAGCTGCAATGATTGGCCCAAGCTGGGAAAGGTGGGAGGAGCAAACGCATAAAAGCGCCACACCCTGAGCCTCGGCCTTCTTGCTTGCCGAGGCTCAAGAGCGGCGTGACCCACCCACCCTCCCTATTGTCAATGCTTACTAGTTGACTCGTTATAATGTTATTGCATGACTGTACTTTGTCGCAGCCCGGCGGGTTGGCAACAGGAATCGCAACATCTGGGGGGAGAAGCCGAGCTGGGCAGCCAGTCTTCTCCATGGTTGTGCCCTTAGAAAAGGGCCGGGGGGTGGGGCAGGCCGGTAAACAAGCCGGTAGGCTTAGCTGGTGCCCGATACCCCAGCAGGTAGGGGTGGGCTGGTAGGCAAGCTGGTAGGCTTAGCCGGTGCCCGCTACCCCTAGCAGGAAGGGTTGAAGCCAGGGGTATCACCCCTGGGGCTCCCAGATTCCTGTGCAATGTCCCAATGGAGATTGGGGACAGCATGATGTTGCGACCCATTTGTCTGCCCAGCTTCTTGAGTGTTTACAGTTGTTTACCAGTTAATAAATTGGGCTGCGGCCCAATCCATTTCCAAACTCTGGTTTGGTGTGTTTATTTGCCGGGGAAGGGTCTACACCATCTGCACGCAAAGGTTTAAAAAGCAGCTTCGGACATAGTATATCCCCCACCCCCAGTTTTGTTCTTCGTCGTGGTTATCTTTTAATACCTTTTCATGACTTGAACCCTGACCTGGATAGCCCAGGCAGCCCGATTTTTTCAGATCTTGGGAGCTAAGCAGAGTCAGCTTTGGTTAATAGTTGGAATGAGAGGCCAAGGAAGTCTCGGCAGTGGCAAACCACCTCTGTTCATCTCTTGGCTTGAAAATCCTACAGGGGTCACAACGAGTCAATTGTGACTTGACAACAAAACAAACAAAAACAAAGAAAAAAGAAGTGTCTGGATTCATACCCCACTCTTATTTCCTGTAAAGAGACTCGAAGCGGCTTACAAACTCCTTTTCCTTTCTTCTGCCAACGACAGACACCTTGTAAAGTAAGCGGGACTCGGGTAGTTCACTGCACATATGGAGGAGTGGGGAATCAAACCCAGTTATCCAGATTAGAGTCCACCTCTCTTAACCACTACGCCATGCTGGCTCTAAAAAAAATAAAACAAATTAAAAAACCCCATAGCAATGTTATTATGGGCCATATGTTCTCTTAATTGTCTTAATATGCCATTAAAGGTATTCAAAATCGAATTGTCTTCAGTTTCAGAAGCAATGCTGAATTCACTATGCAGAGCCATTGGGAATGGACTTTGAATAACATTGGAGGAGGGGGGCAAGCCTTTCCCCATACTGTTTCCCGGTGAAAACTGGCTCCTCCTTTAACAGTTTCTGTCCATGCTAGAAACACTGATAAGAACTAAAAACATTGATGAGAACTAGAAATATTTATGAGAACTATTGATGAGAACTAGAAATATTGATGAGAAATATTGATGAGAAAAAATGGCTGGTGCCTTGAAAGGTGTTTAGTCTGCAGAGGTTCAGCAGGGAAAGCAGCTAACTTCCAAGAGGGACCTGGCGATCACCCAGAATTACAACTGATCTCCAGGCGACAAAGATTAGTTTACCTGGCAAAAAAAAAAAAACAGCTTCAGAGGGTGGACATTATAGCATCATGCTCTGCTGAGGTCCTTCTCTTCCTCTAAATCCCACAATCCCCAAGCTCTACCCTAACAATTCCAGGAATACCTGGAGCTGAACCTTATTATGCCGTGAGAATATTTTAAAAGTATGTAGTTAAAGGAACAGCTACACAAAACCAGCTTGACAACCAAGAATCCAAATCTGGGGTCCTATATACAGCAAAGAATGTGACTACAATGATCTGCTATCTCACTGAGGCCCCTTCCGCACACGCAAAATAATGCGTTTTCAAACCACTTTCACAACTGTTTGCAAGTGGATTTTGCCATTCCGCACAGCTTCAAAGAGCACTGAAAGCAGTTTCAAAGTGCATTATTCTGCATGTGCGGAGTGAGCCTGGGTGACCATAATGAAAGGTCATTGAGCTCTCAAATTGTCTCAGATGTACTGCAGATACAAGTTTCTTGCATAGGCGATCCATTTTTTGTTGTGGATCATTTTGATGGCACAGAGTATTTAATAAGGGAACATGCTGTCAAGACAAAACATTCTGACACAAGACTGATGCATCTCCTACATCTTAAATTGTTGTTGCTGCTAGTCAATTCACATTCTGCTCAGTCTGTTTATGTGATACTAAGAGGAACATCCGGCAAATTAATGAGATCATCGGTATCCAGAATCCCAGGTGCCAAACATGCTGAATAAATTGCTCCAGATAGCGAAACTTACCTAAAAGAATCAATACTGCCATTCCACTACTTCCATCTAATTTATGTATCTGAAATGCTGTTTATTTCTAAACTAAGATGTGGACCACGATTCACAGGTTTGTCCTGCCCCAAGTAACCTCCAAGTCATTAAATTAGGCCTGTTAGGAACTACACTGAAGCAGCTTGGGTGAAGAGAGAGATAAAAGACAAACTCAAACCTGGACAAACAAAAGCCCAGGGAAAGAAAGTGTGGAGGCCTTCAGGCATGTGCTGTGAAATACAAACCCAAATGGAAAATGGTGGTGCAAGCATTGCTGGGAAGAGCTAGTTCCAGAACAGCCAGGGGTCACAATATGTGTGTAAAGTGTCATCAAGTCACAGTTGATTCCCAGTGACCACAGCAAGGACCTTTAAAACCAAGTGAGAAGCGGAGATGGTTTGCCATTGCCTTCCTCTGCAGAATCTTCCTTGGACAGTGATGGCGAACCTATGGCACGGGTGCCAGAGGTGGCACTTGGAGCCCTCTCTGTGGGGCGGAAAATCACCCCCCTCCCACACACACACATCTAGGCTGGCCTTGGCCATTGAGTTCAATGTTCGCACACCGTGGTGAGCAGGGAGGACTTGGCTGGTGGGCCTGGTTCCTGTGCTCTCATGCAGTCAACTATCTTTTCTGGCTTACCAATCCAAGGCACAGAAGAGCAATAATCTTGGCCTGTTTCAATTTAATGCCCTCTATGCTCCTTAAAGGCAGATACCAACGTATAGATAAACAAAAGAGGCTATGCCCATGCAACTCAGGCCAAGTTGAGACACTGGAGCACACACTGTTTCATTGTGCAAGATTTGCCAAGATCAGAATGACCCAACCCATCATTGCTTCACTCCTATACAATCATTTAACTGATGTTCTTAGGATTCCTTTAATCTTAGATAATCTTGATCCTTACTTTTGCGAAAGTGTAGCAAAATATCTTTTAAAGATTATAGACGCAACTCTAGATGGATACTAAGCACTAGATTGCTACCATCATAACAACAACAATGTTGGTTACATCAACTATTTGCTACTGGTATACAGTGCCTACTTCTGCCAGTAAGCCCGGGGGGGTGGGGGCAGAGGAGGCAGAGATGCTAGAGCGGTACAAAGTGGTGCGCGGGGGACTTGCTGGAGGCTAGAGCAGGCTGGCCTTCTCAAGCCTGTGGGACGGAGGAAGAGGGAGCCAACCGGGTTTTTCTAAACTAAAACCTCAGCATTCAGGTTAAATTGCCGGGTTGGCACTTTGCGATAAATAAGTGGGGTTTGGGTTGCAGTTTGGGCACTCGGTCTCAAAAAGGTTCACCATCACTGTCCTTGGAGGCTTCTCTCCCGAGTACTGGCCCTGCTTAGCTTCTGTGATCTCACAAAATGCCACCTTCCCTCCCAAAGAGCCACGATGGTCACCCAGAAAAAGATCTTTGTGGATCACCTTCATACCACCCAGATGTAAACCAAATCATATGAAAACAAATCACACAACTTGTGGCCAGCATGAATATGTTAATAATCAGTTCTCTCTCTATGTGCACCATGAATTTTTTTGTAATAAAATCCTATTCCTCCCAGGTATATCTCATCCTACCTTCAAAACACTCAGGTGAGTGTCCCGCTGCCCAGCCTTTTATTGTTGTAACAACCTTGTGACAGTTAGGTTTGGTACTCCCTGTCTCTTTTGCATTCATTGGCAATCATGAGGGGTTGAGTCATGTGTTTCAAAGTCTTCCCCCTCCTATTTTTCCAGTACAGTAAATCACTATTACAAATAGGAAATAATTCCTCACTGCCTGTCCTTCTCCAAGGCTCATTCCGCACACGCAAAATAATGCACTTTCAAGCTGCTTTCACAACTGTTTTTGCCATTCCGCACAGCTTCAAAGAGCCCTGAAAACAGCTTGAAAGTGCATTATTCTGCGTGTGCGGATTGAGCCTAAGTTAATGATATAATGATTAATAAAATGTCATGATTATGAACCCAAGAATCTGGCCCATTCACCTAACAAGTGCTCAGTTCGGGCTACAATGGAGTGCATCTGCATAGCTTCGTTTTTTGTTTTTATTTCAAACCAACAATTAAATGAGTCCACCTAGAAGCTGAGCATATTGACACAAAAAGCTTGTTGCTCAAAACAAAGAAGTGCCTTGGCTCTGGTGGGTTTTATGGGCTGTGTGGCCATGGTCTGGTGGATCACGGCCACACAGTCCAGAAAACCCACCAGAACCAGTTGAATCTGGATGTGAAAGCCTTCGACAATACAAAGAAGTGCCTTCTCTGTGTTGGAATTTCCAGCCTTGCTTTGCATGCAGCAGCAGCAAGAGCAGCATGGAATTCTGGGAAGCTGCACGAACATTCTAAAGGTGACAGTTAAAATCCGTTGGTAGTGTTCTGTTCCCTCACCTCACACACTCTCTGAGACTGCCTGACTGACTAACTGAAAGAAAGATGCTCTGTATATTGCTGTAAACCAAATGATATTTAGAAAGTGCTCTGACTAAAAAATATTGTAACGCAACCAAACTGTAACAAACCATTAACCGTGCATGTAACTATTATGTAATACTGTGTATATAATGTAAATATCTCTCTCAGATTAAGTTCTGCTTATGTTTTAATGAACTTCTGAAGTAAAAGGGCTGGTCTTTTGACAGATAACTATTCTGATTTGGCGTGCCACACAAGCCACATTTCCACCCGTTACTTTACTTGACAGGATTATATATGCCAAATATACCTGTTGCCCTTCACTCTGGCCTCTACTGATATTGCTTAACTAGGGTTGAGGCATATAAATATTACAAAATGCATTAAATATATATGATATTCATTACATACAAGAGCACACCTTTGAACTTTGCCTCCCGCACCCTCTACAGAAATCTGAAATGATACTGGGGTGGGGGGGGGAAGACTTTTAGGGTTGCCAGACTCCAGATGGGGCCTGGAGATATCCCAGGATTACAATGGATATCCAGATTACAGAGAGCCGTTTTGCCAGATAAAATGGCTGCTTTGGAGGGTGAAGTGCACGGTATTACACACTGCTGAGGCCCCTCCCCAATCCCTGCTCTCCCAAACCTGCATCCTAACCTGGAATTTCCCATCTCGGAGCAGACAACCCTTAGAGTGCTGTCTGGACTGGGTTGCCAGTCTCCAGATGGTAGCTGGAGATCTCCTGGAATTATAGCTGATCTCCAGGCGACAGAGATCAGCCTACCTGGCAACCATGGCTGCTTTGGAGGGTGGATTCTATGGCATCATAACATGTGGAAATCCTTCCTCTCTCCAAATCCCACCTCCTTAGGCTCCACCCCCAAAGTCTCCATGATTTTTCCAACCTGGAAACAGGATCAAAGTTGCACTGTCAGTCCGTGGCTTTAGAAGGTCTGTTCAGGATTGAGCAGACAGTTAACAAGCAATCTATGTCTTTTACTCTTATCCAATCAATGGCAGATCCTTATTCAGGTACACTAAAGGTTGTGAAGGAGAGTGTCAAACTCTTGTCTTTCCCCCCTGCTTTGTTTTCCAGTACCTGAAATGCTAGCAACAGTAATCTTGGGAGCAATTAGATGACTTTGATGGGCTGCACAAAGTTCACATTTGCAAGCAAATGTTCAGTGGGGAACTCAAGTGTTCCTGCTTTGCAGCTAAATTATGTCCCTGAAATGTAAATGATCATTGACTTGGCTAAATAATAAATAAAGGCGCATCACAGCCTAAGCCCCTCATTATATGGTAACTGCCAAAAAGTAAACATCTTACTGATCTCGCTCGTCCATCATTCCATCTCAGAGATTGAACTGCCCAAAGTGGACGGTTCTGACTCTTGTAATTTTCCCTTTTATTTTCTTAGCATCTCTATAGTAAAATACTGGCTGGGGGGTGGGGGAAGAATGCTTGCTTCTGGCACAGTATTTTAAGTTTGCGATGAGCAAAGATATTGCCATGACAAAAAGATACGTTCTACTCCACAGAAAGGTGATAGTTTGGTCAATTGAGTTGCAGTAGCTAAGAAAATAGTATGCTTCTGTAACCTCTATCTGTGGGTTCTGTGGGGCAGAACTTGGAATGAGTTTGCAACAACAATTTTTAAAAACAAAATGGTTTACTTTCTTAACATACAACATTAAACATCAACATTCAACATCACACTTCAAGGTCCTGTTCAGGTTGCATTTTCAAGTCCTTAATTTACAGTCTACTGATACTGCCAAGTCCAATTCTTATTTGCTCCTGAAGACTCCAAGGGCTTGATGAACAGGATTCAACATGATGAAGGTTTCCAGGAGAACTCTCACCCATTACAACCACAAAAAGAAACCCTGAAACAATAAACTCCAGCATTTACAACATAGCAAAAATAAACTACCACCTTCCCAGTAGTTCCCAACAACATTGCAGTTACCTTAACAAGGTGTTAAGGGCTTATAGAAATCAAGGTGCGAGTCTGGTAGCCTTGTCTCCTCCAAACTAGCTCTGCAGCCTTCTGCTGCTTTGAGTCTCCACCCCTTACTGGGTCAACCCATTCTGAGCATGGGGGTTACACTTCCAGATTAGAATGTAGTCCCAAATGAATATGAGAATTATCATTCATTTTTACATGCTGCCTTTGTCAAAACCATTGTTTAGTGCATTATAACATGGTACTTTGACACAAGAACATTTATGTCAAAATATATTTTTACTTTCAAATGGATGAGGGGAGCAGAACTAGGTAGGCACTAGGAGCCTGATGGAACATTCTACAACACAAAAGGTCCAGCATGCTTTGTTCTGTGGTAGAGGAATTTGAAAACCTACTGTCATCTTTCTGTGGAACAGAGTATAGAAGCTGAGTTCCATCTGGAATAAGGTCAACCTAGCAGCATGCACACTTTTTATCACAAAGAACCAATCATGGATGAGAGTAGAATGTGAGTTAGAGACTTGAATGGGGGCAGAGGCTTTAGCCACTAG
The DNA here is from genome assembly GCF_021028975.2 of Sphaerodactylus townsendi. Taxonomy (NCBI): domain Eukaryota; kingdom Metazoa; phylum Chordata; class Lepidosauria; order Squamata; family Sphaerodactylidae; genus Sphaerodactylus; species Sphaerodactylus townsendi. Next base: position 17,849,256 of record NC_059432.1, read on the forward strand.
GTCTCAGGTCCCTGGAGCTCAGTGAACAGAGGCTTGGCTAAACAGGCAAGGCTAGCGTTCATTTTTGTGTGTGTGGGAGTTTAGTAGGGTACTTTTTGAAAGGCAGGCCCATAGATCTGTTTCTGTACAGTTTAAGATTATTAAATATGGATGGTCAGGGAGTTGCTGCTGTCACCTTCAAAAACTGTGGTATATAGATATTTTTTTCCTGAAAGTTGTGGGTAGTTGTTCCTGCAGCAAGTGCAAGTCGGTTGCTCTCTTGGAAGAGAAGATCCAGCAGCTGAAGGCACAGGTATCTACTCTTCAGCCTGTTAAGAAGAATGAGGATTTCCTGGACAGAGTGGAGCAGATGGTACTGGGTGGGGAACACACCAGGGATCTCTCTGAGGATGATAGCAGTTCGCAAATAACAGATTGAAGCAATTGAAGGAATGTGAAACATAGAAATAGAGGGACTAGGGAGCATTCTGTTAGTTTGAAACTTTGATTTCCCACTCTTCCACCTGAGAACCAGATGTGTTTCCTCACTCCTACATTCCTGCTGGGTGACCTTGGGCTAGTCACAGTGGCATAGCAGTGGCGTAGGAGGTTAAGAGCTCGTGTATCTAATCTGGAGGAACCGGGTTGATTCCCAGCTCTGCCGCCTGAGCTGTGGAGGCTTATCTGGGGAATTCAGGCTAATCTGGGTGACCTTGGGCTAGTCACAGCTTCTCGGCTGGGTGACCTTGGGCTAGTTACAGCTCTTCTTCTTCTCCTTCTTCTTCTCCTTCTTCTTCTTCTTCTTCTTCTTCTTCTTCTTCTTCTTCTTCTTCTTCTTCTTCGGAACTCTCTCAGCCCCACCTACCTCACAAGGTGTATGTTGTGGGGAGAGGAAGGGAGAGGAGCTTGTAAGTCACCTTGAGTCTCCTTATAGGAGAGAAAGGTAGGATATAAATCCAAACTCTCCTTCTTCTTTTGTTACAATTCTTGCAGTACACATTTTTAAAACCCAAACACAGCTTTGGAATCCTGTTTCCTTGCTAATAATGTATCTCCCTTTTCAAAATAGGCTCCGTTTTGCTCGAAACACATTGCACGTTTTTGCCTTCGGAGTTCACAGTATCCCCTTCGCTCTTCCAATTTCAGCCGCACCATGAAGTCTTCAGTCAAATGTCTCTCTTTAGTAAATCATTAAGTCGATCCTTAAAAGCACAATGTTCCTATAATCTCTTTAATTCAGAGGCAAAGGAGGGAAAAGATTAATCTCCATGCTGACTCCATTTGTGGGAATCTGAACTTTTCTGCTCTGAGCAGGGATAAAGAGGGATTGGAAGTTGACTGGTATGATAGGCCTTTTGTATGATTATGTGGAGTCAGGGTTGCTTTGTACCATAAACCTTCCCATCGGTTACAAGATGTTCTTAGGGTAGCAAGCGTAAAGTCTTCAGGTTCACAGCCGTGATATACGTTCTGCTGCGAACGAGAACACTGAGGCGCCATTCATATACAAATTACAAAGAAGATTTATTTCTTTACAGGTAGGTTTTAATGAACAGATCAGCAGCACAAGTCTCCAGATAGTCACAGAAGAAACCCGGCTGAGGCACATAAATCTGAGCTAGTGATGGCTTCAGAGGGTGGCTTGAATTCTCTTTAATGCTTGCAGGCAGCCCCATAGCCAGAACATTTTCTTGGAGAAGGGCAAATGAGTACAATGGTAGTCAGCCCATCATTATTTATTCTCTTGTTCCTTTATTTATTTGTGCTTTATTATTTATTGACCAATGTTGTTCTAGAAACCCAAGGTGTATACATGGTTCAAAGCAATGTAATTGACTACCATGAGAGACCACAGAAGGAATGCAATAGATTCAGGATTACAAGAAAAAAATTTAAAGGGCCAAAATTTTTCAGACATCCTTTGTCACCCCCTCCCCCACCCCAAGGCTTTTTAAGTTAGAGCCGTCAGCCCTGCTAACTTCTAATTCTGTTTGAGTCAATTGCTTAAAGAATTCACATTTGGGGGGTGCATGAGAGTATTCACACTTTTTTTAACCTCAGTTCCTTCCTCTTTTTTTTTTAACTTGGAAAATTTTCACTTGAAAGACGACTGATAGGTTACACACCCACCTTGGTACTGATTAAAGGGGAATGCCAAATGATTGATGGGGGCCTAGCCCCTTTTTACACCACCATGTTTACGGCCCACTTCCAAGTACAAAAAAGGCTTTCACTGTCTAGCGACTAGAACAAATTCCACTTATACCAGCCTGCCCTTTTGCAAGAGTCAGGTTAAACAGTATGTAGTCTGCTAATCACCAGAGAAATGGCTGGATGTTCTTTCTTCTCCAACAGGTAGAGCTTAACCACTCTGCCACTCCACCAGACAGAGCTACCCTTCAAACCATTTGTTCTCTATCTGAGGCTCATTCTGCACATGCAGAATAATGCACTTTCAAACTGCTTTCAATGCTCTTTGAATCTGTGCAGAATGGCAAAATCCACTTGCAAACAGTTGTGAAAGTGGTTTGAAAATGCATTATTTTGCGTGTGCAGAAGGGGCCTATGGCAGACCCAAATCTATGGCCCCTTCCGCACATGCAAAATAATGCGTTTTCAAACCACTTCCACAATGGTTTGCAAGTGGATTTTGCTATTCCGCACAGTAAAATCCAGCTGCAAAGAGCACTGAAAGTGCATTGAAAGGGCATTGTTCTGCATGTGCGGAAGGGGCCTCTGACTGCCCTCTCTGTGAGGCAGTCCTAAACCAAGATGGCTGCTCTGCTCCCCTCCAACTTTCCATCTCCCCTTTGAAAGATGATTGGATGTTGGAACAGCACTCCCATAGGCTCAGAGATGAAACAACGGCTGAATTGCTGTTTTTTTCTTTTCAAAAGAAGGACAGCCTTCTGTCCATCACAACTGGTGGCAGCACAAAAATGTCTGGGAGCATATCTCTCTTTAAGAACCTGGCTGGTTTGTTTCTCTGGAGCAGGGGTCTTCAAAATATGGCCATGCTGGCTGATGGGAATTGTAGTCCATGAACATCTGGAGGGTCATAGTTTGAAGACCCCTGCTCTGGAGCAACCTGAATGATGCAATGACAATATTTGTATTTCTTTTTGTAAACAAAGCAGGGACAGATCTAGAGCATAGGTGTCAAACTTTTGGCCCTCCAGATGTTATGGACTACAGTTCCCATCATCCCCTGCCAGCATGATGGGAACTGTAGTCCATAACATCTGGAGGGCCATGAATTTGACACCTGTAATCTAGAGGGAGGGCAACTGTCTCCAGTGACAGGCAGAGGGGGGCATCATGTGGCCGATAGAGTTTGTGGGGGCAGCTGCCTGCCCAGCTGCTGGGTACACGGCACATGCAGCTGCTGCTGGGAGAGCATGGCAGCAAGCCATGCGGAGCCACATGATGCTGAAAAGGCTGACTCAGAGCATGCACACACGCACATGAAAAAGTCATTCTCCATGATGGCTTCTGAAACAAGCCAGCCAGATGTTTCTCTTGCTATCTCTAGTCACGAAAGCATCCCAGAACTGAGCAGTATAATGAAATGATTTGCATGCATTATAGTACGAAGGGTTGAGGAGGCAATTCCATAGTAATTAGGATAACATGGATCTGGTTTCATCAGGCCCCCCGCCAGTGCTGGCAGGGGCTGATGGGAATTGTAGTCCATGAACATCTGGAGTGCCATAGGTTCGACACCACTGACCTAGGGTATCTCCCTAATAGGGTGATCCTGTGCATCATCATCATCATCAACCTTTTTATTGGCATAAGTTTAAAATACAACAGGGAGGTTGAGGAGAATCAAGTTAAAATAAGTCGGTTCGGACATTTCCAGCAGTTAAAACAACAAACAAACAAACAAACAAACAAACAAACAAACAAACAAACAAACAAACAAACAAACAAACAAACAAACAAACAAAAATCTGTGGCGAATCTGCTGTGCCAGCGCCAGGAATTTGGTAACATCTAGGGATCTCTGAGGAGACTGATCACAAGAAGCAGAAAGAAAGGATTTAACCCTGTCTGGTGAGTTGGCGAAGTTCTCAGTGTATGGGTCTATCATGTGTCTGCTAGATGAAGTATATAGTTCGCAATCTAGGAGGATGTGCTTCGATTGTTTTGATGGCTTTTGTGAAAGCAGGGGACACGTTCTTTTCTTGGTATGGGATCTGAGAAATCTACTGTTCAGGACTGCTGTGTAGGTGTGGCATTCAGTTGGGCTAGCATGAGGGTACGTGGAGATATGGTGAAGATATATTGTAAAAAGTACCTTTGGTAGCTCCCTACTGAAGGGAAGAGGGGTGGAGCCCTCCGCAAAACGTCTTCATGTATTGAGTAGAAAGCAATTGATTTTCAATGTCAAGTAGCCTTAAGCCACAGAAGTTTGACTATTTGTGCTTAGTCCATGTGTTTATGAAGAAGTTCCAAAGCGAAGCTTCCAACGTAATTAATTTTTTTTTTCTTGATCAGAAAGACTCTAAGTGGAGAGGTAGGGAATCCGAGCATTCCTCTTTGTTAGGCTGTCCTGTTCTTGGATCGGAAATGGAGATCGCCAGCCAGTATCAAGCTGTAGGGAGCTATATATGTAAGTTTCCTAGAAGATTTAGACCTAATTCTTGAGACATAAAAGAGAGAATGTGCAGCTGTTCGAAATTCCAAGTAGTTTGTGAAAGAAGCTAGATTGTATAGATTCAAGAGGCTTTAGATTATGATTTATCCAGATTGGAGTGCCATACAAGGCTTGGGATCAGTTTGCCTTCAAAGGAGAAATCTCACTACGTTGGGACGCATTGGACCCCTTTGGGAGTAGAAGAACTTAGCCTAATTGCTGCCAATGCACTGATTGGTGGAGAGGAAGTGATGTGCTTGTTCTGCTCACGGTCCAATTCAGGTTATATTGGAAAGCGGATTCCCAAGTAGTTGCAACTTTTGACTTGGTTGTCAATTCTGTCTCACCTCGATAGGACCACATGCTAAGTTGGTTTTCCATGTTTTGAGAATGTCATGATTTTAGCCTTCTCATAGTTTATTGTTATCCAAGTTGATTCGTTAGCAGTAGTCTACATAAGGAGTGGAAGTAGGACGCTTCAGGCCTATATTGGTATAGCGAGGAGTAACACCGTAGTCAATCGGCATATAGAAGGGTGGGCTCAAGGGAGCATTGCCAAGGATAGGAGGAGGAGGTGCAGCCTACGTGGTTAGAAGGGAATTTGGAAGTCCTGTAGGAAACAGGTTGAAGAGTAGAGGGGCAAGGACACAGCCTTGTTTGACACCCTTATTAGAAATTATTTTGGGGGGTGTATGAGCTGGTAGGATTGTAACGTATGCTGCAAGTGGTGGCAGTATAAAGTCTTTGGATGAGGAGAAGTGGCTTAGCTCTATCCCCAGAGCACTTTAGTTTGTTCAAAGAAGTTGCCTTGGGATTGAATCAAGAGGCACTCCTCAGGTCGAGGAACACAGCATATAGTCCAGAGTTCTTGGTTTTCCATGACAAGTAAGCAAGGTGCCTCTGCAAATCGCACACAGTGGTCGTACTGGAGTGGTTCCCTTGATGAAACCCCATTTGCTCAGGGACTAAGTACAGGGTTCGAAAGCCCATTCCAGAAGTTTTCTCATGGGAGGTGATTCATGCAGTTTCCCTGGGATAGATAGGAGGCTGATTGGCCTGATCCTATGCAAAACCGTTCCAGTAAAAGTCCATTAACATTCTTAGACTGTTTAAATTCTGCCTAGGAGTGTATCATAAGAATATCACCTTAGCTATAAGGGCTAAAAATGTGTATTTTTTTTATAAAAAAGCAATTTTTCTCAATTCTGAATGTTGCCCTAGATATTTGATCCCATATTCATAGGATACAGTTGGGTATGTGTGTGCTAAGTACCATCAAGTAATTTCTGACTCATGGAGACCAGATGAATTCATGACCTCTAAAATGTCCTAACCTGGCTCGGGTCTTGCAGAGTGAGGGCTGTGGTTTCCTTTTTTGAGTCGATCCTTCTCAAATCGTGTCTTCCTCCTTTCCTGGTGCATGTAACTTTTCCTAGCGTTATTGTCTTTTCCCGTGACTCTTATCTTCTTATAATATGACCGAAGTATGATAGCCTCAGTTTGGTTATTTTGGCTTCTAGAGAAACTTCAAACTTGATTTGATCTAGAACCCATTTATTTGTCTTTTTGACAGTCCAAGATATCCATAAAATTCTCCTCCAACACCACATTTCAAGGTAATCTTTCTTCCTGCCAGCTTTCTGCATGTTCCAGCTTTCACACTCAAATATAGTAATGGGGGAAAGTTAGTATGGATTAACTTGATCTTGGCCATCAGTGAAATATCCTTACACTTAAGAATCTATTCTAGCTCCTTCATGGATGTCCTTCCCAGTCTCAATCTACTTCTGATGTCTTGTGGTTACAGGCTCCCTTTGGGTTGATGATGAAGCCAAAAAGTGGAAAACAGAAAACACAATGGCTTTATCGTCAACCTTAAACTTGTGTGATTCCTCAGTGGTCATTACTAATTTTTTTGTCTTCTCGATGTTCAGCTATCATCCTGCTCTGGCACTTTCTGCTTTAGCCTTCATCAGTGGTTGCTTCGAGTCTTCACTATTTTCTGCCAATAATGTGGTGTTACCTGCATATCTCAAATTGTTAATGTATATGTTTATAATATATGGAGGCATCATTTTGCACTTCCCCCCTCACTTAAAAAAACCCCATAGATCCATCCCTGAAGTGAAACCATGCTGTTGTATTGTTTCTCAGTGAGAATCTCATTTACTTCAAAATACTGCTCTAGCGTATGTACAAACAAGTCTTCCGCAGCCTTTTGCAAGGCCTTTGGGTTCCCAGGGCGCTTCCTTCATGTTCATCTTCAAGAGTTCTACAGTTGTCTTTCATTAAGTACTTGAATCCCTCAGCACTCAGTGGGTATATCTGTATCAACACAGTTTGGGAGGAATCATTCTCAGAGTGAGGAGCAGGTGCAGGCTATACTTCGTTCCATTTCCTGTCCCTGATTGGCACTTGCCTTTCTAGTTGACTTTGTCTGAGAGTTATTAGTATTTTATTTTAAAGTTTAGGAAGTTTCCTGAGACAACCTGAGCAAAGTACATAACACCGCCGCTTTCACCCGCAGACCTATGAGAAATGGAAGAAACTTTGTCATATCTCATTTCTCCCTTGGTTTTCGGATGAGGATGTGGTTCAATGGTAGAGAATCCACCGTGCTAACAGCACCTCCCAATAAAAAGTAACAAAAAGTAGGGATGTCTGGGCAGATCTTAGCTGCCACCAGGGTTATGCTAGGAATACAGCCACAAGGAAGGATAAAAATCTATTGCTAGGGTCAAAAGAATATATCCTATGTTGGCTCAATTCATGCTGTACTAGAACCAGGGGGGAAAGTAACCCAGTATGGGCTAAGACAGAGTTTCTGCAAGAAAAGGCTGAAATAGCACCTTCCATCTTTGTTTCAGATCCATAGTATATGCAGTACTAGTAAGAATTTTTAGTTATTTTCAGCTGTGATTATTACCCAAATAGAAAGGGAAACACGCAGTACAAAGAACTAGAACTGGAAATTCACTCCAACATATTGAACTGGTTCATATGTATTTCAGCTAGTATACATACAGCACCACCAATTTCAAATTACTTACTAACATGCCAATTCCTTTACCAGCTTCCCATCTATCCTCTTCATCTTCATCTCTCAAAGGTTTGTCAGCCACCATTGTGGGCTCAAACAACAGCATTATTGGTTCTGGTGGGTTTTCCGGGCTGTGTGGCCATGGTCTGGTGGATTTTGTTCGTAACGTTTCGCCTGCATCTGTGGCTGGCATCTTCAGAGGTGTATCACAGAGAAAAGTCGGTTTCACACTGTGTCTAAGTGAGAAGGGAAAGTTTAGTAGGGTGTATTGTCCATGTCCCAGGGTGGGGAACCAATCATTAAGTGTTTGGGTGGAACTTGCTATGCACAGGTGTGGTTGAGTGCATTGTATTGCGGGTGGGGTTATCATAAGGTGACCAGCCGTCCCGCTTTTGGCGGGACACTCACGCTTTTGTGCAATGTGTCCCGTGTCCTGCGGGGCTTTAAAATTGTCCCGTGTGCGCCTCCTGCGCTGCCGCACTGCCTTCTGGGGCGCTTCCCTGTTTCCTGACCGGGGAGCGCCGCAAAAGGCAGTTGTTTCTCTCCTGTAAAGCTGCGGGGTGCTCCTAGCGGTACGTGACAGTTGCTTCTTTCCCCAAAGCAGGGCTGGTGGTAGTAGCTCCCGCGGCAGTGTGCTCCTGCGCCAGTCAACGGTGTTTCTGTCCCAGTGAGGCATTAGGTGAGCACGCCACACCCACATGGCCACAGGAGCACACTGCCTGGAGGATTCGTCCAGCAAATTCCTTTCTTATAGGCACCATAGTACAGACTTGGCACCCAACATGGCATCCATCTTAGCCTGTTTTGCCAAGGAACCTTTAGGAACATTGCTTCCTAAAACCATCCCCTCCCCCCTTCCTACCATAGGCATGCCCGGTAACAATGTTACTCCCAAGCCACTGAGTATCACTGGATTAAGACATTGTGCACCTGTTTCCACAGTGGCTACCTCATTCTTTATATATTTGCACTTCACAAGCTTTAAATTCACTGAGTGACAGCATGGGCTTTTCTGCTACACCTTTTTAAAATTGATTGCTCTCCCTGGGACATTCAAATTCATAGCAATGCAATACACCATCATTTTTGTTTTTAACTCCCAAAGTGAAAATCATGTATGTGCGTGTTTCCCAAACAAAGCAGCAATAATGTAAACAGTTGTCTTTTGGAGCTGCAGGAGGGAAAGGGAGGGGGGGCATAATAAGGATTTCGCAATTATAACCATCAGGGGAAATTTTATATAGATGCAAAATAGCTGGAGACAAATACCCAGCACCAGAAAGCTGGTCAGCCCTTTCCATGGAGAACAGTAATAAATAATAGCTTGGCAGGGGAAACCCAGCAGTGGGAGCAAATGATAGAAGTTGTCATGGCCAGCTCAGCGCCCCATTGGCTGGACAGAGGTGTTCGCAGACCCCATCCTGAGGGGCAGGGCCACCCATTTGAATGGGCCTTATACTCTCCTGGTGATGCGGTAAAGGTCCTAAGTAACTGCCTGGTTGCTGTGGTAAATTGGCTAAGGCCCCTTCCGCACACGCAAGATGAAAGCAGTTTGAAAGTGCATTATTCTGCATGTGCGGAATGAACCTAGTATTTGTTGAGGCATACTAGTATTGGAATGATTGTTCATGAGTTGAATCTTGGGCCCCTTCCGCACACGCAAATTAATGCATTTTCAAACCACTTTCACAACTGTTTGCAAGTGGATTTTGCTATTCCGCACAGCTTCAAAGAGCACTGAAAGCAGTTTGAAAGTGCATTATTCTGCATGTGCGGAATGAGCCTAGTATTTGTTGAGGCATACTAGTATTGGAATGATTGTTCATGAGTTGAATCTTGGGCCCCTTCCGCACACACAAATTAATGCATTTTCAAACCACTTTCACAACTGTTTGCAAGTGGATTTTGCTATTCCACACAGCTTCAAAGAGCACTGAAAGCAGTTTGAAAGTGCATTATTCTGCCTGTGCGGAATGAGCTTTAGAGTGAACAAATTGAAACTAAACCTTGAAGGGAGAGGTAACATTGGTTGCGGAGGTAGAGATCTTGAAGGACACTGTGCCCTCCATTTTTGGTGGGGTTCTGCTGATCCTTGCTGACACAGTTGAGAGCTTTGGGATACACTTCATCCAATGAAGAGGCAAGTCAATAAAAGCCTTTCTTCCTACTCACCCTAGCCCATAAGATGCCTGACTGTGATACTGCTGATCGGCCACTTGGACCATGCCATGGTGATATTGAGACTGGGCTACAGAAAAGCACTGTACATTGGTCTCCCCTCAAAACCAGTTTGGAAACTCTGGTTGGTGTGTAATGCCACAGCTCAGCTATTATCAGGAGCTAGATGGCGCATGCCAATTGCACTCATTTTGCAGTACCTCCATTGGCTGCTCTTCCCTTATCAAGATCAATTTAAGGTATTGACTATCACATAAAGGTGGGCCTTTCTCTCCAGTTTTGTAATACAAGCCTCTTTGCAACATTAGAGACATAGAGGGTCCATTTTTGTTGATCATTAGACTTCAGAAGGCAAATTAATAGTTTAAAATTACATAAGCATTCTCAAAGATCAATGCCTATTCTAATATAACACTGAATGAGTAATTATGTTACCCTTTTCTAATGCATACCCTGCCTAAAGGCACGATCTCTAGGCAGCTCCAGCATTAAAACATCCCCCTTAAAACACTAATGAACAGCAGTGGCGTAGGAGCTTAAGAGCTCGTGTATCTAATCTGGAGGAACCGGGTTTGATTCCCAGCAATGCCGCCTGAGCGGTGGAGGCTTATCTGGGGAAATCAGATTAGCCCTTGTACTCCCACACACACCAGCTGGGTGACCTTGGGCTAGTCACAGCTTCTCGGAGCTCTCTCAGCCCCACCTACCTCACAGGGTGTTTGTTGTGAGGGGGGAAGGGCAAGGAGATTGTCAGCCCTTTGAGTCTCCTGCAGGAGAGAAAGGTGGACATAAATCCAAAACTCCTCCTCCTCCTCCTCCTCCTCCTCCTCCTCCTCCTCCTCCTCTTCTTCTTCTTCTTCTTCTTCTTCTTCTTCTTCTTCTTCTTCTTCTCTTTCTCTTTTTGTCTTTCTCTTCCTTTTCTCCTTCTTCTCCTTCTTCTCCTTCTTCTCCTTCTTCTTCTTCTTCATCATCATCATACAACAGTAAAGCCTCCTCATTAAAGCATCTGCATTAAAACATTACAATGTACAAAAGTTCAAATCCCAACCCTCCCCCCCCCCCCCACACACACACCTCCAAACCAGCAGCATCATAGAGGGGGCATCCTGGGAGGCTAACCAAATGTCTGGGTAAAGAGGAAAGTCTTCACCAGGCACCTAAACCCATAAAGGATAGGTACACAACAAACGTCTGAGGGGAGACAGTTCCAAAGTCTGTGGGCAATCACAGAGAAAGCCCGCCCACATGCCCCTGTCCCCATATATCAGCAAGAGGGTACCATAAGGGCAGCTTTCCCCTGTGACCTAACAGCCCAGACATACTTACGAGTATAGGCTTTAGGTAGGCAGGGTCCAAGCTGTTGAATTAAGCCCAGAAATGAATTGGGAGCCAGTGCAATTCCTTGAGGACCAGCATGATGTGTGTCCTGCCAGATGCACCAGCCAGCTGCATAACTGCAGCATGCTGCATCAGCTCCAGCCTCTGGATTGTCTTCAAGGGCAACCCCACCCCCACTGCATTATGGATCAAATAAGCCAAGGGCAAAGATGTGTCTTATCTGATTTGGAGGAACTGGGTTTGATTCCCCGCTCTGCCACCTGAGCTGTGGAGGCTGATCTGGGGAATTCAGATTAGCCTGTGCACTCCCACACACGCCAGCTGGGTGACCTTGCATAGCCAATCACTTCTCGGAGCTCTCTCAGCCCCACCCACCTCACAGGGTGTTTGTTGTGAGGGGGGAAGGGCAAAGAAATGGTAAGCCCCTTTGAGTCTCCTGCAGGAGAGAAAGGGGGGATGTAAATCCAAAGCTCCTCTTCTCTTCTCTTCTCTTCTCTTCTTCTCTTCTCTTCTCTCTCTCTCTCTCTCTCTCTTCTTCTCTCTTCTTCTCTTCTCTTCTCTTCTCTTCTCTCCTCTTCTTCTTCTTCTTTCTTTCTTCTTCTCTCTTCTCTTCTCTCTTCACAGCTTCAGCTTTCTTCACGGGCATTTTATTTCTTATTCCCTTTTCCTTAATGCTTTCGACATGCCGTGGCAGAAGAACATTCTGTACTCTATGGCAATAAGCAGCCACCAGAACAATCATTGCACAACTCTGTCCTCCTCCTCCCCATTCGTTCCTCTGATCAGTCGGATGGTTCAGACACAAAGGAGATAAACAGAGAATTTAGAACACTGGGACCAAGAGTGGAAAGACCCCCCAATTACAATATGGGCTCAGTGCTGTGTTTTCTTCTTCTTTCGATGGCAAAATGCTTTTAAACTTAATGCCTGCTTCATTGCTGCATGCTCTTGCCCGTGTATATTTTGCTTTAAACTTTCATTGCATTCACTTAGTGGTGTCATGTCACGTTACACTGTAGTACCACAAAGCAGGGCTTAATAATGGAACAAACACAGCATTCACTTTAAACAATTGCTGCCCCTGATCTATTATTCAGCAGCCCCTGCTCATGTCTTGTAGAGAGAATATTTCACAAGCAAAATTTAAAGGGATTTTTATAGTCTTTCTTTCAGGGGTTCGTGCTGAGATTCTTTTTTCGTAGTATGCTCGCCTCAAAGGCCTATCTTGGAGAGCTTTTACAGGGAATGTGTATTGCTCCTCATATGTTCCAGACCATTGGCAATGGCAGGATTGCCTAGTTCTGGGGGTCTCCTATTTTTTAAAGCCTGCAGGTATTTTTGAAATTCTGACAGGGTGGTGAACAAAGTCACAAAGTGGCTGTCACAAAATGTGAAACCATCAATTGGGTGGCTGCTGCAGTTTATTTTTGGTCACACATGAATAGAATAAGGAGCTAGATCACCCTTTTTGCCAACACATTGGGATACGGCGTTAAATGTTGTACTTGTAGTTTCAATTGAGCTTAATCTGTGACTTATGTAGCAAAAAGTTGTGTTTAGATTCTACTGGAGACCACAGCTCCTTTTTAGTAAAGGACTAAGTAAAGTGTCTAATTGTTGGTACTGTAATTTAGAAGAAGAAGAAGAAGAAGAAGAAGAAGAAGAAGAAGAAGAAGAAGAAGAAGAAGAAGAAGAAGAAGAAGAAGAAGAGGAGAAGGAGGAGGAGGAGGAGGAGGAGGAGGAGGAGGAGGAGGAGGAGGAGGAGGAGTTTGGATTTATATCCCCCTTTTCTCTCCTGCAGGAGACTTACAATCTCCTTGCCCTTCCCCCCTCACAACAAACACCCTGTGAGGTAGGTGAGGCTGAGAGAGCTCCGTAGAGCTGTGGCTAGCCCAAGGTCACCCAGCTGGCCTGTGTTGGAGTGCCCGGGCTAATCTGAATTCCCCAGATAAGCCTCCACAGCCCAGGCGGCAGAGCTGGGAATCAAACCCGGTTCCTCCAGATTAGATACAAGAGCTCTTAACCTCCTACGCCACTGCTGTAGTGCAAGCCAAAGGGGAGTGCAAGCCAAAGGGGAGAAAGACAAACAGCAGCTCCAACACAGGTTGCTCCAATGCAGGTGCCCATCCCACCATCTTAAGAGGCAGCTATGCCAGCATAGCTGGTGGAGGGGTGCTGCACAGCTGCATGGGACCTGAACCTGGAAGCTGCTGTGCCTGCTGACATTCTTTTACTGCAGTTGCCTATGCCAGCATGCGTGGCAGCAATCTGGGAACACCCCCTACCCCACCCGGGGATTTGTGCTGCAGTTTAGTGTGGCATAGCCCTTGGGCAGCAATAGGAATGTTCAGGTCAGCCAGGGAGGGGTTTTGTTTGTTTTTCGAGATCCCTGCACTGCTTGAAACCCTTTGGAGGTGGTGTAGCTGTGCCACAGCAGCTCTGTCTCCGGCCATCATGGATCTATCCCCCCCCCCACTTTGGATAGGGCTGTGAGATGGGATTCCAAGGGATTCTCAGAATGGGCCAGCAATGCACAAACTTTCAAGAACTTCTCTGCCTGGATGTTTCAGGTTGGCAGCCATCTTCCCACAATTGCTCTTCCTGCAATTTGATATGAATCTGTTTTGCAGATATTATCAAAAGCTGCCTCAGTCAAACTGTAAATCAGACAGCAAGAAAAAAAACTCTCTCTTTTTTTGATAAGACTTAAGCCAAAACAACTATTATGAGATCTAGGACAGCAGGGAAGAAAAGTTCTGAATCTTTGAATAACACTCCCTCCTAGACGCCCCAGATTAACAATGTTAGCATTATTGAGAGGAATTCTCTTGATTCCTCTGTCAGGATATTGAAAATTGCAAGGTGGTCATATGCTGGTCTAGAATGACTGGAATGTAACAGTCAGCAGAATTGTAAAGGTCGGAGCCTCTCTGTCTGGGTCTGCAGTGATTGGCATGTAACAGTCAGCAGAAATGAAAAGGTCACAGGCCAGGAGGATGAGATCATCTAGCTAATGATTGGCTGGACAAAACTATATAGGAAGACTGCATACCCAATTCAGTATCTCCTTCACCTTCAGGTTCGGCCTCAGATTGTTGTTAGAGTAGAGAGTGGATAGTTAGATGAGTAAAACATTGTTATTTTGTTCCTTTAAGAAAGAAAAGATAAAGTATTCCTGTTGGAACGAAATCTACTGTCTGAGTGTTTTTATTTTCTTAAGCTGCAAGCAGTCACCTCCTGAACTTTCTAGCAAGGGTGAGTTGGCACCTAGTCCTTTCGCTGTGCACTAGGCCAACATCCTCTTCACCCAATATCTTGCTGAAATCCAACCATCCATTTCTTGTCCTCTTTTTAGGGATCTGGAATCTGTTGCAAATCTATTTAATCCCATTACCCACAATATCACTGGTTGATGTGCACCAAATTACATAAATGAACGTTTACAGTCATGTGGACTAATATATTTACAGACTTATTTGCCAGAATGCTTTAAAGGCTGGCTCAGTCATATATATTCTATTTCTCAGCATTGGAGAACAACTCTAGAATCTCTAAGGCCGTTTCCGCACGTGCGGAATATGGCGGCCTGGGGACTGCAAAAATGCCATCCCCAGGCCGCCGTTCGCACAGGGGGCGCAGCTGCTTTGCAGCTGTGCCGCCCTCGTGCCGCCCGACCGGCGCCAAGCCGCCGTTTCCAAACCACACTTCCCCAGCGTGGTTTTTTGAAAACGCCGGCTGGAAGCCGCTGCCGTGCAAACGGCAGCAGCTTCCCGGCGCTTCCCCCCCCACTCCCTCCCTGCACTTACCTCATCCCCGGGCCTCCGGCATGTCGCCAAGGCCTGGGGACACACCTCCCTGCCCTGCGACACAGAAGCAGGCGGCAGGGGTGGGGGGGGTGTCCTCAGGCCTTGGCGATGTGCCGGAGGCCCGGGGACATGCCGGATCGGCCGGGTGACGGTGCTCCGCGGTGCTGTCGTCCCAGCCAGTTCTGGGACCGTCCATGAGGATGGTCCCAGTGTTGTCGGGTCGGCGCGAAATGCGCCGACCCAGCCGCTTCTGCCTCTGTGCGGAAACGGCCTAAACTGCAAGGTGAGCTACAAAGAATCTTCTAATTTGGTCAGCAAGCAATCATATTTTTCACCATGACATTTGCAGATACAACCTTGGACAAACAGCGACTACCCTGGGGGACTGCACAACGCCTTAGTGAGGGGTTGCTGCTCCCAGGGCATTGTGTGCCCTGCACCCCTGCCACTCCCTTGCCCGGCCATGCCATGCCCCTTGTGTGCCCGGTGCAAGATGCCCCCCACCCCATGGGTGCTATCCCACTGGGATTGCATAATCTGTCTGAACGGTGGTCGTGCTGCAGACCAGACTCTGCAAAGCCTTCTAGGAGCTGCTGATGTAGCTGGGTGCTGAATTAGTTGTAAAGAGAAGCAACTGATATACGTTGTTGAGTTCCGGCAATATGACCCAGACTTACATGGATCAGACAGTTGTATCTTTTTATATACTGGGCCAATGATAAAATAGACTTTTGCTTTGCGCTTTGCTTTGTGCTTTGCTTTGCTTCGTTCTTCTCCATGAGCCCCTGCGACTGTCTAGATGTTTTTATCGTTGGCTATTTATGAGGGAGAGAAGTTGTTTGCTTCTCTTCAGTTAACTCGTTTGTGAGAGGTGGCAAGAACTCTTGATTTTTCCTCAATTGAAAAATCACTCTTTGTTATTCATTGGAGAAAACAACATTTCACCACACCAATTCCCTCAGAAGGAGCTCAGGAGAACCCTTTTTTATAGCCGCTAGATTGGGAGAGTTTCATCTTGCCAGGGCTGGAGGGAATGAGTCTAATCTAGCCCAGAGATGAGGGTGAATACCATCAGTAATATTTCCTGATAAATTGGTAACTCTGATTGGATTGCCTCACTGATTTTTATCAAAATGCAGCTTGAGCATCATGCCCCGGGGTCTGCAACCTGCAGCTCTCCATGCTGGCAGGGGCTGATGGGATTTGTAGTCCATGAACATCTGGATTGCCGCAGGTTGCAGTCCCCTGATCATGCCAAACAGCTTTGTGCTGTTCTCTGCTAGGACTACAGGGTATCAGCTACGTCATGCCATAGCAGTAGGTAACAAATTTATGTTGTAGCTTATGAATACTTTTGCGCTTTCACGGTCCATGAGGTAGATCTTCTTAATTGCTTGAGAATATGAACATATCCTCTGGGATCATGGTGGAGTGGCTAAAGTCAAGCACAGGATCGGTCACAAATCGCTGAGGGCTTGCTCATGTGCAGTCACATATAAATAGCTGCCTAGTCGCCTTTTTAATTTTTTTGCACTTGTATGGTCAGAAATGACAGCATTGTCATGTATTGCACTTGTATGGTCAGAAATGACAGCACTGTGCTGCGGTTAAGGTGTTCAATTATGATCTGGGAAACCCAAGTTCCAATCCCCACTCACACCATCAGTGACCTTGCTGCGTGACCTTAGGTCAGTCACAACCTCTCTGAGAAATACCATGGTTGAGATGTGAAAGCAATTAATGGCATACCGCCCCAGAATGTGCATTCCCTTGAAAACCCTATGTGATCACCATAAGTCAGTTGTGACTTGATGGTTAAAAATGTTAGCAGCATCTATTGCAAAGTGAAGCAATAATATATTTCATGAGAAGTCGTCTTGTTTTATGGGCAGACACTGAGTGACGATATCGGAAGGCATGTCAAGACACAGAAGTAGTAAGTCACAAGGTAAAAATCCAAATATGTTTTGATTATTCCATAACAAAGTGCCTTCTAAAACTGGAGATGGCAGTGGCAAGTGGGTGGTGAGGGGGATATGGCCATTGCAGAGAAGTAATATGCAGTGGGAACATCCAAACTGTACAGAGGGTGACAAACAGATTACAACCAGTAAGTGGAACACAAGCCTAACCCAAAAGGCTGGCATAACTCCATTCTGCCCTATGGAAGGAGTTCCAGAGAGCTGGGAGTTAGTTTTGTTTTTGCTGTCTGAGGGAAGTAGCTAAGAACCCTCCAAAACCTACAATAAATTGAGTACAACATGTTTTCTTGTGTGGTAAAAAGTTGGCCATAGCCATTTTATTTAACAAAATTGGTTCAAGGCAAACAAAGCGTATGGCGCAGCATGGGGGTCTGATCTGTGTGCTGGGCAGCCCGAGTGCTGTCCCCCAGACACCTAAATTTTTCTACAGCACGCCTGCTGATGAAAAATGAACGCACGCTGGAGCAGCTGTGAGATTCCAGATGGGCGGTTGCCACTTCCTGAAGACTTCACTGCTGCCAGGGGGCGCAAGCCATATAAGCCCACGTCTGGGCAGGTTACCCTTTGGCTTGCTCCACCCCAAACCTCATAAGGAGGTTCCAATAAAGCGGGTATTCCACCCGCTGACCCTAAACTAAAGATCAGTCCCCCATGCGCAATCCGCCAGCCCTTAACAAAACAAACATGCATTAACAAATAACAAAAACAGGGAGGGTGGGTGGGAGACTCGCGTGCTCCAGCAAATGGGGAGAGGCACAGCTGGGCCTAGCCTTAAGTAGGCTGCCCGGCCCTCCTCCCAGATGACGTCAGGGCGCCCTGCGTCATTGCAGGGCGCCAAGAAGAACAAAGCCTCGTGAGCAGAGGGAACTCGCGAGGCAGCCGGGAAGGCGGCCACCCATGGGAGGCTGTCCCTTCCCCAGCAGCAATGGCGACCGTGGTAAGTCGCGGCCGCTTATTTGTTGCCTCCCCACACCAGCTGAGAAGTTTTGGGGAGGCGGTGTGATGGCATCACAGCGGCATTGTCCCCAGCTGCCACAGCCCTGTAGACTGAGCTGCCCATTTTATTTTCATTTTTTTTCATTCATTTAGCCTTTGTTTGGCATAAACAGAATAAAATCACATCAAAATCACATCAAAATGCAAACTTGCAACATATAGCAAATGAAGTTGATTGTTGCTTATAGGATATTTCCAGCAGAAAGTTCGCAGCCATTTTACAGAATGTAGCATCAGAGTTATTTAATAAAAACAACAGTCTGCTTAGTTCATCCAGCTCGCTAGGTATCATAGAAAGCAACCTAGAGTATTCAATTCTAATACTTACCGATTTGGGACAACAGAACAATTGGTGAGTTAATGTTTCTAATTGATTTTCATCACATGAGCACACCCTTTTACACATTTCTAGATTGTTATATCTACCTCGTAGTATGGCAGAAGGGAAAACATTGAAGCGAGCCAGTGAAAAAGCTCTTCTCTGATCTGGATTGGTCAGATGATACAAATAGGAGGCCATTCTGTTATGTTGTAAGGAGATTGATAGATGTGAAGGTGAACAAGTTTTCCTCGCTGCCAGAGTTAAATAGTTCCATTCTCTCATCAACAATTTTTGTTTTAATAATTTATACGATTCTGAACAAGTTAAAGGTAGAAGGGAGTCAAGGGGTATACCAATTGATTCGATCTTCCTCTCTATCAGTGAGAACCATGAATTACTCTGGGTATCTGATAGTATTAGGTGAACCAGAGAGTGCTTATTGTATGCCATTTTATTTTAAGGTTTCATAGCCAGATGCTGAATTTTTAGTGTTTCAGGGTTAATATTTGTTGCAGAAGAAACTGGAAGTCTCTTTATAATTGGGTCAATGTTTATCTCTGTGTATGTTATGGATTTTGATTTTAAAGTACAAACAAAAAAAACCCACCTGGATCAAAACTCCTTCACTTTTCCTGTCCTGATCTCCATGCATATTTGAGAGAAAACGTGATGTTTTGAAAAATGCATGAGGCCTTCTTCTCCTGTGACCCACCTGTATTTTGCGCTTGGAACTGGACTCAACGTGTCTCCAGAGAAGTGTCCCTATTTGTTCCTTATGGCCTTGAGCAGCCAAACCACAACGACTCTAATAAATTAAAATCCAAGCCATCAGAGTCACTGTAGAGAAGCTCAATAGGCTTCTTAAATGCCAGAGTCGATGTTTCCTTTAATTCTTATCCAGCTTTTGTAGATTACTGAGGCATAGTAGTCCTGCTGAACCAAAGTGACTTCATCTTATTATCCAGCATGCCCGGCTGGATCATGCTGCAAGCAGCATCAAACATAATCAATCACTTCAGCATTTGATTGGAATTCCCAAAGAATCACCAAAACACGTCTTTCTTTTTATTTTATTTTTGTGTGGAACATCTTTTCCCATTAGGCCCAGGCTATTTAAAGTCTATGTGGGCTCTTCTAGCTTTGCTCTCATCTCTCTCAAAGGAATCCCACTTTCCCTGTCCATCACATAGTGAAGCATCACCAGCCTTGCCACTTTTGTTGAGTTTCCTTCATTCCTACCTCCGTGTTTTGAGATCACTTTAAGGAGCAAGTGAGCACCCCAAATGCTGTCCATCATTCCCTCTTCTCTAAGGCCCTTTCCGCACGGGTGGAATATGGCGGCCTGGGGACGGCAAAAACGGCATCCCCAGGCCGCCATTCACACGGGGGGGGGCAGCTGCAGTGCAGCCGCGCCGCCCTCGCACCACCCGACCGGCGCGAAGCCGGTGTTCCCAAACCACGCTTCCCCAGCGTGGTTTTTCGGGAACGCCAGCTTGGAGCCGCTGCCGTGCGAACGGCAGCGGCTTCCAAGCGCCTTCCCCCCCACCGGGCGACTTACCAGTCCCGCGGCCCTCCGGCGCATCGCCAAGGCCTGGGGACACGCCCCCTTTGCCCTGTGACCCTGGAGCAGCCGCACAGGGCAGGGGGGGGCATGTCCCCTGGCCTCGGTGACGTGCCGGAGGGCCGTGGGACTGGTAAGTTACCCGGATGACGGCGCAGCTCTGCGCCGTCATCCCAGCCGGTTCCGGGACTGTCCATGCCGATGGTCCCAGCGTCGTCGGGTCAGCGTGGGTTACGCCGACCCAACCCCTTCCACCTCCATGCGGAAGGGGCCTAAGAGTGCCAAGTTGCCAGCAGCTGTTGGAGGGTGAAGCCTACCAGGGTGTAAAGTCTGAGGCTGTGATGTACTTCATCTAGAAGTTTTGTCAGGGCCTCATTTTGACACTCTAGGAATTTCACCAATTTCTGTGGTAAATGTTATAAGGATCAGGCCAGTTTTTAGAGCATCACTAAAGGGGCTGTGACATCACTTCCCCTCACTCCTCTCCCAGGTTAATGGAGCAGTGGGGTCTGGGATGCTCACTGAGGGGTGAGGGGAAAAAAGAGGGCAAGGGAATCACTCAGCACAGTGGCAACTCTATGAACTACTTAATGATTCCATGTCTGTAACAAGGGGAGACGGAGGAGTGAACGCTGGACCCGCAGATGTTACCAGTAAAGAGCAGCAGTGGCGTAGGAGGTTAAGAGCTTGTGTATCTAATCTGGAGGAACCGGGTTTGATTCCCAGCTCTGCTGCCTGAGGTGTGGAGGCTTATATGGGGAATTCAGATTAGCCTGTACACCCCCACACACACCAGCTGGGTGACCTTGGGCTAGTCACAGCTTCTCGGAGCTCTCTCAGCCCCACCTACCTCACAGGGTGTTTGTTGTGAGGGGGGAAGGGCAAGGAGATTGTCAGCCCCTTTGAGTCTCCTGCAGGAGAGAAAGGGGGATATAAATCCAAACTCCTCCTCCTCCTCCTCCTTCTTCTTAGAAATTTAAGTTATTTCACTAGTGGTGTCTAAAAAAAATTGGTAAAATTCGGTTTTGGGTCTAATAGATTTGAAACTTTTAGGTACACCCAGATATTCCCAAACCCCATCTTGGGAATATCCAGATTCTTTTAAAAATCTGGGTCTATTGACCCGAATATGAATTTTACCTCTACTAGTTCTCCCTCCCATCTCCCCCAACTTACGTTAACTCCAAGGTTGCAGTGTTCTCTTATGAGTCCCATGTGGCACTTGGAGGTCTCAGCAATCTGCAGAGGTGCATACTGGGTTCTGCTGGCCTGAGTCTAGAATGCAGCTTCGTGCCTTATGCTGCTTCCCACCCACACGTGAATTCCAGAAACTGCAGCGGGGGGAGGTCTAGCCTACACCTCCTCATGAGTTTCTGCTTACCACATTATGAGGGGACCACTCACAGGTTGTATGAGTGTGGTAGGTACCCACACACAGACCTTTCATCTCCTGAGACTTCACTGACTGTCCCATCCTGGTATTTGCTATTATGGACACCATCTATGGATTGGTTCTCTTTTGTTTGTGCCTTCATTCTTTGCAGTCTCAAACTACTGACTGCCATTACCATTTACTTCATTTATACTTGGCCTTTCTGATCAGTGGAGGCCTAAGCAGCTTACACTGTTTATCTCATTTTCTCTTCACAACCCTGTGAGGTAAGTTAGGTTGAGAGCTTGTGACTGGTCCCAGGTCATCCACCAAATGTCTATGGCAGAGTGAGAATATTGTTCTCATTTTCTCCTCAGAACCCTGTGAAGGAGGTTAGGTTGACAGTGGGCTTGAGCAAAACCTTTTTTTAAAAAAAAATTGGATTTGGGTTTTTCTGGCTTTAAATTTGAAAAACAGTTGGGGCAGCCAGGCACCCAAAATCCATGAGTTTGAAATCAAAAATATCCCAAGGAATATTAAAAAAAACATTCCCTGATTGGCCAAGGGATATTATTGGCAGTTATGCTCAGTGCTCACACTTCATTGGCCTCAGTCAGCTTTATCCTATCACTAAAGATGCTCTGCAAGTGTGCAAGAACCTAGTTAGCTAGGTCCCTGCAGAAATGTATGGCACTCATTGGCTGGGACTGGGAGTGAATCTCCAGAGAGCTCTCCCATCTGTTGCCCTGGAAACAGAGTGCAGCAGATGCCAGGGAAGGAGAGAAGCAGCCAGCTTCAGTGACATTGCTGGGCTTTAAGCAGCCCTCCAGAAAGTCCAACAAACACCAAACAAAAGTAAGAAAGGTGGAGAGGGAATTCTCTGGTTTGGAAAAAAAAAGCCAGTTTAAAAGAATTCCAAGTGGCTAGCTGCTATGGAAGACACCCTTTACGCTTTAAATAGCCAAATTCCAATAAGCTAAATAGATATTCGGCTTATTGGATTTCCTGAGAATTTGGCTTGAATTTTTGGCTGCGACTTGTAATCGTTGTCGAATAAAACCCCCCAAAAAGTCAAACTGGGCTTCTTCAGGGTTTTTTTTTTTCTGATTTGGCTTTACAGAATCACCAAGCCTAGTTGAGAGCTTGTGCCTGGTCCAAGATTGCCCACCAAACTTCCATGGCAGAGTGAGGACATTGTTCTTCTCATTTTCTCCTCACAACCCTGTGTGGTAGGTTTGGTTGAGAGTATGTGACTGGCCCAAGGTCACCCACCAAACTTCCATGGCAGAGTGACAATTCAAACTTACATAAGTCTGATACTGATACTCCTAGTCCAGGGGTCTGCAACCTGCGGCTCTCCAGGTTAATGGACTACAAATCCCATCAGCCATGCTGGCAGGAGCTTATGGGAATTGTAGTCCATGAACATCTGGAGAGTCGTAGGTGGCAGACCCCTATCCTACCTAGTCTGATACTGTAACCATTACACCACATCGGCTGTCCTAGTTTGATACTGTAACCATTACACCACATAATATTGTTTATGACAATACTAACTGCTTTTCACAGGATTCCTTAATGTACCTTGTATGCTGTACCCACCTAGCAGCAGCAGCAGCAGCAGCAGCAACAACAATAACAACAACAACAACAACAGCCTTTATTGGCATACAAAAACAAAGAAATACCCATCTTGCTAACTCCCAGCTTTTAAAGAGCTGAGCCGATGTTCCAGAACATTTGCAGGCAAGCACAGTCCCAACACCTTTGCCCAGCATTCTCTTCCTCTTTTCTAAATGCCAGTCTCTTGGTTGTGCACTTGGAAACCAGCATTTCGACTTATTTCGGGAAAGTTGTGCTGCACCCAGATGACAGAAAGTTACCTTGAACTCCCAGAGAAGCAGGACTCAGTCATTCCAATTATCTCTACATGAGGAGGGGAGGTAAGTCTACCCACATATGCCAGGAAAGAGCTACATCGTGTATATTTATTATTTAAGGAAAGCAACAGGAAAGAGATAATTGTGACCTCCAAAAAAAACACACCTTGGAGAAAACTCTGTTTTACAGTCCTCAGTTTCTGAGCATTTTCTTTATCTCAGCAAATATGCTGCTTTGTCTTACCAAAATGAACATAACGTATGGAATGAGCTCCGTCAGGGGAGCCCTCCACTGAAATAACTCACATCTTTTCTGTTTTCCCATCTTTGTTAAATATTTTATATTGGCCTCAAATTAGAGTGCAGGTAATGAGGAAAGTAGTGCAGTTATGATGGCAATCTTCTCATCCAGGCTGTCACTCAGGACGGTACTGATCTTGACAAAGAAAACAGGGGTACCATGCAAAATAACGACGTGTCAAATTCTTATTTTAGTGACGCTGAAACAAGCAGAGCTCAATTACACACTGGTTTGGGTTACCTCCTGCTTGCCAATCATGAGCAGGGACCCAACAATTCATAGAGCTATTCAGCTGTATCCAGTAGGGCGATGCACCCATTTTTTCGGTGTTTTTTAAATTTGGATTATTGGACTAGAATTTTTTTTTTGAAAAGCTGAAAAAAGTCATATACACATACAGTAAATGGGATTTTGTTGGGAGGGGCTTTTTTCCAGATATTCCATTAAAGTTCATGGTGATTTTACTCAAGGGCCCAATGGGCACCAAATTAGCAGCATAGCTAAGGTGAGTCTCCCAAGTTTCATTAAATTTGGTTCAGGGGGTCCAATGTTATGTGCCCCCAAAGGGCTCCCTCTTCTGCTGGAAACTACTGAAAACTCCAATGGTTTTCCCTGCATCTGGGGACTGTGATAATTCATCTTGGGCGCTGCATGGGGTCAGGCATGCTAGTGGCTGATAGGAATCGTGCTGCAAATTGGTGATGTTTCCCAATGAGCAGTATAAGCACAAGAGGGCTCCAGTAATCCTGTGACTCATTAATAAAGTGAGTCATCCATTTCTAGGGCCCCTTCCGCACACGCAAAATAATGCGTTTTCAAACCACTTTCACAACTGTTTGCAAGTGGATTTTGCTATTCCGCACAGCTTTAAAGAGCACTGAAAGCAGTTTGAAAGTGCCTTCGGGGGGGTAGGGCGGTTTATTAAATCAAATTATTATTGTTGTTGTTGTTGTTGTTGTTGTTGTTGTTAATAATAATAATAATAATAATAATAATAATAATAATAATAATAATAATAATAATAATAATAATAATAATAATAATAATAATAATAATAATAATACAAAATCTGCATGTGCAGAATGAGCCCAAGAGAATAAAAGGGATAATCTCCCCAAAAGGTAGTCTGGAGAGGTGTGTCTGCCAGAGAACTGAGCACCCCTTGACTACACAGACTCTCCACAAGATCTCCCCCTTCCACTTTGGAGGATAGGGCAGTTATTTCTCCATGTGGGCCAGGGGCTGGCTTGGGGTGCCTGTGGGAGGGAGATTGCAGGGACTTGTCCCCACTGTGTCCGCTGCCCAAGGACTTGTGACAAGATCCTGGCCCTTTAAGGTGGTGAGGGTATGCACAATGGACACACTCAACATTGCTTGGCTGTGACAGGTGCTGGGCTTTGCCTGCTGGTTCCTAATTGGTTCTAATATTCCTGTCAATCACAAATTTACCACCTCACCACAACACCTGTTTGGGATACTATAGCGCAGTTGCTGGGGCCAATGTGGCCACAGAAACCCAGCTACTAATTCTTTTTCCATCCAGCAGCAGCCCAAACAATCCCTGTGGCAGCACCACAGTTTCACTTGTGGGAAGGAGCAGCAGCATAAGCAGCCCTCAGAATTGCTCTGCCTTAACGTGATCCTGAGATTTTGTTTTTGTTGCTGGGATTTTGTTGCTGGGAATCAGCAGATCCAAAAGAATAGCACAGGAGGCAACATGGGGGTCTAGAACAGAAAAGAGAATGTGTAGAAATTTCTGCCTGAAGTCTGTGGAAAAGCATGTTTGGGTACATGACTAAAATTGGGCTGGGGCAGGGGGATATGGTAACTGAGACTATGGTATTCTTAATTACTTGGTTACAAAGGTAACTTAAATCAATACAGGTAGAAGTCGGTCAAAGTTGGAACCATGGATAGAAAGAACATTCCTGTTACACAGAGGAAAGACACAGACAGAGGAAGCAACCACCAGGGAGTGATAGGAGGAGAAGGAGAAGGAGAAGGAGGAGGAGAAGAAGGAGAAGGAGAAGGAGAAGGAGAAGGAGAAGAAGAAGAGGAGGAGGAGCAGCAGCAGCAGCAGCAGCAATTAAGAGTGATGAGTAAAACAGGAATCATGGGGAACATACTTGCTCCCCCTTTTCTTATTTGGCCACCTATGATATGTATTTGGCTATATTTTTGACACTCTGAACATGATGCCAGAATACACAAGGCTGTAGGTTTTGCAGACTGTGGAGCAGACTGTGGTTTGTGCCACTTATCCCCCCCAACTCAGAGAAGCCCCAGATATGCCTACCATACTCTTTTGTCCAAACATCTATCAAATGGCATCCTGAAAAATAAAGTAAAATGGATTAAAATAATCATTTGGAAAGGGAACACCCACAAAGTTCTGGAGAGGGTTGCTAAAGCCAGAGGGCTGTTACACCTACATGTAGATAATTTGAAGAAATGATGATGGGCTGGAGACTTATGGGCTCTTTCCTTGCATCGTTGCAAGGGCATGCCTCGAACAGTGACTCACCCAGAAGCACTGGGAGTGGGCTCTTCTTGTAGGCAGGTACTGACTCATTCATATTTTAAAAATAAACTTCTGGAGGTGGCCGTGTGAACTTTGCCTCAAGTTTTAATCAAGAAGGAAGTTTGACTCAGTTATCAGAAGTCTGGGAAGTTCTGTATCCTCTGATCCTTTGAACAGGGGTAGTCCCGGGCAGTCTTGATGCCACTATTGGGGCACAGGGCAGCTGCCCCTGTTGCCTGTTTGTCAAAACCATCCCTGTATGGGCAGTGGCATCATCTTACTAAAGGACCCACCAGGTTGCTCTGATGAATCTTATACTAGAGCAGTCCTGAAACATCACCAGTATTCATAAAGCATGGTACCCCCTCTTATTCCAAAGAAGTTGTACAAAGAGGAGGTGAAGCCAGCAAGCAATATTACCTTGGCTGTTTGTGGCATCAAAAGGGATGTCTGCCTATTCTTTTGGAAGCTGACTGTGGAAAAGCATATGCAACTTTTTGAGTGTCAAGTGAAAAATTGTGTCAAAAATTTAGAAAACACTGGGATAGACAGACACATAAAGACAGGAAATGCCCGTGTGGTATGGGTTCTGTGGAAACAGTATCTCATATGCTGTTGAATTCTCCCTTTTATGAGATAGAGAGAAAGAAGCACATAATCCCCTTCCTGCATGGAAATGAAGACATTACAGATAACCAGAAGGTTATATATCTTTTAAACAGTCGAAGCTACGAGTTGTTGGAAGCGGTGGCTAAATTTTTAAATGCTGTTATTTTAACGCGTCCAAAGTTGTGAACGCTGTTGTCTTGTGGTGTTGATGCTGAACTATTTATATGCCATTAAAGGTATTTGATTCGAAAATGTAACGACAGACAGTCCAGCAGAGATACCTAGAGATGATACCTAGGTACAAGGGAGATTATTAAAGTGTGTGTGTGTGTGTGTGTGTGTGTGTGGGTGGGTGGGTGTGGGTGTGTAAGGTGCAGTCACACACACAAGCCTTTATTGGCATATAAAACAGGACAAAGTTTTAAAACAAAACAAGGTTAAGAAATACAGTTAAAATTGCTAAAATTACTAATTTCCAGTATAAAATTTGCAACAGTTTCACAAAAGAGCACATCAGAGCTGTTCAGGAGATTGGGTATCTTATAACACTCATGCCACTGAGAACATTGCAAGAAAATGGAATTCATGTATTTCATGCGTATCTTATTGTATTTAGGGCATAGAAACAAAGAATGGTCAAGTGTTTCAACCGTAGTCCTATCACATGAACAAACTCTTTTAGAACGTTCCATATTCTTAAATCTTCCCTCCAGCAGAGCTGATGGCAGCACATTACATCTTGCAGTAGCCAAGGCTCTCCTCTGGGTGGGATTTATCAGCAGACGAAGATATGCTGCCATAATTCCACGCTCGCATGGGATTAATAATGTAGTCGGAGAACAGGTTGTCTTGGCAGCACGAGTCAAATTATGAAAATCAAGATCCAAGAGCCTATTCTTAACTAGTCTGAAGGCTTCCACCTTTGTGAGCATAAGGAGTGATTCCAAGGGGAAACCAATAGCTTCAACCTTTCTAAAGATCAAAGTATACCATTCTGAAATAAAGTGATCTGATAACAGAGAGGGAATATAGCTATTGGATCCCACTAGAAAATGTATATGCAGCCAATATTTTATGGCCCTTATCCATGCCAAGGTTTCTAGAGTTGTTTGGCCCATCTCAATGCACAACGCAGCATAAGGCACACATCTAGGGAGCCCCATTAGTTTCCGAAGGAATTTGGAATGTAATAAATTAAATGATTTATTTATTGCCGAAATCCAAATGGGGGAACCGTACAGTAGCAAGGAGCCAATCCTAGCCTCAAAAACCTTCAAAGCCGCAGGAATGTATTGATTGCCTTTACTATAAAAAAAGCGATATATTGCTGTCATGTTGGTATGTGCCGAGGTAGTTACTGCTAGTCGCTGTGAGGACCATGACAAATTATACCTATAGTAAATGCCAAGGTATCGGAAATATTTGACCTGCTCAATTTTGTGGCCCTTAATTCGCCAGGACATGGGCTTCCAACTCTTAGCAAAAATGAGAACTTTAGTTTTAGCATAGTTAATTTCCAGTCTGTTCTCTTCGCAATAATTAGCAAAACTGTACATTAGGCGTTTAAGGCCAATACTGGACAAGGACAATAACACTGCATCATCTGCATACAACATTAAAGGAACATGGGTAAGATGTAATTTAGGACTATGCCCATTCACAGACACCAAAGCATGAGGTAAATCATTGAGGAATAAATTGAATAAAGTAGGAGCCAGTATGCAACCTTGTTTAACCCCACGAGGAGTACTAATTCTGCTGGTTAACTGACCTTCCCCAGAGCATCTAACTTGACAAACAGTGTTGGTATATAACTGTTTGATCAGGAATAGAAGTCTGGGGTCAACATTCAATGACTTCATCTTGTCCCACAGGAGATTTCTTGTCACAGTATCAAAGGCTCCTTTTAGGTCAATAAAAGCAGCAAATAATTTAGAAGCCTTTGTAGTAGCATACTTATTTACCAGATGGGAGAGTACTAAACAGTGATCCAAGGTTGACTTATTTCTACAAAATCCTGCTTGCTCAGGTCCAATGATTTTAGTTTGATCCAGCCAAGTTTGCAATCTAATCAATAATAATTTTGAATAGAGCTTTCCAATTACCGATAGTAGACTAATTGGCCGGTAATTGGAAGGATCAGTAGGGTCTCCCTTTTTGTAGATTGGTACTAATATGGCTAATCGCCAGCTGTTTGGGATAACACCTGTGTTATTAATGATGGTAAACACTGCCGCCAGGAGCGGGGTCCACCACTCCAGATCTGATTTCAAAATCTCCGGGATAATTGAATCTGGACCAGCCGCTTTCCCATTCTTTAGACCGCTTATCAGATCAGCAATTTCCTGTACTGAGACAGGGGGCCAGTCAGGCAATTCAAGAGGGTCTACCACTGGGCACTGGGTTTCCAACTCATCAGCATAAAAAACGTTAGAAAAGTAGCTATGCCAATTAAGTGGGGAATTCGTTAATTCCGCACACACAAAATAATGCGTTTTCAAACCACTTTCACAATTGTTTGCAAGTGGATTTTGCCATTCCGCACAGCTTCGAAGAGCATTGAAAGCAGTTTGAAAGTGCATTATTCTGCATGTGCGGAATGAGCCTAAGTTTCAGCTTTGTTCCCGTGAGGTCCACTTGATTTAAACAATCTGCCCCATTAGGTGGAAACCCACCAGGTTTGCTTTTTCTCCTCCCCCTGTCTGCATACGACTTATACTTCCTGTACAGCTTTAAGCCAGACATTCACAGCTTCCATAAATACCTCCTGAGGGTTGATTCACAGAGCAGCGATGACACCTGCCTCCGAAGTCATTGTGCTCCCCGGGATGGAGGAATAATGTGACAATCATGGATGCCATAGAAGAAAGGGAGGAAAAGAGCAAATATGTTACAGTATAAAAGGGATGGGGCTACAAATAGAACTGTCAGGGGAGAAAGAAAGAGAATGTGCTACGAGGCTGCGGGAATGAAATGATGGCAACGGTAAAAGCACAGAAGGCACTCAGGAAAAAACTCTGTTGAGACGGCTTCTGTCAGCCTCTGAATGGGCAGAAGAATGGTTCTTCGGCTGCAAATGGATAAGAAGAACTATTCACTGGAAATAAACAGTTTGGGGACCATGGCAACGTTACATAGGTGTGTATCAACACAAATCTATTGCTGAGCAGTACAAAAGGTAAAGTCAGGTAGCTGGTTGTTGTGCTGAGCTGTTTAGCAGAACAGAGCGCTGCATATATTTATTTATTTATTTATTTATTTATTTATTTATTTATTTATTTATTTATTTATTTATTTTCAAGTGTTTATACCCCGTCTCATACCAGCATCTCTAGACTGCCTACACAGATGAACCATAATAAAACCACAATAAAAAAAACTTCATGAATTAAAACAAGAATAAAAATCACACGGAAATAACCCCACTCCCATTCCTCCACTCCCACCTCCAGACCAGTAGCCATAGAGAGGATTTTCCATGAGGCTACCCAAATGCCGGGGTGAAGAGAAAGATCTTCAACGTGCTCCTAAAACAGTGATGGCGAACCTTTTTCAGACCGAGTGCCCAAATTGCAACCCAAAACCCACTTATGTGTCACAAAGTGCCAACATGGCAATTAAACCCGAATACTGAGGTTTTAGTTTGGAAAAAACGGTTGGCTCCGAGGCGTGCGTTACTCGGGAGTCAGCTTGGTGGTAGTCGGTGGCTTTGCTTTGAAGAAACCGTGCAACTCTTCCATTGGGTGAATTATGACCCTAGGAGGGTTTACTCAAAAACTAGGCCCATTGCCAGCAACTGAACTTACTCCCAGGTAAAGGATCGCGCTTCAGTTCTTTGCATGAAAATCAGTGGGGTTTAACAGCACTTAACAGGGTTACCTACACTGATTCCCCAAAACTAGGCCTTAGGTTTAATGCTAATAATCGAGCCCAGTGGCCCAGGCCAGCCTATTATTATTATTATTATTGTTATTTATTCAATTTCTATACCGCCTGATCCCCAAAGGGCTCCGGGCGGTGAACAACATAATATATAAACAATAAAAAGGAGCAAATCCGGTAAAATACAAACATAGGCTCCGTCAATAAAACATCTTAAAATACATAAAAACAGCGGCTAACAATTAGCAAATTAAACAAGAGGCGTCCAGGCTCAATTTAAAAACCCACCCCAAGAAGGGGGGGGACGGCAGGCCCCTCAATATGAGGAGCTCTGTTGTACCAGTGCCAAAGCAGGAGCAGTGGGGGGGTACCCCCCCCCCCCCCCACCCCCCCCCCCCCCCACCCCCCCCCCCCCCCACCCCCCCCCCCCCCCACCCCCCCCCCCCCCCACCCCCCCCCCCCCCCACCCCCCCCCCCCCCCACCCCCCCCCCCCCCCACCCCCCCCCCCCCCCACCCCCCCCCCCCCCCACCCCCCCCCCCCCCCACCCCCCCCCCCCCCCACCCCCCCCCCCCCCCACCCCCCCCCCCCCCCACCCCCCCCCCCCCCCACCCCCCCCCCCCCCCACCCCCCCCCCCCCCCACCCCCCCCCCCCCCCACCCCCCCCCCCCCCCACCCCCCCCCCCCCCCACCCCCCCCCCCCCCCACCCCCCCCCCCCCCCACCCCCCCCCCCCCCCACCCCCCCCCCCCCCCACCCCCCCCCCCCCCCACCCCCCCCCCCCCCCACCCCCCCCCCCCCCCACCCCCCCCCCCCCCCACCCCCCCCCCCCCCCACCCCCCCCCCCCCCCACCCCCCCCCCCCCCCACCCCCCCCCCCCCCCACCCCCCCCCCCCCCCACCCCCCCCCCCCCCCACCCCCCCCCCCCCCCACCCCCCCCCCCCCCCACCCCCCCCCCCCCCCACCCCCCCCCCCCCCCACCCCCCCCCCCCCCCACCCCCCCCCCCCCCCACCCCCCCCCCCCCCCACCCCCCCCCCCCCCCACCCCCCCCCCCCCCCACCCCCCCCCCCCCCCACCCCCCCCCCCCCCCACCCCCCCCCCCCCCCACCCCCCCCCCCCCCCACCCCCCCCCCCCCCCACCCCCCCCCCCCCCCACCCCCCCCCCCCCCCACCCCCCCCCCCCCCCACCCCCCCCCCCCCCCACCCCCCCCCCCCCCCACCCCCCCCCCCCCCCACCCCCCCCCCCCCCCACCCCCCCCCCCCCCCACCCCCCCCCCCCCCCACCCCCCCCCCCCCCCACCCCCCCCCCCCCCCACCCCCCCCCCCCCCCACCCCCCCCCCCCCCCACCCCCCCCCCCCCCCACCCCCCCCCCCCCCCACCCCCCCCCCCCCCCACCCCCCCCCCCCCCCACCCCCCCCCCCCCCCACCCCCCCCCCCCCCCACCCCCCCCCCCCCCCACCCCCCCCCCCCCCCACCCCCCCCCCCCCCCACCCCCCCCCCCCCCCACCCCCCCCCCCCCCCACCCCCCCCCCCCCCCACCCCCCCCCCCCCCCACCCCCCCCCCCCCCCACCCCCCCCCCCCCCCACCCCCCCCCCCCCCCACCCCCCCCCCCCCCCACCCCCCCCCCCCCCCACCCCCCCCCCCCCCCACCCCCCCCCCCCCCCACCCCCCCCCCCCCCCACCCCCCCCCCCCCCCACCCCCCCCCCCCCCCACCCCCCCCCCCCCCCACCCCCCCCCCCCCCCACCCCCCCCCCCCCCCACCCCCCCCCCCCCCCACCCCCCCCCCCCCCCACCCCCCCCCCCCCCCACCCCCCCCCCCCCCCACCCCCCCCCCCCCCCACCCCCCCCCCCCCCCACCCCCCCCCCCCCCCACCCCCCCCCCCCCCCACCCCCCCCCCCCCCCACCCCCCCCCCCCCCCACCCCCCCCCCCCCCCACCCCCCCCCCCCCCCACCCCCCCCCCCCCCCACCCCCCCCCCCCCCCACCCCCCCCCCCCCCCACCCCCCCCCCCCCCCACCCCCCCCCCCCCCCACCCCCCCCCCCCCCCACCCCCCCCCCCCCCCACCCCCCCCCCCCCCCACCCCCCCCCCCCCCCACCCCCCCCCCCCCCCACCCCCCCCCCCCCCCACCCCCCCCCCCCCCCACCCCCCCCCCCCCCCACCCCCCCCCCCCCCCACCCCCCCCCCCCCCCACCCCCCCCCCCCCCCACCCCCCCCCCCCCCCACCCCCCCCCCCCCCCACCCCCCCCCCCCCCCACCCCCCCCCCCCCCCACCCCCCCCCCCCCCCACCCCCCCCCCCCCCCACCCCCCCCCCCCCCCACCCCCCCCCCCCCCCACCCCCCCCCCCCCCCACCCCCCCCCCCCCCCACCCCCCCCCCCCCCCACCCCCCCCCCCCCCCACCCCCCCCCCCCCCCACCCCCCCCCCCCCCCACCCCCCCCCCCCCCCACCCCCCCCCCCCCCCACCCCCCCCCCCCCCCACCCCCCCCCCCCCCCACCCCCCCCCCCCCCCACCCCCCCCCCCCCCCACCCCCCCCCCCCCCCACCCCCCCCCCCCCCCACCCCCCCCCCCCCCCACCCCCCCCCCCCCCCACCCCCCCCCCCCCCCACCCCCCCCCCCCCCCACCCCCCCCCCCCCCCACCCCCCCCCCCCCCCACCCCCCCCCCCCCCCACCCCCCCCCCCCCCCACCCCCCCCCCCCCCCACCCCCCCCCCCCCCCACCCCCCCCCCCCCCCACCCCCCCCCCCCCCCACCCCCCCCCCCCCCCACCCCCCCCCCCCCCCACCCCCCCCCCCCCCCACCCCCCCCCCCCCCCACCCCCCCCCCCCCCCACCCCCCCCCCCCCCCACCCCCCCCCCCCCCCACCCCCCCCCCCCCCCACCCCCCCCCCCCCCCACCCCCCCCCCCCCCCACCCCCCCCCCCCCCCACCCCCCCCCCCCCCCACCCCCCCCCCCCCCCACCCCCCCCCCCCCCCACCCCCCCCCCCCCCCACCCCCCCCCCCCCCCACCCCCCCCCCCCCCCACCCCCCCCCCCCCCCACCCCCCCCCCCCCCCACCCCCCCCCCCCCCCACCCCCCCCCCCCCCCACCCCCCCCCCCCCCCACCCCCCCCCCCCCCCACCCCCCCCCCCCCCCACCCCCCCCCCCCCCCACCCCCCCCCCCCCCCACCCCCCCCCCCCCCCACCCCCCCCCCCCCCCACCCCCCCCCCCCCCCACCCCCCCCCCCCCCCACCCCCCCCCCCCCCCACCCCCCCCCCCCCCCACCCCCCCCCCCCCCCACCCCCCCCCCCCCCCACCCCCCCCCCCCCCCACCCCCCCCCCCCCCCACCCCCCCCCCCCCCCACCCCCCCCCCCCCCCACCCCCCCCCCCCCCCACCCCCCCCCCCCCCCACCCCCCCCCCCCCCCACCCCCCCCCCCCCCCACCCCCCCCCCCCCCCACCCCCCCCCCCCCCCACCCCCCCCCCCCCCCACCCCCCCCCCCCCCCACCCCCCCCCCCCCCCACCCCCCCCCCCCCCCACCCCCCCCCCCCCCCACCCCCCCCCCCCCCCACCCCCCCCCCCCCCCACCCCCCCCCCCCCCCACCCCCCCCCCCCCCCACCCCCCCCCCCCCCCACCCCCCCCCCCCCCCACCCCCCCCCCCCCCCACCCCCCCCCCCCCCCACCCCCCCCCCCCCCCACCCCCCCCCCCCCCCACCCCCCCCCCCCCCCACCCCCCCCCCCCCCCACCCCCCCCCCCCCCCACCCCCCCCCCCCCCCACCCCCCCCCCCCCCCACCCCCCCCCCCCCCCACCCCCCCCCCCCCCCACCCCCCCCCCCCCCCACCCCCCCCCCCCCCCACCCCCCCCCCCCCCCACCCCCCCCCCCCCCCACCCCCCCCCCCCCCCACCCCCCCCCCCCCCCACCCCCCCCCCCCCCCACCCCCCCCCCCCCCCACCCCCCCCCCCCCCCACCCCCCCCCCCCCCCACCCCCCCCCCCCCCCACCCCCCCCCCCCCCCACCCCCCCCCCCCCCCACCCCCCCCCCCCCCCACCCCCCCCCCCCCCCACCCCCCCCCCCCCCCACCCCCCCCCCCCCCCACCCCCCCCCCCCCCCACCCCCCCCCCCCCCCACCCCCCCCCCCCCCCACCCCCCCCCCCCCCCACCCCCCCCCCCCCCCACCCCCCCCCCCCCCCACCCCCCCCCCCCCCCACCCCCCCCCCCCCCCACCCCCCCCCCCCCCCACCCCCCCCCCCCCCCACCCCCCCCCCCCCCCACCCCCCCCCCCCCCCACCCCCCCCCCCCCCCACCCCCCCCCCCCCCCACCCCCCCCCCCCCCCACCCCCCCCCCCCCCCACCCCCCCCCCCCCCCACCCCCCCCCCCCCCCACCCCCCCCCCCCCCCACCCCCCCCCCCCCCCACCCCCCCCCCCCCCCACCCCCCCCCCCCCCCACCCCCCCCCCCCCCCACCCCCCCCCCCCCCCACCCCCCCCCCCCCCCACCCCCCCCCCCCCCCACCCCCCCCCCCCCCCACCCCCCCCCCCCCCCACCCCCCCCCCCCCCCACCCCCCCCCCCCCCCACCCCCCCCCCCCCCCACCCCCCCCCCCCCCCACCCCCCCCCCCCCCCACCCCCCCCCCCCCCCACCCCCCCCCCCCCCCACCCCCCCCCCCCCCCACCCCCCCCCCCCCCCACCCCCCCCCCCCCCCACCCCCCCCCCCCCCCACCCCCCCCCCCCCCCACCCCCCCCCCCCCCCACCCCCCCCCCCCCCCACCCCCCCCCCCCCCCACCCCCCCCCCCCCCCACCCCCCCCCCCCCCCACCCCCCCCCCCCCCCACCCCCCCCCCCCCCCACCCCCCCCCCCCCCCACCCCCCCCCCCCCCCACCCCCCCCCCCCCCCACCCCCCCCCCCCCCCACCCCCCCCCCCCCCCACCCCCCCCCCCCCCCACCCCCCCCCCCCCCCACCCCCCCCCCCCCCCACCCCCCCCCCCCCCCACCCCCCCCCCCCCCCACCCCCCCCCCCCCCCACCCCCCCCCCCCCCCACCCCCCCCCCCCCCCACCCCCCCCCCCCCCCACCCCCCCCCCCCCCCACCCCCCCCCCCCCCCACCCCCCCCCCCCCCCACCCCCCCCCCCCCCCACCCCCCCCCCCCCCCACCCCCCCCCCCCCCCACCCCCCCCCCCCCCCACCCCCCCCCCCCCCCACCCCCCCCCCCCCCCACCCCCCCCCCCCCCCACCCCCCCCCCCCCCCACCCCCCCCCCCCCCCACCCCCCCCCCCCCCCACCCCCCCCCCCCCCCACCCCCCCCCCCCCCCACCCCCCCCCCCCCCCACCCCCCCCCCCCCCCACCCCCCCCCCCCCCCACCCCCCCCCCCCCCCACCCCCCCCCCCCCCCACCCCCCCCCCCCCCCACCCCCCCCCCCCCCCACCCCCCCCCCCCCCCACCCCCCCCCCCCCCCACCCCCCCCCCCCCCCACCCCCCCCCCCCCCCACCCCCCCCCCCCCCCACCCCCCCCCCCCCCCACCCCCCCCCCCCCCCACCCCCCCCCCCCCCCACCCCCCCCCCCCCCCACCCCCCCCCCCCCCCACCCCCCCCCCCCCCCACCCCCCCCCCCCCCCACCCCCCCCCCCCCCCACCCCCCCCCCCCCCCACCCCCCCCCCCCCCCACCCCCCCCCCCCCCCACCCCCCCCCCCCCCCACCCCCCCCCCCCCCCACCCCCCCCCCCCCCCACCCCCCCCCCCCCCCACCCCCCCCCCCCCCCACCCCCCCCCCCCCCCACCCCCCCCCCCCCCCACCCCCCCCCCCCCCCACCCCCCCCCCCCCCCACCCCCCCCCCCCCCCACCCCCCCCCCCCCCCACCCCCCCCCCCCCCCACCCCCCCCCCCCCCCACCCCCCCCCCCCCCCACCCCCCCCCCCCCCCACCCCCCCCCCCCCCCACCCCCCCCCCCCCCCACCCCCCCCCCCCCCCACCCCCCCCCCCCCCCACCCCCCCCCCCCCCCACCCCCCCCCCCCCCCACCCCCCCCCCCCCCCACCCCCCCCCCCCCCCACCCCCCCCCCCCCCCACCCCCCCCCCCCCCCACCCCCCCCCCCCCCCACCCCCCCCCCCCCCCACCCCCCCCCCCCCCCACCCCCCCCCCCCCCCACCCCCCCCCCCCCCCACCCCCCCCCCCCCCCACCCCCCCCCCCCCCCACCCCCCCCCCCCCCCACCCCCCCCCCCCCCCACCCCCCCCCCCCCCCACCCCCCCCCCCCCCCACCCCCCCCCCCCCCCACCCCCCCCCCCCCCCACCCCCCCCCCCCCCCACCCCCCCCCCCCCCCACCCCCCCCCCCCCCCACCCCCCCCCCCCCCCACCCCCCCCCCCCCCCACCCCCCCCCCCCCCCACCCCCCCCCCCCCCCACCCCCCCCCCCCCCCACCCCCCCCCCCCCCCACCCCCCCCCCCCCCCACCCCCCCCCCCCCCCACCCCCCCCCCCCCCCACCCCCCCCCCCCCCCACCCCCCCCCCCCCCCACCCCCCCCCCCCCCCACCCCCCCCCCCCCCCACCCCCCCCCCCCCCCACCCCCCCCCCCCCCCACCCCCCCCCCCCCCCACCCCCCCCCCCCCCCACCCCCCCCCCCCCCCACCCCCCCCCCCCCCCACCCCCCCCCCCCCCCACCCCCCCCCCCCCCCACCCCCCCCCCCCCCCACCCCCCCCCCCCCCCACCCCCCCCCCCCCCCACCCCCCCCCCCCCCCACCCCCCCCCCCCCCCACCCCCCCCCCCCCCCACCCCCCCCCCCCCCCACCCCCCCCCCCCCCCACCCCCCCCCCCCCCCACCCCCCCCCCCCCCCACCCCCCCCCCCCCCCACCCCCCCCCCCCCCCACCCCCCCCCCCCCCCACCCCCCCCCCCCCCCACCCCCCCCCCCCCCCACCCCCCCCCCCCCCCACCCCCCCCCCCCCCCACCCCCCCCCCCCCCCACCCCCCCCCCCCCCCACCCCCCCCCCCCCCCACCCCCCCCCCCCCCCACCCCCCCCCCCCCCCACCCCCCCCCCCCCCCACCCCCCCCCCCCCCCACCCCCCCCCCCCCCCACCCCCCCCCCCCCCCACCCCCCCCCCCCCCCACCCCCCCCCCCCCCCACCCCCCCCCCCCCCCACCCCCCCCCCCCCCCACCCCCCCCCCCCCCCACCCCCCCCCCCCCCCACCCCCCCCCCCCCCCACCCCCCCCCCCCCCCACCCCCCCCCCCCCCCACCCCCCCCCCCCCCCACCCCCCCCCCCCCCCACCCCCCCCCCCCCCCACCCCCCCCCCCCCCCACCCCCCCCCCCCCCCACCCCCCCCCCCCCCCACCCCCCCCCCCCCCCACCCCCCCCCCCCCCCACCCCCCCCCCCCCCCACCCCCCCCCCCCCCCACCCCCCCCCCCCCCCACCCCCCCCCCCCCCCACCCCCCCCCCCCCCCACCCCCCCCCCCCCCCACCCCCCCCCCCCCCCACCCCCCCCCCCCCCCACCCCCCCCCCCCCCCACCCCCCCCCCCCCCCACCCCCCCCCCCCCCCACCCCCCCCCCCCCCCACCCCCCCCCCCCCCCACCCCCCCCCCCCCCCACCCCCCCCCCCCCCCACCCCCCCCCCCCCCCACCCCCCCCCCCCCCCACCCCCCCCCCCCCCCACCCCCCCCCCCCCCCACCCCCCCCCCCCCCCACCCCCCCCCCCCCCCACCCCCCCCCCCCCCCACCCCCCCCCCCCCCCACCCCCCCCCCCCCCCACCCCCCCCCCCCCCCACCCCCCCCCCCCCCCACCCCCCCCCCCCCCCACCCCCCCCCCCCCCCACCCCCCCCCCCCCCCACCCCCCCCCCCCCCCACCCCCCCCCCCCCCCACCCCCCCCCCCCCCCACCCCCCCCCCCCCCCACCCCCCCCCCCCCCCACCCCCCCCCCCCCCCACCCCCCCCCCCCCCCACCCCCCCCCCCCCCCACCCCCCCCCCCCCCCACCCCCCCCCCCCCCCACCCCCCCCCCCCCCCACCCCCCCCCCCCCCCACCCCCCCCCCCCCCCACCCCCCCCCCCCCCCACCCCCCCCCCCCCCCACCCCCCCCCCCCCCCACCCCCCCCCCCCCCCACCCCCCCCCCCCCCCACCCCCCCCCCCCCCCACCCCCCCCCCCCCCCACCCCCCCCCCCCCCCACCCCCCCCCCCCCCCACCCCCCCCCCCCCCCACCCCCCCCCCCCCCCACCCCCCCCCCCCCCCACCCCCCCCCCCCCCCACCCCCCCCCCCCCCCACCCCCCCCCCCCCCCACCCCCCCCCCCCCCCACCCCCCCCCCCCCCCACCCCCCCCCCCCCCCACCCCCCCCCCCCCCCACCCCCCCCCCCCCCCACCCCCCCCCCCCCCCACCCCCCCCCCCCCCCACCCCCCCCCCCCCCCACCCCCCCCCCCCCCCACCCCCCCCCCCCCCCACCCCCCCCCCCCCCCACCCCCCCCCCCCCCCACCCCCCCCCCCCCCCACCCCCCCCCCCCCCCACCCCCCCCCCCCCCCACCCCCCCCCCCCCCCACCCCCCCCCCCCCCCACCCCCCCCCCCCCCCACCCCCCCCCCCCCCCACCCCCCCCCCCCCCCACCCCCCCCCCCCCCCACCCCCCCCCCCCCCCACCCCCCCCCCCCCCCACCCCCCCCCCCCCCCACCCCCCCCCCCCCCCACCCCCCCCCCCCCCCACCCCCCCCCCCCCCCACCCCCCCCCCCCCCCACCCCCCCCCCCCCCCACCCCCCCCCCCCCCCACCCCCCCCCCCCCCCACCCCCCCCCCCCCCCACCCCCCCCCCCCCCCACCCCCCCCCCCCCCCACCCCCCCCCCCCCCCACCCCCCCCCCCCCCCACCCCCCCCCCCCCCCACCCCCCCCCCCCCCCACCCCCCCCCCCCCCCACCCCCCCCCCCCCCCACCCCCCCCCCCCCCCACCCCCCCCCCCCCCCACCCCCCCCCCCCCCCACCCCCCCCCCCCCCCACCCCCCCCCCCCCCCACCCCCCCCCCCCCCCACCCCCCCCCCCCCCCACCCCCCCCCCCCCCCACCCCCCCCCCCCCCCACCCCCCCCCCCCCCCACCCCCCCCCCCCCCCACCCCCCCCCCCCCCCACCCCCCCCCCCCCCCACCCCCCCCCCCCCCCACCCCCCCCCCCCCCCACCCCCCCCCCCCCCCACCCCCCCCCCCCCCCACCCCCCCCCCCCCCCACCCCCCCCCCCCCCCACCCCCCCCCCCCCCCACCCCCCCCCCCCCCCACCCCCCCCCCCCCCCACCCCCCCCCCCCCCCACCCCCCCCCCCCCCCACCCCCCCCCCCCCCCACCCCCCCCCCCCCCCACCCCCCCCCCCCCCCACCCCCCCCCCCCCCCACCCCCCCCCCCCCCCACCCCCCCCCCCCCCCACCCCCCCCCCCCCCCACCCCCCCCCCCCCCCACCCCCCCCCCCCCCCACCCCCCCCCCCCCCCACCCCCCCCCCCCCCCACCCCCCCCCCCCCCCACCCCCCCCCCCCCCCACCCCCCCCCCCCCCCACCCCCCCCCCCCCCCACCCCCCCCCCCCCCCACCCCCCCCCCCCCCCACCCCCCCCCCCCCCCACCCCCCCCCCCCCCCACCCCCCCCCCCCCCCACCCCCCCCCCCCCCCACCCCCCCCCCCCCCCACCCCCCCCCCCCCCCACCCCCCCCCCCCCCCACCCCCCCCCCCCCCCACCCCCCCCCCCCCCCACCCCCCCCCCCCCCCACCCCCCCCCCCCCCCACCCCCCCCCCCCCCCACCCCCCCCCCCCCCCACCCCCCCCCCCCCCCACCCCCCCCCCCCCCCACCCCCCCCCCCCCCCACCCCCCCCCCCCCCCACCCCCCCCCCCCCCCACCCCCCCCCCCCCCCACCCCCCCCCCCCCCCACCCCCCCCCCCCCCCACCCCCCCCCCCCCCCACCCCCCCCCCCCCCCACCCCCCCCCCCCCCCACCCCCCCCCCCCCCCACCCCCCCCCCCCCCCACCCCCCCCCCCCCCCACCCCCCCCCCCCCCCACCCCCCCCCCCCCCCACCCCCCCCCCCCCCCACCCCCCCCCCCCCCCACCCCCCCCCCCCCCCACCCCCCCCCCCCCCCACCCCCCCCCCCCCCCACCCCCCCCCCCCCCCACCCCCCCCCCCCCCCACCCCCCCCCCCCCCCACCCCCCCCCCCCCCCACCCCCCCCCCCCCCCACCCCCCCCCCCCCCCACCCCCCCCCCCCCCCACCCCCCCCCCCCCCCACCCCCCCCCCCCCCCACCCCCCCCCCCCCCCACCCCCCCCCCCCCCCACCCCCCCCCCCCCCCACCCCCCCCCCCCCCCACCCCCCCCCCCCCCCACCCCCCCCCCCCCCCACCCCCCCCCCCCCCCACCCCCCCCCCCCCCCACCCCCCCCCCCCCCCACCCCCCCCCCCCCCCACCCCCCCCCCCCCCCACCCCCCCCCCCCCCCACCCCCCCCCCCCCCCACCCCCCCCCCCCCCCACCCCCCCCCCCCCCCACCCCCCCCCCCCCCCACCCCCCCCCCCCCCCACCCCCCCCCCCCCCCACCCCCCCCCCCCCCCACCCCCCCCCCCCCCCACCCCCCCCCCCCCCCACCCCCCCCCCCCCCCACCCCCCCCCCCCCCCACCCCCCCCCCCCCCCACCCCCCCCCCCCCCCACCCCCCCCCCCCCCCACCCCCCCCCCCCCCCACCCCCCCCCCCCCCCACCCCCCCCCCCCCCCAC
This sequence comes from Sphaerodactylus townsendi, assembly GCF_021028975.2. Taxonomy (NCBI): domain Eukaryota; kingdom Metazoa; phylum Chordata; class Lepidosauria; order Squamata; family Sphaerodactylidae; genus Sphaerodactylus; species Sphaerodactylus townsendi. The sequence continues at coordinate 17,890,369 of NC_059432.1, forward strand.
CCCCCCCCCCCCCCACCCCCCCCCCCCCCCACCCCCCCCCCCCCCCACCCCCCCCCCCCCCCACCCCCCCCCCCCCCCACCCCCCCCCCCCCCCACCCCCCCCCCCCCCCACCCCCCCCCCCCCCCACCCCCCCCCCCCCCCACCCCCCCCCCCCCCCACCCCCCCCCCCCCCCACCCCCCCCCCCCCCCACCCCCCCCCCCCCCCACCCCCCCCCCCCCCCACCCCCCCCCCCCCCCACCCCCCCCCCCCCCCACCCCCCCCCCCCCCCACCCCCCCCCCCCCCCACCCCCCCCCCCCCCCACCCCCCCCCCCCCCCACCCCCCCCCCCCCCCACCCCCCCCCCCCCCCACCCCCCCCCCCCCCCACCCCCCCCCCCCCCCACCCCCCCCCCCCCCCACCCCCCCCCCCCCCCACCCCCCCCCCCCCCCACCCCCCCCCCCCCCCACCCCCCCCCCCCCCCACCCCCCCCCCCCCCCACCCCCCCCCCCCCCCACCCCCCCCCCCCCCCACCCCCCCCCCCCCCCACCCCCCCCCCCCCCCACCCCCCCCCCCCCCCACCCCCCCCCCCCCCCACCCCCCCCCCCCCCCACCCCCCCCCCCCCCCACCCCCCCCCCCCCCCACCCCCCCCCCCCCCCACCCCCCCCCCCCCCCACCCCCCCCCCCCCCCACCCCCCCCCCCCCCCACCCCCCCCCCCCCCCACCCCCCCCCCCCCCCACCCCCCCCCCCCCCCACCCCCCCCCCCCCCCACCCCCCCCCCCCCCCACCCCCCCCCCCCCCCACCCCCCCCCCCCCCCACCCCCCCCCCCCCCCACCCCCCCCCCCCCCCACCCCCCCCCCCCCCCACCCCCCCCCCCCCCCACCCCCCCCCCCCCCCACCCCCCCCCCCCCCCACCCCCCCCCCCCCCCACCCCCCCCCCCCCCCACCCCCCCCCCCCCCCACCCCCCCCCCCCCCCACCCCCCCCCCCCCCCACCCCCCCCCCCCCCCACCCCCCCCCCCCCCCACCCCCCCCCCCCCCCACCCCCCCCCCCCCCCACCCCCCCCCCCCCCCACCCCCCCCCCCCCCCACCCCCCCCCCCCCCCACCCCCCCCCCCCCCCACCCCCCCCCCCCCCCACCCCCCCCCCCCCCCACCCCCCCCCCCCCCCACCCCCCCCCCCCCCCACCCCCCCCCCCCCCCACCCCCCCCCCCCCCCACCCCCCCCCCCCCCCACCCCCCCCCCCCCCCACCCCCCCCCCCCCCCACCCCCCCCCCCCCCCACCCCCCCCCCCCCCCACCCCCCCCCCCCCCCACCCCCCCCCCCCCCCACCCCCCCCCCCCCCCACCCCCCCCCCCCCCCACCCCCCCCCCCCCCCACCCCCCCCCCCCCCCACCCCCCCCCCCCCCCACCCCCCCCCCCCCCCACCCCCCCCCCCCCCCACCCCCCCCCCCCCCCACCCCCCCCCCCCCCCACCCCCCCCCCCCCCCACCCCCCCCCCCCCCCACCCCCCCCCCCCCCCACCCCCCCCCCCCCCCACCCCCCCCCCCCCCCACCCCCCCCCCCCCCCACCCCCCCCCCCCCCCACCCCCCCCCCCCCCCACCCCCCCCCCCCCCCACCCCCCCCCCCCCCCACCCCCCCCCCCCCCCACCCCCCCCCCCCCCCACCCCCCCCCCCCCCCACCCCCCCCCCCCCCCACCCCCCCCCCCCCCCACCCCCCCCCCCCCCCACCCCCCCCCCCCCCCACCCCCCCCCCCCCCCACCCCCCCCCCCCCCCACCCCCCCCCCCCCCCACCCCCCCCCCCCCCCACCCCCCCCCCCCCCCACCCCCCCCCCCCCCCACCCCCCCCCCCCCCCACCCCCCCCCCCCCCCACCCCCCCCCCCCCCCACCCCCCCCCCCCCCCACCCCCCCCCCCCCCCACCCCCCCCCCCCCCCACCCCCCCCCCCCCCCACCCCCCCCCCCCCCCACCCCCCCCCCCCCCCACCCCCCCCCCCCCCCACCCCCCCCCCCCCCCACCCCCCCCCCCCCCCACCCCCCCCCCCCCCCACCCCCCCCCCCCCCCACCCCCCCCCCCCCCCACCCCCCCCCCCCCCCACCCCCCCCCCCCCCCACCCCCCCCCCCCCCCACCCCCCCCCCCCCCCACCCCCCCCCCCCCCCACCCCCCCCCCCCCCCACCCCCCCCCCCCCCCACCCCCCCCCCCCCCCACCCCCCCCCCCCCCCACCCCCCCCCCCCCCCACCCCCCCCCCCCCCCACCCCCCCCCCCCCCCACCCCCCCCCCCCCCCACCCCCCCCCCCCCCCACCCCCCCCCCCCCCCACCCCCCCCCCCCCCCACCCCCCCCCCCCCCCACCCCCCCCCCCCCCCACCCCCCCCCCCCCCCACCCCCCCCCCCCCCCACCCCCCCCCCCCCCCACCCCCCCCCCCCCCCACCCCCCCCCCCCCCCACCCCCCCCCCCCCCCACCCCCCCCCCCCCCCACCCCCCCCCCCCCCCACCCCCCCCCCCCCCCACCCCCCCCCCCCCCCACCCCCCCCCCCCCCCACCCCCCCCCCCCCCCACCCCCCCCCCCCCCCACCCCCCCCCCCCCCCACCCCCCCCCCCCCCCACCCCCCCCCCCCCCCACCCCCCCCCCCCCCCACCCCCCCCCCCCCCCACCCCCCCCCCCCCCCACCCCCCCCCCCCCCCACCCCCCCCCCCCCCCACCCCCCCCCCCCCCCACCCCCCCCCCCCCCCACCCCCCCCCCCCCCCACCCCCCCCCCCCCCCACCCCCCCCCCCCCCCACCCCCCCCCCCCCCCACCCCCCCCCCCCCCCACCCCCCCCCCCCCCCACCCCCCCCCCCCCCCACCCCCCCCCCCCCCCACCCCCCCCCCCCCCCACCCCCCCCCCCCCCCACCCCCCCCCCCCCCCACCCCCCCCCCCCCCCACCCCCCCCCCCCCCCACCCCCCCCCCCCCCCACCCCCCCCCCCCCCCACCCCCCCCCCCCCCCACCCCCCCCCCCCCCCACCCCCCCCCCCCCCCACCCCCCCCCCCCCCCACCCCCCCCCCCCCCCACCCCCCCCCCCCCCCACCCCCCCCCCCCCCCACCCCCCCCCCCCCCCACCCCCCCCCCCCCCCACCCCCCCCCCCCCCCACCCCCCCCCCCCCCCACCCCCCCCCCCCCCCACCCCCCCCCCCCCCCACCCCCCCCCCCCCCCACCCCCCCCCCCCCCCACCCCCCCCCCCCCCCACCCCCCCCCCCCCCCACCCCCCCCCCCCCCCACCCCCCCCCCCCCCCACCCCCCCCCCCCCCCACCCCCCCCCCCCCCCACCCCCCCCCCCCCCCACCCCCCCCCCCCCCCACCCCCCCCCCCCCCCACCCCCCCCCCCCCCCACCCCCCCCCCCCCCCACCCCCCCCCCCCCCCACCCCCCCCCCCCCCCACCCCCCCCCCCCCCCACCCCCCCCCCCCCCCACCCCCCCCCCCCCCCACCCCCCCCCCCCCCCACCCCCCCCCCCCCCCACCCCCCCCCCCCCCCACCCCCCCCCCCCCCCACCCCCCCCCCCCCCCACCCCCCCCCCCCCCCACCCCCCCCCCCCCCCACCCCCCCCCCCCCCCACCCCCCCCCCCCCCCACCCCCCCCCCCCCCCACCCCCCCCCCCCCCCACCCCCCCCCCCCCCCACCCCCCCCCCCCCCCACCCCCCCCCCCCCCCACCCCCCCCCCCCCCCACCCCCCCCCCCCCCCACCCCCCCCCCCCCCCACCCCCCCCCCCCCCCACCCCCCCCCCCCCCCACCCCCCCCCCCCCCCACCCCCCCCCCCCCCCACCCCCCCCCCCCCCCACCCCCCCCCCCCCCCACCCCCCCCCCCCCCCACCCCCCCCCCCCCCCACCCCCCCCCCCCCCCACCCCCCCCCCCCCCCACCCCCCCCCCCCCCCACCCCCCCCCCCCCCCACCCCCCCCCCCCCCCACCCCCCCCCCCCCCCACCCCCCCCCCCCCCCACCCCCCCCCCCCCCCACCCCCCCCCCCCCCCACCCCCCCCCCCCCCCACCCCCCCCCCCCCCCACCCCCCCCCCCCCCCACCCCCCCCCCCCCCCACCCCCCCCCCCCCCCACCCCCCCCCCCCCCCACCCCCCCCCCCCCCCACCCCCCCCCCCCCCCACCCCCCCCCCCCCCCACCCCCCCCCCCCCCCACCCCCCCCCCCCCCCACCCCCCCCCCCCCCCACCCCCCCCCCCCCCCACCCCCCCCCCCCCCCACCCCCCCCCCCCCCCACCCCCCCCCCCCCCCACCCCCCCCCCCCCCCACCCCCCCCCCCCCCCACCCCCCCCCCCCCCCACCCCCCCCCCCCCCCACCCCCCCCCCCCCCCACCCCCCCCCCCCCCCACCCCCCCCCCCCCCCACCCCCCCCCCCCCCCACCCCCCCCCCCCCCCACCCCCCCCCCCCCCCACCCCCCCCCCCCCCCACCCCCCCCCCCCCCCACCCCCCCCCCCCCCCACCCCCCCCCCCCCCCACCCCCCCCCCCCCCCACCCCCCCCCCCCCCCACCCCCCCCCCCCCCCACCCCCCCCCCCCCCCACCCCCCCCCCCCCCCACCCCCCCCCCCCCCCACCCCCCCCCCCCCCCACCCCCCCCCCCCCCCACCCCCCCCCCCCCCCACCCCCCCCCCCCCCCACCCCCCCCCCCCCCCACCCCCCATCATGAGACTGTGTTTTTCACATGCAAATGAACAGAATTTGCCATGCATAGAAGATATAAGCAGTGATCGGGAAGTGCCAGATATTTCCTGGTGTCGGATCTTAAATATAGTCAAATGGTATCTGTTTTACAAATTTGTCTTTGAATTGAATGGCTAAACCCTTTTAATCCATATTATATTTTTACAAATGAACTGTTAAGTTGGAAAGCAAAATCCATAGATGTAACAAATGATTTTAAATTTAATAATTTAATAATAGTGTATAACCACTGTCTAATACCTAATGCCAATAAAGGTTATTGTGATTGTGATATAAGTAGTGTTGGGATTCAGCAGGTTTGCACCACTTTGGCAGAACCGGTTGTTTAAATGATGCTCGTAAACAACCAGTTGTTAAATTATTTGAATCCCACCACCGGAACCGGTTGTTAAATTATTTGAATCCCGCCACTGGATGTTAGGGTCCTTATCCTTGAGCAAAACTTCAGTCAATAAACTCAGCTGTGTAAGTTTGTGTAAACCAAGTTCAGATGGTGTAAACCAAGGAAATTAGATGGTTCCTTTCCTCAATATAAAATTCACATTGGTTTGTGTGATTGTTTCAATATCCCCCGTGTTGCAGAGGAAGAGATGTGAATCGAGCAGTATTTTGTGAAACCTTCCAGATAGTACAGCCAAGGGAATGGCATCAAAATGGGCTCTAGAAAAGGCCCAGTGAAATCTGGGCAGAATAATAGAAGAAGTACTTTCCCATGATTTTAAAGATCGATATCAGGGAGGGAGGAGTGCAATTTCAGACTGCATTTCAACGTCACTAAGGTGCTGAAAAATCAGAGACTTGTCTTTTACATGACTGAACACTAGTAGTTGCATAGAATCCAATAACTGCATAGGGTCAGCCTAAGCTTTTGAATTACATGGCAGCACCACAGTAATCAGGGTAATAAACCAAGTGGGTTTACAAGAATATTCAGCCAATAGTGTATTGTCAATCTCCATGCCTGCATGTCAATCTTAAATAGCCCAGTCTCTTGTCTTAAAATGATATTGGCCACGCATTTGGGGGTAATGAAGAAGCCCTGAAGAAGCTGGATAGCACTCTAATGGTGAAAAACTGTGAATGATCCCCAATTGAGCACCAGTTGGGCAAGGGATTTAGCTATAGCTTTATAGCTGCTGGTATATAACCACCACTCAAAGTGGCCCACCAGGTGCCTTTGGGAGCTCACGTGCAGGATGTGAAAGCAATGGCCTTCTGCTGCTGCTACTCCTGAGCACCTGGTCTGCTAAGGCATTTGCAATCTGAGATCAAGGAGGATCATGATTGGTAGCCATAGATCAACTTCTCCTCCATAAATCTGTCCAAGCCCTTTTTAAAGCTATCCAGGTTAGTGGCCATCACCACCTCCTGTGACAGCATATTCCAATCACATGTTGCATGAAAAAATGTTTCCTTTTAAATGTTTCCTACTTCTTCCCCCCAGCATTTTCAATGTATGCCCTCTGGTTCTAGTATTGTGAGAGAGAAACATTTCTCTCTGTCAACATGACAAAGGCAGGCTCAATGGCTCAATTGATACATGTGCATTCTTGCACTGTTGATCGAAAGTGTAGGGTTTTTGCCCCCTGAGCTGCTCATCAGCCCAGCCATTTTTGTTAAAACTTGATGGAGTAACGAAAGCGATATCTTGGGACTTAGAGATACAAATATATACATGGGTTATTCCTTAACAGCCTCCCTTTTCTGATATTTATTTCCTCTTGAACCTTCAAATTCACTTTGAGCTTTGTTTTAGATAAATTCTGGTGCAGGGATGTGAGGAACCTGTCTAAGATCCCTTTGCTTTTGACTCCCCATGAAATTGCTCAAATGTTTTACTTGAAAAAGATCTATCAAAGTGACTTTAAATCATTCCTTAGGTAGCTGCTCCCAACTGGAACAAAACACTGCTTTTGAGACCAAACGAACGTAACAGAAACATTTCCAGCTTAGTTTAGCAGCTCTGAACCCTGTTCTTTCCCTCCTCTTGTTACTTGTTACCATTCAAATGAAAAAAGAAAGAGACATAAGGGTTACACCAAGCAAAACGAATGAAAAAAATGCCACAGTGCTTAAGGGAAAAATATTTATTGGCCCTTACCACACAAACCTTTTAAAACAGTTTGAAGCAGGAAATAAAATGTTTCCTCCATGGAGTTTAACATTGTTTCACCACCACATGATTTATTTCCAGCCTCAAAACATTTTAAATGAATGCCTTTTTAAAATGATTTAAAATGGTTGAAATGTTTTGAAAAGGTTTTCAGTTACCTGTGTGATCTATTGACTACATTTCCCACATTTCTCTGTTTCCCTGAACTTCCTCCTCGGCATCATTTTCTGAACTCACTCAGTCCCCCCTCACCTGTTTATTTGTAGCATTTCTCTGTTTGTTCTTTTGTTTTGGGGGGCCAATCTTTAGAGCATCGAGTATACAGGGAGCATAGAATGCAGTACGAAAATGTGAAGCATTGAAGCATTGATTCAACACAGAACTTTAAAAAAAGGGGGGGATCATGGCCAGGAATCATTTGGAGTGAATGAGTACAGACATAATGAATGAGTACAGGCCTGGAACCCTCGTACCTTCAGGACCGCATTACCCCATATGTCCCAACTCGACCTCTGCGCTCAGCAGAGGCCAATTTACTGGAGGTCCCCAGCCCCTCAATGATGCAGCTGGCCTCCACTCGAGCCAGGGCCTTCACGACTCTGGCACCGGCCTGGTGGAACACTCTCCCTCCAGCTGTCTGGGCTCTGCGGGACCTTGGGGATTTCCGCAGGGCCTGTAAGACTGAGTTGTTCCACCGGGCCTTTGGAGAGACCGGCCGCTGAGGGTGCCCCTGCTCCCTCCTCTTTACCCCCATGGGCCCTAATACCATCAGGACCCATTATTTCACATTAGGATGGTTTTGCAAGGGCGCGGGCGATGTTTTAAGATATTACTGTTGTTTTAATTATATGTATGTTTTCAGCTGATGTTTTATCTGTACACCGCCCTGAGCCCTTTGGGGATAGGGCGGTATACTAAATTTAAATAATAATAATAATAATAATAATAATAATAATAATAATAATAATAATAATAATAATAATAATAATAATAATAATAAATTGTTGTAACGTGGGGATTGAAAACATTTTAGAAACGTTTTAGGGGATTTGTGTGGAAACAGCCATTGTCCATACACCCCTACTCATTTTGCTAAGTTTCATTGTGCTTTTAGAAGGAAAGAGAACATTGCATATAGTCTTTGAAGTTATATTTTCCTGATGAAACCCATGCCAAATGTGTAGGGGTGTACAGACAATGAATGTTTTCCCTCAAGTGCCATTGTTTTTGCTTACCATTCAAATGAGCCATAACTCAACCAGTAAATCTTAGTGCTAAGAAGTGCTGTTGGTTCTTTATCATTACGGAATACAACAGTAAGGTGCCTTTTTTTCTGCAGTGGAATAATAACCGATGTGATTTTATTGCGTTTGATTCCCGAGAACACTGCCATTTCAGAGACTGTAAAATCCAGTAAACAAGAGAAGAGGCTGGGGAGATGAGGTATAGACATGAAAACAAGGAATTTCACCAGATGCTAGTAAGAGTCAGGTTATCTGTTGTTTCCACTTCACCTGGATAGCCCAGGTTAGCTTGATCTCAGAAGCTAAGCAGGGTCAGCCTTGGTTGGTACTTGGATGGGAGACCACCAAGGAAGTCCAGGGTTGTTACAAAGAGGCAAGTGATGACAAACAACCTCTGTAAGTTTCTTGCCTTGAAAACCCCACAGAATTTCCATGAGTTGGCTGAAACTTGGTGGCCAAAAAATATCAGCTATTTTCCAGGGAACATGTTGGAAATATTCACCTGTCAATATGCACATCTTCAGCATACTTTGAAAACATTTGGATAATGGGTTTTGTCTGTCCTTCTCTTCATTGTTTGGGTCAGTTTCCCAAAATGTGGCAGCTGAGTAAGTGAGCTTACTAGAGCTACCTGGACACCAGCTAGTTCAGCTGACATTCTGTTCACCTGTCATGAGCAGGGAGCCAGTAGTTTGGCAAGCAGTTCAGTTTCCATGCAAGCAGCTTGAGCCTGTTTGCAGGTTATCCTCTGCCCAGGCTCTGCTAGCCATTGTCCTGATGACCGCTGGTGTGCTGCAGTAGTTAGCAGTGTCAGTTTAGAATCTGTGAGCTCTGGTTTGAATCCCCGCTCTGCCATGGAAAGCTTGCTTGGGCTCATTCCGCACACGCAGAATAATGCACCTTCAAGCTGCTTTCAGGGCTCTTTGAAGCTGTGCGGAATGGCAAAAACAGTTGTGAAAGCAGCTTGAAAGTGCATTATTTTGCGTGTGCGGAATGAGCCTTGGTGACTGTGGGCCTGTCGCTTTTTCTCTCACAGCCTAACTTACCTCATAGGGTTGTTTTCTGATAAGATTAAGGAGGGGAAATGATACTGTAAACCACTTTGGGACTCATTATTTCTGGTGGGGGAGTGTTCAATGTAGCAACTTCCATTATTCACAAATCTTTGGATCTGAACCATCTATCACCCTCATTTGTCTGAAACAAAGAATTGTTTCATGGTTCTACTATTTTGATCTACCAGACCTAGTTCCTTAGGATGAATACCACCCGTAACATTTTCTCCATGTGTGTATTTAATTAACTACTCTAGTGGTGGCGAACCTATGGCACGGGTGCCAGAGGTGGCACTCAGAGCCCTCTCTGTGGGCACACATGCACAGAGTTCATCATGTGGAGGGGGAATCCCCCCCCCCCGCACACACACCTAGGCTAGCCTGGGTCACTGGACTTGATGTGCATGCACCTCAGAGAGCAGGGAGGACTCGGCTGGCAGGTCTGGTGCCTGTGTTCCAGGTGGCTGCTCCCGGGGGGGGGGGTGGTACAGGTGGCAGAGATGCTAGAGAGGTGCATGTGGGACTTGCTGGAGGCTACAGCAGGCTGGCCCCTGCTCGAGGGGGTTATTCGGGTTAAATTGCCGTGTTGGCACTTTGCGATAAATAAGTGGGTTTTGGGTTGCAATTTGGGCACTCGGTCTCGAAAAGGTTGGCCATCACTGACTCAAATAGGCCTTTATTGGCATCAAATGTGTGTATTTTGATTTTGTTGGAGGTATCTTCTGAGAGTCTAAGAGGATATTTCTTGACATTCTATTTACTAACTTCATATATGACAGCTTGGAGAAATTGATGCAGTATGAAGAAGAGGAAACATCTATCTCTGTGAAAGGCAGATTAGTTTTATCGACGTTGGCACCTCTGGGTTTGAAACCCAGGCAGAGTGTTCACTGAGACAGTAAACCTGTATCTTGATTCTCGCACTTCCGAAAACAGTTCTGGGCTCTGAAAACAATTCCCTCCACATAAAAAACCATTTTCCTTGGCATGCTGCATTTCGCAAAGAAGGATTTTTTTTCATGGAGGAAAATGTGATAGTGTAAGGCCCACTTGAAGTCTGAACAGCTTAATACAGTTTGCTCCTAGAAGAATCAAGGCTATAGAGCTTTCCATGAAGTAATATCCTCCAGTTTCAAGGTTGGCTGTCATCTATCGTTTCCACTAATGGAAGGCATTTCCTTCAGCAGAATGGAACTTCCTTGCCCTCTGTTCGGCTGCAGTCCACTGATCCCCTCAAAATGCTGTTCCTCAGCAGAAGAAAAAATAGCTTGAGGGTTCAATAAGAGGTTTGCAGTGGGAAGGTGAATCAGCCTTGCTTCTAGTAGCAAAAAAATACAAGCAGGATTCAACCACTTGTTCTGGGCAACAGCAGGTAGTTCTTTGTTTTTGTTTTTCTGAAGTTTGTTTGAAATGGGGAAAAGAACACTGTGGTACAGAGTGGTGAGATGCAATAATGCGATAAAAGCTCTGCTCACGACCTGAATTCAATCTCAATGGGAAGTCAGTTTCAAGTAGGCTATTCAAGGTTCCATCCTTCCAAGGCCAGTAAAATGAATCTCCAGCTTGTTGGGGCTAAAGATGACTGGGGAAGGCAATGGCAAACTGCTCTAACCCCAACCCCAACCCTAACCCTAACCCTAAATATAGTCTGCCTAGTGAACATTGTGATGTAAGGTCACCCCATGAGTTAGTAATGACCTGGTACTTGCACAGGGGACAACCTTTTTGGAGATGGGAAGTAGGGTCAGGCCTGAACCATCAACATTCACAAGTGACCTGTCAGCAAAACCCACCATTGTCCATGTCACACTTTCCACATCTTCCATTTCTATGGTGATAACAAAAAAGGGAAGAAGAAGAATTGGATTTAAATCCCCCTTTCTCTCCTGTAAGGAGACTCAGGGGCTTATAAACTCCTTTCCCTTCCCCGCCCCCACAACAAACACCCTGTGAGGTAGTTGGGGCTGAGAGGGCTCAGAAGAACTGTGACTAGCCCAAGGTCACTCAGCTGGCATGTGTGGGAATGCACAAGCTAATCTGAATTCCCCAGATAAGCCTCCACAGCTCAAGCGGCAGAGAGGGGAATCAAACCTGGTTCCTCCAGATACACCTGCTCTTAACCACTACGCCACTGCTGTTCCTTGCATCACCCTCAAGGGTAATCAGTCTGAGTCCCAGAGTTGCTGAAATCTGGAATGATCACACACTCAGGCTCATTCCGCACATGCAGAATAATGCACTTTCAAACTGCTTTCAATGCTCTTTGAAGCTGTGCGGAATGGCAAAATCCACTTGCAAACAGTTGTGAAAGTGGTTTGAAAACGCATTATTTTGCGTGTGCGGAAGGGGCCTCAGAAAGAGACATGCTGCTTGTCTGTGAAGACTTTCCATAAACTCAAAACCAATCCTGGTAAGTAGACAAAGTTTTTTTCATAGGTCATCCTACTGGTTTTTCAACAGGCTGATAGATGGACATGTTGTCATATGACCAAAGACTTGGCAAATCATTTCCATATATGCTCAGAGTAACAAATCACCCCCCCCCACCAAGTCAAACTAACCATGACAGGCTCAATAAACTTGGGTTTCTTTTTTGTTGCCTATCTGGTATTGCAACTTGCAAGCCACAATGCAATGTTTGAAGATACCGGCAGGACAAGTTGCTAGGGCTGAACCAGCCTGCCATTGGACAAGAGCTTTGGGAGCAGGGAAATGGAAAGGACAGCATCAACAGAGTTGCTATGTTACTTCCAGAGGGAATTTGAAAGTGATATATGATGCTAGGGATCACTGGAAACTCTACCACAGAGTTTCCAATGACTCCTAGAGTTACTCCATATCATTTCCAGCTTTTCCCTGGAAGTGACATAGCAGTGCAGCCAAATATACTTTAAAAATATCTCACTGCTACTATGCACTGAACAAAGCAGGTTGCCTGGCAGAACTAACCCTTGCAATACCAAGTTTGTAGTGTGTACTACCAATCACAGCAAAATCCAGCCACCATATCATGACAACATTTTTATATAACTGTGTTGGCCACTGTTGGGAACAGGGTCAGTCCCGGCCTGACAGGAAGATCAGAAGAGATGGATGCTTTTTACATTCAAACTGGAAATGCAAGGGCACGTGCAATTACAACATTTCTGTCTCTACGTATAAACCTTGTATGGCGCCCCCAATCTGGCTAAATCATAATCTAAAGCCTCTTGAGTCTATACAATCTAGCTTTTTTCGCAAACTACTTGGAATTTCGAACAGCATGTCATATCTCTCTTTATGTTCGGAATTAGGTCTAAATCTTCTCAAAACACGTATATGGCTCTCTTCGCTTCGATACTGGCTGCGCCTCCATTTCTGATCAGGACAGCCTAACAAAGCGAATACTTTCGGATTCCTACCTCTCCACTTGGAGTCTCCTGATCAAGAAAAAAATTAATTTGTTAGGCTTTGCTTTAGATTTCTTCATAAACATGGACGAAGCGCAAATAGTCAAACTTCTGTCGCTAAGGCTACTTGACGCTGAAAACGAACTGCTTTCTACTCAGCACATGAAGGGCATTTTAGCGGAGGGCTCCTACCTTCCCCCCTTCAGTAAAGGGCTACCAAGGTATTTCTACAATATATCTTCGCCGTACCTCCGACGTACCTTAATGCTAGCCCGACTGAATGTTCTACCCTCAGCGGTCACAGTGACAGATTTCTCCAGATCCCATACCAACAAAGAACGTGTCCTTGCTCACAAAAAGCCATCGAAACAATCGAGCACATCCTCCTAGATTGCAAACTATGTGCTTCATCTAGAAGACAATATATAGACCCATATACTGAGAACTATGCCTACTCATCAGACAAGGTCAAATCTTTCTATCTGCTTTGTGATCAGTCTCCTCAGAGATCCCTAGGCGTTGCCAAATTCCTGGCGCTGGTGCAACAGATTCGCCACAGATTTTAGTTTATTTATTTATTTATTGTTTTAACTGCTGGTAACGTCTGAACCTACTTATTTTAACTTGATTCTCCTCAACCTCTCTGTTGTATTTTAAACTCATGCCAATAAAAGGTTGTTGATGATGATGATGATATTCCCACACTCGGCATTAAAAACTCACCCCAAACTAGGTAGCCAAGTCAGTACGAATGGATCCTGGCACCTTTTTTTAAGGAGCTACATTTCCCCTGCTTTTTAAAAAACCCTAATTTGAACAGAAAGTTTATTGTGCAACCCCTAGTTTAAACAGTCACCCTGTTCATCCCAGTGCATGACCTATTTGCAAAGACCTATTTAATACAAATACTCTGTGGAAAGCAAAGGAACATTGGTCTTGTTAGAAGGGAAGTACTCCAACAGGTTTGAATACTTTAGGCCTGTCGTAATCTCTTCCAGGCTAAAATAGACCAAGGACACATTACTATGGTGGCATTATGCTCCATTTCTCTGCTTCTTGTTTCATGTCTAATGTGGCGCCTTGCGGTAAATCCTTCTCCATGAAATACTCCCAAAGCAGGAGAGTCCTGAGTTCTTCATTATGATCATACCTCAGCTGCAGGGGTTAAGGTGGTAAGTGGCTCCTAGTTATAGAGTCATTAGAAAGCTATACGGCTCTTAATTTATGCTCTTAATCGGTGAGCAAACTGATAAACCAAGGCCTCAAGATTTTATCCTGCCTGTTCTCACACCCCTGAGACCTTTGTTACCACATGCATGAAATACTTGTTTCCTTGGAAACAAAGACATACAAATTAGGTTCTAATCATGTTTATAGAGCAGAGGGGCTCTTAACTGCTTGCTGTGAGAGAAATGTCTTTCAGCTCATTGGGAAGGGAACACGACTAACATTGGATGTCTGCCTGCATGGAGGATTTGAAGCTGTTGGCCCCAGAGCCAAATATAAACAATTCTCCTCAACCATTGCCTTAGGGACTGAGACTACTCTGTGTGTGTGTGTTAGGAAAGCCAGCATGATATAGTGATTAATGGCAGGTGCACTCTAATCTGGAGAACTGGGTTTGATTCCCCACTTCTCCACATGAGCAGCAAACTCTAATCTGGAAAATCAGATTTGGTTAGCCACTCCTCCACATGAGCCTGTTGAGTGACCTTGGACTAGCCTCTATCCTCTCAAAACTGTCTCAGTCCTAGCTAGCTCTCAAGGTGTCTGTTGTGGGGAGAGGAAGGGAAAGAGTCTGTAAACCACTTCAAGACATAGGAGAGAAAGGTGATGTCATGAGCCAGTCCCTGGGGAACGAAAAATCTGATGCAGAGTCAGACAATCCATAAACCAGCAAGAGGAAATACAAGTGACAGAACCAAGCCCTTCCTTGTCAGCCAAGGCTGAGCCAGATGTGATGCAGCTGGAAGAGCCTTCAGCAGCCCCTGCCAAGCTAAGTGAGGAGCCAGCTGCCCAAAGAGGGCAAAGACAGAAACAGCAGCTCAGTAATAAAGCAAGAAGTGCCCACATTGCAGCTTGATATGGCAAAGGCTCTGTGAGCTGGAAATAGCAACATCAGAGGAGAACTGATTCTTTGCGGGATCCTGACCTTGTTAGCAAGGGCATTCTGTACAAACCCTATCTTGAGCTTGTCTCTGCCTGAGTGTGTTTCACCAGAAAGCTCCACCCACCCTGCTCTACACCTTATTCCTCCATGCCTAACCTGCCTGCTTGAATTCCTGGACTTGCTTCACCTTGGATTGCTTGACCACATCTGTGCCTCCCTTGACTTTAGCCTGCCTGGCAACACCTGTGCCTGACTTGACCTTGGACTATCCAACCACACCTGTGCCTTCCACCCCCTAACCTTGGACTGCCTGACACACCATAGCTGACCCCTTTCTGAAGCACAGATGAGGTATAAAACCAAACTCATACACAACGACCTCTTCTCCCAGAAAAAAAAAGTTTGTGTGCATTGCGCACAGCCCACTGCTTCCTTATTGGGCAAAAGGCTACATGTCACTAACAGGGGCAGGAAACTCAAACCCTGAATTCAGCCCCCGGACTTCCCCATTGCCCCGCGCTCTGTGCGGGGTTTTCCTAAAGGTGCTCTTCCATCCAGGATCTTAAATGACGCACGCTGAGGGGGTAGGAGAGCAGCAGAATCAGGGTGGCTGTGTTGTTGCTGCTGGTGTAGTGGGGTGTACAGACAGACCCCGGGTTATTTGCAGCCAGTAACCTGCAACAAATGGGGAGTGGGGAAACGACCTATGGTCCCACCAAATTTGACACAGAGTTCGCTGGGAGAAGGAATGACTGTGCAACTGGTTTAAGCATTTAGAAAAGGTACGCTCTGAGGAAGAAGAAGAAAAAGAAGAGTTGGATTTATATCCCCCTCTTTCTCTCCTATAGGAGACTCAAAGGGGCTTACAATCTCCTTGCCCTTCCCCCCCCTCACAACAAACACCCTGTGAGGTAGGTGGGGCTGAGAGAGCTCCGAGAAGCTGTGACTAGCCCAAGGTCACCCAGCTGGCATGTGTGGGAGTATACAGGCTAATCTGAATTCCCCAGATAAGCCTCCACAGCTCAGGTGGCAGAGCGGGGAATCAAACCCAGTTCCTCCAGATTAGAGTACACCTGCTCTTAACCCCTATGCCACTGCTGCTCCTATCAGGATTGTGATAGCAATTGGCAAATTCACTTCCTAAGTCGGTCGGCATTGCTCAGCCTAAAGGATTTTTTTTGCAGTTTTTATGTCAGAGGCTGCGTCCCCACTGTTTTTTTTTAAGCGGGGGGGGGGGGGGGGAAAGGAGAGGAGTTTCTTCTTCAGATGGATGCCAAAGTAAAAACTCCCAGGGAAAATGGACCTGGATATATGATTGCTTGTGTGCATAGCATTCACTTTTCTGGATCACAGCCTACATGTACATTGGGGAAAAAAATGTCGTTTTCATTGCTTGCTTTGCTGAAAAAGTCACCACACTTCACTGCTTTCAATTACTTAAACTTGACCTTGCTTTGGAACAAAGGTTAGAGAGGTAACATGCAGTAATATACGAGAATCATCCCACCTTGGAGGACTATAGGCACTGTAGTGCCGCACTTAAACAGCGCTCGGGTTTAAACATCTAGTAAAAGATTTCCTGTGGCAATTGTTTCCTTATGGTCAAAGCAAACCAATGGCTTTGAAAGACACAAGGCTGACAGCCTTAGAAAATGGCTCTCCTCCACCTTGACACATGGAAAGAACTTCATGGGAGCGATGCTTTCCGCCTGCTTAGATCTTATTTTGCTATTGTACATCAGCCTTGACTGAGGAAGCTCTCCTGGATAGAGCGATTAGTTCTATCCCCAGACCCATTAGAATCAATGACACCATACAAGGGATTACAAGCACATTTAAGTGCTCCATTGGAGGAGGCTGAAAGGCTCAGTAAGAACAGGATGAGTCCTTTGTTTCTAGGCAATAAGTACTTTGGCGATAAGGTAAAATGTCGACCAGGGAATTCACCAATCGAGGCAAGCAAACGATCTTTAGAAAAGAATGGACGAATGACAATGGTATTAAGGTTCCATCCACGTATCCTTAGAAACGGAACAATTGTTCACAACTAGCAGTTCTAAGAACACTTTCCTCATTGAATAGATCTGAGTAGGATTCTACATAAACATGCTAAAAGTAGTCACTAGGATCTGGTATCGAATTGGAACTTTTATATGCTAAAAAAATCGGTCCCTATAAGGAAATAATAATTCTCCATGCATCCACTTTGAATTGTACAAAAATTAATACAAGAGATGGTTTTGGGGATGGGTTTTTTTTCATGTTCATTCATTTGGGGTTGGCCGGACGCCTCTATTATTATTATCGCTGTTTTAAAGGTTTTAGTAATCTATTTAATAATTATATTTTATGCTGTACACCGCCCAGAGCCCCTCGGGAATGGGGCGGTATAAAAGTCCAATCAATCAATCAATCAATCAATCAATCAATCAATCAATCAATCAATCAATCAATCAATCAATCAATCAATCAATCAATCAATTTGTAACTCACTGAAAGATGCTACAAACTGCCATAGTGTTTAGCTTCCAAAACAAAACCTACATATTTGCCATTGTAGACTCTAGAATGGGAAGCCACTGCGGGCCTCATGGTAGAGATAAAAGCACAATCAACTTATTAAAAACAGCTGTCCAAAACTGCCAGCTGCTGCTGGTCCAGACTTCGAACCTGCCACCGTGTGTGGCTCCTTGTGCCAATCTGAGGCAAGAACTCTGGCCTGCTGAGGACTATTGCAGCCAGTCCATCCCATGGAGGCTGGGAAGCATGGTAGGCAAGGCTGGAAGCAGGCAAGGATGAACAGTGAACAGGTCATTGAGGGGCCTGGGCCCTCCTGTCAAAACCCACCCCCTGGGCCTGTCAATGGCAGGCAGGAAGGCTGCACTAGTGCAGCCTGAGGAGGAGGAGGGTCCTGCCTTTACAGACCATAAAAAGGGGTGACAGGGAATTCAGATTAACCTGTGCACTCCCACACATGCCAGCTGGGTGACCTTGGGCTAGTCACAGCTTCTCAGAGCTCTCTCAGCCCCACCTACCTCACAGGGTGTTTGTTGTGAGGGGGGAAGGGCAAGGAGATTGTCAGCCCCTTTGAGTCTCCTGCAGGAGAGAAAGGGGGGATATAAATCCAAACTCCTCTTCTTCTTCCCCTGTTAAGGGCTTAAGAATTTGTTCTGAAAGTGGCTCGGGTTATGTTATGACAGTACTTAAGTCTCCAAAAGTGCCAAGCTATGAAAACAGCAACCGCATCTATGTTGCTTCCATTTCTCTTTGTATCAAGGCCCCACGTTGACTTTGTGGGATCACTGTGGTAAACTGGGAAGAATGATGCTTGAGAGCAGAAGCTTATGCCCCGAGGACTGAGCAAGGCAGAAGAAAGGCAAGGTTGCCTGTGGGATTTGGACCTTTCTAGGCCGCCTGCCTCTGCATGGCATATGGTGAGGCACATATAATTTGGGCCAGAAAGAAAAAAAGATCCCTATCAAACCCAGTGGATTTCCAGCTGAGGCAGAGACAGTGGGTTTCCAGCTGAGTTAGAGATACATGAAAAGAACTGCACAGGGAATTATGCTTTATGCCTGCTTAGATCTCATTCTGCTTTCGTACAGCAACCTCAACTCTGAGGAAGCTCTCCTGGGTAGAGAGATTAGTTCCATCAGCAGACCCATTAGAATCAATGTCACTGTTCAGGGGATTACAAGCATATGTATATATGTCTCTCAATGGCTCAACTATGGAGGCATAGCGGAGAGAAGAAGAAGAAGGAGGAGAAGAAGGAGAAGGAGAAGAAGAAGAAGGAGAAGAAGAAGGAGAAGAAGGAGAAGAAGGAGAAGGAGAAGAAGAAGGAGACGAAGAAGAAGAAGAAGAAGAAGAAGAAGAGGAGGAGGAGGAGGAGGAGGAGGAGGAGGAGTTTGGATTTATGTCCCCCCTTTCTCTCCTGTAGGAGACTCAAAGGGGCTTACGATCTCCTTGCCCTTCCCCCCTCACAACAAACACCCTGTGAGGTAGGTGGGGCTGAGAGAGCTCCGTAGAGCTGTGACTAGCCCAAGGTCACCCAGCTGGCATGTGTGGGAGTGTACAGGCTAATCTGAATTCCCCAGATAAGCCTCCACAGCTCAGGCGGCAGAGCTGGGAATCAAACCCTGTTCCTCCAGATCAGAGTGCACCTGCTCTTAGCCACTGCTCTTAGCCACTATGCCACTGCTGCTCCCACTGTTTTTGACATTTGATGGAAAAGGAGATTTTTTGCGCAGGTCTTGCTGGTTTGAAAATTTAGAGTG
Organism: Sphaerodactylus townsendi; assembly: GCF_021028975.2. Lineage (NCBI taxonomy): Eukaryota > Metazoa > Chordata > Lepidosauria > Squamata > Sphaerodactylidae > Sphaerodactylus > Sphaerodactylus townsendi. The sequence continues at coordinate 17,909,260 of NC_059432.1, forward strand.
AAGAGATTAATTTAAGGTTTCAGAGGACTGAGTGGAATACCTGCCATTGGGAACTAGAGTTGCAAAACTAACTAAAGGAATGGTTTCAGTATGTCTGTTTGGCTCCACACTGGTTTCTGGAGTATGCTTGGTCATGGGGTATGTCCCCAAATGCATGCCAGCTGGTCATATAGGGGTGGAGAATTGCCCTCACCTCTGACTCGGCCCTCCCCTTGGACTCACCCCACCAGGCTGCTCCTTAGCCTGCAAAGGCTCCACTGGCTGAAAGAGCAACCTGGTGGGGCCAGGCCGAGGGGCGGCCTGCAGCAGGCTCCTGCTGGCTAAGGTAAGTGAGGCATGGGGGAGCGGGGGTGGTGGTGGTGGCAGTGGTGGGGGGTGGTGGCAAGAGCAGGTGTTGTCCCAGGCGCCATTCCCCCCCTACACCTCTGGCACCAGCATTTGCCCTTAGCTGTATAACACCTTTGGGAAACATTGCACAGTTCCAGAGAGAGAGAGAAAGGAGAAAGGAGAGTCATCAGTTGCCTTCTCAATCCAGGGGAAGCAGAATTTGCTAACTGTGGGATGTTCAGGTAATCAACAGGAGCTTGTTACATAGATAAGAATGAACATTGTGGTTTCCTCCAAAGATGTTTCTGTTTCCAAGAGTAACCAAACAGATGTCTCAGCAAAACTGACAAAGAATGGAAGTGTTACATTAAAGTGCTGCTGTGCATGTAGAAGGTAGACAAGGGTAGACACATCATATTCTGGAAAGGTTTGTGGAGCTATCATGCATACGGATCTCAGTACTGCTTTTACCTGGCCCAGAAGCGTATCGAGGGGAAATGGAGCCCAGGGGCAACACCTCTTTGGAGTGCCTCCCTTCCTCAATGGGCTCAAGGAAGGTGACTTTCAATAAATCATTATTGAAACAATAATAGGATACAATATAACCTTTGGCACCATATATTCCCACAGCAGAATAAAATATTCTAATAAAAGTACCCCAAAGTTCATATCGACTTTATATTCAGAATTCCAGGCTTAGATAGCCTAGGGATTCAATTTATCAGTTTCTACCAGCATGGGCTAATTGGCCATGCTGGACAGAGGCTGACGGGGAATTGTAGTTCCTGAACACTTGAGTCAAGTAGGTTCCTACCCTGACCTACACCAGGGGTAGGGAACCTGTGACTCTCCAGATCTTCAAAAACTACAATTCCCATCAGACCCGACAAGCATGGCCAATTGGCCATGCTGACGAAAGAGCTGATGGGAGTGGATTCAACTCTGAGCTGCTAGGCCTGACTTTGCAGCTTGGAGAAGGGGAAGGGAAAAAAAGAGAAAGGGCTACAGGAGGAACCGGAAGATAAAAGGAACAGGGAAGAGGAGGCCAGGTTACATAAGACCCATTGGTGCCCTCAACATAGGCCTGGTGGAACAGCTTGTCTTACAGGCACTGCCCTCCTGTAGGAGCAGCAGTGGGGTAGGAGCTTAAGAGCTCGTGTATCTAATCTGGAGGAACCGAGTTTGATTCTCCGCTCTGCCGCCTGAGCTGTGGAGGCTTATTTGGGGAATTCAGATTAGCCTGTACACTCCCACACACGCCAGCTGGGTGACCTTGGGTTACACAGCTTCTTGGAGCTCTCTCAGCCCCACCTACCTCACAGGGTGTTTGTTGTGAGGGGGGAAGGGCAAGGAGATTGTAAGCCCCTTTGAGTCTCCTGCAGGAGAGAAAGGGGGGATATAAATCCAAACTCTTCTTCTCTTCTTCTGTAACAGTTCCTAACTGGATCTCCAAGGACCATCAGTAAGTTATCATTTGCCAAACATAGGGCTCTTTGGGAGACATACCAGGAGAGGCAGTCTCTCATGTACAAGAGCCCTTCCACTTTCTCTTACCTCAGTGTCACTGCTAAAACACAGTGGGTCAGTTCCCACCCCAAAGTGGACACTGTTCCTTTCCAAATTTATGTTTTCCATAATCAACCATCTCTGAGGAGACTTAAATCCGGTCATGGGAGCTGTGAATGGTCAGGATAAATATTTCCACAAACCTGAAAATGGCTCCACATTTGCAAGCAACAACAACAACCCCTGTGCAATCTAAAAAAAACATACTTAAAAAAAGAAAATAATAAAGAACCATCCATAACTTTAAGCAAAAATTTCCCTCAGTGGCTGTTACTGGGCAACCACAGTATATTCAACGCTGGTTTTCTGTGTCAGTAAAAATGCAGAGGAAGAGGGCCTATTTTGCCCTTTTGCAACCAGGCCCAGAGTTTCCAGCTCCAGATTGGGGAATTTCAGGAAATTTTGTGGTGGAGTCTGAGGAGGGTTGAGTTTGTGAGGAGGGAGAAAATGTCCAGATCCATTTTCTCCAGAGGGACCGATCTCTATTTTCTGTAGTTCACTTGTAATTCTGGGAGATCGTCAGGTCCCACCTGGAGGCTGGCAAACCCAAGCCTCCAGCTGTCTCTGGGAGGCTTGCTACCACCCATGTTTCCATGACCCAACTAGACCTGGCTGATTGCTGCCATTCAACAGCAGGCAGCCTATGAAGGCCAGTGTGGAGTAGCAGTTAGACGTTCAGAGTACAGTCTGACAGCTCCATCCACAAGTCTAGTCTGCTGGCTGCATCCATGCCCCCCTGCTGCTCCCCAGAGGCATAGCTGGGCCATACAGCGCCCAGTGTGCACTTTGCCTTTTTCGAGCCCCCCCCCCGCCCACACACACACACTTACCTTAGTTCAGCCTGAATGTGCAGGCTGGAAAATGCGGCCTGTTAACTTGAGGCTGAAAATGGCTTCGTGGGAACTACACTTCCCAGGAGACGTTGGGGTTCGCAGGCCGCTTTTCCGGCCTCCACATTCAGGCCACTTTTCTGGCCTCCACATTCAGGCTGAATTAAGGTAAGTGGGGGGGCGCCACAGGGGGCGGGGGGGGGGCAACAATTTTCTGGCCCCCAGGTGTGCATCTGGTGCAGTCTGCACCCCCTGTCCCCTGGTAGCTCTGTCTCTGCTGCTCCCAAAGGGGCTTCTAAGCAGCAAGGGGAGACTGCACAAACATGAAAGCCCCCCACCAGCAAGAGGCCCCCATTGGGCTTCATAGACTTAACACTACCCAAAAAGGGTACCGTAAGTCTCAATTCTAGCCCACCAGCATAGCATGCTGAATGACCATGATGGATCTGACTAACACAGCTGCTCCCCCAGCTGTGCCCCCAGGCCTGCCCCCCCTACACCGGCAGGGACACTGGGATACTGACGCCATGTTCCAGCACCAGGGACAGCCAGGGCAACTGAACTCCACCAGATTCTCCTCTTCACCAGTACCCTGGGGAGGGCAAATCTGCCAGTGCAACTGCACACCACTCCCTTGAGCGGGTTCACTCCCCCCCCTTTGGATGCAGCTGAGAGACACCCAGGTTCAAATCATGCTGTGGAAGCTCACTGGGAGATGTTGGACCAAATACATCATTTCAGCCTCACCTACCTCAGGGGGTCATTGCTCAGATAAAAAGGAGAAGAGGAATTGCCCAACCTGGAGTTGTCTGCCCTGAGGCAAACTGATCTCCATTACTGGATAAATTGTTGTGATTCCAAAAGGTCTCCAGGTCCCACCAGGAGGTTGGCAACCCAATAAGTAGAGAATAAAGCCGGGAAAGGCTATGGGAGCTTTTTAGAAAGGGAAAGATTAAAAGTGGGGGGAGGGGTAATGAGATGCCTCCCACAAGTCCTTGCTGATGACCACTTGTTGTCTCTGTTTCTGAGAAAAGATACCCCCTACAGAATCTTTCCCACCTAGAATGACTTTCTGTTCACCTGAATGAATAAGGACCTTTGAAGAGGCCTGTGCTTGGTGTATATCAGAAGGAAGACTCTTAGAAATGGAGTAACCTAGCCAAGACCTCTGAACGAGCAAGGATTTGGCGCTGGATCTCCCAAATCCATGTCCAGCTTTACCTAGGGTGACCATCCGTCCCTTTTTTGGCGGGACACTCACGATTTTTTAAAAATTCGGTCCCTCGTCCCAAGCAGCGTTTCCAAAAGTCCCGACTTTTGAGAAAGAACATTGCAGCACGCCTCTGCTCAACAACCTCCCACTTCCCTCCCACGCTCCCTCCTCTTTTCTTCGGCCCCAGCCCGGCTTCTCCACCCCCTCGAAATTATTCCTTCATCCCACCCTCTTTCCCCCCGCCTACCTCCCGCACTCTCCCTCCTCAGTTCTCCCCGAGCCGCTACCAGCTGAGAGCTGACCCGGCTCTTCACTTCCTTTCAGGCCTTCTGGCGGGTGACTTTGGGCATGCGTGGCTCCCTCAGCATAGCAGCCACGGTCCCCGCCCCTCCCCTGTCGTGGAGCTCTCAGCTGTTGGGCCGGCTTCAGGTCCCACAGCGCTGTTCTTCGCGCCCCCCCCCCTCCCATCTCGGGCAGGGCGAGGCCGAAGAGCGGGGCTGATCCAGAGCCGGCCCCAAAGGAGCCGGGGAGAAGCCGGGCGCGGTGGGACCTGAAGCCGGCCCAACAGCTGAGAGCTCCGACAGGGGAGGGGAGGGGAGGGGAGGGGAGGGGCGGGGCGGGGCGGGGCGGGGCGGGGGACCGCGGCCGCTACGCAGAGGCCCATGGCCCAGCCGCCGCCAGCGCCGCCGGATCAGCTCTCAGCTGCTGTGGCTCCTCGAGGAAACTGAGAGTCCGGGAGGTAGGCAGGCAGGCGGGCGGCGGGCAGCGGGCGGGCGGGAAGAGGGTGGATGTTATTTTCTATCCTGTTGCTTCCTAAGTTATTTTCCTTCATTCCTTCTATATATGTTCCTTGCCTTCTCTTGCCTTCTCTGGCCTCTAATGACTAAAAAAGAAAAAGTCACTAGATTCCTCTAGAAACAGAAAACACAATACAAAATGGGCATTTAATTCTGAAAAGGGCTGTTTGGCAGTGCATCTGGCCTGAGGAGGAGTCCTTGGTTATCTCCATCATGAAGAAGAAGAAGAGGAAGAAGAAGAAGAGGGAAGGAAGAAGAGGAGGAGGAGTTTGGATTTATACCCCCTTTCTCTCATGTAAGGAGACTCAAAAAAGACTTACAATCTCGCTTGCCCTTCCCCACCCCACCCCACTCCCACTCCCCACTCCCACCCCACCCCACCAAACACCCTGTGAGGTGAGTGGGGCTGAGAGAGCCCTGAAGCACTGTGACTAGCCCAAGGCCACCCAGCTGGCGTGTGTTGGAGTGCACAGGCTAATCTAGTTCCCCAGATAAGCCTCCACGAAGCTCAAGGTGAGCAGAGCAGGGAATCAGAACCGAAAGTTCTCCAGGATTAGAGTGCTCTGTGCTCTTAACCACCTCGCCACTGCTGCTCCCCCAGATCCATACACATAACTCTACACAGAAAAGCCATGTACCCTGGCAGTAGGTGGTCCTAAGCAGAATGATATCATTTTAATTCTATTGAAGTCAAAGTTGATTTAGGACTTGATATTAAACTGAGCCATTTGAAAGTGATCCATTATAAAGATAGGTACTCTGTAAAAATAACATCATGGTTGAGAATGATTTACTATGGTGAGGCATGATATCTGTATTGACAAATCATGGTTTGTAATCAGCCAGCAAATTAGAATTAGAAACCCTGGTTTGAAGATGGTTTGAAAACCATGGCTTTGTGCTAATTATTGTTTGACAAGATGTCTGAGTTGGGAAAAAACTCTCTCCAGAGGCTGCTGTAGCATGAAATTTACTAAGTGATCTAACCATGGTTTGGTGTAATATCTGAATTATGTCTTGTGAAACTTTAAGGAACATCCTGTAGGGTTTTTTTTAATTGGCAAGAGCCTACCTCACCAGTTACAGAAGCAAGGATTATATAGATCTGGTTGGGAGGGGGGTTGTTTTTCAAGGGGAGACACAAAAATAAATGAGAACACACAAAAAGCGAGTTGATGGAGTGAAGCAGTTACAAGGGGATGAGAGTTTTTAGGAATAGATCAGTCCAGGAACACCTTACCCTGGGAGGTTAACGCTGTGTTGGCACGGAATAAGATGTGAACAGTTTGTCATGATTAGGCAAAGAATTAAGTTCAAGCTTACTTATGACAGTGGATCAGATCAATTAAAGCTTTACTGTTTGGCAGTATCAAGAGGTGTCTGTCCCTTGAGCAAGATGCTTTTGCTTTTGTGAAGCGACTTTGGTGGTTAGAAATGGACTACCTGGGGGGTGGGGAAGTCTTGTTTCTTTGGGTTGCCATTTCTAATGCCTAAGCACTGAATACTACCTAGACCAGTGGTTCTCAACCTTCCTAATGCCGCGACCCTTTAATACAGTTCCTCATGTTGTGGTAACCCCCAACCCTAACATTTATCCATTGTACAGTTGGGAGGACACTGATGCAGAGAGTCTTAGGCGACCCCTGTGAAAGGGTTGTTCGACCCCCAAAGGGGTCTCGACCCACAGGTTGAGAACCACTGACCTAGACTTTGGTGGACTTGGTGCACTGGTCAGTGGACCATCAGATATTGCCAGATGCTGTTATGTCAAGATTGTCACCATAGAGATACAGAAATACTTGTAAGAGTTAATAGTGATATCATTTGGGTAGTAAGGGCAGAAGGGAGGGCTGCTTGCTCCCTAGCCTTGCAGAAAGCAGCCTAGAAAAGTATCTCCTACTACCATGGTGGCGAACCTTTGGCACTCCAGATGTTATGGACTACAATTCCCATCAGCCACTTTCTAAAGTCAAGAATGCCACTGTGCACCTTTTTTGTTTATTGGGCATTTGTTTAAAAAAGCAAGAAATAAGGTCTGTATGGCTGATTATTCACTGGTGCTCTGCCCCACAGCAAGGATACGTTTCTTTTGGGGGCAGAGATTTCTGTACGATACATGATCCAGCTTCACGAGAGCCAAAGATCTCAAGAAGTCCCTTTGTTCTCTCTGTGATACACCTCTGAAGCATTTTTGTAGCCACAGATGCAGGTGAAATGTGTTAGAAACAAGTGATCTACCAGACCATGACCACACAGCCCAGAAAACCCTACAACAACCAGTTGAATCTGGCTGAAAAGTCTTTGACAATAAACCGGGGTTGGGGTTTCTGCGCTCTTGTTAACAAAAAGGATCTTCCTGGGATCTTTGAAGCTTCCAAAGCTGGATCAAACATACATTTTCTATTGACTAGTTGCTGGGTTTGATCTTCTCTTCATACAGGGTTCCGCCTACAACTTAGCCTGCTCTTTCCTCCAAGAATCAAGGCTAAATTGTACAAGGCCTGCCTCCAGAGGCAGTAGCCAAACAATCCAAGCACTCTGTTCCCTTCCAGAGATAGAGGTTTAAACTGCTCTCCCACACTACTAGGGAGAGCTACCATCACTCTGTATCTGCTCTTTTCCTGAGCCAGATCTGAGCTGTCTCCTTGAGGCAGAACTCAACACCTTCTCTCTTCTCCTGTATCCCTTCCCAAGCCTTCTCAAAGGTGACTGGATGCTGGAGCGAAGCTCATCTGAGTGGGAGCTGATTTTTTCCTTCATGGGCAGGAAAGCTTCTTGTCCAGGTCCTCACTTGGTCCTATCAAGCCAGAGTTGGAAAAAGCATAGTGTTGCACTAAAGCTCAGCTTTGCACAGCTTTCACTACCCCCAGCTCTTGCTTAATGTTTGGAGTATGGAAAACTTGAGAGACAGAAGCTTTACCCTGGACAGAAGCTTTAACAATGCGTCAGACAGAGTAGAGTAGCATTTTTGTTCTTGGACACTTGTGCTAAAATAAAACCAGTCATTTACTGCGGTTCCCTCAGACTTGCCTTCTACAGAGCACATATGGAAGTTTTTTACAGTAAGAAGTTTCCTGGAATACCAGAACTTGATTTGTAAAAGGAAGCGAAACTTAGCAAGACTCCTTTCTTATAAAACAACCAAAGTGTTTAGATTGAGTCAATAATGGAGCATTGATGTTAAAAAAAGAATGTCCCTGGAACCACCCTAGCACATTGGTAAAGTAGTTAGAATCTCAGTGCTTCCAGTGATTGGAGCAAGCAATCCAACTTTGGCAACATATTTTGTTTAAAGAGAGGGGAAATAAGCACATTTGAGGCAAGGTTGTGGGGATGGTCTTGCATTAATAACAGGGCTTGCCAGCCCTAGGTGTGAACCTGTAGATGCTCTGAGCTCTCCTGACCTTTTTGTTTACGTTCTTACTTTGGGCAAATGACAGATTTTACAGGAGAGGAGTCCTAATAAAGAAACTTGATTCTTAGGCTGACTGGCTTCTCGCTTCCCCCTCCTCGGTCTCTCTCTCTGACTCCGCCGCCTCCCCTCGCTCGGCCCCCCAGCTGCGGCATGTGAGGAGCCGCTGACTCAGACGTCAATCCAGGCCTGGGGAGGAGGCGGAGGAGGGCCTTGGCCCCAGCCTATGACCCCCCGGTCAATGGTGTCCCACTTTACCAATGTTAAAATCTGGTCACCTTAGCTTTACCACTAAGGTTGGGAAATACCTGGGGATTTTGGAAGCCTGAGGAGGCCAGGGATTGTTGAGGGAAGGACTTCAAGGAGGTATTACGCTATGAAGTCCACCTTCCAAAGTGGCCATTTTTCTCCAGGCCACCTGGAGATCAGTTGTAGTAATGGGAGATTTCCAGCCACCACCTGGAGGCTGGCAACACTAATTACCAGATGGGTTCAATATGTAAAGGTAACTCTTGAAATGAAGAAGGATTTGGGGAAAAAAGTGGACATTCAAAGATGTTCTTAAAAAAAACTGTAGGAGCACACAAAGGGCAGAGGTGAGCAGTGAAAGTAGATACTATCTGTTCTTTCAAGGTATTGCTCTTTTTATAGGTAGCCATTTCCTTTCAGCCTCTGGTGTTTAAAAGTTCATTGCCCCAAACAAAAGTCTCTACAGAAGTGCTTTCAGTTCTTTTTCTCAAAAAGGATTTCTCAGGGCTTGGAGCTTTATGTCCTGCCACTCCTGTTCAATTTCGTCTCCCCTTCTTTCATAAGACATCACACCCCTCTCCTCAGTTCATGACATTTTTTGTTCTTAAAAGAAAATCCATGTTTTATTCTCTTTTAAAAGATTTGTTTCATGCTTTTCAGAGAGCATTATTAAGAAATCTTAAGCAGTTGGCTTGACAAACATATTCTCTAATCTAAATAGGTGTATTTTGGGGGATATTACTCAGTTAAAGATTTTAAGTTGATTAATCATCTGTTTTAACCAAATCATTGCTTATATTTAAATATATTGGTGCATTATCAAAATGTTATACATGTTCACATTTTTAGTGCTTTTGAGTGAAGAGCAAAGATGTTTTTAAGGTATAACTAGCGGGCCTGGCCACGCGTTGCTGTGGCTGAGTCTGGTGAAGTGGAAAAGAAAGAAAAGGGGAAGCGAACGGTTCGAGCATGTGTCATTGCACAATGTTTGCAAAGGAGGGGAGGGGAAGGGCCCCCTCTCTCCCCTCCCTCTCTCCCGTTTCCTTGCATGGCACCCCACCTTGTCCCTCCCTCACCTTCCCCTTCCTCCGCTAGGGTGGGCGGGCCATGTCCAGATGGCAGGCCCCATCTGTTTCACCCCAGATGGCAGCGGTTTTCAAGGAAGGCATGGTTGTTTCCCTTGTATCAGAGGGTGCTGCTTTTGATGGCTGAAAGTAGATGGCGCTGTTGGGTGAACAGAACTGTGGTTCTAACCGTCAGAGAGGTGGCATGTACACAATAAGTGGCGCTGGTGTGACATATGCATAACAGGAGGTGTAGGAAACAGTATGGAAGCATTAGCCTTATAAATCACGACGTTGTGTGAAAATTTCAAAGCAATCAGTTCAGTAGTTTGGGAGATTACCTGTCAACAGGAAAACGCACTGATAGATTTATATATATACTAGCTGTACCCGGCCACGCGTTGCTGTGGCTCAGTCTGGTGAAGTGGAAAGGAAAGGAAAGAGAAAGTGGACACTTGTTAAATTTTTAGTGTCACAATGCATGTTAAGGGAATATAAGGGAATATAAGGGGGCGCAAGGTGGCTGAGAGAGGGAAAGTTGGTCACTGGGGGCAGGAGCAGAGTCCTTGTGAGAGTGTGAGTCGGTGTGGGTTTGGAGGATGCAGGAAAATGAGTGTGGGGGAGGGGGGAGGGGGGAGTGTGTGACTGGTGGAATGTGATGGAGGGCAGAGTGAAGTGTATGAGGAGGTGGAAATGTGTGCATGTTTGTCTTGTGTGGTAGTAATGGGTGAGACAGCAATTGAAGGTTAAGTGCAGGAAATAATTTAGTGAAGGCAGAGAGATATGGAGAAGGTGTGTGAGGCATTGATGTTTGAATGTGAGGGAGGGCAGACTGAAGTGTGAGAGGAAGAGGTGGATGAGTGTGGGACAGGGCAGAGTGAAATGTGTGAGGATGGGGGGGAATGTGTGTGAGAGTATTTGTTGTGTGTGGGAGTAATGGATGAGATTGAGATTGAAGGTAACGTGCAAGAAAGAAGTGAAGGCAGACAGCTGTGGAGAATTGTGTATGTGATGTTTGAATGTGTGGGAGGGCAGAGTGAACTGTGTATGGAGGAGGTGGACACAGAAAAGTGGAGATTACCTGCGTGAAAAGGGGAGAACCCCCCCTCACGTGTGAAATGGAAACGTGTGGTGGTGGGAGCAGTATAGGGTTGCTTTGGCTGATGAAGAGGAGCCGTGAATGGCGAGCTGCAGCCCTCAGAGGCACTGCGCTTCACGAGGAAACTGAAGTGAAGGAAATAGAGGCAGCGAGGTGGCTGAGAGAGGAAAAGTTGGTTGCTAGGGGCCAGGAGGTGAGTCCTTGAAGAATGTGAGTCTGCTTGGGTTTGGAAGACGCAGGAAAAATGAGTGTGAGGGAGAGGGATTACCCACAGAGTTAAGGAGGAGCTGACTGCGTTAAGAAATGAGAGAACTTGTGTAGCCCGTTTTAAGCTGGGGGGAATGTACATCTGGAGGAGGGGAGAGGGATTACCTGAGTTAAGGAGGAAGCGGCACAATGTTAAAATGAGGCTTGTGTGGCCGTTAAGCTAGAGGAATGTGCATCTGGAGGAGGAGTGTGGACGGCCAGGCTGGCTGGTAGCAGAGACCGGCAGCTTGGGCGGAAGCGAGGGTGGATTTTTTAGCATTTGGGCCGTGCACACAGCGGGATATGTGCAGATGGAGGGCGTTATGGGGGCTAGCTGATTTCAGCACCTTGGTGATTGTCACGGCAACCATGGTTTACATATAGAACGCATACATGACAGCTAAGTTGAGCGTTAGGAGAGGCTGCAGAAGAAGTGTTGCTGGGACTGTAGAGGAGGTTTTCCTGGCACAGGAGGAGTGTCAGAGTTTCCGAAGATGCTTTGAACACACTCGCTTGGCTGAGGAGTGTGTATGGGAAGTTTAAGAGGAGTACGCCCAGCAGTTACTGAGGTATCCTGTAATCAACACATACACGGTTAGCTTTTTATATATATAGATATAGATAGTTCATTATTAGTTTTAGCACTGAAATTTAATTTAAAGCAAAACACAAAATTATTCCGGTTGTCTTCCCATCCACACACCCCTCTCCAAAGATGGAATTTCAAGAAAGGTCAAAAGAGTCATGATATTTCTGAGGCTGTTTCCACACCTTGCCCAGTTTATTACAGAATGTTTCCCAAAGTAAAATCCCAAGCAAAATTGGAAGTTCCTGATGGGGTGGAACACCCCAATAAATTGCACAGGAAGAAACCAAAATAAGTTTGATAGCAAATTTCCTCAAGGGATCATCCCTGTCTAAATTTCATGTACAAACCATAAAATCATTGTTAGAAGGACAGGATGTCTACCATTTTCTTTCCCCATCAGTTTGGAATTTGCTATGATTGGAACACAACTGAACCATAGAGATTTTGACCCATTCACAAGTTACTATCCTATCAGGCAATGGAAGAATCAGGTTTAAAACATACATCAAATACATTGATTTCAACTGAGGATTGTCATTTTCCATTATTGGTCGGCTGTACTGCTAAAAAGAAGATGTGTGCCCCAAAGAGGTGAGAACATTTCTGCACAAACACCTTCTCTTAGTCTGAGAACCACAGGCATTAAGAGGTGTTGCATGGTGTTATAGTTTAGATAAATGAACACTATAAACTTAAATGGATTTTTCCTCAAAATTATTCTGAGAAGGATGGTGAGGATGTTGGAAATTCTGCTATAAACCTTTGATATTGCTCGTACAACTTCTGAATAAGCCAAATAAGCTGACGGGAGCAGCTATTTAATTTTTCCAAATTGATACTTTTTAACTTGTTTGATTAACTGTTAATATTTTATTTGTCAATATATAGAATATGTGTATTGTGTATTTATCTGTATCATAATATATCTATTTTACTAAATGTATGATGGCTAATGGTGTATACAACAAACTTTTACTTACTCATATAACTTTTGTTCCTGAGTTTTCATAGAAAAAATGACTGACTGTTAAATTTGTTTATGATACAGCATGTAGAATGCAGAAGTGCCGGAAATGAATCAGTAGTTGTGCACACTAAAGCAGTGATCTGTCAGGGTTGAACAGAACGATCGCTTACTTTTAAAAAATACAAGATTTAACCCGTTCTTCTGTGTACCTTATTTTGGTATCTATGGAAAGGAGCGGTAGACTGGATCCTTTCTGAGGGTCTCTAATATTACCCTTTTTCAGGTATTATATTCTATTGCATGTTTGGAGAAAGTGTGCAAAAAATTGTCTTAATACACAGGGTCACCATTTTGTCTGAAAGGATAGTACGTATATGTTCAGCCTCAATCTGTACCAGAATGCAATTTTTTCAAGGTTCAGAAAAAATACTGGAGCTTTCCCTTGACACGATGTGATGTGGAGACACTAGAGGGCATTCTCCATCTTCACACACAATAATAGTCATTGTGTGGAATAGTTCTGGTAGGAGGCAGACGATTTCCCTTCTCACTCCAGTTCCCTCTCAGACTCATTTCAAGAAATAGAGAAGTAACTTGAGACAGCTCTGGCCCCTTCCGCACATGCAGAATAATCCACTTTCAATCCACTTTCTATGCACTTTGCAGCTGGATTTCACTGTGCGGAATAGCAAAATCCACTTTCAAACAGTTGTGAAAGTGGATTGAATGTGCATTATTCTGCATGCGCAGAAGGGGCCAGAGTGACTTCCTATGCAAGAGCCAGTCCCAGATGAAATGGCACCAAATGCTGGACCCTTACATGGCAAGTCCTTCTGAGGAACTGAGGAGGTGCATGGATCCAAATATTCCAAGAGCTGTGATTTGCTGCCCAAGGTGGGTATTGCATGGTTACACTTTATTGGTACAGGAAGCTGTTAATGATTGCAGGTCACTGGAGCATGTCTATTATATGTTTACTGATCCAGGTATTCCATTTACATTTTGTTCCCCACAAGCAGTGCTGGTGTAAATATAGCAGATATAACTGTAAATGAACCCTGAGAAGGACAGGGAAGTGAATCCACAGGACTAACACTGTCCACTTTATATTCTACAATTTATTAACTATTTGCATTCTGCCCTTCTTCCAAGGTACTAAGACAAATATATCTCTCCCATCCTGTCACAATAACTCTGTAGAACCAGTCAGGCTGAAAAGACTGGCCAAAATCACACTTGAAGTGAATTCATGACTGAGTAGATAGTGACAGAACTGTACCAAATGAAGGTTTCCTATTGAAACAAAATACTGAATAATTTTTTGAAAGTTTAGATAGTTTCATAATATTAGAGCAATATGGTGACTTCCATACATACTAAAAGTGAGACCACCGTTTTGCTGGCAATGCTCTGGTATTTAGGCAAAAATTCTATGATAAAAATGGCTTCTAGCATAGAGTCCAAATCCAAATCATTTATTTATGGTCATCGACCAGAACAGCAATAACAGAAATACACAATTCAGCAATAATGAATCACGAATCAAGATAGTACACAGTACAAAATATATAGCCAATATTGCTGACTGAGGGGATGTTCGCAGGAATTAAATAATTTATATAAAAAATTTTCTGTGACTTATGTTTAAAACCCCGTTACACCTAAATTGCGGTACAATGGATAAAAATACAAAGATTGGAACAGTGATACAAATTTAGCTATAAAAGGCTCCTACAGTATTGCAAAAAGGAAGCCAATAAGGACTGGCTAAAAAACTGGACTTCCGGCCAAGTCTAAAAAAACTAGACTTCCGGCCAAGTCTGGCTAAAAAACTGGACTTCTGGCCAAGTCGTCTAAAAATTCAACTGATCTAATCTTCCCCTTCCCTTGACAATTCAAACCACAGGATATCTCTTTTTGTCTTGCTACAGGTGGGTTGCACAGAAGCGTGCCGTTTCCCACGATGGTTTTCTAGTTTACTGCCCGACAATATATAGTCCAGTAAATCTTTGTGATTTAGGCTGGTTAAGACGAACTGGGACAGGACTAAGGATTTCCTTTCGGGGCTGTTTGTACATGGGGCATCTAAAAACATGTAATCGGTAGTGTCAGTTTCGCCTAGGGGACAGGGGCAAAGCCTTTTTTTCGTAAGGAACTTCCTTATATTTTCCCTCTAGCAGTAATGAGGGAAGAGAGTTCCATCTGGTCAATGTAAAAGATCTTCTCATGTTGCTGTTTTCCAAAAAGCCCAGATATGGTGCTGTACTAACTTGCCATCTTAAATGTTCTGGTCAAGGAATTTAGGGCACTTCTGTAGGTCTGTTTGTCTCCCTATGTCAGATATTTTTTGTTTGACTAGTATACGGACCCTTTCAGCTCCTATGGCTCTAAGAGTTTCTACTGAAAATCCCATCTGCTGTATGGAAGTTTGAACTGACTTATGCCAGCTGGACTGAAAATTATCCTGGAAGATCAGAGGAAGAACTAGCATAGAGTTTTTGTCCAAATACCAGAGCATCCCACTTCTCCAGGACACAATGATGTCACTTCTGGTGTGCACTAGAAATGACATCACTGTGTTGCTGGCAATAATTCTGACTTAGGCCTCCCCCAACAGCTGCTAAGTCCTTCTTACCCCCTGCCAGTTGCCTGGTGGCCCTTGGGAACCCTAAGCCAAACACGTTTTGAAAAGTTGAACAGAATTCATGAAAGAGGGAGAAGGACACACATGCCTGGAAAAGAGGCGTAAAAAGAAAATATTTGTTATCATACTATTTAACCATGGCTGTGCAATATGAAAATGCTTGATAAAGTCTACACATACCTCTCTGGTGTATGCCAATAAAGGCTTGTTGTTGTTGTTTTTGTTACCTCTCTGGTCCTTTTCTTAATGTCTTTATAGATGACATTTCAATTTGACCTAGTACTGAAAAGAATGCAAAAGAAAAGAGTAGAGCCAGAATAGTAAAACAAAAGTCTGAGAATCATTTTTTCTTTTTCCTTGTGTGACAGAAGCTGTCAGGTTGAGAGAATATTCTCTATGGCATGGTCACTACAGCTTTTCCCAAAGATGGAGCAGAAAACTTTACATGATATTTTCCTCCTAAGTCGGGTAGAAAATACGAAGCTTAAAAATAAATTTGAGGTCTGTCTGGCATAGCAATTTTCTGCACTCATGATTTCATGCAGGTGAGCTCAACCAGGAATCTAGCAAGTGAAGCTGGACAAGGGAGAATTCAGTGGCACCTTTGAGCTCAAAATAGGGAGCAACATTCTTTTTTAAAAAAATATGTATATATTTTAAACTAGAAACCAGTTTTATGTGGTAGAAATGTTTGCGAATTTCTGTAGCATGATAAATCCCTTACAGAAATATACAATCGTAAAATTACATGCATAAATGACACATAAAATAATGATTTTAAAAAATGTTTGTAAAGGCACAGACAATGCTATGTCATTATGTCATTCTTCATTTCTTCAGACAGGTAAAAGAGATCCAGATATGAAGAGACAATATAGAACAGTAGGATTCTGTAACAATCTGTCTGTATGATACTAAGCCCCTTTCCACACAAATCCCTTAAAATGTTTGTAAAACACTTTGGATCCCTCTTCCTTTACCACAGTTTATGCCTGCACTGATGTCCTTGAAATGATTCCTTGGTGTGATTTCTCTCTCTCTCTCTCTTTTACTTCATTGAAGAATGGCTAGTTCAAAGCTTCACAGTCTCATGCTGCCATTCTCAATTCCTTGTATAGTCATTGCTTTGAAGATTGCCCCCCCATTTTTTTAAAAAAGAGGAATGCTCCAAAACAGGCAAGGGGAAATGGAGAGTGAGTTCACAAAAATGACACTGAGGAGAAGGCTCAAAGACTTCATATGAGATTCCATGCCGATTCTTATATCGAGTCTTTGAAGGTTAGAAGATACCTCCCCCAAAATAAAAGGGGGGCACGACAACACATTGCCAAAATTGGCAGGCAAAACTGAATTGATTCACATACTTAAATCAGGGAAATGTTGTCCAGATGTTTTGCCCGCAGAGGAAATGTCCTTGGGAAAAATTCTGCAAATGGCAGGCAGCTTAGAGAATCACAAGAAGCACAAAACGACGGGCACAACAAAAAAGAAAGTGAGAACTTCACAGTCACGCAGAAGTCAGGAAAAAAATAACCATTTTCACTTTGAACACTTTATTTTCCTGTTCTGTGTGGAATAAAGAAACCCCAAAATGGTTCTTTTAAATTTTTTTGCAAGGTTTTAAATGATCTGTGCAAAAAACCCCAATCTCGCCTTCCATTTATGTAAAGCTATGTAGATATGCTTCAGTGTACGCAGTTAGTGATTTGTACAATCTCAGAAGGGAGGGGATTTCTGATCATTAGTGGGCAAAACCTCAACATATACTGTGTATGTGTCAAGCGCCATCAAGTTTCTTTCAAGTCATTGTGACCCTATGGCCCTTTCTTCATGGGCCATATACGGCGCTATGGGGATGGCAAAAACGCCGTCCCCAGGGAGTTGTTCGCACAGGCGGCGCTGCTAAAACGCAGCAGTGCCGACCTGGCTCCCCTCCACTACCCCCAGGGCGGCTTCAGGCTGCCTCCAAAACAGCACGTTTTTGGAAAACAGCACGTTCCCACCGGCGCGGTGCGAATGGCACCGCCGGGAACATGCTGTTTTCCCCATCCCTCTCCCACTCACCTCATCGCCTTCGTCGCTCTACTGGACTGCTGAGACCCTCCCTCCCTGTCCTCCTCACAGTCCCTGGAGGTCAGAGGCTGGCGTGAAGCGGAGTGCCGGGAATCCAGCAAGTGGCTGAGGTGGCCTGAGGTGAATGAGTGAAACGAGGAAGAAGGTGGCTCTGTGTGGAACTGCCTCTCCCTTTGCTCAACCTCTGCGGGGGCAGCTTCATGCGGCTCCCATGCGAACGGCCCCCACCCCTCCACCGGCAGAATTCCTGCCGGTGCAGGGACACCCTTTCCGCAGTGCGGAAAGGGCCTATGAGTTGGTGATGTCCAAAATGATCTCATATTAACAGCCTTGCTCAGGACTTGCAAGGTTTGTGGCTTCCTTTATTGAGTCAAACCATCTCATGTTGGATCTTCCTCTTTTCCTGCTTCATTCAATTTTTCCCAGCATTATTGTCTTTTCCAGTGACCCCATAGAAGACAAGAGAAGACAGCATTTACTACAAAGATGATTTCCCCCGGATTCAGACAATTAAATACTATTTTCCTTGCTGGTATTCCTAATTCTTTTATTTATTTTCTGCCCTTTTAATATAATCTTCTGACCACATATGCCATTAAACTATGAAAATGTAGCCTGGAAGAAAAATCAGTGTGAGGAAATTGAAAAGTGGGCATAAAAGGTTCGTATCTTTGATTTGCTCAAGTTGTCTTGGAACAAAAAATTTTGTGAGTTTTTTTGCCTGTTTTACATAGATGTGTCAGAGGATTGCCCAATTATAAATATTAAGATTCACTCCATAACTTACTCTGTGATTTTTGAAAGAATTGTTGAAGGGCCAAAAGTCCATATTTCCAGGGCTACTGTCATGAACCCGCAACAAGAACAAAATGTTTCTAGGCTCCATTTACAACACCTAGGCTCCTTCCTCACACACAGAATAATGTGTTTTCAATCCAGTTTCACAATGGTTTGCAAGTGGATTTTGCAATTCCACACTGCTACAAAAAGCATTGAAAGCAGATTGAAAGAGCATTATTCTGCATGTGCGGAAGGGGCCCTAGATCCAACTGAAACATTATATGGAAACAAATTTTAATGTGGTTTTATCAGCTCCAGGTGGATCAAGAACTTCAGAATTCTATCCCCCTAAATCAAAGGTCTTCAAACTATGGCCCTCCAGATGTTCATGGACTACAATTCCCATCAGCCTCTGCCAGCATGGCCAAGTGGCAGGGCTGATGGGAATTGTAGTTCCTGAACATCTGGAGGGCCATAGTTTGAAGACCCCTGCCCTAAATCCTTCTCTCTTGACTTTGAGCTATTGCTGTACCCCCAAGTCCTCATGTGATGGATCTTGCCAGTTTCTGAAGCCAGAATAAGCTTTAAATGGAAGGAATGAAATTTTGAGGACTATGTCATCTCATGAAACAAAATTTCTATTTTTTTCTGATATAAATACAATAAGAAAAAAAACAGGTCTCTGTCCTTACAAAGACTGTGCTTTGGTCTTGGTTTCTGATGTTCAGTGGCAATCCTATGAAAAATCCCACATATCCAGACACTGCTAAAATATATATAGGGATTTGGAGGATTATGGGGAAGTGAGAAACCATTTGATCCTTAATGCTTCCCAGGTATTAACCATATGCTCTGGAATATGATATTTTATTCCTTTAATTATTTGGCTTCCTGGACATGGACATGCTATTATACTTATTATCCAAGGCTTTTTCAGAATGTTTATTTGTATTGCCTCTTCAGATAGTGAATTAACAGCTGTGCTCCACGATGCGTAATGAAAACTTGATTTCGCCAACTAATTTTATTGTTGTGCTTTCTTTTTGGTCAGCCCTCATCTCCTTGTCCTTCAGTTATTCTTTTGAATGAAAAGCTCTGTTCCAACATGACGAGAGAAATGTTTTTGCTGCTGGCTTTTAATTGGAGTTATCATTTTGGTCTCGTATTAATTCAACAAAACCAAGTTATCATTTTAAGTATGTTTTTATTGATACCCATTTACTATCTGCTCATTAAAAAAAACAATTTACTGCCTTAACAAGCTTAATAAGTAAGCCTTTACAACATTGCACGTTAATTGGAACTGTGCTTAATCTTAAATCTTCCATCACCAAATCTCTGTTTAGTATTTCTTGGACTCGTGCTGATGGGATCAACATATTTAATTCAGGTTTAAAATGAATGGTTCCATGACTAAGTATAAAGGTAAGCAATTGCTAATTTGATTCTAAGATCAAAATAACATCCATGCTAAAAATAAAATAAAAAAATTAAGAGGAAATTGACCAATTGGATCATTACTGGCCCTGAGGAATGCGAACTAAATCAGAGTCATTCAGAAAAATGAGGGGCAGTCATTAATATATTGTTGTTTAAAATCACTGCGTTTGTGTGGTGAAGAGATCTAATAAGACAGAAGCAGAGGTGGGATCCAGCAGGGTCTCACAGGTTCCCGAGAGTAGGTTACTAATTATTTGTGTGTGCTGAGAGGGGGTTACTAATTGGTGATTTTGCCATGTGATTTTTGCCTTAGTTACGCTCCTCCTCTCAGCAGTAGCGCTCAGAACCTGAAGTAGTCTAGCAGGAGGTGCACCGGCATGCGTGGCAGCCTGCGCCTGCCTGCATTTGTTTCCTGCCCAAGGACCAGCGCAGCAGCTGCGTCCTTGCCACAGCCCCGCCCAGGAATGCCCTGCACCTGGAATGCCCGGCCACACCCACATCGTGCCCCGCCCAGCCCCATTGGCGCTACACCACAGTTTGAATCCCACAACCATGGGAACCTGTTACTAAAATTTTTGGATCCCACCACTGGACAGAAGGCCTTTTTCTCCTGTAAGGAGTCTCAAGGAAGCTTACAAAATCCTTTCCCTTACTCTCACCACAACAGACACCTTGTGACGGTAGGTGGGGCTGAGAGAGTTATGAAGAACTGTGACTAGCCCAATGTCACCCAGCAGGCTTCTTGTGGAGGAGCAGATCAGGTCCTCCATTCATGTAGAGGAGTGGGGAATCGAACCTGGTTCTCCAGATTAGAGTCTTTGGTGTGGCAAGAGAAGAAGAATAAATCTTTGCCTGAAACAGACATCATTATATCACATGTTTTAGGAGCTCTACTTGGAAATGTTTTTGTTTGGTGCAATAGCTTCCTCTCAGGCAGATTCTGCACCGGCCAAAAACAGCGCCCCGGGGACAGTAAAAATTCCATCCCTGGGGAACTGTTCACGCAGCTGCCACCTCAGTGGTGGGATCCAAAAATTTTAGTAACAGGTTCCCAAGGTGGTGGGATTCAAACTGTGGCATAGTGGCAAGGGGCTGGGCTGGGCACGACGGGGGTGTGGCCGGGCATTCTGGGGCGGGGCATTGCTGGGCGGGGCTGTGGCAAGGACGCAGCCACTGCGCCAGTCCTTGGGCGGGAAACAAATGCACGCAGGCGCAGGCTGCCACGCACGCCGGTGCACCTCCTGCTAGACTGCTTCAAGTTCTGCACGCTACTGCTGAGAGGAGGGGCGTAACTAAGGCAAAAATCACGTGGCAAAATCACCAATTGGTCACCTCCTCTTGGCACACACAAATAATTAGTAACCTACTCTCGGGAACCTGTGAGACCCTGCTGGATCCCACCTCTGTGCCACCTCCCCACCGGGGCAGAAACACTGTTTTCCTGCCTCAGTCAATGAGTGAGGCTTTGGGGAAACAGCGTTTCCATCTATTTTTCCCCACGCTTACCTTCCCTCCCTGCAGAACTCTGCTCTGGGGCTGCTCACACCTCAGCACGCGAACAGCCCCGGGGTTCCACCAGCATCACATATGCTGGTGGGAAGCCACTGTAGTGGTCCTTGCAGAATCTGCCTCAGTCCTCTGGTATAAAGGAAGATAATATAGCAAAGCCAGTAGTTCAGCTGCTTGGATGGTGAGTTACTTCCAAAACTCTTTGGCATGTTATTAAATCCTTTGCATGTTTATTTGGCGCGATATCATAAACCGTTGGCTCTAGATCTTCTGGCATCTTGATGATCTTCTCAGTCGGAGTGAGTTCTTCAGATTTAACGCTTGGAAATTCAAGACGATCAAACTCCCAGCAGCTCAGCTCATGTGCTGTTTACCAATCACAAGTGGCAGTTGGGAGGGCTAACTATTCCATCAAACAGCTTAGCTGTTCATAAGCAGTTTCCGCTGGTTTATTGGGAAACTTTCCATGTATTTATAGTCCAGTCAAATGCAAGCGACAACATTTCACACCCCCATGTTGTTACACTGTCTAATGAGAATATTCCACTCCTCTCCAGACTAGTCATCACTGCTTGCCCCTCCACAACCAACTGTATATAATTAATCAATCAGGTTATAAATAATGCTTGCTGTTTGTTATTAATTTAAGTCAGTGTTATTAAGGTAAGCAGCAGTGGCGTAGGAGGTTAAGAGCTCATGTATCTAATCTGGAGGAACCGGGTTTGATTCCCAGCTCTGCTGCCTGAGCTGTGGAGACTGATCTGTGGAGATTCCAGATTAGCGCCTGTACCTCCCACACACATAGCTGGGTGACCTTGGACTAGTCCACAGCTTCTGGAGCTTTCTCAGCCCACCTACCTCACAGGGTGTTTGTTGTGAGGGGGGAAGGGCAAGGAGATTGTCAGCCCCTTTGAGTCTCCTGCAGGAGAGAAAGGGGGGATATAAATCCAAACTCTTCTTCTTCTAATTTCATACATGCAAATGTTTGCCTTGTGGGCTTGCCTTATGAGGGATAGTCTCCCGTGGTCGTCATTTAATGACCTCCCCTGACCAACCATGACACTGGGAAAGAATAATTGTCACCTACTAGGAATGGAGAAGATTATTGACATGCAAGCCTATAGCCAGATTGGGAGCGGGGCACTTCTAAAGGCCCTACCAGTCATTTCTTGATATCCACTGCCCTCTATATGAAACAGCTAGATTAAAGCTTTTGCTACCTCTCGGCCGGTTTGGAAAACTGGATCGATCAACAGAAGACAATGTTTCTTTTGAAGAACTTTCTGGGTGCTGCTTTAGTACAAATAGCTAGGTTTCTATAATCAAATGTTACCTGCTACTTAACTTTTGAGTTGACCTTACAGTGGGTCGTTGTGTATAAAGATACAATAATAGTATTATAATGGTTGTCGTAAATATTCCTTCTTGGTAAATACCGTTGGAACTATGTTAATGTTAGGTTATGGTTGCTTTTAGTACTCTTATTATAGATTATAGATTATGTAACATTTGAATAGTGCTTCTAGTACTCTTTTGTATACATTTATACATACATACATACATACATACATACATACATACATACATACATACATACATACATATACATACATACATACATATATACACACACACACACACACACTATGGTAACGGTACCTTGAAACTGATGTACCCTGATCTTGTACTACTGGTCGCTGACTGTAAATAAAATGACTTATGACTTAGGTTTCTTCTTATTGTTATAAGAAAGTACTCTCAATCAATTTTTTCCTGATCATTGTAAGTTCATATTTGGTTACTGTACCATGTGTTGCTTTTTTTTTTATTTGAATATATGCCATTAAAGGTTCTTGACTTGATTTGACTTGACTTGATATCATAAACAGTCCAGAATCATGGAGCAGAGCAAGTGAGAGACGGACGCCAATATTTATTCAAGGGCTTTGATATCAAGAGAGTTTGCCTGACACATGACATCAGTCTTTCTCCCTCTCAAATTTCAAGTATGCATAGCATCAGACAATGTCTTTTCTGATGGCTTAGCCACTTGAATGAGGCCTCAGATTTCAGGGACTTTCGATCTGAGGGATAAATCTGGTGGTGTCAGGTGTCCTCTGGATATCTGCTCCTCTTCCAGAGTGGTCCTTGGCTTATCCTAGTCATACTTTGATGAAGAGTCCATCTAAGGATGCCTAGTTCCCCCCTGTTCTCTTGTGTGAGATTGGGAGGGGTGTTAGGGTTACCAGATCCGGTTTGGGAAACTTCTAGAGATTTGAGAGTGGAGCTTGAGGAGGACAGAAAATCAGCGCCATAGACCACCTTCCAAAGCAGTTATTATGTCCTGGGGAGCATCTCTGTAATAACAGTTAAGCTCTAATTCCAGGGGGGATCATCAGGTCCCACCAGGAGTTGACACCTCTAAATTCACTCCTGGGTCCAAAATCTGGCCCAGGAAGAAAAGTGAGAGACTGGTGGTGAATTCTGTTGCTTGTCTGCTTGATATAGCAGAAGGAACAGCAAGTCTGTCTGTGTCAAGTTACACAATGCTTTGCAATCATCTTTTTCACTCTTCCCATGTTCTCAAAAGGTTATGTTTCATCCCTCACAGCCACACCTGATGCTGAGCTCGCTCAGAAAGCTTGTACAACTCTCAGTGCGACCTTCTATCAAAATCTGGTGCTAGGAAACCAGTCATGTAAAAACTTTACAAATGTGTTCTTCTCTCCTCCTCCTCCCCCCTCTCTGTCTCTTCCCTTCAAAAGGCTCCTCAATGTTGAGTGAAATATCGCAAGGCCTGAGGGAAATTTAGCTGACAAGCATGATCAAGGGAGGTAGAAGGGAAGCCATCCTTCTGGAACAAATTTCTTCCTGGGCTTGCAGACGGAAGTCTTCACTCAGCCTACCCTCCTTCTATGCTACTTCTAATACCTGTTGTACCAGTCAGAACAGCAATGACAAAAATTAACAAAAATTAACAAAAAATAAATTAAATCTCAATCCCACTAATCCCACTATCCCACTATTCTTTTAAAAAAATTACCAGGTCACAGAAAAACACAAGTTTTCAGCAATCACCATTTTATCACAAGGTGATCAAGGTGATCAAGACAATGTGTGTAATTTTCTTCTCTGTTTTGTCCTCACAATAACCCTGCGAGGTTGATTGTGTCGAGAGAGGCTGGCTGGCTTAGTAAATTTCATGGTTCAGTGAGAATTTGAACATAGGTTTCTGGGTCCCAGTTGGACATTCTAACCACTACACCATGCTGGCTCTCTGCCAGATCAGACCTGCATTCCTTATGCCTGGCCTTGTGTTTCCAATAAAAGCAAGCCAGATTTCTCTAAGACCTCAACAAAAGCATGAAGTTGCTAGCCCTTTCCTGTTTGTCCCCAAAGAGAAGAGAAGAGAAGAAGAAGAAGAGAAGGAAGAGAAGAGAAGAGAAGAGGGAGGAGGGAGGAGGAGGGAGGAGGGAGGAGGGAGGAGTTTGGATTGTCCCCTTTCTCTCCTGCAGGAGACTCAAAGACTTACCATCTCTTGCCCTTCCCCTCACAACAAACATCCTGTGAGGTAGGTGGGGCTGAGAGGAGCTCAGCTGTGTGTAGGAGTCACCCAGCTGGTGGGAGTGTACAGGCTAATCTGAATTCCCCAGATAGAAGCCTCACAGCTCAGGCTGACAGAGCTGGGAGATCAAACCCAGTTCCTCGGAGATTAGATACCCTGACTCTTAACCTTACTGTCATGAAAACAGAAACTACAGCAGTTGATTGACCTATCAACCATGAAATTCATCCTAATCTCCCTTTGAAAAAGCATGCGCATTCCTGATGTTACCACCCACAAACTAGTTTACAATTGGGACAGCTTCAAAGAATGGATTTTTGGAATAGTTGGCCTGGGCTGAAGGGCTGACTTTATGGGTCTTTGTGTACACATGTGCATAGATCTGTCATCTCAGGATTGAGAAATACATGGAGACTTGAGGGTGGAGCCTGGGAAAGTGAGGTTGATAGGCTGCAACATTATGGCGTTCCATCTTCTGGCGGGACATTCCCGCCTTCATAAACAATAATACTAGTCCAATGCCCGATTCCTGCAGGTTTCAGGTGTCCTGATTTTGGGAAAGGTAGTGGAAAAAAGAAAGAAAGAGAGCCCAGACAGTTCCAGACATGTGTCATTTGCACAATGATTGAAGGGGAGAGGAGGGCAGAAGTGGTCCCTACGCTCCCCTGCCGCTTTTTTCTTCCCTGAATGGGCGCATGGTCAGCCGGCAGGTCCCTCTCGTTATTCCCTTCCTCTGCTAGGGCAGCAGGGCCGGGCCTTCTGGGCTGATCCCTGTCCCGTTTCGCCCTTCCCTTGAAGTCAATTATCTAGGGCGGGAAACGGGAGCTGTAGGAGGAAAGGTCAGAGCTCCTGCTTCTGCGCAAATTTCAAGCTGGTTTGGTCCATGACCTTGGACCCTCCTCACCTTCCCCTTCCTCCACTAGGGTGGGTGGAGCCGTAATGCCAGATAACCCATACAGCATCCCTTCCTCCATAAGGCAGTGGTTTTCAAAGGAGAGGCATGGTTTGGTTCCCTTGTATAGAGGTGTTGCTTTGATGGCCAGCAGGCAGCTGTTACTTGAACAGAACTGTGGTTCCATCGAGGTCACCTTAGGTGTAGCATGTTGCATAATATCATGACCAACTCAGGATTGTGAAATGTACACAACAGGAGAATGTGTGGAAACAGTATGGAAGCCTGGAGCCCATACACAAATGTTAGGGTTGTGTGATAGACTTAAAGCATTATGCGGTCCAGTAGTTTGGGAGATTACCTGTCCAGAAAAAGCAACCATAGATCTCTTTCAAATCAATAATATTTCAAATAAATATATATTCTGGAGCTATCTGGGAGGATCATGTTGGTGACGTCATCAGCCATTGCTGACTTCCCTCCAGTGAAAATTGTTTCCCTAAATATGTAAGGCTGTTTCAGAACACTGGAAATGTTGATGACAAGAAGAAACAAATTGGACTATGCCTGCTGGGAAGCCTACTTTGATGCCTTCAACAAGCCTGTTTTTTAATGGTTCCCCAGAACTGGCATATGATTTCTGCAGCTTGATAACTCCCTCCCCTGCCATTTTGGACTGGTAAAACAGTGCGGGGAAAAGCAGGAGACCCTCCTTTTCCAAGAGCCAGCACAGTGTAGTACAGAGTGTAGTAAGAGCAAGCAGACTCTGAGTTCTGGTCATTGTTAATGGAGATATCTCTCCCAAGAGGAGAGACTCCTCCTCTATGTCAGAGGTCTTCAAACTACGGCCCTCCAGATGTTCATGAACTGCAATTCCCATCAGCCCCTGCCAGCATGGCCTAGTGGTAGGGCTCATGGGAATTGTAGTCTATAATGAGCATCTGGAGAATTATGAATTGAACCCTACTCTATAAATAGGAATGTGATCCTGGGGTAAGGCCAGCTTTGTAGACTATATGGGGCTGGAAAAGGAAACTCTTTTCCTACATTTCCTACATTCCTACATTAGGAGGATGAGTGAGATCACTGTACATTTGCCAGAAGCCCCATCTACTTCTTCTGCCAGAGCCTGCTTTATGTCATCTTGCCAGAGGAAGGAGAAGGCAGCACCAGCTGTCAAAAGCCTTAGTGATGCAGTTCTCTATGTGAATTGTGATGGATTGAAAGAATTAAAGGGTCATTTTGCCATCCACCTTATGTTTTCAATCAGTGAGAGCTTTGGATCTTCTGAAAGATGAGAACTATCTGTTTGTATGCTGACTTAATGAACTGCATCATAGATCATAGATCATCATTTACTTTGAATGGAAAACTATAGTGTGAAGCTGAAACACTTCCCTAAAATTATTTTCCTAAAAAAAGATAATGGAAAAGTAGTTGATATCTGGAGAGAAGCAAATGAACTGTAACTACAACTCATTGAAAAAAGAAAGTGCATCTTGATGACTGTAATTTTTTGGAAGGAGGAGGGGGGAGGAGGTTGCACGGAAACTGTACTGGATAAAACTGAGTGGATTAAGAACAACATTTGGTGAGACAAGAAGGACATCTAGTGGTGAAGCTAAAGATGGCAGAAAACATGAGGATATGTGGAGAGATTACTTTGGATAGATTTAAAGCAAAAGGAAAGTGTAGACAGAATATGTGTGATTCCAGAAAAGGATGGAGAAAAATCTTGGGCTCATTCCTTTTGTGCAGAATAAATCACTTACCTCGCTGCTTTCGGGTTATCTTTGAAGCTGTTGGAATGGCCATCCACTTGCAAACAGTTTGGTGAAGGTAGTTTTAGCACGCAATATTTTGCTGTGTGCAGAAGGGGCCTTAGAAAAGATTTTCTTCCAGTTAGCAAAGTTCATGTCTCTTTCTCTTGCAGCCAGAGTCCTACTAGGGTTACCTGTCCATGAAGTTTGCTGTTGGTTATTGCCGGTGCAAATGGGAAAGGGAACGAATTGGCAGCAAATCAATTGCAGAGGCCAGCGGGTGGATGCTCATTGAAACGCTTGGCGGTCTCATACTGTGCGATGTCCATTGATGTGTGTCACTGCATTTCCCGCGGGGGGGGGGTGGAAAGGAACCCCACCCACATGTCCTAAGACTGTTTGGATTCGCGGTCAGCACGCAGGTGCGGTAAGTTGGGTTGGTTGAGGCAATGGTTGTCGCTAAACTAGGTAAACCCTCCTGAGGGACCACGACTCAATATTCAAAAGTTAATCACGGGTTTAGCTTTACTGAGCTTACTCCTGAGAAGTGTCGTTGCCTGGTTTTCTGAACTGGTAACCACAATATTCAGGGAATCTGGGCTGGGTTGTTCCCTCCCAACCCTTGCATGCCACCCCTCACTCTCTCTCCTCCCTCACTTCTCTTCCCTTGCATTGCAGCCCTCCCCCTCCCTCCCTTTCCTCTCCCTCTGCTGGGGTTGGTTGGATCCCGTCCAGATGCTGGGCCCCCTGCCTCCCCTCCCTTGCATGCCACCCCTCACTCTCTCCCCTCCCTCACTTCTCTTCCCTTGCATTTCAGCCCTCCCCTCCCTCCCTCCCTCCTCTCTCCCTCCCTCTTCCCTTGCATGCCACCCCTCCCCCTCCCTCCCTTCCCTCTCCCTCATGTGTATGTGTGTGTATGTGTTTCACTTCCACTTGAGTTATTACCTATGTTTTCACTGCTCATAACTGGCCATCTGAACAAACATTCTAAGGGTACAAACATTCTAAGGATGACAGTTACACACAGACAGCTTCATGTCATGCACCATGGAGCACCACGAAAAAGGTGTTTTACCTGGGCCAGGTGTGAAATTTCAGGTATGTGAATGTCTAAAAACACTCTCCGCATGAGGCTGACTACGGGTGACTGGAGAATTTTCAGAGAATTATTTGGCCCAGCGGTTCCTGGGTGCTGGAGCCATCAGGAACAAACTCACAGGTTTAGCTTTTTATATATATAGATGGTGGATAAAATGTATCATGTAAAATCTTTAGCAGGTAAGAATAGGAATCTACAGGATTGTATCATGTACATGACACAAAGATCATTTAAATAACAGATCATTCATATGCATTACCAGAAAAATGCAATTTCAAAGTCATGACCGAATCATCATGAAAGAACTACTGTGTGAGATTGCTGAAATGCAAGGAGTATAAATTCTCACAGATGCTTTGAAAGAGAAGAAAATTCCATTTAGATGGATGTTGACTGAGGGGTTGGGTTTCACCTTCAATGGAGCCTACCAGAAGATCACAGATATCCAAGATGCAAGAAAGTTTTTCAGTAAGAACAAAAAAGATCTTCAGAAAACCTGAATGTGCTTTCTGTTACCCTTTGGCCCCTTCCACACCGCGCCCAAAAATAATGTTAGTTTCAAACCCACTTCCCGCAACTTCGTTTGCCGAGATTGAGATTTTGCCATTCCGCACAGCTTCAAAGAGCACTGAAAGCAGTTTGAAAGTACATTATTCTGCATGTGCGGAATGAGCCTTTCTTTCTAAATCTTTTTTGTAATCAGTAAGGCCGTTTCCGCACGGGCAAAAATATGGCGTTCGTCGCATACTTCTTGAAGCGTCAGAGCTGAGCGTTCGCATGCGGTATGGCGGTCATGCGCAGTCGCGCCGTCCAGCAAACGCTAAACCGGCGCGACGGCGGTTGATATTCAGAAAGCAGCTTAAAATACTCTTTTCCCCATGGTGGCGCTCCGGCGCCGCTTTCGGTCGAACAGCCGTACAGAGCTATTAAGACCATAATGGCGTCGGGCCTGCACGACTTCGCCCAGAGGTGCGCAAACGCAACGTCGCGAGACGCCGCTTCATGGCAGCGCTTCCGTGCGAGCAGGTCACATTTCTGCGGAGCTGCGGGGCCCGTAGCTCAAGCCTGTCTATTATTGAAACGGCTTTTTTTTGGGATGCGTCGCTAATTTGCGGCGTCCTTCGGCGTCGGCTGCTTTTGGCCGTGCGGAAGCTTGACCCTAATGCATAAGGGATAGAAGAGATAGTAGAGTAAGATAGATATTATCAATTTTAAGGTGAGGTTTTAAATTGGGAGGGTTTAGAGTAAGTACCGTGTTTAAGGGTTTGAGAAAGGGTTTGAAAATGAAACAGTATACTTATACCCTATGGCTCATTCCGGCTTTGTAAGAATAATGCACTTTCAAGCTGCTTCCAGGACTCTTTGAAGCTGGTGGCGGAATGGTAAAAATGGTTGTTGAAAGCAGCTTGAAAGTGCATTGCGTGGCCTGTGTCGATGATGAAAGCCTATCATTAAACTAACTGCCTAATACTAAGCAACTCTATTAGATGCGTTGGGTCTGTTATTATTGATATCTGCTCGCTCTGCTAATAATGTATATCCACCAACACTTGGGTCAGTCACAGCTCATTCAGAACTCTCTCAACCACACCTACCTCACAAGGTGTTCTGTTGTGGAGAGAAAAAGATAAAGGCATTTGTAAACCACCTCAAGCCTTCTTACAGGAGAGAAAGGTGGGGTATAAATCCAAACTCTGCTTCTCAGGAAAAAACGCGGTTTAGAGTTGAATCAAGGACTCCATTCCGCTGTGCAGAATAATGCACTTTCAAAGCTTCTTTCGGGTTATCTTTGAAACGATGTGCGGAATGGCAAAAACCACTTGCAAACAGTTGTGAAGGTGGTTTGAAAACGCCTTATTTTGCATGTGCGGAAGGGGCCAAGGTGATTTTTGAGTTGAATCCTGCTGATTTTTAAAATGACCTTCCCTAGCTTGCCAAAAAAAGTATCATGTAGTTTGGCCTGAACCGGCAGTAGAAGTGTAACCTGAGTTCAATACTGCTTCATGCAGCCTCTAAACCTATGCATCAAATAGCTCTTTATTACAAAGAGGATTGTTGCCAAGTCAGGAGTGAATTTAAAAAAAAATCCTTCCACTCCCACTTGCCAGACACCAGAGGTTCCTTAGCCCAGGGATATCAGAGAGTACACCTACCATGGGTTCATACAAAGGCTAAGATATGCTAAAACTAACCTTCTCAATCTTGACTGAAACGACAGCCTCAGATGTTCCTACTTATCTGTTTCTCCTTGAACATTTCAGAAAGAGGGGGGGGAACCCTAAACAACATAGCTCATGCCCATACATGAGATACAGTTGAGATTGCCCAAATGAAGTCAAGTTTCTGAGACACAAGGCAAAAAGGAACCCAGATAATCAAAGGTTGCCTTTCTAGAGCTGTCCAGGAAAGAGGCAGCTCAAGGCCCGAACACCTGCCCATATCAGGCGACAGCTTCTGTTTGACTGCCTGAAGAGGGTTCCCTTTGCTCCACGCAAACGTGGGCTGGTCCTGAAATGGCAATGCCAAATTCATTGGGTTGAAGACTCATGGTAACAGGAGAGGAGTAATGAGAATTAAAATTAGCTTGGGCACTGGCGGGTGACTATTTTCAAAGAAGCTGGGGACAGGAGGAACTAATTTGTGAGGAATGCTGGGGTATCAAGGATGGTATCTAGGGAAAGACCACTTTTTCATTACAAGAGACTCAACCTTGGCTTAGTTCATCTATTTCCGCAGTGTTGGCCTGACTATTTTGCAGAATTACAACTGGATTCCAGATAGTAGAGATCAATTATCCTGTAGGAGCAGCAGTGGCGTAGGAGGTTAAGAACTTGTGTATCTAATCTGGAGGAACCGGGTTTGATTCCCAACTCTGCAGCCCTGAGCTGTGAAAGACTATCTGGGGAATTCGAATTAGCCTGTTGCCAATCCCGCACAAACCAGCTGGGTGACCTTGGGCTAGTCACAGCTTCTCGGATCTCTCTCAGCCCCACCCACCTCCCAGGGTGTTTGTTGTGAGGGGGGGAAGGGCAAGGAGATTGTAAGTCCCTTTGAGTCTCCTGCAGGAGAGAAAGGGGGGATATAAATCCAAACTCTTCTTCTTCTTCTTCTTCTTCTAAAAAACAACTGTTTTGGAAGGTGGACTCTGTGGCATTTTACTCCACTGAGGAATCTATCTTCACTAAATCACACCCTCCCCAAGCTCCATACCCAGATCTTCATGAATTTTGTATCCCTAAATGTTGTTCAGGCCCTCTTACTGTGTGTGCTTCCTGTGTCCCAGGTACCTCCTCATTGGGCTGAGGCCAAGAAGGTTTAAAAAGGCCCTCACAGCCTTTTAATGCCCCATTGCCTATTGGTTGACCCACCATTTCTCTCCAGCTGGGATCCCACTCCTTTGTTCCAACAGTTCCAATCAACTCCACGCAGCTGGCTGTGTTGGGTCCCTCCTTGTTGCCCCTCCTGGTGCATTCCCGCTAAGTCAACAGAACTTCAGAAATTTGGTGGCCAGAGGCCTTCCCTTCCAGGAAAACTTCCTCCGCCATCCAAGCCTGAGCCGTGGGAAAGATGCTGGTTTCCAGCTGACATTGAGATGTGTCCCTGCTTCTCTGTGATGGTATTTTGGAGCTCCTTGGGTGGTTCACCATTGGGGGGGGGAGGCTCACCATCGTAAGTGGAAGCATTGAGTGGGATGGTGCAGGGAACACTGTCTGCTACCAAACACTGCATAAGAGTCTTTCTATACACAGTTTGCATTTAAGGGGGGGGGGGATCTTCAAACTATGCATTGGGTAGGGGCTTGCCTTTCTAGTCATCTCTCTCCCTTTGCCTCACCTACCATGTTTCCCCGAAAATAAGCCCTACCCTGAAAATAAGCCCTAGCGTGATTTTTCGGTATTTTTGGAGGGGGCTTAAAATATAAGCCCTGCCCTGAAAATAAGCCCTGCTCCCAGATTCCCCAGCACAGTCCTGCACCCCTGTCACCCCCCCAGAATGTCCTGCCTGCCCCCACCCACTCCCGCCTACTCCTGGAACCTGCCCGCAAAGCTCCCACTCATCTCTGGAAGATGCCCACTCACCCCCACAGTGCGCCCGCCATGGGCCCTGGAGTGCCCCTAACCTCTGGAATGTGCTCACCACTGCCCTGGAATGCCCCACCCCTGGAGCACACCCGCCACACCCCAGAACGCCCCCCACTCACCTCTGGAACATGCCCCACCACGGCCCCGGAATTCCCCTGCCCACCCCTGGAGCGCCCCACCTCCAACCCCAGAGTGTGCCAGCCATACCCCCGCCCACTCTTGGAATGTGCCCGCCATGCCCCCCGGAACACCTCAGAACACCCTCACTCCCTGGGAAGCAAAAAAAGAAAGACCTGCCCCGAAAATAAGCCCTAACACAGCTTTTGCTGCAAAAATTAATATAAGACCTGGCTTTTTTTCGGGGGAAGTCAAAAAAACTGGTAACTGGTAGTCAAAAAAACTGGTAGTCAAAAAAACTGCAAGGTCCAAAAGAGGCTGAAATCCAGTGCACATTTACCTACAAGCAAGACAACATAAAAACCTAAGGGGGTGGGAATTCCCACAGTCCAACAACTAATTATCAGTTTGAACCATTTCCATTTGGTTATGGGGGGGGGGGGAATGGATTAGTATTATTATTGTTTATTGTGGTCAACTGACACATACAAATAAAAGAAGCATGTACACATTTATTTATTTATTAGATTTTTAAACCGCCCATCCCCGAAGGGCTCTGGGCGGCGTACAACAGGCCTGCAACAACAATACATAATAGTACAGTACAGTAAACCTTTATTAGGCATAAATAATTCTACATACAGTATGTTTGTATGATAAACAGCAATACAACAAGGAATCCAGTACACAAAGTTAGGACAAATCATACACAAACTCTCCGAAGATGACATCCATATGTTAATCAAACCACGACATCCATATGTTAATCAAAACCGATTTGAATGACTTCCCATGTTCACCACGATGACCTGAGCCTCAGACATCAAATCAGTGTAAATTAGATGATGTGATACATTGAGGGACACATTTTAGTACCGTCTTTGTGATATTACTTCTGCTAGATATGTAGCAACCCTAGAGGTTATCTCAGAAGATGCATCACTAAGTAAATACTTCACTACATAAGCCGAGGGCAGATTTGTTTTAGCTTTAATAATCGGGATTATATAGTGACTACGTAATGCAGAGTGTAGCTGACATTCTAGGAGGATATGCTGTATTGTATCCACGGCATTAACGGAACATGGGCATAGTCTGTCAGCAAATAAAACACCTTGAAATCTCCCGATTGTAACTTTAGAAGGAAAGGCGTTTACTCTGGCAAGCATAAATGCTCTGCGACGAGATGGACTGTCGAGACTATAGAAGTATTTTGCTATCTTCCCATGTAGGATGGGTAGGTTTAGAAAATCTGGGGAACATACTGCAGGTTGTACTGGGTGAAGGGACTGAAATTCCATATCAATCAGTCTTTGGCTGAGCAATCTAAATATATATTCCTCGGTAAGAGGAATAACATTAAACACAGCAGGCTAAAAACAACATTTTACACATAAAAAAACTAGGTTCATTTAAAACCATTTACAAAAAACACAGCAGCAGCAATAGTCGATGGCAAATTGTAAAATACAATGCCAGTCAAACTGAGCAGCTAATGAATTCTGTAACGTTGTATTGGAAACAAACCCCATTGATCGCCAGGGTTGATTTGGCTGATCTGACTGGCTGGGCGGATGTCCCCTCCTTTCCTCACCACTACATGTGCATCTACCTTGAAACTGCACACTCGGTGGAGGAGGATGACCATCCCAGATAGAAGAAGTGTACTGTTTTTCGGTCAAGGGCATACGATAGCTGCGTTCCCCTGCTAGAACCTCCAACCAAGCTCAAGGATTGTACCAATTTTAATCTGAAGAAAACTAGGGGAACCTCGCCCTCTCTGCATCAGATGTTTTCCATCCCTTGTTCCACTATGTTTTTACACTGCTAATAAAAAAGAATAAGAGCGGTGTGTACTTTCCCAACAGGTTGTTCCAAACTCTGCCCTTGTTCTGAGTGGTGCGTGCTCTTCATACGAAGCTCGCTATTAAATAGAGTTGTAATGAAGTGCTGTTATCAGGGAAAGATGAAATTGCCTACTTACGCTCTACTCCCTTATTGCTATCATTACCTTTAATCAACAATCTTTTGGGCCAGCGAAAGAAAAAGCAACAGAGTGTTTTCTAGTGTACATTTAAAAAGAATCTTAAGCACAAATACATGTTTACCAGGGTGGTTTTTTTTTTAAAAAAAAACTGGTGGACTTTGCTTCCACACAGAAAAGATGGACACAAAATCAAAGATTTTTCATTGAGGAAGCCCACCTTTGTTTGTTTGCTTGTTTATGCTCAGAAGTATATTTAGGGTGGCAAGATGTACAGTCTGGTCACATACAGGTTAACCAGGAAGTTCTAAGGGGGAAGAATTGTGGCTTGGTGCTAGAGCATCTGCTTTGCATGCAGAAAGCCCCAGATCCAATTCCTA
Source organism: Sphaerodactylus townsendi (assembly GCF_021028975.2). Lineage (NCBI taxonomy): Eukaryota > Metazoa > Chordata > Lepidosauria > Squamata > Sphaerodactylidae > Sphaerodactylus > Sphaerodactylus townsendi. Next base: position 17,943,944 of record NC_059432.1, read on the forward strand.
GCATCTCCAACTAAAAGAATCAGGTAGTAGATAATGGCTCATTCCGCACACGCAGAATAATGCACTTTCAAGCTGCTTTCAGGGCTCTTTGAAGCTGTGCGGAATGGCAAAAACAGTTGTGAAAGCAGCTTGAAAGTGCATTATTTTGCGTGTGCGGAATGAGCCAATGTGAAAGCTCTCTGCATGAGAGAATGTGGCTTCCAGTTCAGGTAGACAGTACTGACCTTGATCGGTCTGTGTTCTGACTCGGCATAAGGCAGCCTCATGTATTCAGCATGGGGTAGCGGTTAAGAGCAATGGACTCTAATCTGGAGAACCAAGTTCAATTCCCCACTCCTCCACATGAGCAGCAGACTCTTATCTGTCAAACCAGGTTTATTTCCTCACTCCTACACATGAAGCCTGCTGGGTGACTTGGGCTAGTCACAGTTCTCCCAGAACTCTCTTGGCCCCACCACAAGGTGTCTGTTGTGGGGAAAGGAAAGGAAAGAAGTCTCCAAGCTGCTTTGAGACTTCTTACAGTTGAGAAAAGCAGGTATACATCGAAGCCCTCTCTTCTCCAATTAGTTCAGTGTGGTTTGGTATAACACATACCCATATATAACTCTAGGTTCAATGAATTTGATTGGTCAGTTGATCAGTCAGAGCTTTAGTTGGTGACCCAGTAGAGAATTGTCTCTATGAGAACTGAATAAGGTTTTTGAGGCTATTTTGGTTCTCTTGCACAACTGTATTGAGAAATGAAAGATGAACACTAAGGATAACCTTTTGTTTATTGATTCTTTAACAGAGATGGATTATCACAAGGGCCAGATCCAATACCTTCCCATTGGCCATTACAAAGGGTCATTACTTATCCATCTCTCTCCAGGATCGGGTTTGTCCACACTGTAAAAACCAAGTGGAGACTCATAAGAACATAAGAACATAAGAACAAGCCAGCTGGATCAGACCAGAGTCCATCTAGTCCAGCACTCTACTACTTGCAGTGACCCACCAGGTGCCATTGGGAGCTCACATGCAGGATGTGAAAGCAATAGCCTTCTGCGGCTGTTGCTCCCGAGCACCTGGACTGTTAAGGCATTTGCAATCTCAGATCAAAGAGGATCAAGATTGACTTCTCCTCCATAAATCTGTCCAAGCCCCTTTTAAAGCTATCCAGGTGAGTGGCCATCACCACCTCCTGTGGCAGCATATTCCAAACACCAATCACACGTTGCGTGAAGAAGCGTTTCCTTTTATTAGTCTTGCTCACATTATTCTTGACTGTCCGAGATATGTGAGCATTAGGAATTTCTCCCCCAGGCTGGCCCTAGACAAATCTGAAAGAGACTCTGACTGTTCTGTTGTGGAGCTTCTGTTAAACAATACAGATGTCATACTCTTGGGAAAAGTAGCAAAATTTCTTTTACAAGTGACAGAACTTTCTAAGTAATGTATAGTGCTATATACAGTCTGCGTTTTGAATGTACTCTTGATTTGTATTTCAAAAATGTCTGGCATTTTAAATCTAGAATCTATTTTAAATGCCAAATAAAGGTTGTTGTTGTTGTTGTTGTTGTTGTTGTTGTTGATTCTTTAATTGGGGGACTACCCCGGTTTTCTTGATAAAGGCATCATTTAAAAAAAAACAAAATTGCTAGGTCATGTCCTGCTGTAAAAATAGATTTGTAAACTTATATATGTCTCATGCTAAGTAAATGTTTTAGCAGATGGCATTTCTTCTTAGATGACATTTCTGAGTTCAGCACTGTGTGATTTTTACCACTGTTTCCAGTGTTTTAGGGCAGTACGTATGATGGCCCAGAGTGACAGCCCCAAATTAGGGATGGCATGCTAATATATTTCAATTCTGTCATAATAAAGCTGTGAAGGACTAAACCTACCTTTTTATGCCTCATCACTAGATACTGAGTGAGCAATCCAGCAAATGTTAAGCACATTTGAATCTCACCAAACACAGTAGGATCCAAATGATAGCATTTCAGAGATTTCAACACCTTGTATTTAATGCATTTTAATGTTCTCTGGATTGTATCTGAAGCAAAACACATGTGGAAAAAGGTAGCTAGCTTTTCCTCCTGCTTTGGTGGAGTTTAGAAGCATTTCTGATCTGCTAATTTTCTTCTTGAGAGATCACACATAGATCCAGCCCACCATTCCTGTTCACTGCAAGAAAAGCAGTGAAAGGTACAACGTTATGATTTTTTTTTTCCAGAAGGAAAGAAATGTGGAATATATTACAGAAAAAGGCAGGAATAACTTCTCTGAACATTAGTTTTTGCCTGCTGTAAATCCATTTGGGGCCACAGATTTCAGAACCTTAGAACGGTCGACCGTGGTTTGTATTTCGATGGGTGACCTCTAAGGAACACCAGAGTTGTGATGTGGAGACAGGCAATGACAAACTATCTCAGAACATCTCTTGCCTTGAAAACCCCACTAGAGGTCATCGTACTTGACAGGAAGGGGAAAAAAAGAACACTTGAGCATTCACTGTTAATCCAGTGAGTTGATTCCAACTGAATCAGTGGGTACCAGGCTTATGCTGGGCTAAAGAAGAAGCAAGATCCATTTAGATTCTTCTATGAGTTGAAAATGTGTATTTATTTATTTATTTATTTATTTATTTATTTATTTATTTATTTATTTATTTATTTATTTATTTATTTATTTTATTCGATTTGGTAAACCGCCCTACCCCCGAAGGGCTCAGGGCGGTGTACAACAAACAACAACAAACATAATAAAACAAATCGAATAACCCCAATTTAAAATACAGAACTTTAAAACTATAGCAGCAGCATCTATCAATAAATAATTAATAATTAATGTTAATAAAGGGCGTCTGACACCACACCCCAGTGATCAAATCCTGGGAGTGGTCAAATTCTGGGAGGGGGCTGGCAGATGGTCAGATGCACAGCCAGTGGGCAGGGCAATGAGAGGGGCGGAATCAGCGGCCGGTCCCCCCAAAAGCCCGGCGGAACAGCTCAGTTTTACAGGCCCTGCGGAACTCCCCAAGGTCCCGCAGGGCCCTAACTGCTGGAGAAAGAGCGTTCCACCAGGCAGGGGCCAGGGCAGTAAACGCCCTGGCCCGCGTGGAGGCCAGCCGCATCATAGAGGGACAGGGGACCACCAGCAAGTTTGCCCCCGTTGAGCGGAGGGTACGACCCGGGACGTATGGGGTGAGACGGTCCCGTAGGTATGGCTTGGAGGTTCATATTCTAGTTTCCTTGATTGTGTTTATTGCTTTGACAAAAAGACTGTCAGAAAGAATTCCAAAGGATGCACTCCGAAGAACCATATTGAACATGGGAACTAGACTTTGTTATTAAAGCAAGTACTGCCTTTGTATCCCTCCCTTTCTTCAAGGACATCAGGTGGTCACATATGGTTCTTCCCTTCCCATTTTACCATCACAATAGCTCATGAGGTATATTAAGCTAAATACATAAAACTAGGCCAGTGAGCAACTCAACAGAATATGAGTTTGAATTAGGGTTCTCATTGGCCTGTTTATGGTAGGAAATCTGCAGCCAATAGTAGCCCTTGCCTACTGATGCTTTGTCAAAGGGGAGTACAATCATTTTTTTTGGAGGGGGGAATTAAAAGAAAAACAAGTCCTCAGTCACCAGAAGTTCTGACCAAAGAGTTCCTGCTGACTCCTAGAGCTTCCTGCAAGTGATAAGGATAGTGCTAGCAATCACCATACTATGGTAATCTCTCCTTCCCACCCTCTCTACCCACCACGTTCCTCCACACTTTGAACAATTATCTCCAAAGTTGTTGTTTGTCCACTATACCACTACTGCCTATTACTACTGCTTCTACTGCCAGGGGTAGGGAACCTGCGGCTCTCCAGATGTTCAGGAACTACAATTCCCATCAGCCCCTACCAGCATGGCCAATTGGCCATGCTGACAGAGACTGATGGGAATTGTAGTTCCTGAACTTCCGGAGAGCCTCAGGTTCCCTACCCCTGTACTATACCCACTCAGGCCAGGGAAGTCTCTGTCATATTGTTACCACTATATCTCTGAAAATGCTGAATGTCCTTCCCATTACTATATTCTCCAAGGTCACTGTGAACCAGTGGTGGGATCCAAAAATTTTAGTAACAGGTTCCCATGGTGGTGGGATTCAAACTGTGGCGTAGCGCCAATGGGGCTGGGCGGGGCACGACAGGGGCATGGCCGGGCAGTCCGGGGGTGGGGCATTCCTGGGCAGGGCTTTGGTAAGGACGCAGCCGCTGCGCCAGTTTTTGGGAGGGAAACGAGTGCACACAGGCGCAGGCTGCCACGCACGCCGGTGCACCTCCTGCTAGACTGTGTCAAGTTCTGCACACTACTGCTGAGAGGAGGGGCGTAACTAATTCAAAAATTACATGGCAAAATCACCAATTAGTAACCCCCTCTCAGCACACACAAATAATTAGTAACCTACTCTCAGGAACCTGTGAGAACCTGCTGGATTCCCACCTCTGCTGTGAACCACAAGTTATACCACAGCATAACAGTTTATACCACAGTATAACATTTTAGGAGTACCCCCATGGTTGATCTACAAGAAGATCTCCTTTTCAAAAATTGCTCCATATATTTCAAGCTTTAAGCTCTCAACAAGGAGATTAGATTTTGTTTTGACTTATTTTCTATCAGAAGCCAAAAAAATAAATAAAATTATTTTCTTGGAAACAGTTGAAACCAGAAAGATAAACTTGCAGGTGGAATCAGGGGAGATTGTTGCACAAGATCATCTAACAAGGAGCAACCATAACATGCATATTCAATTTAGAGATGCAGATTGTGTCTTGGAAATGTTAACAAAAGGACATCAGTAATCAGATACGTGTGTAAATAGGAACCTGTTGCAATATGATAAAAAGCTCCATTCGCCTATCTTTGTGGGCCAACTTTGAAACCTTTGTTGGTATAATATACAATCGTAGACAGAAGCGCTTGATTGTAATAAGTCCAATGATATCTAACTAGACAAAAGAAAAAAATACACACACAGTAATGGTAGCTCCAACATGGCTTCAGAACAGAAACAAAAGATAAGATATGAATAAAACATAAACTAGCACTGGCAACCGATGTGGGGGGAAAAGTTGGCAACAAACTCAAGTGTGTATTAATTTTATTTTAGTTCTTCAAATATAATTAGGAAGAAGTTGGATGCTGCTACTCAATTACGAATTCAGGTTTTCTTTCTGACCTTTGAAAAGTTTCTGTTGCCGTGCATTTGCTTTCCTTTGCAGGCCTGACGGTGCAGGGAAACTAGTTTGTATCATCTGTGGAGGTTTTTAAAAGACTTGGAACCAACTGATAGAAAGCAAGACTGGAAGCTTCAAGGAAAAGATCTGTGAGAAGTGCTTGACAAAGGATGGCAAGAAAAGGACAGCTTTCTTTCAGGATTAAAGCTAATATCGATTTCCTGAATTGGATAAAAAAAAGATTAGAAAGAAGTGACGATTCATGTTGGGCGGAATCTGATCCAACACAAGCCACTTAAATGAGCTAATAGCGAGCAACCAATAAAAGGAAGAGCTAGAAACAGAGAGGAAGGCACAACAAGAGAAAAGGAGATAGAGAAGTTTTGACAAAAGAAGAAATGATGAAAAATGAAGAATGCGGAGATACTTGTTGCATCACTGATAGAAAAGATATAGAAGGTCCAACTTGAGGGATGGGAGCTTTTAAGGGCACCCAATGAAGAAGGAACACTCAATGAAGGGCACCCAATGAAGGGCACCCAATGAAGAAGGAATAGCCCTGATAGCCTCATTTCATCAGAGCTTGGAAGCTAAGGAGAGTAAGCCCTGGTTAGTACATTGATGGGAGGCCACCAAAGAAGACCTGGGTTGCTATGCAGTAGAAGGCAATGGCAAATCACCTGTGCTCATCTCTTGCCATGTAAACCCCATAGGAGGTCACCAGGACTCAGTTTCAACGACAGCATACAATTAAATTCCCCCAAACTGGTCAAGGTTCTAAGTTAGCATCCCAAACCCAGGCTAGAGCATGCACATGAAAGGGAACACGTTTGGTACCAACTGTGAGGTTTGTGAAAGCAGATTTGCTTCATCAAAGGGTTGATTCCCCACTACCGTCTTAGCCAGGTTTCAGAACACAAACGACCTCAAACCTGGTTAATTTGTGTTCTGAAACCTGGCTAAGATGGTAGTGGGGATTCGACCGGGGAGGTCGTCCCTCAAACCTGGTTAGTTTGTGTTCTGAAACCTGGCTAAGACGGTAGTGGGGATTCGACCGGGGAGGTCGTCCCTCAAACCTGGTTAATTTGTGTTCTGAAACCTGGCTAAGACGGTAGTGGGGATTCGACCGGGGAGGTCGTCCCTCAAACCTGGGTAGTTTGTGTTCTGAAACCTGGCTAAGATAGTAGTGGGGATTCGACCAAAGGATGTCTGAAATTTGGGTGCTGTGTGGTTTCCGGGCTGTATGGCCGTGTTCTAGCAGCATTCTCTCCTGACGTTTCGCCTGCATCTGTGGCTGGCATATTCATGTCTTAAATACTTTTGTCAGCAAGGAAAACAGGAGATTTTTGAGAGTTGAAATTCAGTACTGGCTGTACACCCCGTAGTTTGGTTCTTATTTTCCTTTTCCAAAGGGAAACAGCTGGCACATTAGCAAAAAGAAAGTGGGGTGCGTGCAAATCATTGATTAAATGAAGACCCTGTGTCAAAGCAGGTGCTAAATGTGTTAGCAGACTGTTTCATTCCACAGCTTAGAGTGCTTCCGATAAAAATGCTGCCTATACCACCGCAGGCCAGGAGAGTCTCCGTCATATTGTGCCTTATGAATTGCAAAAAAAATGGATCAAATATATTAAATTGATTGATAGACTAGCAAATTAGTGGTATGAATAAGCCAAGTAACATTCTCTGCAAATATTATCACTTCAAATCGGATTCAGAGTGCTCTTCAAATGCACATGTGACTGCATCTAAGTTCGGGCTCCCGTAAAAAAAAATGATTACAGAGTAGAAAAAAATAGCCTCCACAGTAGTCAGGACTCATTAATTCTCAATATGATTTTTAAAGTGCTCCACATCTGATAACTGGGGAAAAGTATAATCATTTGCATTAACGTTCTGCCTTTCCCGACAAAAAAAGTCTGGCAGTCATTTGCAAATATTAATTAAGCATTCCAGCATATGTGAAGAAAGTCAGAAAACCATCTTTAATTCCAGAAGGCATGCAAGATTACACTGATTGGATTTGCATGCTGAATAATCTAAAATTAATACCCAATGCAAGGTTCAAAGTAGTTAAGAGCCCGAAGTCTGCTGATGTTGTGTCTAGGTCAAACATCTGGGAAGGCCAGCTGCACCCTCCATCCTCTTTTGTGTTTCAGATACTGTGAGCACCCAGCCTGATGATGTGCAGCCAGTGCTTACACACTCAGAAATTGCCCAGAAGGAACAGCCGTGACTTACCACAGCTGCCATTGCTGACGGGGAAGGGACAGCCTCCATGGCTGCCTCCTCCCCTCCCCCTGCCGTGTGAGCTCTTCTGGGCTTGTGAGGCTTTGCTTGCCAACGCAGGGCCCGGCGGGTCTCGGGCGCCAGGCAGTGACACTTGGCGCCCTTATGTCATCCAGGGAGGTGGGGCCGGGCGGCCTATTTAGGCCTGAGCTCGGCCTCCCCACCTCCTCATTTGTTGGAGTGTGCGCGTTGCCCACCTACCTCTCCCTGTTTTGTTCTGTGTTAATGCATGCACTTTATTGTTGTTTTCCGGCGGTTTGCGCATGGGGGACTGATCTTTAGCTGGGGGGGCAGCGGGCAAAAGACCCGCTGTGGTGGAACCTCCTCACGAGGTTTGGGGTGGAGCAAGCCAAGGGGTCACCTGCCCAGACGTGGGCTTAGATGGCTTGCGCCCCTGGCAGCAAAGAGTCTTCAGGAAGTGGGCGACCTACCATCTTAGAATCTCACAGCTGTCTTAGTGATGCATTATAATTTTTCATCGGCAGGCATGCTGAGAAAAATTTAGGTGTCTGGGGGACAGCACTATTGGCTGCCCAGAACACATACCACAAGATCAGACCCCCATGCTGCGCCTTACGCTTCTGTTTACCTTGAACCAATTTTGTTAATAAATGTTTTATTACCACACAGAAATGTTGTTGTATCAAAAGTTATTTTAATAGCAGGAGAGCATTAGCTGCTTCCCTCAGGCAGCAATCTGCCAAGCTCTTCAGCAAGTTCTATGGTGGAAAAAAATTACTTTTTCCCATCATAGACTTCAATGGGGCTTTCTGTTATCCCCAGCTGGCTCTGTGGTAGAAGTTTCAACGGGAGGCACTCTGGTGGGGGTCTTGTTCTGGGTAGGGGCCCCCAATATCCAGCAGGGCTGCTAGTGTGAGTCTCCTGAAAGGAACCAGCCAACTTTGCTAAAGTTTGCTTGAGATGGGCAAATGCTGGGGGCATCAGGTTCACCTTCAACTGGGTGCCTACAGCATTTTCCTCTCCCACACAAACTTTAGCAAATTTGGTGGGAACGTATCCCACCTTCCTCCATGGAGCTCTGGGCAGTGGCATAGCACCAACGGGACAGGGGGTGGGCCATCCTGGGCACGTGCTGGTGCGGGGGTATGGCTGGTATGTAGAGGGGGCATGATGGGGGAGTTCTGGCATGTTCTGGGGCAGGGTGGGGTGTGTGTAGGGGTTGCAGGGTGCACACGTGCCCTGGGCACAGTTTCCCCTTGCTCCACCCCTGACTCTGGACAGCATTAGAGATTCCAGGTAGCCCCTGGCCACTGGCAGGGAATGCAGGGCAGAGTAGCCAGATCCAGACGGAGAGACTCCTGGAGATTTGAGAGGGGACTCTGAGGAAGAAAGGAACCACTTAACTTCTCTGCAAGAACAATGCCACAGAGTTCACTCTTCAAAGCATCCATTGTCTCCAGGGGTAGTGATCTTTGTAGTTTGGAAATGAGTTGTAATTTTAGGAGTTCCCCAAGTTCCACCTGGCATCATAAGAACATAAGAACATAAGAACTAGCCTGCTGGATCAGACCAGAGTCCATCTAGTCCAGCATTCTGCTACTCGCAGTGGCCCACCAGGTGCCTTTGGGAGCTCACATGCAGGAGGTGAAAGCAATGGCCTGCTGCTGCTGCTGCTGCTCCTGAGCACCTGGTCTGCTAAGGCATTTGCAATCTGAGATCAAGGAGGATCAAGATTGGTAGCCATAGATTGACTTCTCCTCCATAAATCTGTCCAAGCCCTTTTTAAAGCTATCCAGGTTAGTGGCCATCACCACCTCCTGTGGCAGCATATTCCAAACACCAATCACACGTTGCGTGAAGAAGTGTTTCCTTTTATTAGTCCTAATTCTTCCCCCCAGCATTTTCAATGTATGCCCCCTGGTTCTAGTATTGTGAGAAAGAGAGAAAAATTTCTCTCTGTCAACATTTTCTACCCCATGCATAATTTTATAGGCTTCAATCATATCCCCCCTCAGACATAATTTTATAGGCTTCAATCATATCCCCCCTCATCCCAGTGCCACAGTGTACATAGTCCCCTTTCCCTATGATATCATGACCAGGCCATGTGAAGTTAGACTGGGGGAGGGTGGTCAGCCAGCAAGTTGCATGAAAGAGAAGGGACTTCTCTCCTGGATGCCTTCCCTCATCCATGTCTGTAGATGTGGGGGAAATTCTTGCAGAGAAGTTAAGTGGTCCTGGAAATCTTCTGAGTTCTTGCCTTATTTGCAGTTCTTTTCTGAGTATTAGAAGAAGAAGAAGAAGAAGAAGAAGAAGAAGAAGAAGAAGAAGAAGAAGAAGAAGAAGAAGAAGAAGAAGAAGAAGAAGAAGAAGAAGAAGAAGAAGAAGAAGAAGAAGAAGAAGAAGAAGAAGAGGAGGAGGAGGAGGAGGAGGAGGAGGAGGGGGAGGAGGAGGAGTAGGAGGAGTTTGGATTTATATCCCCCCCTTTTCTCTGCTGTAGGAGACTCAAAGGGGCTTACAATCTCCTTGCCCTTCCCCCTCACAACAAACACCCTGTGAGGTGGGTGCGGCTGAGAGAGCTCCGAGAAGCTGTGACTAGCCCAAGGTCACCCAGCTGGTGTGTGTGGGAGTGCACAGGCTAATCTGAATTCCCCAGATAAGCCTCCAGAACTCAAGTGGCAGAGCGGGGAATCAAACCCGGTTCCTCCAGATCAAAGTGTTAGAAATAAGAAGAAAAAAGGAAATATAACACTGAAATCCCTGCTCAGCATAAGTCAGTATCTCTGAGCTTTTGGAGAAAAATGATGAGAATGAAATTAAACAGTGATTTAGCAGTATGAAAGAGAAAGGGAGGGGGAGGGGGGACCAGCAAAGTTTCCTTTTTCTGTTACTAGCCAACTGAAACTGTTGCCAACCAACCCTTTATATACTTATAGGAGAGTTAACCCAATTGAGCACAAATAAGTAAGTAAATACGCACGAAACTGGGTTGTGGGTTTTACTAGCCTCTCCTTGCTGGGAAATACTAGCTTGGTTAAGTTTTGCCCTCTCAGAAGGCTATTCAACTCAAAAGAGTCCTCTCGGGAAAAAGAGAGGCACAAAAACCCTGCTAAGTAAATCTCTGTTGTTCATTCTCTCACTGCCTTTTTATGAAGACCTTTCTTCACCTTAATTGTTTGGTAACCAGTGGGAGCTCCACTGTTCTGTGTACTGCTATGTCATGTCTGGAGGGGAAAACATTGGAAGTGGAATAGGGTAGCTCTACAAATTGTTGGAAACTCTATGGTAGCTATCCTACATCACTCTATGGCAGTGATGGCGAATCTTTTCGAGACCGAATGCCCAAATTGCAACCCAAAACCCACTTATTTATCGCAAAATGCCAACACGGCAATTTAACCTGAATACTGAGGTTTTAGTTTAGAAAAAACAGTTGGCTCTGAAGCGCACGTTACTTGGGAGTAAGCTTGGTAAAGCAACCATGCAACACTTTGAATGGGTGAATCACAATCCTAGGAGGTTTACTCAGAAGCAAGCCCCATTGCCAGGTAAAGGATTGCGCTTTAGTTCTTCTTATGAAAATCAGTGGGGTTTAACAGCACTTAACAGGGTTACCTACACTGCCTCCCCAAAACTAGGTCTTAGATTTAATGGTAATAATCGAGCCCAGCAGCCCAGGCCAGCCTAGATGTGTATGTGGGGTGGGTGGGTGACTTTGTTTGCGCGTGCCCACAGAGAGGGCTCTGAGTGCCACTTCTGGCACCCGTGCCATAGGTTCGCCACCACTGCTCTATGGTAGCTATCCTACATCACATCCTTAGAAATAATGTAGCGGCACAGTTAGTGCTGGCTTTTTAAAAAAAAAATCACATTGCCACTTGGAGGCACTGGCATACAAAGAGGGCTGTCTTCCAGAAGTCTTCCAAATAGCAGGAGACCTAGAAGTCCTAGTTCATACTGATAGCATTCAGTTCCACGTAATTGTTGGTCACAGTTTCCTCACTTTAAAAGGACAATAAAACAAAGAGAACAGACTGCATGCCTTGCTTTTTTTCAGACTTTATGTTTGCACACACCAGGAGGCAAGCAACCTTGAATATTGGGAACATGTTCCTCCTGATATGTGCAGTTACGATGTGATTTGAGCTGTATTTTATACTCCCATACATCATCTGTGCGCACAAGCCAACCACTAGATTTGCACATAACATAGCACATACAAAATACATACACTGCCCCTTTTCAGACAACCTAGTGATGTGTTATTTGGGAGGAGTGTACCTTCTGGCGCAGGTGGACATGTCTGAAATTGACTTCTGGTTATATTGTAAACATTGGTCCATTCTGCACAGCTCAAAAAAGACGTCTGCAGGATGTCTTAAAAAAAGGTGACTGTCTCTTTTTGTTCCACACACCTAACATAAGACTTCTGGGGGACATTTTTAAAAAAGGCAGCTTCTGGTGTAAGCATTGCCAGGTTTCCCAATCTGACTGCCTTAAGTTCTCTGATCAGTTTCTTTACACTTCTGCTTGCACCTGGCATATTTAGGTAACAGCTGAAGAGATTCTCCTTGCTGCCATTTGCTGAAGGTTGCCCCAGGATGTTTGCTCTGCAGGCTCTGATCCCGGGTGCCTTTTCAGCCCCAAAAGTACATACCAGTAGTTGTACTCAGCTGGTCCTGTCAATTCTGACAATATATAGTTTTGATTTTTTTTATTCTTGATGAGCAATCTCTGCACCTATGCAGACACAAATATGACTGCTCGAAAGATCTGTCTACCTCCCATTGAGAAGCATTGGATTGAACTGCTCTTTATGTACCAAAAATGAAGTCAGTTTGAGGAGGGCAGGTCAACCCAATGCTTCTCAATGGGAGGTAGATGAGTCTTCTGAATGGCTAAGGAGCAGCAGTGGCGTAGGAGGTTAAGAGCTCGTGTATCTAATCTGGAGGAACCGGGTTTGATTCTCTGCTCTGCCGCCTGAGCTGTGGAGGCTTATCTGAGGAATTCAGACTAGCCTGTACACTCCCACACATGCCAGCTGGGTGACCTTGGGCTAGTCACAGCTTCTCAGAGCTCTCTTAGCCCCACCTACCTCACAGGGTGTTTGTTGTGAGGGGGGAAGGGCAAGGAGATTGTAAGCCCCTTTGAGTCTCCTGCAGGAGAGAAAGGGGGATATAAATCCAAACTCTTATTATTATTATTATTTGCGTCTGCATAGCTATGGAGATAGCTTGACATTTTTTTAAAAAAGGAAAACTATCAATTGCTGGAATTGGCAGGACCAGCTGAGTACAGTTATGTACTTTTGGGGCTGAAAAGGCACCCAGGATCACAGTCTGCAGAGCAAACATCCTGAGGCAACTTTCAGCAAATGGCAGCAGGGAGAATCCCTCCAGCTGCACACAAAATGGTGGGCGCAAGCGAGTGTAAAACTGACCAGAGAGCCAAACGGTTGGGCAAGAAAAATAAGACACCTCCTGAGCTTTGTATTCCACACAGGCAGGAGACGTCTTGCAGGCAGCTTAGGGGGAAAAGATGTACTTTGAAGAGTTCTCCAAAAAAGACGCCACGAAAGAGCTCCAGTGTACAGTGGATCACATGTAGGTTTACATCATACAGATTTTGCCAGGTCAGCAGGAGTGCATATCCCCCAAGAACCTGTCTCGAAGACACAATTACTGTCTCAGTGCTAGCCAGTTAGCATCTCTTGGCAGGGCTTGGATCTAAGCTTGTAGACTTCCTTGTGTTCCCCCAGCCCTCCTAGCTCACTCTGGAAACTAAGTAAATTCCGCATAACACTTTTACATTAAAACTGCACATCAGCTTCATTTTGGCTGTCAGATCTCGTTGGCATTTGTAGTAACAAAAGGAATATTTTTATTTTACCTGCCTGCTGCTGAAAAGGAGCTGTTTTCAAATAGAGGTTGAATCAATTTCTCCCTCTTAAAATTATGCACAAATGAACTGTAAAGCAGGCTTTCAATTCCATTCAGCTACTCAGGAGACAGCGAGAAGTCTTATCGCCATAGTTGTATCTACCCGGGTAGTCATTCAAGCGCCTTAATTGTATTTCTGATCTAATATGCTGTTCTCGGGGGATGAGAGATAGAGATCCTAAGATACATTTCTAATCAGAAGTCATTTTTAAGAATCATTGTTGCCCGAAAGAATAACTAGGCATGTGGGCAAGTTTTACATCTTAATCCTTATGTTCTGTTTGATCTTCATCACAGCTAACAGGATGACTGGCTCAGACTAGAATTTAGGACAGGGGTCTTCAAACTATGGGCCCCCAGATGTTCATGAACTACAATTCCCATCAGCCCTGCCACTTGGCCATGCTGGCAGGGGCTGATGGGAATTGTAGTCCATGAACATCTGGAGGGCCATAGTTTGAAGACCCCTGATTTAGGACCATGGCCAGGTTACCATTATCACGTATGAAAACCTGACAGAGTTGAGAGAAGTTGATTTGTCGGAGGCTTTCAACTGATGAAATCAACAAGTCAGTGTGGTGTAGTGGTTAAGAGCAGGTGGACCTTAATCTGGAAAACCGGGTTTGATTCCCCACTCCTCCATATGAGCAGCAGATTCTTATCTGCTGAACTGGATTGGTTTCCCTGCTCCTAAATTCCTGCTGAGTGACCTTGGGCTAGTCACAATTCTCTCTGAACTCTCTCAGCCCCACCTACCTCACAAGATGTCTGTTGTGGGGTGGGGGGGAAGAGAAAGGAGTTTGTAAGCAGAGGTGGGATCCAGCAGATTCTCACCAGTTCCCGAGAGTGGGTTACTAACTATTTGTGTGTGCCGAGAGGGGGTTACTAATTGGGTCCGCTTTTCCATCTCCATGCCCTCCCCTCCCTGAGAGGCATACTGCCTTTGAACGTGAAGGTTCCATATAGCAATTGCGACTAATAATGTCACTCCCTGAACTGGGTTAATCCCTTTCAGGTACTGCAATTCATGGATTCTCAGCCTTTCGTACCTTTTATCTCACCAGTCTCTATCAAAGAACCTGTGTGTTTCACCATTGCTGTGTTCAGATTTGTGAGTTGGGGCATTTTCTATAATGTGATGATGATTTAGAAATGACCTGGTGCAAAAAAAATTTTTGGGGTCATGGTGGGATGGCTGCCCATGGGGGGGGCCTCCAACTCAGGTTTTGCCCAGGGCTCAGGTTTGCCTAGATACGCCTCTGCCCCCTTTGCTGAGTGGGGGCTGGCGAGGGAACCTGTTACTAAAAGGTTTGGATCCCACCACTGTTTGTAAGCCACCTTAAGTCTCCTTACAGGAGAGAAAGGTGGGCTATAAATCCAAACTTCTCCTCCTCCTCCTCCTTTTCTTCTGGTTTTTCAAGGTTAGGGTTAGGGTTAGTGTGACTAGGGCTATGTAGCCATGGTCTGGTAGTTTTTGCTCCTAATGTTTCACCCGCATGTATTGTTGGCATCTTCATAGGTTTGTCATGGTACGATGTGTTTCTTTCTGTGGCTGGCCTGCGCAAGTACAGTCCCACATGTGCCTACACAGAGGATCACTAGACGAACAACAGTTACAGTAAGCAACATTGATTCCCCCCCCCCACTCCTACATATGAAGTCTTCAGGGTGACCTAGGGCTATTCATAGTTCTTTTAGAACTCTCTCAGCCCTACGTATCTTGCAAGGTGCCAGTTTGGGGGTGTGGTGGAGAAGAAGGCAATTGTAAGCCACTTTGAAATGTGAAAAGCAGGTATGAAAACCAGCTCTCCATACTCTTCTTCTTCTAGTCCTCCTCTGATGTCTGGGGTTAGGAGACAGTGCAAAGTCGTTCACTTCCAACAAACTGAAGCCTTTCCTTTCCCCCTCTTGGAAATGTCTTGGGTCTGCCAACTTCTTTAATGCAATAAAACTGCTCCTAGAAATAAAGTCTCCCTGTCTGGAGTAAAATTTAAGCACTCTCCCATTGCTGTGCAGCTGAAAGAGATTCTTCGAATGGCAACCATTGATCTTTGCACAGTAGCAAAAGCACTGAATGATGTCCAAATGGAATAACTGATTTTTTTAAAGTTACCACTTTAGATATAGCAAAACAGATAACATATCCACACTAGGGCAGCAATACATTTCCAGTTTCCTTACTTAATCCAAGGGAAAATAGAAATCAAAATTTTCAAGCAGGATTTTGCTTTGTTTCCTGCGTCTCGCAAAGCAATTGGTAAAACTAGACTCATGAAATGCAAAAAGGGCATAATTTCTTGCATGCTTGGGGCTGTCTTCTGATAACTCCTCCAATAAAATTGGTGCAATAAAATTGGTCACAATACTAGAACCAGGGGGCATTCATTGAAAATGCTGGGGGGAAGAATTAGGACTAATAAAAGGAAACACTTCTTCATGCAGCGTGTGATTGGTGTTTGGAATATGCTGCCCCAGGAGGTGGTGATGGCCACTCACCTGGATAGCTTTAAAAGGGGCTTGGACAGATTTATGGAGGAGAAGTCGATCTAGGGCTACCAATCTTGATCCTCCTTGATCTCAGATTGCAAATGCCTTAGCAGACCAGGTGCTCAGGAGCAGCAGCAGCAGCAGAAGGTCATTGCTTTCACCTCCTGCATGTGAGCTCCCAATGGCACCTGGTGGGCCACTGCGAGTAGCAGAATGTTGGACTAGATGGACTCTGATCTGATCAAGCTGGCTTGTTCTTATGTTCTTATGTTCTTACAGGCAAGAAAAGATAAAAAATGACGATGGTCCTTTCCCCCTTCCCTGCTCAATTTGGCATAAATCACCTAGCAAATGAAAGACCTAATGCTAAAATTATTGATAAGTCAGTCCTGGGCGAATGTTAGAACTTAGGAAATACAGTGCCTTTATTATTTACTTTTACAGGAGCGTCTCTGGAAATTTTTAATGAGCCTGCTCTGGTCATTGCTCTCGGCTTGCAGTTTCTGTTTTTTCCAGGAAGTCAGGGAAATTTGGACAACTGTGGGTGTTAGCCATGCAAATGAATGCAGGAAGAAAATGTCAAGCCGACTTTCATCAGTTTTCAAAAAGCTGTTTTACAATCAGACAGCACTGAGGGCATAGCAGGACTTCTGCTTTCATGTTTATCGCATTGCAAGTATTACATCTTTTGCTTATAGTTAGCCGAGTGATCTTTCTGGCATCTGAGAGTTTTGTGCATAGGACTGCCAACCCCCAGGCGAGAACCTGGACACCCTCTGCACCCAATGAGAACACCGATCCTCAAACAATTAAGGGTCAACTCGGAAACAGTCTCAAAAGAATTCGTATGCATAATATCTTGGATCAAAACAAGAATCGTTTCAAAATCACCTTTACATAAATCTGGGCAAAATTGTACAACAAAAATACTACCTCCGGATTGGGTAGGTATTTCAAATGGATCTTTTTCAAGTTTCAAAACTGTAAAAAAGAAACATCATAACAAAAAACATAATTAGTGTAAATCTTCTCTAGTACAAAAAGGGCAACCTACTCAATATAATGGCATGTTAACAAAAGGACCACAATGTGAAATTAAAAAAAATCCATGACACTGACTAGCCCCCAAAGAGGTAGACTAGAGTGTGATGTAACTTACAAAGAAGTCTTCAAATACATTTTTCCAGGGTACACTGTAAACCCCCTTGCTCCCTTTTCCAAACCCAGCTCTTCACAAGCTCCACCCACTTCTTCAACTATAGCTGGGCACTTTGACCGTTTTCACAGGCTTCAGGGTGAGGGACCTTATATCTAGAGGATCGGCATTCTACCAGTTCTGCTGGCATGGCCAATTGGCCATGCTGGCAGGGGCTGATGGGAATTGTAGTCCATAACATCGGGAGTGCCAAAGGTTCGCCACCACTGCTCTAGGCCCTAGGGTCTGAAGCTAACACACCAACATGATTTAGCATACCAGCAGCCCAATCTGGGTGTGGGGGTCGGACCTACTTCTGGAATTGGTGCAACCCTTTGCTGTTGCAGGTGCTCACCCTGCTGGTGCAAGAGGGAAGTGCACTTGTGAGGGAGGTGACTTTCCTGGGCAGTCAGGTGCAATGTGAGTCTGCAGTCTCCATCCTGGAAGCCATCATATATGCCTACAGAAAGCTGTGGTGGTGGTGTTGGGGGAGTTACAGGGGGTGGAAATCAACTGTCTGCCCAGCCCCCATGTGCTTGTGGAGCTGGTCTTGGAGATACATCACATTTTTCATGGCATATCTCTGTAATTGTTTTTGTGTGTGTGTGTTTTGGGGCTTCCCACACCATTTGGGGGGCATTTGGAGAGGGCAGAATCTTACATCGGACTGCACTAGGCAGCAAACTCTCCTGCATCCCAAACAAGAAACCTGCATGGCTGCAAACTTTGCATGACACACACTTTGCTTAAATGTTCTGCTTACCGTGCAGGAAATCAGGGAATGACTCAGAGCGTCTTTCCAGCCCGCTGAACTCTCTGCAGCACCCTTATTTTTATTGCCTGCGCTAAAACCATTTTCAGATGCCATAAAATCAGTGGCAAGTGACCTGAGAAAGGGGGATGCTGTGTGCTACCTTCCTTTCCGGCGTGCTTTTCTTCAGCGAGGTCTTCTTTCCTCGGTGCTCACAGTGATAATATGTGATTTTCACATTCCTTCAAGTGCTGTTATTGACACAGGCTGAACAGCTGTTTTCCCGCTGACTGATTTATCTGTCGGTGGTGATATGAGACTTATTGCCTCTCTGCTCGTTCTTCCATTTTTGATTCGTGAATCATGAGCAACTTCACTGAGGTGTGGAAGAGCCTCCAGGACGGAATGTTTTGTTGTCAATAATATAGCAGAGGCACATGCATGAATAAGCCAACTAACAGATGTGTTTCCCAGGTTTGGATTTCATTGTCTTGCTTGACATTTCCATATTTTCTTCATGTCGTCTGGGATGAATAATAGCTTTCAGCCACAACTCTTAATCTCAAGTTGCTTTGCTGGCAAAAGACTCACAAACTTCGATGGAGAATTCTATTTTGGTAAGTATGATCAATATAGTCCAGTTTTGGATTTACAAGCATATGCTCTTCACATGTTGTTATATGTCTCAGAAAATGATGCTAGCATGGTCAGTTAAGGTACGGCAGTTGAGAAAATCGTGCACTTCCACATTAGAATATAGTCCCAAATGAATATGAGAATCATGATTCATTTTTACTTGCCTTTGCCAAAATCATTATTTTGTGCTTTATTGAACATAGTACAAGAGAATTTATAGTTCAAACATACAAGAGCATTTATAGTTCAAATTGAATGTCCAAAATATATTTTTGCTTTCAGACTTTCAAATGGATGGTGAGGGGCAGCAGGGCTAGGTAGCACTAGAACACGGGCAAAATATTCTACAGCAAATACAAAACATCCAGCATGTTGGATTCTGTTCCGGAGGAATACACAATCCTACTAACACTTTTTTTCTAAGATAAACTATAGGTTCATTTATGAAGTGACACCTTAATGTGGTGATTTTCACGCTGTGTGGCTTCAGAATACCCTCTCTTGTTGGTGGGAAATCTCTGTACTTTGCAGACAATTTTAGAAAGTATTCTGAAAGACACAGACATTTCAGGAAGGACATTAATGAAGCCTCGCTATCGCTGAACATAAACTGAAAAGGGCCCTGGAGCATATCCTTTGGCTGTTGATGGCAGGAGGATGAAAGTTAGCAGTAGACAGGCCACCTTCCAAAGAAACATGTCTTCTTTTGCTTAAATGCTATAGTTGGCCATCTAGTTGAGGATTTTCCCAATAAGCTTCCAAGAAACATAGGCCGCTTCCGCACGGCGACGATGGGGGTTGGGTCGGCGTATTCCACGCCGACCCAGCCCCCCTGGGACCGTTCGCACGAACAGTCCCAGAAACAGAGTCGCCCGGCCAACCTGGCGCCTGGCCAACCTGGCGTGTCTCTGGCCGTCCGGCACGTCGCCGAGGCCTGGAGACACGCCCCCCCCCGCGCGACTGCTCCGGCGTCACAGGGCAGGGGGGCGTGTCCCCAGGCCTCAGCGACACGCCGGACGGTCAGAAACAAGGTAAGTGATGGGTGGAAGTGGGGGAGGGAACCTTGGAGCCGCTGCCATTCACACAGCAGCGGCTCCAAGCCGCCATTTTCTGAAAACCTCACTTCCCAAGTGAGGTCGGAAAACGGCGGCTTTGCGCCAGTCAGGCGGCGCAAGGGAGGCACGGCTGCGAAGCAGCTGCGCCCCCTTTGCGAATGGCTCCCCCATCCCCAGGGCACCATAATCCGCCCATGCGGAAAGGGCCTTAGGCTCATTCTGCACATGCAGAATAATGCACTTTCAAATTGCTTTCAGTGCTCTTTGAAGCTGTGCGGAATGGCAATGGCAAAGTTGTGAAAGTGGTTTGAAAACGCATTATTTTGCGTGTGCGGAAGGGGCCTTAGATTTCATTTGTTTTGAGAAATGCAGAAGAGACTACATTACTGGCAGAAAACAGTGAGGACGCAAATGTCTGCTCATGAAGGTTCAAGTAGAAACTCCCAAAAGCAATGTAACCACCGAATGTCAAAACAAAAGTAACGACTACTGGGAAATGGCACAACTTTAAGAATGACAATGAAGAAATTGAAATTGTTGAAGATATTCTATTGAAGATATTCTATTCAGTTTTAGCTCAATATCAACCAAAAGGGAGACTGCAACCAGGGAATCAGAAGAAGTTTGAGACTGGGAAGGGCAACCATGAAAGAGCTAGAAAATAGTCTTAAGTGAATAAATATGTCACTTCCCAGGTTCTGATACTAGCTAACCATTCTTGATTTCCCTACAAATTTTTTACTTTAAATTCTTTCAGGGTCTTTCCCTCTCAACTTTTCTTCAAAATATAGCTGAGGCCATTGAATAAAATCACACTGGGGGTGAATTTTTTTTGAGAAAGTGACTATCAACTGTTTTTAAGAACCATAACCATATTCAAGGCATGAGGTTCTTGATAGTCCTTTTCTTGCTGGGCTAAGAAAAGAAACCTCCGTTATTGTGGAGATCCCTGAAAACTCCTTAGACAAAGAGACTGAGGCCCTTTCTGCACCACATTTTACTTGCTCTGGGGATGGTAAAACACTGCCCCTAGGGAGCTGCTTCTTCACACAGGCAGCGCCAGCTAAAATGCAGAAGCGCCGACCTTGGCAGCCTCTATCCTCCACCCTCTCAGGGCAGTATCTGACCGGGCTCTAAAACCCTCTCTCCTCCTGGAGGGAGGCTTTTGGGAAAATAGCGCTGCTCTCGGCCGGGCGCTGGGTGTGAACGGGGCCTCTGGCTTGGAAGATATTTGTTTTCCTCTATTCTTCTTTTCTTTTCCCACTCACCTCATCGCCTTCGTCGCTCTACTGGACTGCTGAGACCCTCCCTCACTGTCCTCCGAACCCTGGAGGTCGGAGGGCAGCATGGACGGGTCTTAGGAGTCCAGCAGGGCGACGAAGGTGACGAGGTGAGTGGGAGAGGGATGGGGAAGAGGCGGCTCCTTCTCCCACGCTGGCCTCACTGGGGGCCGCTCGCACACTCCTGTGCAAACGGCCCCCACCCCTCCACCAGCAGAATTCCTGCCGATGGAGGAGCGCCCTTTCCGCAGTGCTGAAAGGGCCTGAGTCAGGATGCACCTTTTAAAAAATGATCTATAATTAAATTAGCGTGTGATTAAGAATTTGGGAACACTCACCCAAAGCAACAGGTGCAGAGCAATACTTTGTGCTGAGAATGTACATCTATGAATGCTACTACGATCACTCATGTTAGTAGTAATTGTGTCTCCTTTTTATAGAATGAAGTTTTTCCCCCCTGAAGGAAAAGAGGAAAATCCACTCTGTCAGATTCATTCAGGGAACTTTAAATAAACACCTGAAGCACTCGCCTTCCACAAATTTTTTTTCCAAATGTATAACTTTAGGCTTTTGCCAGAAGGTGACAAGTATCTGTTTTCATTAAAATCTTCAAGAACACTCATCTAATTGACAAGCTTTGCAAGGTGCTGGGAAACTATACACAGTTTTTCATGTTACCATGCCAACCAACCAAACCCCCCCCCCCAATTGCTTTGGCAATGATGTGTTCAAATTACTTATGAGTTAACTCAACTTTTGCTTAAGTCTACCTAGAGTCTTAGGCTTTGATATGGACACAGATTAAGGAGAGCTCTTTCTTTTCAATCTTTGTTGGGGTACAATGGATTTATTTAATGTCCTGTGTAATAAAACGTGGGGTGGTGGTGTGATATGACAGCAAATCTGATCTAAACTTGTCTTGTCTAATTCATTCCCCCCACTCCCAGAGGTGTACCACCAAGGAGGGGAAGGGATACGCAACACTCTGGGCTCGTGCCAATGCAGGGGCGTGGCAGGGACCTTCCTGGGTGTGGTGGGGCATTCTGGGGCATGGCAGGGGCATGGGGTGCACGTGTGTCCTGGGTGCAGTTCCCCCTTGCTCCAGCCCTGCCCACCCCCAAGCTCAACACAGCTGTATGACAGTCTTCAATGGATCTCAACAAACCAACAAATTTTGGACTTGGTATGCCAGGAACTTTACAGTGGGCAGGTTTTGCCAGTGAGCACCCAATGCTTGATTGCTGTGATAAAGTCACCAACCTTTGGGTTGGGCCTCAAGATCTTCTGGAATCTCATCCCCAAATGACAGAGATCTGTTCCCTTGGAGACAGTGGTTGCTGTGTAAGGTGAACTGAGGTCCCTTCCTTCTCCAAACCCACCCACCCCAAACTCCACTCCTAAAATCTCCAAGAATTTCCCAAGCCAGACTTGGCAACCCTATCCGCAGTCACCCATAGGCAGCATGGTGTGGTGGTTAAGAGCGGTGGACTGTAATCTGAAGAACCGGGTTTGATTTCCCCACTCCTCCATATGAATGGCGGACTCTTATCTGGTGGACCAGGTTTGTTTTCTCTCTCTACGAATGAAGCCTGGTGGTTGACCTTCGGCTAGTCACAGTTCTTCAGAACTCTCTCGCCCCTGCCTACATCACAAGGTGCCTGAAGTGGGGAGAGGAAGGAAAGGCAGTTGTGAGCTGCTCTGAGCCTTCTTAAAGGTAGAGAAAAGCAGGGTACAAAAAAACAACTCTTCTTCATCATCTCCTTGCTTGACTATGGTCAACCTCATGGATCTGCCAAGTTCTCCAGATTGGAGTCCATCACTCTTAACCACTACACCATGCTGGCTAAGCTGAGGCCATAGAAAAACTCCTAGTCTGCACTTGGTTGCTCTTAAAGGCCCCTTCCGCACACACAAAATAATGTGTTTTCAAACCACTTTCACAACTGTTTGCAAGTGGATTTTGCTGTTCCGCACAGCTTCAAAGAGCACTGAAAGCAGTTTGAAAGTGCATTATTCTGCATGTGCGGAATGAGCCAAAGAAAGACAATGATTTACCAGGGGCAACAAATACCAAAAATTAGGTTGTCTTCAGTCAATAGAAGTAGGATATACGTAGGAACCGTGCATCGATCGCAGCATTTATGGGTTTTCTAGAAAGGGCTCTTAAAATTGTTCTCCAGATGGTTCGCTGTTGCTAATCGGAGCTTAGTTCTTGATAATGTAATCAGGCAATTAATCATATAATCACACCAATTAATGAGATCACACTTTTCACCCTAAATGAAAAGACTTTGGAGTGCGTTGCTTTCAGTGTTGAAAAACAAACTGAACAGAATGCAAGCGAGTTTAATAACAGTTCACGCCCTCCTCCTCCAAACAAAAGAACATCAGGAAAGGGGATTTATATATGCCTGAATTGCCCGTGCTGTTATGCAGATCTTGCAATGTACCTGGAAGTTTACTCAAATACTGACCCAGACAAGTTTCAAATACCCAGATCTCAAACAGCCTTTCCACTAGCTAGTAGGGACACCGCTAAATTTCATGACAACTCTGGTTCTGTTATAAAGTTTGAATTCAACCCCCCTCCCCCCCAAATGTGTTCTTCACATTTTCGTTGAAATGTAAGATATCGGTTGCCCTGGGAATATTAAGGATATCTGATAGAAATGTTTCTGTTAAAATTGATGAGGGGTTTCATTCTAAGTTGGAAAATAGCTCCTTCCTTCCTTCCTTCCTTCCTTCCTTCCTTCCTTCCTTCCTTCCTTCCTTCCTTCCTTCCTTCCTTCCTTCCTTCCTTCCTTCCTTCCTTCCTTCCTTCCTTCCTTCCTTCCTTCCTTCCTTCCTTCCTTCCTTCCTTCCTTCCTTCCTTCCTTCCTTCCTTCCTTCCTTCCTTCCTTCCTTCCTTCCTTCCTTCCTTCCTTCCTTCCTTCCTTCCTTCCTTCCTTCCACTTTTCATAAATGAAGTAAAATATATGTATCTAATAGTCTAATAGTCCTTTTCCCTTCACTGGTTCTTGGGGCCTTCCAGGAAACTCTTCTTCCCACTTGGGAAGACCAACCTTTTTCCAACTCACCACAACTCTTCATCATAAGACTTGGAAGTAGGAGATAAGTCTTGCTCCTAGCATGCAAGCTATTTGTTAGGCATGAACTTTAAGACACCCTAACAGTCGTTGACCTGGCACAACTGGGGAAGGTCATTTTGAGCACTTGAGAAAGATAGAATGTGAACATTCCAGTTGTTTGTCCATAAATGTCAGCATGCAGCTCTTGTTCAGTCTCACACTAACCACTCAACAGGACAGTAAAATCTGTGACTGATCTACAAGGAACATAGCTAGATCCACTGTTATCCACAATAAACATTCTGAGCAAATTGTTCCACTCGATTTACCAATACATATTGCTTTCCAAGGCAGTGCAGGGCAAATTATTTCAGGCCAAATGGACAGAATGCACAGAGTTCAGAAATAGCTTTGGCATGTACTGCTTGCATGTGTGTGAAAGCAAATGTGTTCTGGTAGGGATGAATGTTGTGTCAATAGCAGCATCAGAAGGACATGTTTTCTCCTTGAGGCTACACACTAGTGCTTCTGCTGGAGGGATATCATCCCTTTCCCCCCAGAACTCAAGCAGCGATAATTGCTGCTGCAAAATCATGCTTCGCCAGTAATCACTATCATCACCAGCATTGATACTGTGTATCCTGTCCTTCTAGAATGGGATACCAACATTGCAGTCTGATTTAGTAGTCAGGGAACTATAAGTTTGCAGGGAGAGAACAAGAATGGGCTAACCTCACTAACCCCTTGATGCTTTAGGAGGTAATTCTGAACCCTTTGCTTCCAATCACAGCAAGATTTGCCCACAGTTGGATTTGCCCATTGCCCATTGACTTAAAATGGGATCAGAGGTGGGATCCAGCAGGTTCTCACAGGTTCCCGAGAGTAGGTTACTAATTATTTGTGTGTGCTGAGAGGGGGTTACTAATTGGTGATTTTGCCACGTGATTTTTGCCTTAGTTATGCCTCCCCACCCTCCTCCTCAGTGAAGTTCCCTGCAGGAACTCTGGAAGCAGTCCTAGCAGGAGGTGCGCACTGGCAAAACGGTGTTAATGGCAGCCCACGCCTCTGCATGTGCATTCATTTCCCTCACTTCCAAGGACCAGAAGCGCAGTGGCTGCATTTCCCGCCACAGCCCCGCTCTTCAAGAGATGCCCTCACTCCCCAGAATGCCCAAGTAGCCATGCCCCCCCCCCCCTATTGCAGCTGCCCCACCCAGCTCCATTTGTGCTACGCCACAGTTTGAATCCCACCACCATGGGAACCTGTTACTAAAATTTTTGGATCCCACCACTGAATGGGATGTATTGGTTGGTAGGCATGCAAATTGGTACGGAATGAAGATCAAGCACTTTTCCACATGTACAGCTTTACCACAGATTTTCACAGTGGTCAAACCTTGTGCCTTGAAAACATTTTGTGTGAAATCATTCTGTGTAACTCCACCTCCCGTCATTTTTTCCTTGTCTCTTCAATTGCATTTATTCCACACACTGTTGCTGAAAATTTATTATTCCTATTGGATGTCATCCATGACACAGAAAAACAAACCTCCCCTTCAGCCATTTTCTCCTTTCCCTCCATTTTTGAAAAAAAAATTAATCTCTCTCACATTAGTGATGTAACGTAACTTAAAGACAGAAATACAAGCCAGGTCGATTGTATCAGTCAATTTCATTCCGAAGGAGCAATGCCACATGAAGGTGAAGATGCATGTGTCTGCAGTAAGGGCAAGTGAAATGAAGGTTGCTTTAGCACACAGGTGTCAAACTTGTGGCCCTCCAGATGTTATGGACTACAGTTCCCATCATCCACTGCCAGGATTATGCTAGCAGGGGATGATGGGAACTGTAGTCCATAACATCTGGAGGGCCACGAGTTTGACACCTATGCTTTAGCAGGTGGAAAGTGACAAAGGGTAATGATGATGCTTTCCTGCAGCAGTCCCTTGCCAATTTCTTCCTGGAGGACAAAGGAGAGGATAAGGGGCAAGAGAAAATGGAAAATGAGGGAGAGGAAAAAATGGCTGAAGGGGACATTGTCACAAATATTTCATCCATGCGCACTCCAACTCACTAGGTGAGTATCATTTCAACATTATCTTTCTATCACAAATATACAAAAAAAAATTGTCTGGTAAGTACACCGTCAGGTATGGCTATAAAACCTCTAGATTAGGTTTTTATTTCGGCAGTCCTTTGTCAAGCCAATCTGAAATGTACAAATACAGGTGTCAATATATAAAAGTCTATCTAATCCTTTCATTTTCATATAATTAACAAAGAACCCTCCCATATGCACTTACAATTGTTGTACAAAGTATTCTTTTTCCTTACTCCTCTAGGAGCACAACTGTTTTTTCTTATGCTATATAAAAATAAAACATTCATATTATTCAATATTAAACCTAAATTTTCATATAATGATACAACACTTTTCATTGTAAAAATTCACCTACATAGTTTCCAAACTGAATTTCAAATTTCACTTCAATGGCTCTTCTTCTATAAGAGCAAACAAAAGGGGGGAAGAGAGAAAGAGATGAGGAATAAATTCAAAATATATTTCTTCTAAGCTTTTTCAAAAGTAATCAAATGCCTTTCCAAATATATAAGTACACTTATTAATAGTCCTTCTCTCTGGATATCAGGATCTCATGTGAGAGCATAATACAAGGAAGTTTCCACAGTATATACTGGTTAATTGTTCCTGCCTTGATTATTATGGTGAAGGGGACATTGGGCAACTAGATGGCAGTGTGGATAAGGGCCAGGTGTTTGGTGGGGTGAAGATATAACAACAATTTCAACATGATCACATACTCAAGGCAAACTGGTGTGGTCCATCTTTCAAGTCATTATTCCAGAACATCCTCACCCTACCAAAAAAGGTGTTGACTCCTTTCTTATTTAAGATCTGCAAAGCCTCCCCCACTCTCCCCCACCATTTTGCTCAGAAGGAATAACACATACATCAAGAAGGAATACTTCAAGGCAAAAATGACATGCCTATACCTCCATGTTTGCCCATTTCAGTTTTAACCCAGAGTTGTTTGGTTGGCATGGCAGCAGTAGATGCGTAGTGGTAGCCGTCGCCGTCGCTCGTCAGTCGATACCGCCGTCAGTCAAATAAATTAAGTCGTCGTCTGTCGTAAGATCGTTATTATTATTTTATTTTTTAAATTGGGTTTATAGACCGCCTTCCCCCGAAGGGCTCAGGACAGTGAACAACATATAAATAGAGCACACTATCAAGTTAAAATCCAGTAAATATAAATTAGTACGGCTCTAATAAAAATAAACCCCACCCCATTAAAATACAGCATTATTAAAATTAACATTAACACAAGATGGCACGTGCTATCAATTCCCTCAAAAACCCCAAGAGGGGCAGGGGCGGTAGGATCCACTTGATGTTGTAAGAGAGAGGAGAGAGGGGGAGGGGGGAGGGAGGGAGGGGGAGGGAGGTTAAACCAAATCAGTCACTGCTCATTTACCATTGTATTCTTGAAGGACCAGCAAATACCTCTTGAGATTCCATCTTGTTGTAGGAATTAGAGGAAACACTCCAATGTAATGTGGGCTCCCTGGTGGGCATATTCCACCAGGGAATAGAATTTTCAGTGCTGATGTGCAGCGCTAATCTCTTTGGGGAGTCTGTAATGCTTGGGAGGACGAGCAGCAATTTACATTTAACAAGCATCTCAGGAGTGATGTCTGTCATTTCCTTTCTGCTCTAACAGCACTAAATATTACTGAGTGCAACCCAGGTATGATTATATAGATGTAAAATCTGTAATTACAAAACGGGGCATATCAGCTGCCGGCATCCAGTTGCAGCCCCTTCTAATGCGGATCTGTCCACTGTCATCTTGCTCCTGTTATCTCATAGATAGACTGACAAGCTGTGTTCTGTATGGGACTGCCTGCGAAGTTGGGTCAGAGGCTTCAGTTGCAGTCCTTTGCCATTTTAACTGGGGTTGTTACATTTCAGTTCCCTAAGTGTGGGTGCCATGACAGAGCCGAGGACAGCTGAGAACGTGGGTCTTATGAGGGAGCCAATGGTTGACCGGGGCAAAGCTCAGAGGGCTTGAATGTTCAAAAGAAAGCCCAGGTAAGAAGTTTCCTGTTGTCATTGGTGATTGGCATTGCTTGTCAAGTTGGTTTGACCCTGTTCTTCTTTGTGGACACCCAGGGGTGGGGTTGCCTATTCAGGGGAAGGACTGCCAACTCAGGGCTGGAGGGTTTGGGGGTTAGGCCTCAGGAGGGTGGGGTTTGAGCCAGGAAGGACTTCCATGGGGCATAATGCCATACAGTCCACTCTCCAAACCTGCTCTTTTCTTCAGGTGAAATTATCTCGGTCAACCGGAGATCAGTTGTAATAGTGGGAGATCTCCAGCCACCACCTGGAAATTGGCAGCCCTACTGAGGGGTACAGCTTTTGCTTTATAGATGGGAGGTCCCAGGTTTTGATATGCCATTAAAGGTTAAATTGAAAGGTCCCAGGTTTTAGTCCATAGATTTTCCAGTTAAAGAATCAAGTAGTAAGTAGTACAAAACACTTCGATCTGGAATGCTGCTGCAAACTGGAGCAGGCAATACTGATTTTAATTAACCTCTGGTTCAATGTAGCACAAAGCAACTTCATGTGTTCATGAAAATATGGCCTACAGGCATGGTGCTAGTCATAGTATCACTCAGTTCTCACATTAAAGGTTCTACATACAATGAATAATAGCAGGTTGCTTCTAGGAGTGAGCATTATGACATTCTCAAGGCCAAAATATACCCAGAAATTGTCTGTCTGGGTCATTACCACGATTTTCCATAACAGTAGCAAAAATCTGATATTCTTATGAAACCCTTCCTAATGGAACAATCCATGTTTTTCATGTTGGGAGGGTGCCAGCCAGCTCGGATACGTCCTCATGGTTTTCTTTTATTCTGCTGATTTCCCAGGCAATGGCATTTCCCCCTTCCAATTGGGTCTTTGCAAGGGAGAAGCACAGAGTGTTTCCAGCCAATTACTTTTGGAGGCAAGCTTCAGAAAGCCTCTGTTCTCTTCCCTCACTCCTTTGTAGGGTTGAAGCCCTTCTGTTCTTTACAAGTACTATGGCTAGGAAAACAGAGAGCCAAGCGCACCTTGTTCAGGGGCCTGTAGAATTTGGACAAATTTGATTGAAGCCTGGAAGTTCTTTGCTGGATGGACATCCTTCACTGTGCTTCAATTGTAGCATCATTTGGTTGAAAAATAGAGGCTCTGGCCACCTCATCCTGCCAAAGTCTCCGAAGGCTAATAATGGCAAATCAACAGAAAGGCATTGGAGGGGAGGTGGAGAGGTTAGCAAAAGGAAAGGAAAAACAGTCCACAATGAGAAGCGACAGCAAAGTCTGTGTTTTTGATGGAGAAGTAAAATATTTCTTTTATTGTCAGTCAGCCACTGTAAGAGTAATAAAATGAAAGTAATGCAGACAATTTTGTTAAAAAAATATGCTAGAATTCTGCTAGTCTACCACTTGACCACCATTTTAGGAATCAATAGAGATGTGCGGCTCAGCAAAGAGTCACCCATTTGGGGAGTCTGTAAAATTGCACTCTTGTGTTCACTGTGCTTGAAACTTAAGTGGTCTTTAAATTAGAGGAGAGTTGTATTCTAGATAAATTTGGAGCCATTATCTTAATAAACAGCTGCCGCAGGCCTTCATATACATTCCCAATAGAAAATCATGGTCCTTAATGTGAAAAACCACACGGTTTTGAATCTCGAACCGGTAATGTTCAATCCCAAAATAAGCAATGGTTAAAAAAAACCCACTCCTTCCCATAGCTCAGATCCAAAATTATAATGATTTTTTTTCTTGGTACACATCCCTAGTTTGCTCGTGCATTTGCATTGAGCCTGCATCTGGCTCAAGAGATATCTGGTTGTCTGGAACCGAGGCCAGGGTCAAATGAGACCCGGATCTTGTGGGACCTATCACAATAGGGCAGGAGCTGCAAGACAGAGCCGTTCTGCTAGGCTTGCGGTTGAGAGCAGTAATGGCATTCCATCATAGCTGTCCTCACTTTCTCCCTCTTTCCCCTTCCCTTTCTTTACCATTTCCCCTTTTCTTTCCCTTTTTCTTTAATTCATTCCTTTTACTGAGAGATTTTATGGTGCCTTATAATGCACTGTTATATATTTTAATCCTTTAATTTATTGTTGCAAGCTTCTCTGAGCCAATCAAGGGGAAAGGATGGTCTAGAAATCAAATTATAAATGAATGAATGAATGAATGAATGAATGAATGAATGAATGAATGAATGAATGAATGAATGAATGAATGAATGAATATGTTCACCTATTCATGGATATAGAAGGGTACCTGAGACAAATTTTGGCTTTACCATGACCAATTTGGGCTTTACCCAGAGCCCCTTGGGGATGGGGCGGTCTACAAATCTAAACAATAAATAAATAAAAAACAAAAACAAAAACAAAATAGGACTCGTATTTCATTAGCAAGCGGTATTGCTGTCCATGCATATTGCCTTGGACAGCTTTGAAATCTGGAGTGTGGCTTGAATGCAGAATGTGGGGATCAGTTTTGAGACAAAAGAAATACTTGAATAGCACATGAATAGCACATGCTCATTCCAGAAATCCATTAATTTGGGCTCCTCTCCCAATATTTAAACAAACCAACCAACAAAAAAACCCATGGCACCATGCACTAGGTGTGGCTGCCAGGACTGATGGCGTGCATTCTATACCTGGTAATATTAAGGCACCTCCATCCATTGTGAAAAGAGCCCTGAGGCACAGAGAGGCAAGCTGCAGTACTGTAGTGGAAAATCTGCTCATCACCTGAGTTTGATCCCGACAGAAACTGGGTTCAGGTGGCCAGCTCGACACAGATTTCCAGCCTTCTGAGATCAGTAAAACCCAGCTTGCTAGGGGTAAAGTGTAAAAGGCTGGGGAACACAATGGCAAACCACACCACAAACAGAGTGTGCCTAGTAAATGTGGTGTGATGAACTCCATAGGTCAGCAATGACCCAGTGCTCACACCTTTACCATGCACTATTGCATGTAGATCATCCTCTTTTTCAATTAGCCCAAGAACTTCACATAACAAGAAGGCATGATGTATTTACAATTTGCTGCCACACAGCCCTTCCTTCAAAACTCTGGCTCAGTCTTGTTATTTGTAGCTTTTATGGTTGTTAGGAAACATGGTTTTAAAACAAGAATAGTTGACAGCGCAAGCAGGGCATAGTTTATAACTCCCAGAGCTACAGAAAACAGCTGTATGTGAGCATAAGCGCAGAGAGCTGTCTATTTGAAGACAGCTCCCGGTTACAATCGGCCCAATTCTCAGTTGTAAATAAAGCCCCTGTCGTTCCAGCCTTGTAGAGCCCAGAGGCCATAATGTCAGCTTTAACTAGTTATCTGGGAATTTCCCCAGCACAAGAGCAATCTTTGCATGGTAGAAAGCACACAGAGCCAATCTCTGCAAATTCCTCAGAGGGTGGCAAGAGGAAAACAAAACAAAACAAATTGCAGAGAGCAAGACAATTGTCTCTTTCTGGTTGCTGGAGTGCCCTCTTAGTTCCCTAGGAAGTTGAGGGCAAGACAGACCCAACCTCTTCTTCACATAGCTCCCAAACGGCCAGTCAGTATCCCATGAAGCAATTTTGCTTGCTATCCCACAACTTGGCACTAAGGCTCTTTCTGCACGGGCGAAATACAGCGACCCAGGGATGGCAAAAACGCTGCTGTTCGTCCTGGCCGCCTGGGAGTAGTGTGAAGCTGCCGCTGCAAACCTTGCTCATTGAGCGAGGTTTCTGCAAAGTGGCGCCTCCCGTCGGCACGGTGCCAACTGCACCGCTGGGAAGATGCCACTTTCCCCATTGCCTCCACTGACCTCGTTTCCAGTGTCACTCTAGAGGGCTGCAGAGACCCGCCCACGCTGCCCTCCGACCCCATGCGGAGCCACCTCTCCGGCTGGTGGGGGGAGTCGGGGCCGATCGCACACTAGTGTGCAAATGGCCCCCGAGCCACTACCGGCACAATTCATGCTAGTGGAGGTTCATTTCCACGCGTGTGCAGAAAGGGCCTAAGATTCAAGGTTTAAGCTGACATGATATGGTCATGCTAGGGCAGTGGCTTGAGTATGCATGCATCCAAGAGGGCCCTTTCCCACTTCTCCCCAAGCCCACACAGTCTTCTGCTTTGTCACTGTCAAACTGAACTCAGACTGTCTCATGTACCCACGAGTTGGGCACCAGCAAAAGGCTCTTTGTGCATGTGCAGAGGGGCAGAGGTTTTCAGATCTCAATCTCCTCTCTCTTGTGTGCATGCACAAATGTGCAGCTCGGCCTGTCCGCTCTCTTCAGAAGGACAAGGACTTTGTTCATGACAACACAGCTTTACAGACTTAGAGCCTACTACAAAGAAAATGGATATACATCACAAAGGATTGTTGCAGCCCTAAGAAATGAAAGTAAAGCACTTCAGCTAGCTGAACTTTAGATCACAGGGGTTATCACCGCATCTGGAAACAAGCACAGCTTGGAAAACGCAGCTTGAAAGGCACAACTTGAACAAATGCTTGCAGCAATGTTTTGCTTTTTGAAATATTTTTTAATTAATTTTTATCCATATAAAAGCATACTCAGAAGTTGAAAATTATAGAAAAAAACATCAACCATATAACAAACAAAAGAACAGTCAAATGGATGCCAGCTACAGTTACAGGTGAAACATCAAGAGAAAATACTAGTGGAACATGGCCATACAAGCTGGAAAAATGACCACATCCTAGTGATTCCGGCCGTGAAAGCCTTCGACTATACAACAAGAAAATGGATCTTAATGTTCAATGAATTATAAACATGATACAAATTTAAGAGAGAACCTTCCATCCTACTTATTTTCCTTTACATTCTGTTATTCAAATAATATCCACTTCTATATTTCAAATAAACAATTCCCTAAAGTGGTTGTTGTGGGCTTTCCGGGCTTCGACAATACAATTACCTAAAGCCTTAACTACTAACATATTAATAACATATTAACATATTCCTTTCACTCCTCTGAATCTAATTTTAATCTCCATGGGTATTACCATTTTTTAAATGATTCAGCAACGTATCAAAAATACAATTTTCACTTCTCATCAAACTCATGTTTTGACTGTTTACAAGATTCGTTAGTTTAGCCAAACAAATACTTGGATCAGTGTTTGAGCCCGAATAACAAGATGCTGAGGTCCTTTAATCCTTCCTTCTCCAGCTGGCTGCGAGCCCCTTCCCCTGGGTTCAGGAGCAGATGCCTTCATGGGGTCCTTGCTCTCCTCCCCTCAATGAGCATGGAGCACAAGTCTCACAGGTTTATTGCAATAGATATCCACCTTGCCCTTTCCCTGCAGCTCAGCAAATCATTATCTCTGGACCAGAAACTCATCTCCATGTTGTTGGCAATTTGAGCATTTTATGGCCCTTCTACCTGGGAAAGAGTTTTGTTCCCACAGCTTCGGGGACCCCTGAGTAAGCTTTGAAGCATCTTATCCCCCTGGTGTACTATAAGCAGGGAACAGGTATTCCATTGGTATGCCGGCAAGACGGCTTTGTGTGAGTTGACTTACTAACTGATCCTAATGGAGTTTTGCGGAACAAAGGCCCTTTCTGCTTAGCACAAATAAAATGTCTTGAGGATGGGGAAAAAAGCATATTGGGGAAGAACTCCAAGCAGCTTTTTCCTCAACACGATTTCAGGATGTTTTATTTTTGGCTCAACCCGGAAAATGCTGCATTCGTGATTCTTTTTGTCAAGACGGGGTTTAGATGTTTTCTCTTGGCTGTGCAGAACAAAAAGCATTTTATTTTTTTCCCACCAAAGTTTAAATAACTCTCACTTTTGGTTGTAGCTTGTGCCTGCCATTTTCTTCCCTCTCCAGGCTGCTGCCATTTTCAAAATGTTCCCATAAAGTTTCTTCTGCTTGCAGCTCATCCATGCATCCTTTCAGTGAATAAAGTGCATTAAGTTAGTTTTTTTTTTCCTGGCGATCAATGGCAAGTGCCATTTTTTTCCTTTATAAGAACATAAGAACATAAGAACAAGCCAGCTGGATCAGACCAAAGTCCATCTAGTCCAGCTCTCTGCTACTCGCAGTGGCCCACCAGGTGCCTTTGGGAGCTCACATGTAGGATGTGGAACGCAATGGCCTTCGGCGGTTGTTGCCCCCGAAAGCACCTGGTCTGCTAAGGCATTTGTAACTTCAGATCAAAGAGGATCAAGATTGGTAGCCATAAATCGACTTCTCCTCCATAAATCTGTCCAAGCCCCTTTTAAAGCTATCCAGGTTATTGGCCATCACCACCTCCTGTGGCAGCATATTCCAAACACCAATCACACGTTGCGTGAAGAAGTGTTTCCTTTATTAGTCCTAACTTCCCCCAGCATTTTCTGCAGTGAATGCCCCCTGTTCTAGTATTAGAGAAAGAGAGAAAAAATTTCTCTCTGTCAAACATTTTCTTAAATCTCTGCATGCATCATTTTATAGACTTCAATCATATCCCCCTCAGCCAGCCTCCTCTCCAAACCAAAGAGTCCCAAACGCTGCAGCCTCCCTCATAGGAAGGTGCTCCAGTCCCTCAATCATCCCCTTTTTTTTTGCTTTCAGTTCCCTTTCTCTGCACTCTCTTTTCTATCTCCCTCAATATCCTTTTTTTGGAGGATGCGTGACCAGAACTGGACACAGTACCTGGCGCGTCGCGACTAATTGCTTTATATAGCGGGCATGACAATCTTTGCAGTTTTATTATCAACTCCTTTCCTAATGATCCCCAGCATAGAGCTTTGCCGGCTCTCAATATTGCCATGCATTGAGTTGACATTCCCATGGAACTTTCATCAATCAACTAAGACGCTTAAATCCCTTTCCCTGGTTCAGACTGATAGCACTGACCCTCTGTAGCGCGGTATGTGAAGCTTCTGGATTTTTTTGCCCTGTGCACTCTTTACATTTTGCTACATTGAACTGCATTTGCCATTTCCCTGCTCCACTCACCCATCAAGGTCCGCTTTGGAGCTCTTCAAGTAATCCTTTATGGTTCTCACCAATCTCTTACATAATTTGCATCATCTGCAAACTTGGCCACCACGCTTACCCACCCCTACTTCCAGGTCATTTATGAATAGGTTAAAGAGCACTGGTCCCAAACGGATCCTTGGGGACACCACCGACATCTCTCCATTGTAGAGAACTTCCCATTTACACCCACTCTTGTTTCCTGTTTCAACCAGTTTTAATCCATAGAGTGACTTCCCCTCTTATTCCTTCATTGCTGGAAGTTTTCAACAGTCTCTGGTGAGGAACTTTGTCAAAAGCCTTTGAAATCCAAGTAGTATAATGCTGTCCACCGTTCACCCTCGTCCACATGCCTGTTTACACCCTCAAAGAACTCTAGTAAGTTTGTAAGACAGGATTTTGCTCTCTGCAAAAGCCATGCTGACTCTTTTCTCAGCAGGTCTTGCTTTTCTACATGTTTAATAATTTTATCTTTTAATGATAGATTCTACTAATTTACTAGGAACAGATGTCAAACTGACTGGCCTGTAATTTCCTCGGTCCCCCCCTAGATCCTTTCTTTAAAGATTGGTGTGACATTGGCCATCTTCCAAATTCTCAGGGATGGAGCCTGATTCCAGGATAAGTTGCATATTAAAAGGAGAAGATCAGTAATTCTCATGCTTGAGCTCTTTAAGAACTCTTGGGTGAATGCAATCTGGGCCAGGGGATTTGCAACATTTAGTTTATCAATGGCCAGAACTTCTTCCTTGTCTACCACCATTCGCTAGTTCCTCGGATTCGCCCTAAGAAGCTTGGTTCAGGTGCAGGAATGTTCCTACCTCTTGGGTGAAGACAGATGCAAAAGAATTCATTCAGCTCTGCACTTCCTGCCATCTTTAGCACACCCTTTGTTCCTTTGTCATCCAACGGGCCTACCGCCCCTTGCTGGCTTCCTGCTTCCACAAACTGTTGCCGTCCTGTCCACCCATTCTCATAATCCTTTTTTTGCCTCCCCTTACAGCTAACTTGCTTCTCTTTGCCACCATTTGTGTTCCTCCTCATATTCTTCTGTTATCAGCCAAACTGACTTCCCATTTTCTAAAAGACATTTTTCTTTTTTTCTGATACTCAACCTCTTGTTAACCATGGCTTTTTGACTGGGTGCTACCTTTTTTCTAACCTGTGGAACACATTCCAGCTGAGCTTTTATTACTGTGTTTTTAAATAACCTCCAAGCATCCTGGACATTTTTGACTCTCTTGATTTTCCCTTTCAGCTTCTACACTCATCCCTCATCTTGAGAAAATTTCCCCTTTTCTTACATGTAACAACTACATTAGTAGTTGCCACTTGTTCGCATGCCGAGATACTGAATCTGACAGCATTATGGTCGCTGTTCCCTATTGGCTCAACAACACTGACTCTCCTTAACCCAGGTCCTGGGTCCCATTATTGTAATTAGATCTAGATCACCTTCTTCCTGGTTGGTTCCGGCCAAACTATTCGCTGCTCTAAGCCACAGTCATTTAGCATATCCAGGAATGCTCTCTCCTTGCTCTCTCCTTGCTTATCTTTTAAATGAGATACCTTCAAAGTGGTGATGTCATGATATGAGAGTCACAGCTGATTCTCACATTGTGACATTGTAGCTTTGAAAATATCTCATTTAAAATTTTAAAAAAGTGTGTGGGATTGTATTGTTGAAGGCTTTCATGAGCAGAATCACTGGGGTGCTGTGTGGTTTCCGGGCTGTATGTCTGTGTTCTAGCAGCATTTTCTCCTGACGTTTCACCCAGTGGTGGGATCCAAAAAATTTAGTAACAGATTCCCATGGTGGTGGGATTCAAACTGTGGCGTAGCACCAATGGAGCTGGATGAGGAGCGTGGCCAAGGGCGAGTGGCATGGCCGGGCATTCTGGGTGGGGCATTCCTGGGCGGGGCTGTGGCAAGGATGCAGCTGCTGCGCCAGTCCTTGGGTGGGGAAAGCGAATGCACACAGGCGCCAGAGCTGCCACGCGACGCTGATGCACCTCCTGCTAGACTGCTTCAAGTTCTGTGACTACTGCTGAGGAGGAGGGGCATTAACTAAAGGCCAAAAATCACGTGGCAAAATCACCAATTAGTAACCCCCTCTCAGCACACACAAATAATTAGTAACCTACTCTTGGGAACCTGTGAGAACCTGCTGGATCCCACCAAGGTTGCTATGCAGACAAAGGCAACTGCAAACCACCTCTGCAGTCTCTTGTCCTGAAAACCCTAGTGCACAGGTGTCAAACTCATGGCCCTCCAGATGTTATGGACTACAGTTCCCATCATCCCCTGCCAGCATGATGCTGGCAGGGGAAGGTGGGAGCTGTAGTCCATAACATCCGGAGGGCCGCGAGTTTGACACCTATGCCCTAGTGGGTTGCCATAGATCTGCTGCAACATGATAACACTTTGCACACAAACACATACTTGTGTGTGCGTGTGCACACACACAACACTCTCTCCCGTCAGTTCTCATTTGGCCTGCTTTGAAGAGTTTACTTTCCTTTTCATTAAATTTGCACAATCAGATTCATGCTGTATTTAAGAAATCCCCAAGAATGCGAAGACTGCTAACTTGTCAGTGAGTTAGCCTTCCTTTTGTAGTACACAACGCCCAGCCACTTTACTATTCAATGTACAGATTATTAGCATTTACAATTGCTCTGGAACGTGTGTGCTAAACTAAAAGTGCAGCCAGAAAGCCAAGAACTTGCCTTCCAAACAAAGGGACCTGTTTTGCTTCTGTCTTTCTCCCACTGGCCCTGCCAAATCTATAATGCACAATGTGTGCACCTGAATAGCCATAAACGTCAAGCTTGGGGAACATCTGCCATCCAAATTAGCTGCAAGCCATTTGGGCTGGCCCAAATTCATGGCACCTTCATGGGGAATCAGTGCGATTTCGCACATTATGAGTGGGCATGAAATGCTTTCCAAAGAGCTGGCATTTTGAATATCCAGAAAAGGACGAATCGACTTGCCCTAATTTCAGGGCCACAGAATCTGCCACAAGGACACCATTTCAGGGAGGGAGGAGTTTCTGTGAAGTGGATATGATTCCCAGAAAGGCCCAAAGTCCACAACAGCCAGCCAAGTTATAGTGTCTGTGTGTAGTGGCATCAAGTTGCAGATGATTCATGGCCACCCCAGCAAAGGAGCTTTCAAGGCAAATGGGAAGCAGAGGTGGTTTGCCATTGCCTTCATGCTGCTGGAGGAGGAGGAGGAGACGAAGAAGAAGAGGAGGAGAAGAAGAAGAGAAGAGGAAGAGGAAAAGACGAAGAAGACGAAGAGGAAGAAGAGGAAGAGGAAGAAGAAGAAGGAGAGGAGAAGGAGGAGGAGGAGGAGGAGGAGGAAGAGGAGAAGAAGAAGAAGAAGAAGAAGAAGAAGAAGAAGAAGAAGAAGAAGAAGAAGAAGAAGTAGTAGTAGTAGTAGTAGTAGTTTGGATTTATATCCCCCCTTTCTCTCCTGCAGGAGACTCAAAGGGGCTGACAATCTCCTTGCCCTTCCCCCCTCACAACAAACACCCTGTGAGGTGGGTGGGGCTGAGAGAGCTCTGAGAAGCTGTGACTAGCCCAAGGTCACCCAGCTGGCGTGTGAGGGAGTGCACAGGCTAATCTGATTTCCCCAGATAAGCCTCCACAGCTCAGGCGGCAGAGCTGGGAAACAAACCCGGTTCCTCCAGATTAGATGCACGAGCTCTTAACCTCCTATGCCACTGCTGTTCCTCTGACAACCAGCCGCCTCCTCTGACAACCAGCCGCCTCCAGCTCAACAGTGGTGAAAGCTGGAAGTTTGGGCTGCCATGGAGCTCTGCTGGCATCTTGATCAGACACCAACATTTGTGGGGGGAGCAGGCCTTGGTGTTCCCGGGGGTGGAGCCAACATTAGTTGACTTCCATTATTTCCAGCCTAAAAATGTTGCAAGTTTCTTGTGAAGAATGAGCCTTCGAGATGCCTCACTGCTTTCAAGCCAGTGAGATCTATGCAATAACCAGGCACTGCATCTTTTCATCTGCAGTTCGCTCCTCCGATGTTGCCTGCATTGCTCTGAAGGTGAGACTGATGAAGAACCTGAGTTCTCTCAGGTGGCACCTGGGAGCAGCCAACAAGGCTGGATGGTTTCTGCAAATATCTCCTCCTGCTCTTTAGTCTTATCTTGCAGAGTTCCTGGCAGAGTTAGTTTCTTCAGAGACATGTCCACTGTCCTGTCCTGATACTGTCCCAAAACAGCCATATACCTTCTACCGTACATGAACAAACAGGATTGGGGGAGGGGGTGATTGATCCCTCCCTCAAAGATGTCTCAGTTGGTAAATCAGAAATTCTGCTCAGATCTTTGTTTTTAAGGTTTGTTGGATATTTCCTAGACTTATCCCCAAATTGTCAAAGCTGCTGTCGTAGGACTTCATTCCAGACAGCGGACATTTATTTCATAAGGAGAATGCTGGCTCATTACCCACAAATAATACTGATCCTTCTACATATTCCCTTTTCTGTTTAGCTACAGCTGGAAAAAATCTGTCCACTTCACTGCAGGGCATCCATGGATCCTCTGTACCCCCCCCCCCCAAAAAAAAGGAAAAGGGATACCCCAAAGTGTATTCCCGGATTAAAGAAGTCCACTGGTTCTTTTTATTTATGTGCTATGGATTTTATTGTTCTGTACTTGTAATATTTTAATTCTGCTTATCCTCATATATACTGCTTTATATTTAAGACTAGCAGGGTACCCGTGCTTCGCTATGCATACTTCATCACAGCTTCTCTATGAATTTCGGGGTGACATCCAGCATACTTCTTTACAGCCTGTTTGTGAACTTTGTCCCTCTCATTGTTGTCATCCCCCACAAAGTATATCTGAAGGAATGATGGCTGCTGTTTGGGTCCCGCCATGAGGCTTTCTATCCTGCTGTAGACCTGTCCATGCACTTTGAACGTTGGCATGAAATTGTTCTCTTTCACCTGGTGGGCTCCAAAAGACGTCATTTGGAAGCAGCTGTTGTATTTTCAGGATGCAGAAAGGAAGTGTTCTGCCATTGGATGCTGATGAATGAGAAGGCTGTGAAGAGGTTCAGGGTAGGGTTGAAGGGCAGGGAGCTGGACTGTACCGCCACTGCAAGCATTACTTCTGATGCAGGGACTCAGGTCACCCGCCACTTCAGAGCATATCGACACCAAGCACAGGGTGATCAGAGGACGAGAGCAATAAACTCTTGTCTCCCACAGTAATCAATCTCAGATGTCCATGTGCAAAACCCGACAAACATGTTTCAGTAGTCCCAAAGGTGATAGTGTGGTTTGTAATCTATTTTGGTAGTATTTGGCGTATAGCAGTGTTATTTAACGTGAGGGTGGGTGAGAGGAGTACTTTTCACGGCTACTTTTTGACAACTTCGAGGTGACACATTCAACATACTTCTTTGCAGCCTGTTTGTGAATGTTGGGGTGACATGCAGCATATTTCCTCTGTGGCCTGTCCTGTGGACTGGCAGGAGTGTTAGTTATAGCGCTTATGTGTGCAGCAGCTTTAGTAACAGCTATCTTGTTCTAATGCAGTGTGTAAAGCGCTTTCTGCGTTTAATTCCTCTTCTCCCTGTAGCAGTTTCAGCAGAAGGGATAGGTTTGCATGAGTTGTGGAGGGCGGTGTTAGATGCATTTGGCGCACCATGGTGAAGGACATGAAGCTGGCTGTGTTTAACTGTCACCCTTAGAATGTTCGTACAGCATGTCTGTGGACTGAGGGGTTGGTTTGCCCTTAGAATGTTCACGCAGATGGCCAGAGATGAGCAGTGAAAACAGTAAATAGGTAATAAATCAAGTGGAAATGAATATTTTGGGAAATCCTTTCTTAGTGAGTACCTGGAGTACGTAAGGAACAGGTATGCCAAATTTCTCGTGTGTGGCTTTGGTGGTTTTTGAGTTCTGTTGATGAGTCAGTCAGTGAGTGGAATTTCACGTTTATATCTATCTATCTATCTATCTATCTATCTATCTATCTATCTATCTATCTATCTATCTATCTATCTATCTATCTATCTATCTATCTATCTATCTATCTATCTATCTATCTATCTATCTATCTATCTATCTATCTATCTATATATATATATATATATATATATAGAGAGAGAGAGAGAGAGAGAGAGAGAGAGATGTAGATGTAGATGTAGATGTAGTTGTAGATGTAGACAGACAGACAGACAGACAGACAGACAGACAGAGATTTTGTAACATTGTAATGTTGCTTTATCTTTTTTATGTATTGGATTATGCTCAGACAGTTGGTAATATGAGCTTAATAATAATGGAAAATAGGTTTACTGAGGGTGCCTCGACTGAGATGCCCTACACATCCAGGATGCACCCGGACCATGAAACTATCTTCAGTATTCTTGCATAAGTGTGGCCAGAAAAAGAATATGGCCCAGCACAGGGAAAAGAGACTTTAATTTAGGTGTTTCGATCTCCTACAGTCTTTCATCACCTCCTGCATGACAGTGTCATTATGTCACCTTTGCCAACCCTATCAAACCTAACGATATTAAAAACAGATTCAGAGCAGGTACGTGCGATGAAAGAATAACTGCCGGCTGGTGCATCTTCTCTATCACCTTTCAAACGGAAAACTTTACTCATTAAAATGACAAACAATTGTCTTTCTGCAAGGATCAACATCTTAGGAAGGGGAAGACCGCATAATCATAGATATCGTTTGAATAAGAGAAATGCACAGAGGCAGTGGTGGGATCCAAAAATTTTAGTAACAGGTTCCCTCCTTGTGAAGCTACCCTCAGCAAAGGGCGCAGAGGCGTGCACCTGAACGGCAAGCCTGAGCCCTGGGCAAGGAAACCTGGAGTTTGGATGCCCCCCCATGGGCAGCCACACCCCACCAATGACACCCCCCAATTTTTTTTTTTTGGAATTCAGGTCATTTCTAAATCCCATCATCACATTATAGAAAAAATGCCCCAACTCACAAATCTGAACACAGCAATGGTGAAACACACAGGTTCTTTGATAGAGACTGGTGAGATAAAAGGTACGAAAGGCTGAGAATCCATGAATTGCAGTACCTGAAAGGGATTACCCAGTTCAGGGAGTGACATGATTAATTAGTGCTATATGGAACCCTTCTACGCGTTCAAAGGCAGGATGCCTCTTGGGGAGGCGAGGGCGTGGTGGAAAAGCGGACCCAATTAGTAACCCCCTCTCGGCACGCACAAATAATTAGTAACCCACTCTCGGGAACTGGTGAGAACCTGCTGGATCCCACCTCTGCACAGAGGTGAGCTGCCAAGAACCTTTCCTTTCCTTCTTCCTTTTCCCTCCTGAAGCCTGCTGCAAAGCTATAGCGTGAGCCAGTCAGTTCTGCCCGTTGTCAAAAGGAAGGATGGATGGCAGGGAGAGGCTTGTTAGTCAGACAGCTGGATGCTTTCCTTGGGCCAGGTGCAAGTGATTCGAGCCGCTAGTTGCCAACCCCTGGCCTCTGGTATCGATTCAGCAAATTAATTCAAAACACCTCCCAGGTAACGCTGCGGAATCCCTGTTAACATGAACGGTTCGATTGGAAATATGTGTCAGGCAGTTTGAAGAATCAGCTGATCCCAGGGGATCTGTTTTGCCCCCTCCAAAGAGTGCTTTTGATATACTGCTGTTTCCCCTCTGCTGGAAAAGGAGCCAGAGCTTATTGCTGGACAATCACTTTTTTTTTTTATAGCAAGCCTTTATTGGCATAGACAACAGTACAACAATAATAAAAAACGGATTAAAAAGCATATACAATACAGGAAATAAATGTTAGGTCGAAGGAAATCTAATGGCGTTTAGAAATTCCCAGGAGAAAGTCTGCCACTATCATACAGAGAGAAGGATCAGGATTGTCCAACAAGTAGTGTAATCTAATTAAATTGGAAAGATCGGGTAAATGTAAAGGAGTAAGATTCACATACTTGGATCTGATTTCCTTGAATCTGAGACAGTGAAGTAATTGGTGGGCCAGAGATTCAACTGAGCCATCGTTACATGGGCACAATCTTCTAGCTTTTTCTTGCTTATTAAATCTGCCATGTAACAAGGCAGAAGGCATAACATTAAACCTGGCGTGGACAACCACTTGCATCTCTTCTATGGTTTCCCACTGACGAGGCACAGAGGGGGATGCTGATTGCTCAGCAACTCCCACTGGGGTTGCCAGAGTGCCTGGCAACTCGAAGGGATAAGTGGGCCACAACACTGGCTGCAGCATCACACGACTTCCAGTTCAAAACTGGAAGTGACATGGGTACCTCTAAGAAGTGCTTGCAACTCGATGGTTCCAGCAATTCCTAGAGCCACCCTATGCCACTTGCAAGTTTTCAAAACAGAAGTCTTTTTTTCTTTTTTTTAGGAGATT
The DNA here is from genome assembly GCF_021028975.2 of Sphaerodactylus townsendi. Lineage (NCBI taxonomy): Eukaryota > Metazoa > Chordata > Lepidosauria > Squamata > Sphaerodactylidae > Sphaerodactylus > Sphaerodactylus townsendi. The sequence continues at coordinate 17,987,302 of NC_059432.1, forward strand.
TGTTAGTAGGTGCCATCTGTTATGCTGAGTAGTGTGCTGTGTTTTAATGGGGGGTTATTTTTATATAGAGCCAAATTAATTAATATTTCATCGATTTTAGTTTTTGGTTTTATTGTGCTCTACTGATGTGTATTGTTCACCGCCCTGAGCCCTTCGGGGGAGGGCCATAAATAAATAAATAAATAAATAAATAAATAAATAAATAAATAAATAAATAAATAAATACACAGAACCACAGCTGGTGTCATGAGAAGGAGGGCTGTTTTTCTCCTGCCACTACTCAGAACAGCAACGGACAACAAGAATGCCGGTTAAGGAGGTCCCTGTCCCAAACTGGGCTTGGCAGCCCTAAATTCCATACCTCCTGCTAGACCTCTTGAGCCCAGCCTAAATTTGACTGGATGTTTGCAGTGCAAATGCTGCAGACCCGCTGAAAAGGGTGCCTGTCGCTGTAATTGTGACCCTGCCCCTTCCAGGTAAATGACCAGAGAACTTTAAGCTGGCATAAAAGCAGAAGAAGCAGTGGCTGAGAATAGATGTGAAGTTGGGCTTCGGACGCCTCTATTATTATCTATTATTGTCATTGTTATTGTTATCGCTGTTTTAAAGGTTTTAATGCTTATGTTTATATTTTTATGTTGTACACCGCCCAGAGCCCCTCGGGGATGGGGCGGTATAAAAATCCGAAAAATAAATAAATAAATAAATAAGGAACCAAGGGACAGAAAGAATCCAGCATGAGGGGATGGTGGACAGCATTGAAGGAAACAGAGACCAATAAGGAAGGGAGCAGAACAGAAATACTTGCCAATTCACACATTCTGGAGTACACAGACTGGGTCTGAGGTCCCTGCCCGGTGTAAGAGTCCCATGAGGTGCCTGCTGTCCACAATTCCCATGTGCATGGTGTCCAATTTGGAACTTTGGTTTTCTCTCTGTGCCATTTTCCTGACTTAAAATGGTCTGTGAGCGTGCTGTCTGGCTACTGGGAAATAAACGGTACAAAGAATGTAAACCATATAAAGAATACGCACTCAACCCAGTGTATGTTCTTTATATGGCTACTGGGAAACCCGTCAGTACATGCTACACAGAGGTGGGATCCAGCAGGTTCTCACCAGTTCCCGAGAGTGGGTTACTAATTATTTGCATGGGCCGAGAGGGGGTTACTAATTGGGTCTGCTTTTCCTTTAGAAATCCCATTAGGTCCAAAAATCATACAGTCCTGTTGTTTCCTATGTGGCTGGTTAGCGAAGGTAGAAAACGGGATAATTCTCCCTGTTGGGCTGTTTTAAAAACATGTTTTAGAAATATGGTAAAGTTCCTTGTTTAAGGAAAGTATCAGCCTAGCACGATTTCTAGAGACAGAATTAGAGTATTTGAAAGTATTAAGTATTTGACAGGCAGTCAATTAGAGGAGAAGTGGTTGTTTCTGTTGGCAGTAGACGATAGGACTTGCTATAATGAGTTTAAATTATGGACAGAAAGATACCAACTGGAAATTAGAAACTTTTTTTTACAGTAAGAGTTTTTTACAGTAACAGAGAAATTATTAATGCCCCGCCCCCGGAATGCCCGGCCACGCCCCTGTCATGCCCTGCCCAGCCCCATTGGCGCTACGCCACAGTTTGAATCCCACCACCATGGGAACCTGTTACTAAAATTTTTGGATCCCACCACTGATGCTATGGCAGGAGGGAAGGTAGCATGGAATAGGCTGATCTCATCAGATCTCAGAAGTCAAGCAGGGTCAGTATTGGGAAAGGAGAGCTTCAAGAGAGACTTCAAAGAAAGATAATGGCAAACCACCTCTGCTTCTCACTTGCCTTGAGAACTCCACCGGGGATCACTTTAAGTTCGCTGCGACTTGGCAGCACTTAACACATACACACTCCTGGGACCGCTGGATATCCAGAAAATAGTGCAGCAGGAAATCTGAACCACCATCTCCACACCTGCTACAGCCAGGATCTGAATGGAGGAAAACGGAGAACGTACCATTCGTGTGTGATTGTTACACCCTCAAAACCTGGGGCAGGGATCCTAGGCCGAACTTATGTGTGCTGTAATGTATGAAGGGGGTTATTATGAGAGTGCCGAAGCCAGCTCTGAAATGAGTCTGTTGAAACAAGCAACAGTTATTGTGGTCTTCTCTGATTCTATCTCTCTTCGTGCATGCTAAGAGACAACAACAGGCTTCCCCTTTTAATAACGCATTACAGCTCAGTAGTTGGCAGCACTCTGGAGCTTGTGGGATTCACCTCCCCTCTCCGTCCCCCTTGTTTACCTAGCCAGGGGTGAAAAGTGCAGTTGTTTTCTTCAAAGCAAACAACTCCGAGGAAATATGCAGAGTTGAAGGCCAGGAGATATACAATTATAAACATCTCCTGCTGACTCTGTCATGCCGCCAGGTTTGTGCGTACCTTTTAATTTCTCCATTTTAATCACTGATCTGAGATGGCTAGCCAAGCCTAAAGGTTCTTCAGTTGTCAAGAGTTTGTTTTGGTTTCTGTGTTTGTTAAAATTTGTTTAAGGGCTTTTTTTGTGTAGGCGTTTTTTGTTTTTTTTGTTTTGTATTTTTAGGGCCTTGTGTGTGTAGCTCTGCTGGGGTTTTTTTATTTGTTTTCCTTAGGTGATTCTTTTTGGGAAACTTTCTTCAGCCCGGCTTTTTCTTAGAAATGGGCCCAGAAATGGTAAAATGCAGTTCAATGTAGCTAAACTGAAAGTGATCCACAAAGGGGCAAAAAATCCAAACTTCACATACACGGCCACAGGGGTCAGTGCTATCAGTCACAGACCAGGAAAGGGATTTAGGCGTCTTAGTTGATAGTTCCATGGGAAAGCCAACCCAATGTATGGCAGCTGTGTAGAAAAAAGGCAAACCCCGCGCTGGGGGATCATTAGAAAAGGAATTGATAATAAAACTGCAAAGATTGTCATGCCCTTATATAAAAGCAGTGCAGCGACCGCACTTTGAGTACCAAACGAAGTTCTATCAGCCGCGATCTCCCAAAAAAAAGGATATTGAGGGAGATAGAAAAAAGTGCAGAGAAGGGCAAATAAGGATGATTGAGGGACTGGAGCACCTTCCCCATGAGGAGAGGTGGGTTGCAAAGCGTTTGGGACCTTTTTTTTAGTTTGGAGAGGAGGCGGCTTGAGGGGGGATAAGGATTGAAGTTCACAAAATTATGCATGGGGTAGAAAATGTTGACAGAGAGAAATTTTCTCTTTCTCACAATACTAGAACCAGGGGGCATTCATTGAAAATGCTGGGGGGAAGAATTAGGACTAATTAAAGTTGAAACACTTCTTTCCACGCAACGCAGATTGGTGTTTGGAATATGCTGCCACAGGAGGTGGTGATGGCCACTAACCTGGATAGCTTTAAAAGGGGCTTGGACAGATTTGTGGAGGAGAAGTCAATTTATGGCTACCAATCTTGATCCTCTTTGATCTGAGATTGCAAATGCCTTAACAGACCAGGTGATCGGGAGCAACAGCCGCAGAAGGCCATTGCGTTCACATCCTACATGTGAGCTCCCCAAGGCACCTGGTGGGCCACTGCGAGTAGCAGAGAGCTGGACTAGATGGACTTTGGTCTGATCCAGCTGGCTTGTTCTTATGTTCTTATGTTCTTATGTTCTTATGTTCTTAGAAACCCTTGTCATCTCCTGGTGTGGGGTAGAGGGAAGACAGGCCAAAAATCCTTGCTTAAGAGACTGGTTGTCTTTGGTTTGGTTGTGAGATTCTTGGGGTTATTTTGGCAGTTTAGTTAGTTGCAGAGTTTTTTTGTATTGTTTTGCCCTTGTGTGGGAACCTTTGGCGTGGAGCGTTTCCAGGTATTTCCTTTGGTTTCATTTGTGTGTGTTTTCCTACTTCCATTCCAGGACTTTTTCTTTGGGTTTCTTTCTCTGGGTTTAAGGGTGGGGGTGGGGGACTTTTTCAGGGATTTTTTTTTTTGCTTTTGTTTCCCCCTTCTTTTCATTTCATTTTTTGGTGCTTATTTCTCTGTTGTGTTGAGGTTCTGTGGTGGGCCTGGAGTTTGTTCTCTGTTTTTTTCCTTCATTTGTTTAGAGGGTTTGCGGGTGTGTGTGTGTGTCTTTTCATTACTGCTCTGTTGAATTGGTAAAGTTATATTGTTGTATTCTTCCTGGCAGGTTTCATTTGAACCATTTTGATGTAGTTAGCAGTTGAGATTTAAACAGAGGCTAGTTTTCATAATGGCATGTTAAGAAGTGGTTAAATACCCTCAAATCTTAACGTAGGTGCAGACTTTTAGTGTCTTCTCAATTGTGAGAGATATTAAAAAGAGTAAAGGATCTTTATTTATTTTTATTATTATTATAAATTTTATATACCGCCCTCCCCCTGAGGGATTAAGGCGGTTCACAACAAGGTTAAAATATACATTAAAACATAATTTAAATATTAATTACATAAAAACAGAACCCATTTAAAAATGTGGATGGCATCTGGCTACCCCCCCCCCCTTGTGCCCATAGGAGGCCAGATGACATGGTAGATGTATTTTTAACCAGGCTAGCCAAACGCCTGGCGGAACAGGTCCGTCTTGCAGGCCCTGCAGAAACTCTGCTTAAGTCCGCGGATGGAGATGATCTCCCCTAGGGGAGCCTGGTTTCCCACCAGGTAGGGAGACCCAGGGCTGAGAAAAGGCCCACCACCCCTGGAGTCCCGGGGAGGCCAGCCTGATCATTTTTGGGCCAGGGATCATGAGTAGGTCCTCCTCCGAGGAGCAGAGGGGCCTACCGGGGCAATATGGGGAGAGGCGGTCCCTCAGGTTAGTTAAATAATTAATGGTTACTAAACATACAGTAAAACATTTCAGTGTCAGCGCTGAATTTCATAACAATTGAAACCAGGCAGCCTTCAAAAACAAGTTGATCAGTTCAGACTGTAGCTTGACAGTGCAGATGAGCTCTTCTCAATTCCTTTATCTGGAATTGGAGAGCTTGTAGTAGAAGAGACAGGACAAATTTCAGTGCAGTTACTTTTCACTTTTTGAAAAAGTTTTGACAGGGAATGGGAGTGTTGCAACTTAGGACCACAACCCAGAAGAAGAAGAAGAAGACGAGTTTGGATTTCTATCCCCCCCCCCTTTCTCTCCTGCAGGAGACTCAAAGGGGCTGACAATCTCCTTGCCCTTCCCCCCTCACAACAAACCCCCTTATGAGGTAGGTGGGGCTGGGAGAGCTCCGAGAAGCTGTGACTAGCCCAAGGTCACCCAGCTGGCGTGTGTGGAAGTGTACAGGCTAATCTGAATTCCCCAGATAAGCCTCCACAGCTCAGGCCGCAGAGCGGAGAATCAAACCCGGTTCCTCCAGATTAGATACACGAGCTCTTAACCTCCTACGCCACTGCTGCTCTTAACCTCCTACGCCACTGCCTGCCCAGGGACAAAGAAGATGCTAGAGGAATTAGAAGAGGGATTGCATGGCCATCTTTTTCTTTATTCCCTCCAGAGCCCAGAGGCTGAAGTGGTGCAATAGAAAGAGAAGGAGCTTCTATCACAACCCCTTCCCCTTCACCCATCTCTTCCTGTCCCCCCTAGACACAGAGTATCTGCCCTGATCTCCCTGTAGGAGATATCTCCAGGGATCCTTGTAGCTGCTGGTCAGTGTGGGTACCCTTCACATCCTCGATCTGGAAGCACTTCAAGTTGTGTAGAGCCTGGATCAGTTGAGGGAAAGACATTCATCTTTTTTTGACTTCCAGATTACAGAACCATCTGATGATGCTTCTTCAGTGGTGCTTCTTCAAGGGAAGATAGAGGCAGGTGACATGGCCAAGTTGCCATTCGTCAGCTAAGAGTTGAGTTGACCAATGGCCTCATCTCATGTTCTCCCTGCTGATCTTGGTGGCCACTCAGTGAACCTTCATTGTCGTCTTCCGAGATCTTGTTTTGGGTGCCCCTATCATTCAAGGTTAGACGCGGGGCAACGCAAGAAAGGATCATTTTTATGGTGGCTCCAAAACAGTGAAATTCCCTCTCTAGTGTGATCTGTCTGTCTTTCACTGACATGTAACACCTTTTCATTTCATTTGGTGTTCTGTAATTGTTGCTGTATAAGGGTATATTTTTAAAGGTTTGCTGTAATATTTTCTGTTTGCTGCCCTCAGGACTAATCTTATTTAATTAATGTCAACGTTTTCTTTCCCAACAGTGGGTTAAAACATGATTGTGTCCTCCATTTTCTCACAACAGCCACTCTGTGAGGTAGGTTAGGCTGAGAGGACGTGACTGGCTCAAGACCACATAGTGAACTTCAATGGTAGGAATGGGGATTTGAGCCTGGATATCTCGGAATCCTAGATCCATCCATTCTACCATGCGGTAAAAGTATTCAATGAACCAAAAAAACTTGATGGTGGACAAAAGGGACCCTGAAGTGAGTGACATCTGTACAGATCTTGAACCCATGAAGCTGAGGCCCTTTCTGCACGGGGCCAAAAACAGTGGCCCAGGGACGGAAAAACACTGGTCCCTGGACAGCTGTTTGCACAGGCAGCGCGCCGTCCTGTGTGGCCCTGAGCGGAGTGAAGGCACCACTTTCCACCTCCCTTCCCAAGGGAGGTTTTTGGAAAGTGGCGCCTTCCCATTGGTGCTGCTTTTCCGTCCCCCCCAATCACCTCCAGCATCGGTCTGGAGGACTGCTGAGACCCGCCCACGCTGCCCTCTGACCCCTGGAGGTCAGGGGGCAGCATGGGCGGGTCCCTGCAGCCCTCCAGACCGAAGCTGGAGGACGAGGTGAGTGGGGGAGGACGTAGAAGAGGTGGATCCATGCGGAGCCGCCTCTTCTGTGCTGGCCTGTGCGGGGGCTGCTCGCACGCTCCTGTGTGAACGGCCCCCTCCCCTCCACCAGCATAATTCCTGCCGGTGGAGGAGTGCCCTTTCCGCTGTGCGGAAAGGGCCTCAATTAGACCCATCATGGTCAGCATTGGCAGTGGCTTTCCAAAGTCTTAGGGAGTGGACTTCCATATTCCCTGCTTGCCTGGTCCTTTTAACTGGAGATGCCAGGGATCGAACCCTTGACCTTCTGCATGCAAAGCAAGTGTTCTGCCACTGAGCCATGACTGCCCCTCTCCCACCCACCTATCATCTTCTCAGGTAAGGCACAACACAAGTAAGAACTCTGCCTGTTTTCCCCCCAAGAACCAGCAAGCTTGGCTGAGCCACAGAAAACTATAATAATTCCTAGATGTTCAGTAAATATTGCAAGTGACAGGGCAGCTCACAGAGGAAGGGGAATTTAAGACCTTTCAATTGGCAGCTGTAAATAAAAGTCAGCTGCCTGGTTTATTTTATCGATGCATAAATTGTATGTATTACATATGCACAAAAAAATACCTGAAGTGAGCCAGTATGGGATTATAGTTAGACTGCTGGCTAGGATCTGTGAGATCCAGATTTGAATCCCCACTCTGCCATGGAAACTCTCTCTCTCTCAGCCGAACCGACCTCACAAAATTGCCATTGTAAGGGTAAAATGGGAGTGGCTCAACAGTGGTGCAAATCTCCTAAATACTTCACTGTGGATAGAAACAGGTTCCAAATGTCTAAATAAATAAATCCAGAATGTAAAAATGTTAATTTCTAAAACCAACGCCCAACTAACTTAACAAACCAAAGTAATACAACAGTTGCAGTCAATGTTTTTTTAAAAAAAAAATCAGAAAAAAACCCAGTGCTATCATACTTGGAAAAGCTGCATGGGGTACTGGTTATCGTGTGGGGCTAGAATTGGGAAGACCCTGGTTCAGATTCCCACTCTCCCACAGAAGCTGTCTGTGTGACCTAGGACCACTCACAATTTCAGCCGGAGCTTCTTCACAATGTGGTTGGGAGGATAAAATGGAGGGGAGAAGAATGTTGTGAGCTTGTCTGGGTCACTGTGGCCCTTTCCACACGGAGGCAGAAGGGCTTGGGTCAGCATAATGAACGCCGACCCGACGACGCTGGGACCGTCCGCATGGACAGTCCCAGAACCAGCTGGGACAACGGCACCGCAGAGTGCCGTCGCCCGACCGATCCGCCTCTTCCCCGTCCTTCCCCACTCACCTCGTCGCTGTTGTTGCCCTGCTGGCCTCTGTAGACCCACCCACGCTGCCCTCCGACCTCCAGGGGTCAGAGGACAGTGAGGGAGGGCCTTTGGAGGCCAGCAGGGTGACAACGGCGACGAGGTGAGTGGGGATAGATGGGGACAACAGCGCATTCCCGGCTGTGCTGTTCGCACGGCGCCGCCGGGAATGCGCTGTATTCAAAAAACCTCCCTCCAGGAGGGAGGTTTTTGGAGGCAGCCTGAGGTCACCTTGGGGGAGGGGGAAGGGAGCCAGGTCGGCGCTGCTGCGATTTGGCAGCGCCACCTGTGCGAATGGCTCCCTGGGGACGGCGTTTTTGCTGTCCCCAGGGCGTTGTTATTGGCCCGTGCGGAAAGGGCCTGTGGGAGATGTGTGCGGTCTAAGTGAAGTACATAAAGAATAAAATGTTAACATCAGCTGTTGGCCACTCCACCTATTGAGATGGGCCCTGGTTATCTCCCAGACTAGCAAAATTAATAGGCAGCTCTGTGTCGCAAGCATATTTACATGTTTAAGTGCCATCAAGTGACAACTGACTTATGGAGATTCCTAACAAAGGGTTTTCAAGGCAAACGAGAAGCACAAATGGTTTGCCATTTTCTTCCCCTGCAAAGACTTCTTTGGTGGGCTCCCAGGTAAATACCTACCCTGATTAGCTTTTGAGATCTGACTATCCCATTCTACTTTGGAAGTATATCTAAACTACAGTAAATTGGAGAACTTGGGCCAGACCTTTGCCTCTCTCTCTCTCTTTCTCTCTCTCTCTCTGGACAGACAGACAGACAGACAGACAGACAGACAGACAGACAGACAGACAGACAGACAGAGGCCCATTCCGCATAGAGGCGGAAGGGGTTGGGTCGGTGTAAACCACGCCGACCCCACGAACCGGCTGGGACAAACCGGCTGCGGAACGCCGTCGCCTGGCCGACCCAGCTTGTCCCTGGCCCTCCGGCACGTCGCCGAGGCCTGGAGACACGCCCCCCGGCCCTGTGCGCCTGCTTGAGCATTGCAGGGCAGGGGGGCGTGTCCCCAGACCTCGGCGACACACCGGAGGGCCGGAGACCAGGTAAGTGATGGGAGGGAGTGGGGGGGAGGCTCCTTGGAGCGAGGTTGGGAAATGCCGGCTTCGCGCTGGTCGGGCGACGCGAGGGCGGCGCGGCTGCGCAGCAGCTGTGCCCCCTGTGCGAATGGCTCCCTGGGGACAACGTTTTTGCCGTCCCCAGGGCACCATAAAACGCCCGTGCGGAAAGGGCCAGACAGACAGACAGACAGAGGTACCCCTGCAAGCATATATAAAGGTATAAAGGTACCCCTGAAAGCATGCATGCCCCAGATTGTTCAGGGTTTCAAAGGTGAGCAAAGTAATGACTTGCATTCGAAGCGGATCAACTTGCCTCAAGCTGTTATTTTGCAAAGGCATCTTTGTCACCAGTGAAGCATTTACAAAGTTCCAAAGAGCTGTCTGTTGCACACACAGAGGCCAAAAACAAAACAAACACAAAAATGGAGCATGGGTTTCCTGGCTGCATTAACCTGCCCAAGCTTCAAAAACAATTCTTTTCATCCATGCAACACCTGGGAGTGCTGGCAATTACCGTCTATCCAAATTAGGGCTGTGATACTCCTGTAACCAGAATATTAAAAAAAAACAAAAAAATGAAACAAAAATGAAACACAGTCCCAAAGCTTCATTATTGTTATTAGCATCTCATTCCATAGAGGGGCTGCATCATGTAAACCTTCCTATTAAGAAAGTGAGAATGTTTTCTTTTTTTTCTGTTCCAAAGCAGGGCATCCATGCAATTATTGTGCCGAGTGGGAGGTAGAAATGTAATTATGTAAGCTAACTAAATTAAAAAAGCTTGCATGGTTCATTGTAGTTCGTTTTTGGTCAGCAACTTAGATCAGCAGCTGGTGTTGAATTTCTTTTTTCTATTAAAACGAGTGGACTGCGTTGAATCTGGGTAAGCAGACCATTCCAAAGGCCTGCAAGGGCTGGTCTGATGCCCACCAGTTCCATCCTAGTTGACATTTGATCACCCAGTCTATTTCTGTGGATTTGCCCCAATGATCTTCTGTCAAAGCATGAGGATGCCCTTCATATTGATCCGTTTGAGGGTTCCCTGTGCAAAGAAACATAGAAATCCTTGGGAAAGTGTGCTCAGAGCTTCAATAAAGTTCTCATATGTAAATGAGGGGGGGGAGATCTTTGATGTGATATAGGTATAGTCTTACTATCACATTAGAGAATCATTCCCCACAGACTCTCTAATGTGTTATTAAACACCCTCAAGGCATTATGTGCTGAATCCCATCCAAATTGTAATGGCTTAGCACTAGCCTTCTCATCTGCCAGTTATTCTCTGCTGCCCACTTGCCAGCTTCTAACAGTCCTAACCCAGCGATCTGAAGAAATAAAAATCTCTGCTTCCTAGAATTAACATTAGTATTTCAGACCCCAAGCGGGCTTTGAATCCTTCTTTACTCAGGCCCTTTCCACACGGGCCAAATACAGCAACCTGGGGATGGCAAAAATGCCATCCCCAGGGAGCTATTCGCATGGGGGGGCGCAGCTGCTTCACAGCCGCGCCGCCCTCACTCCTCCCCAGCGGCGTGAAACTGCCATTTTCCCACCTCGCTCCCTGAGGAAGGCGCCATCCCTCCCCCCCTTGCCCGATTGCCCTACTTTCTCTGCGACCATCCGGCGCGTCGCCGAGGCCTGTGGACACGCCCCCCTGCCCTGCGACTCCGGAGCAGTTGCGCAGGGCGGGGGGGGCATGTCCCCTGACCTTGGCGACACGCCAGACGGTCGCAGAGAAGGTAGGGCAATCGGGCGACAGCGCTTCACAGCGTCGTCTTCCCTTTCGTTACCTTTCCTTTCGTGAGAACAGTCCCGGGGGAGGGGGGGGAGGGTTGGGTCGGCGTCATGTACGGAAACGGCCACAGTCTCAGGAACTTGAGTAAATTTCTGAACTTTACAAATCCTCTTTGATTCTGTCCCCCAAAAGCTTATTGATTTAAGGGAAACGTGGGAAAGAGGGGAACTGGCAAGCAAGAGGGCCGGTGAGGGTAGAGTCCACCAGTCGTGCTCTTTCTGGGCTTTGCAGAACTCAGAGTGGAAAAATATGTGACATTTCACTTCACTGGTCAAGGGAGAACAAGTTGAACCCAGACAAGACAGAGGTGACACAAGTCAGTAAGAACAAGGTCAGTAAGGACAAGGTCTTGCCCCATTTCGACAGGATACAGTTATTTTAGGTTGATGTAGTTGAGTGTTTGGAAGTGCTCTTAGATCCTTCTCTTGAGGCAGAGAGGTAGGTTAATTCAGTAGCTAAAAGCACATTTTACTACCTGCAATCTGAGATGGAAATTGACACCCCCTTTTTTGGGAGGGGGGGCATCTTATGCTGATCCATGCTTCAGTAACCATGAGGCTGGGCTCCATCCATGGAGCTGCCCTTGAAGATGATATGGAAACAATAGCGAGTGCAAGATATTGCAGCCCATTTGATAGCTGGAGTTAGCCACAGAGCAGCAGTGGCGTAGGAGGTTAAGAGCTCGTGTATCTAATCTGGAGGAACCGGGTTTGATTCCCAGCTCTGTCGCCTGAGCTGTGGAGGCTTATCTGGGGAATTCAGATTAGCCTGTACACTCCCACACATGCCAGCTGGGTGACCTTGGGCTAGTCACAGCTTCTCAGAGCTCTCTCAGCCCCACCTACCTCACAGGGTGTTTGTTTTGAGGGGGGAAGGGCAAGGAGATTGTAAGCCCCTTTCAGGCTCCTGCAGGAGAGAAAGGGAGGATATAAATCCAAACTCTTCTTCTTCTTCTTCCTTGTATCAGACCAGTAGGTTTAATTCAAGATGCTGGTTATGACCAATAAAGCCCTTAGTGGTTCAGGATCAGATATCTTCAAGACCACTTGTCTCAATATTACTCCAAGGTGGTACTTTGAATCATGAGGCCAATATCTATGTGAAAAATGATTCGATCAGCATCAGTCTCCTTCAGAGGTTTGTCGGTAGTGGCCCCCTGAAATCATCTTTCTGCTCAGAAGGCCTAACATTTTGTTGTTACTCAAATCCACCTTATTCGGATGGGTCTTCGGCTAGATAAAAATGTTCTTGTTCCCTCCAGTTGTTTAAACTGTGTAATAGGAAGATTTGTTTTATTTTAGTGTGGTCTGTTTCAAAAACCCACCAAGGGCCCTTTTTTAAGAGGAAGGCAGGCTTAAAACACAAATCATTTCATAAATAAATAAACCCCTTCGTTAACAAAAGACCGCTGAAGGTTATCTAAGTCCTTTTTTGTCATTTGAGGTTCTATTTGACATTTTTAAAAACAAGTGCACTTTTCTTAATTCCCATTTTGAATCTATTTTAACGCAAACATTGGAAGCCCAGTTCTGAGAATGACATTTCTCACTACGAAATTTTAAACAAACATCATCTTTGCTCTGATTTGACTTTTTAATTCTTCCAGCCCCATTTCTCTGTTCAGCCTATTTTGGACCGGGTCTAATATCAAAAACGAAGGTTCAGGGAATAAGCACAAAGGTCATTCTTTTAAAAGGTCGCGTGTTTATTATATCGCAATGAATAATTGGTATGTTCCCAATGCCGGGTTAAATGCTTTTATTATTTTGCTCAAATCTTCTGCAGAATCATCTCACACTTTCCCCTATTTAAATGAGCTCACTCTTTCCCCCTCCCCTCCCGTGTTGACTTTGTCTTTCTTGATATGCCGCTAAGTAATTGGTTTACTGTTTTATGCTGCTATTGTTTTTAATCTGGTTGTGGGTAATACTGCTAATTGGCTTTTAAAGAGATTTGCGGTTACTTTGTTTTACAACCTCCCACTGCTGTATGTTTATTTTTATCGTTCTAAGTTATTTATCATTGTGCTTGAGATTTATTGTTTTGGGAATGGGGCTATATGGTTCCTGGCAGGATAGACCAGGAAGTCAGGCTTTGCATGTTTTCAATAAATGCCTGGAATTTGCTGAAAATGCTCTAATCTGTCCATAGATCCAGGCAGCTGTTTTGAAGATTTGCATTTGATGCCACCTGAGATCCTGCAGCTCACATCTGGTCACCTCTTCTATTGTTTGTCCTCTTCTCGTTGGATTTGGGTATTTGGGGGATTTGGGTATTTGGGGTATAATTTAGGTTATGCATTCTTTACAGATGATCAATTCAATGGCGAAAAGCGTTCTTCTGCTTGAAATCACCCTCCGTTCATTTCATCCGCTTCCAGTTTGGTGTTCAGGCCACAAATTGATTTATCCTTTTAGATCAGTGGTGGCGAACCTATGGCACAGGTGCCAGAGGTGGCACTCAGAGCCCTCTCTGTGGGCACGCGTGCACAGAGTTCATCATGTGGGGGGGAAATTGCCCCCCCACACCTAGGCTGGCCTGGGTCGCTGGACTTATTTTATTTATTTATTTATTTATTCATTCATTCATTCATTCATTTATTCATTTATTTATTCTTTAGACTTTTATACCGCCCTATCCCCGAGGGGCTCCGGGCGGTGCACAACATATTAACATAGTACAATCATAAGATAGCTAAAAACCTTTAAAAGCAGCAATAGAAACAATAAAAGCTAAGTATAATAAATATAATAAATACAAGTATAAATATAAGTGGCGTCCGACAGCTCCATTTTCAAAGTCCTCTCCCCAAGAGGGAGAGACAGCGAGTCCCATTAGGTGACAAATGGCCCAGATGTATGGGGCCAAAAGGGGGGGCACCATCAGCGGCCGGTTCCTCCAAAGGCCCGGTGGAACAGCTCCATCTTACAGGCCCTGCGGAACTCACCGAGGTCCCACAGGGTCCAGACAGCTGGAGGGAGAGCGTTCCACCAGGCCGGGGCCAGAGCCGTAAAGGCCCTGGCCCACATGGAGGCCAGCTGCATCATCGTGCCTGCACCTCAGGAAGCAGGGAGGACTCAGCTGGCAGGCCTGGTGCCTGTGCTCCAGGGGGCTGCTCCCGGGGCGGGGGGGGGGGTAGAGGTGGCAGAGATGCTAAAGAGGTGCATGTGGGTATTGCTGGAGACTACAGCAGGCTGGCCCCTGCTCGAGGGGGTTATTCAGGTTAAATAGCTGCATTGGCACTTTGCGATAAATAAGTGGGTTTTGGGTTGCAATTTGGGCACTCGGTCTCGAAAAGGTTTGCCATCACTGTTTTAGATACTAACAAGAACCACCTTTCAGCATGATAGATCAAACTACCCACAGCTTTAACTGTGGGTTCAGCTGGCTGTACAAACACAATTGTAATAATCCCATACAACAGTGCTGCAAGTTAGGCCAGTACGATCACTGCTGTATTGCAGGGGAGAGACTAAGCAACAGGGCATGGATAAGTTCATGGCTAAAGTCAGCGTGTTGTAGTGGTTAGAACATTGGTTAGAGACTTTGGTTCAAATCCACATTTTGCCATGGAAGTTCGCTGCCACTTACAGTTATTGGGGGGATGGCACAGAAATGTCTCTGGAACACAAAACCACTAACTGTACCCAATCTCAGCTCATTATATTATTTCTTTTGGGCAGTACTGCAAAAAAACTTCTCTAAGATCTATCTAAGAGACACTATCTAAGAGACACTATCTAGGGCTGTTTCCGCATGGGTGGAATACAGCGCCCCAGGGATGCTAAAAACTGCATCCCTGGGGAGGGGTTCGCAGGGCCGATGATGCTGCATTGTAGCAGTGCCGGCCTCACCACTCCCGAGTGGCACAAAGATGCTGCTTCTGAACCTTGCTCCCTGAGCGAGGTTTTTCAGAAGCAGCATCTTCCAACCAGCAGCTGGAAGGCGCCATCCCCCCCCCCCTCCCGTCATGGAATGCCGTACCTCTCCTCCTGGCTTCCGGCATGTCGCAGAGGCAAGGGGACATGCCCCCTGGCCTATGACTCCAGAGCCGCCACTCCAGCCTGCGGGCAGGTGTCCCCTGGCCTCTGTGATGCGCTGGAAGCCAGGAGGAGAGGTACAGCATTCCACAACGGTGCAGCCTGTGCGAAGGCTGTGCCGCCACCTGCCGCCCTGCCAGGACCGTCCATGCGAACGGTCTCGGGGGGGGGGTGTGCATCGGCATTGTTTATGCCGACGAACCCCCACTTGGTGCCCATGCGGAACGGGCCTAAGAGAAAGACTATAGAAATATTTCCAAAACAAGCATTTACAGAAAACTTGCAAAGATTTGCTTAGGAGAATCAAGCTGTCACTTAGACAATATAAGCAAAAGACATAGGACCTGATTATGGTGTATGAATCTGCAATTCTTCAGAAAAGAATCTTGTAGAACAATGGCTATTAAAAGGATTATTACTAAGATTCACTTAGGAGAAGCAAGATCTCACTTAGGAGATCCATGAGGGTTATTAGAAGAGCTTCTACTTAAGGATTTATATATCTCCTAATGTATCTACTGATATAAAAGAAAGACTCTGCATGTTTGCATTATTTAATAAGTTTATTTCATTTCATTTATAATAGACTAAGTTGAGTTGAGACTGGGTACAGTTTTTGGGTTTGTGTTGATGGACGCTTTCTGGGCAACCTTAGGGAAGTCATGCCTTCTCAACCCAACCTACCTCACAGGCTTGTTGTAAGGATAAAATGGAGGAGAGGAAAACAAGCAGCTCTGGATCCCCGTTGGGGAGAAAGGCAGGATATAAGCGATGTCAACAAATAACAGAAGAACTTTTTAATGGCATGAAGAGAAGTCATACAATAGCCTGTAAACTTCTGTATGGCACAGGCTGCTCTGGAACACACATGAACAGGAAAAATGTTGGCAACCTGAGCCCTTCGGGGGTAGGGCGGTCTATTAAATTGAATTGATGATGATGATGATGATGATGATGATGATGATGATGATGATGATGATGATGATGATGATGATGATGATGATGATATCGTTATGCAAAGATGAATTTATTTTTCTGAAATCCCCCGTTTTTAGATACAGCCATTGAGTCCTCTTCTCTTCTTTTTCTTAAAAAAAATGATCTTTGATTTCTCTTTGGACAGAAGACGTTACCTGCCTCTGAACATCTATGAAGAAAAAAAATCTAAATTGGTGTGGAACCTTCCTGCCAGCCCCTCTGCTTTTCAAATTTCTCTGGTTCCAAATGAAATTTATTTGAAACAGATTCCAAATTCCTTTTAAAAAAGAGGGGAAATAAATGGCTGGCTGGATTCCCGAGCAAAGTGAAATTAACAACATGAGCAACCTTTCCATGGTCAGTGTGCCAGTGTTGAAAGCTACACTGTGGGGGCAGGGGTGGGGCAGTGAGCAAAGAGCATTGGCACGCAGTGGGCCCTTTCAAGATTTTCATATGCTTGTCCTGACAGCCAGCATGGTGGTTACGAGTGGCAGACTCTAATGTGGGAATCAGGTTTGATTCTCCACTCCTCCACATGAGTGGTGGGTTCTTATCTGGTGAACTGTTTTTTTTTTTCCTGCTCCTCCACTTGAAGCTGTTAACCTTGGGCTAGTCACAGTTCTCTCTGAACTCTGTTAGCCCCACTGACCTCACAAGGTGCCTGTTATGGGAAAGGAAGGGAAGGCGTTTGTAAACTGCTTTGAGACTCTTTTACAGGAGAGAAAAGTGGGGTATAAATCCAAATTACTCACCCACCTCCTCCCTTGCTGTTTCTCTGGGCAATGACTAAGGTTTCCCACACACCTTGTTGGATTTTGCTTTGTTTTTCATCAGCGTTACTGTTATGCAAATTGCAGCATGTTCTTCGAACCCCTAGAGCTGAATTTGGAAGATCCTGCATGGACAAAACATCTGAGAAATGTCCAGGGGAAGAATAAAGAATTTCACTAAGAGAAGCCCAATTTCTCCGTGAAGATTTAGTATTCCATGCAAAGACTTTTCCTGGAAAATGAAACAGCTTCTTGGCAATGAATGTTGCAGTCTTTGCCACGGACTTTCCTCCTTGGGACTTCTTTGAAAAGCATTAATGTAGCAGAAAACATTATGCTGAAATTGGCCCTCAGTCATGCCACCTTACACTCTGTTATTGTAAGGTCTCAAACCTTGAAGCAATGAACGGACTCTATATTGTTGATCAGTAGTGTTTATTGATAGGCATCGAAGTACCCAGCTTGTCAAAGCTAGTTCTGGCAAACCTGGCTTTTGCTACCCCTTTATTCCGATGTTAATCCCCCCTCCCATTTCCCCAAAGAATGTGAGAAAGATTTAATTTGGAGCTAAGGCGCCTCAAGGTCGATGATAGATAGAGATAGAGCCATCTGGCGTCCTTCCCTCACGGGACAACAGAAACAATCCCATTTCCCATGAGACCAAAGCTTACTTATATACTCTGCACGTGAAGCCATAAAGCAAAGATCAAGGAAAGAATGTCACAGGACAGCAGTGATAGCATATAGCAGGCTGGTTACACATATCTTGTAGCAATTACATTGAGCTAGAAACGCATCTCAATCAACTAGATACAATCCTGATGGAACACTCTTCCTCCAGCTGTCTGGGCCCTGTGGGATCTTGGTGAATTCCGCAGGGCCTGCAAGACTGAGTTGTTCCACTGGGCCTTGGGAGTGACCAGCGCTGAGTGTGGTGCCCCCTTTTTACCCTTCTACACCTGGGTAACCCACCTATGGAGGGGTCCAGCCATTCCCCCTTTTCGAGGAGGGTTTTTTAAAATGAGTTTACCGGGTGCTTTTTATCGTATTAACCGCTGTTTTAATGGAATTTTAGAAAGTTTTTTAATGAATATCTACATGGATGGAGCCTATGTAATTTATTGTGTATTTGTACGGCTTGCTCCCCAATCTAGCATTGTGGTGATTTATGTTGTACACCGCCCGGAGCCCCTCATGGATAGGGTGGAATAAATGAATAATGAATAATGAATAATGAATAATGAATAATGAATAATGAATAATGAATAATAAATAATAAATAATAATAATAAATAATAAATAATAAATAATAAATAATAAATCCCCCTGACAGAAATGGATGTGGCCATTTCTCAGATGGTATACTCCAGTGGTGGCGAACCTTTGGCCCTCCAGATGTTATGGACTACAATTCCCATCAGCCCCTGCCAGCATGGCCAATGGTATTCCATAACATGGTATGGAATACCATGGTATTCCATAACATCTGGAGTGCCAAAGATTTGCCACCACAGGTATAGTCTTTTCTTGTAGGACCTCAGAAGCTAAGCAGAGTTGATACTTGGATAGGAGACCACTAAGACTTTGCAGAGGAAGGCATTGACAACCCCCCCCCCCTGCACCTCAGTTGTCTTAAAAGCCCCTTGCCGGGGTTGCCATACGTCAGCTGTGACTTTACAGCACTTGTGTACAGGATGTGTTGTGTTCATAAAACACAGTCCCTTCAACATGTTAAACCTGAAATGTGGAATTCCTCTTCACATGAAACATCCAAACAATTTGAGATTTGGAACCTCCAAATAATGAGGTTCAAGAAAACAAAATTTCTTAGAGGAGGAATGACCCCCCCCCCCTTTAGCTTGCTAAGTTTTCCATTTTGCTGGCTGGGAAGTACTGCCAATAAGGGAGGTATTTTCAAATACCTGGCAGATTGCAACAGATCAATAATGGGTTGTGGATCATGTGAAGCAGAAGGTCCTACATTCCATCCCTGTCATCCTCAGTTAAAAGGTTGAGGTCAAATGGTGATGGAAAGACCCCCAAGCCCTACAGAGCCACTGCCAGTCTGAATAGTCAGTAGTGACCTTCCTCTTATGGTCTCACTGTCTATAAGGCAATGTTAACCAAACTGTATACTCTGTGATCTCATGTCGAGCTACTCCTTCCAGCCCTCCCCTCTAATCGGCATCCGATCATAATTACATCTGCACAGTGGTTGGAGTCCTTCAGTACATTTTCCAGCCTTTATCCTTCTGACTCTGAAGCTGAATGTATTTCAGGAGCCTTGTTCATCTCCCATGGAGTAGGGTGACCTCACCAGTCAATTAACGGAGATTTAACTGTCCCAGATCTGGTGTGCAGTTACTGGGTGATGGAGTTGTATTTACAGGTTGCGTCGTTTCTGTTTTTCTCTGGAGGTTGCAAAGGGATTCTGATTGGCATTCTTTTATCTGATCAGCGGTGTCAATGCCTGAGGAGAATGTACTCTGATTAGGTGACGATAACCTCGCTGGGAGGAAAGATTCTGTTTGTGACTTTCATTTTCACTTTTATAGATCACATTTTTGTAGCAGTTCGGTGACTGCTGTGGGTAATGGGAAAGGTCCCTTTAATTTAGAGTTGCCAACAAGTTTGGGGGAATTCCTGCAGATTTGGGGTGTGGACCAGGGAAGGAATTGTAACATTTGGGGAGGAGAGAGAGCACAACAGACATAGGATGACAAGGGTGCCAGCTGACCAGAGGGACATGGACCTCCCTCTGAATTACAGTTCATTTCCAGACCACAAAGATCAGCTCCCCTGAAAAACAATGGATACCTTGGAGGGTGGATTCTATGGTACTGCACCCCACTGAGGTCTCTGCCCTCAGCAGTGGCATAGGAGGTTAAGAGCTCGTGTATCTAATCTGGAGGAACCAGGTTTGATTCCTCGCTCTGCCACCTGAGCTGTGGAGGCCTATCTGGGGAATTCAGATTAGCCTGTACACTCCCACGCATGCCAGCTGGGTGACCTTGGGCTAGTCAAAGCTTCTCGGAGCTCTCTCAGCCCCGCCTACCTCACAGGGTGTTTGTTGTGAGGGGGGAAGGGCAAGGAGATTGTAAGCACATTTGAGTCTCCTACAAGGGGAGAAAGGGGGGATATAAATCCAAACTCTTCTTCATCTTGTTCGTCTTGTTCGTCTTGTTCGTCTTGTTCATCTTGTTGTTGTTGTTGTTGTTGTTGTTGTTGTTGTTGTTGTTGTTGTTGTTCTTCTTCTTCTTCTTCTTCTTCTTCTTCTTCTTCTTCTTCTTCTTCTTCTTCTTCTTCTTCTTCTTCTTCTTCTTCTTCTTCTTCTTAAGGCTCCATTTTCAAATCTCCAGGAAATTCACAAGCTAGAGCTGGCAAAGCAACTCCCCAGCCCCCCCAGACCTGGCAACCCTAATATGATGCCATAGAGGCCACCCTCCAAACTGCCATTTCCTCCAAGGAAATTGATCTCTGCCATCAGTGCTAATTCTGGGAAAACTGCATCTCCCACTCCTGCCTTTAAATTTTAAAAGTGGTCACCAAGGCTATCAGGCCCTCCATTCTCCTTCCTCCCTCGGCCACGCTGGTGAAGTAAGTTAAGCATTCCTGCCAACCCCCCCCCCCCCCCCCACTCAAGGCAGTTCTTCAAAGTTATTGCTCTGGTGCTCCCCCCCCCAAAAAAAACACCCTCTGATGATGCAGTGTTGTGGGGTTTCCAGGTTGTTTTATATTTCCTGTGATGATATTTTCCTCATGTACACTTCCTGAGGATGCTTGGGTATTACTGTTATATTGGAAAAGAAGGCCTTTTATGTACACCCTACTTACCCTGTGATTGCTCCCTTTGTGGTGGAATTTCCACGCAGTTCTTTGTGGACTCAACTCTCCTCTAACCCTTCCTCTTTGGCCCTCAGGTAGCAGCAACCTCTGTGAACCAAAAGGAAGAACCAGTGGTGGGATCCAAAAATTTTAGTAACAGGTTCCCATGGTGGTGGGATTCAAACTGTGGCATAGCGCCAATGGGGCTGGGCAGGGCACGAGGGGGTGTGGCCAGTAATTCCGGGGGTGGGGCATTCCTGGGTGGGGTCATGGCAAACACGCAGCTGCTGTGCCAGTCCTTGGGCAGGAAATGTATGAACGCAGGCGCAGGCTGCCACGCACGCCGGTGCACCTCCTGCTAGACTGCTTCAAGTTCTGCATGCTACTGCTGAGAGGAGGGGCATACACCCCGGCGCAAAACATGTGGCAAAATCCGCAACAAGTAACCCCCTCACGGCACCCTCGAATAATTAGTAACCTACGCAAATCGTAAACCCCGCAGGGAAACCCTTCGCTGGATCCCACCTCTGGGAAGAACTACTGTGGTGTGGGCAGGGAAATGTGGAAGGTGTCGCGTGTTTATACGCTGTCTCAGCAGTCAGCTTATTAAAGAGCTTTTGGAAATGTTGGGGCTTCTGTGAGGTCGGGTGTCCCCACGTTGCAGGAAAGCGTGTGTTTGCCAGATTTAAACCTGTAGGGAATGCATACTCAGACCGAAGCAGATCAAAAGTGCATAAAAAGGCTAAAGTATGAAAACAAATCATTATAGAAGAATTCCGTGCGAAAATGCACGGAACTGGAAAGGGTACCTCTAGAATGCAGACTGCTTATTAAGGATTCAAAATGCATGCTAGGTGGTCAAGCAGACACTTCCGATTTGGTCTAGAGGGCCAACGGAGACATTTGCATGCATTCGTGCAGAGTAAAATATTAGTCATTGCCTATGGGAACAGACTGACTTTAAAATATATACATTATGCACATATTTATTGTTTTTGTTTATTTGGTTTATTTAGATAATGTTCACTGTTTTCTCTGGTAAGGACCTAATTTTGAGTTTACCCAGTTTAAACAAACAATTTAAATGAGCAAAATAAATCATTAAACAAAAGAAAAACAAAACAGAAAACCACATTCTGGATACATTCCAAATCCGGGGCCAGCTCACTCAGTGTTTCTAGGCTATAAGCTGCAGGCTATGAGCCAAGGGAGAGTCAGCGTGGTGTAGTGATTAAGAGTGGCAGATCCTTAATCTGGAGAACCGGTTCAATTCCGTGCTTCTGGGGTAGTTTTTTCATTTTTAAAAAATGAAAGAAAGGCTTTCTTTTGTAATGAGCGTAGGTGACTGCAGTGAAAATAGTTTCTAGAGGATTTACTAATTGCACTCACATACTGGATGCCTTTAGACCTTGTGACATAATGCCAGGATCTCATCCCATTCAGCATTCAATGCCTGATCAATTTACATCTCCCATGAAGTTAATTTCAGAAGATGTCATGTTGGTCCGTAGTAGAAGTGTAATATTCAAGTCCAGGAGCACTTTAGAGACCAACAAGATTTCCTTGGTGTGCGCTCTGGAGAGTCAATGCTCCCTTTATCACTTAGATCTCCAGTTGTGACAATCTGCAGAACCCATGCCATGTGGTCCAGATGACATTTTGCCAAGTCACAAAGTCAAATTTCTGTTTTCCATTTCCAGTATGGTACAGAGCTGTCCAAAAGGCCCCACCTTAGTATCATTTTAGCAGCCCCGTGGCACAGAGTGGTAAACAACAGCACTGTAGTCAAAGCTTTGCTCATAACCTGAGTTCAATCCTGATGGAAGTCAGTTTCAGGTAACTTGGCCTTCCATACTCCTGGGGCCAGTAAATAAGTACCAAACTTGCTGGGGGTAAAGTGTAAATGACTGGGAAAGGTAATGGTAAACCACCCCGTTGACATAGTCTGCCAAGTTAATATCATGATGTGACAGCCAGTTGGTCAGTAATTACCCAATGCTTGCCCAGGAGATACCTTTGTCTTTACCTACTGGCCTTAATTGGCTTCATTTACATGTCATGGTGATGTCATACAACAAAGTGAAATTGTCTTCCTAGCATCTTGATGTCATTCTAATCACAGTGGAACTCTGTGTTATGCAGGATTGTCCATGTTAACTTTTCCTGAAATATGTGAGATTGCAAGGGAAAACATGTACTGATGCTTTAAAAGAGTAAAGACAGACTTTACAGGGTCTCCCTGTGGAGGTTGATGTTTTTATAATTTAATTAGGATAAAATTTCTCCTCCCCCCCCTAACGCTACTTTCAAACTAAAAATTGAAATAATATTGGGAGCACCCCTGCTTTTCCAGTCTTGGAGATATGCTCTCATATCTTGTGAATATGATGGGAAATTATATATCTCTCTGTGTGTCTTAAAATACCAACTCAGCTTTCTTCTGAAACAAAAGTTCTTCAAATGTCTTAAAGGTACCTGTCCTCCTTGAGGACCAAGATTGTGGCCAGTCTGAAGCTTGAAAAGAAACTATTTCTGAGTTATCGAAGCACAAAAATAGTATTCAAAGATTCTTCTAACAGGAGGGAAGAAAGATGAAGAAGGGAATCTTTCCCCAAGTTTCAGTGACACATGTGAAGAATAATAGCATGAAATTGGAAGGTGAAAATAAGAAAAAGGAGCTGAAAAGGTGTGGAGAAAAGTTCAAGTAAGGAGAAAAATAAGTTACAGAGAGACATTGTAGAACTATGTCTCAAAATATTCACTGGAGTTTGGGCTGATAGGAACTAGAAGATGACCTTTATTGATTGATTGATTGACTGTTTTACTTCATTTATATCAGAGCACTGTAATTGGCAATGCAGCAATATCAACATTCTGGTATTTAGGCAATATAGTAAAAATGGCTTCTACTATGGAGTTTTTGCCCAAATTCTAGAGTGTCCCTAAATCACTGGAGATGTAATAATGTCATTTACAGTGATGATGATGATGATGAGGAGGAGGAGGAGGAGGAGGAGGAGGAGGAGGAGGAGGGGGAGGACATTCTAATATTTGGACAATATGGTAAAAAATGTTTCTATCATGGAGTTTTTGCCCACATTCCAGAGTGGAGATGTTGCTGAAGATATGATAATGGTCGATTCCCCATTGCCAATTAATCGCATGATACCTGGCTGATCAAATTAGAATTTGCCACTCATGTGGAGGAGCAAACTTTCAAACCTGGTTTTCCAGATTAGAGTCCACCAATCGTAACCACTATACCATACTGGCTCTCTACAGAGTGTCTGTGTATTTTTTTTCCATGTCATTCAAATATTTACTAGAGAGCTTCCTTTTCAACAGAAGGGGGTCTTCTCTACTTGCTTTTCAATCTTTTGCTCTGCTTTGGATCTATACCTGCTCATCAGTTGCCATTGATTCTGAATGCAGGCACTGCATATTGGAGAGCCTAGAGGCAGAGGCTACCTACCCCAACAATAGGCAGTGCACCTTCCAGAGAAACAAGGATGGAATTCAGGCATGCAGGTGGAACAGTGAGAATATGGTTGCCTTGAGGCAGTATCTTGAGATCTCCTGCTATTACAATTCATCACCAGGTGACCAAGATCAGTTTTTCTGGGAATAATGACTTCTTTGGAGGGTGGACTCTATGGCATTATGCCCCAAATAGGTTCTTCCCCTCCCCAAACCCCACCCTCCCCAGGCTCCTCTCCCAGAATGTCCAGTGTTTCTCAAGCCAGTACTGGCAATGTTAAGTGAGGGCCACTGCTGTATAGTAGGTTGAATCTCACATTTGAAGAAGAAGAAGAAGAGTTTGGATTTATATCCCCCTTTCTCTCCTGTAGGAGACTCAAAGGGGCTCACAATCTCCTTGCCCTTCCCCCCTCACAACAAACATCCTGTGAGGTGGGTGGGGCTGAGAGAGCTCCGGAAAGCTGTGACTAGCCCAAAGTCACCCAGCTGGCATGTGTTGGAGTCCACAGACTAATCTGAATTCCCCAGATAAGCCTCCACAACTCAAGCGGCAGAGCAGGGAATCAAACCCCGTTCCTCCAGATCAGAGTGCACCTGCTCTTAGCCACTACACCACTTCAAGTCTGTATAACTGGGAGTCAGTCATGGGATTGCAGCCTAATGTACCTCACAGGGTTGTCATGATGGTATCACTACCCAGGGCTTCCTGTCTCTGGTGGAGAAGGGGTGAATGAAAGCAAGGAATTAAAGAGGTCAGCAGCCCTGTGGCAGAGCTGGGAGGAGAGCCAGATGGGCCACTAACAGAAGGAAGTCTCACTAGTACTAGCTCCTTGTGGAATAAGGGACTCCTCTGGTGTAAAGACCCCCTTTGGAGAAATGGATTGCTGAGGAGTAGAAGAAGAGAAACAGGAACTAGCGGTGACCAAATAAAGAGGGATATAAAGTCTCAGCTGCAGACAGTAAGGGAGTACCTGACTGAGGGGTGTGAGCTGGAAATCTTGGGCCCCTTCCACACCCAAAATAATGCATTTTCAAACCACTTTCACATGAACATCTGGAGAGCTGCAGGTTGCAGACACCTGGTGTAGAACATTCTGCAATATCTGTTGCATTGCATGAGATGTGTGACAGCCACACAGACGCAAAAAAAACTTTTGAAGTAAAATGGGCTTCATAAAAAGGGTCTCTTGAATGCATCAGATTTGGAAACAAAGTTGATAAGGATGTGAAATGACAGTTGCTCTGTTGGAGAATAGTACATGGAGCAGTGCTTTGGCACATCTGTTTCCAATGTTCTGTGGGTTTTTCCACACAAGTAATGCCTGCGTCAGACATACTTTTTATTTTTTAAGGGAAAAGGGTTTTTCTGCCTTCTTTTTCAGATGTCCCTTTTTATATTACAGGAAGTAGAATATAATGACAGCAAATCAACCCAGCTTGACAGCCCAGAAATGTCACTCCCTCTGTGAAAATGAAAGCCCAACATTTTTTGTCAGACGTCCTCAAATGTATACAGCATATGCATTGAGGAGGGAATGCAAGGGAACACAGCATTTATTTAGCCATTTTGCTCCCAAAGGTGGCATTATTGTGCCAAGAGGTGTATACAAGTACGCAACTGTGCAGATAGAAAAGCATGTCTGTGGTTATCTGGGGAGGGACAGCATTCTGTTGTTCTATAGAAAGTACCTAACAACTTCCAATACAAAGCCAAGATGCTTCTTAGAAGGTATTGTCCTTATTTCAAACAGTGTCAAGTTGTTTGTATGTAGAACTGCAGCTGTAACCCCCATGCTCAAAATGGGTTGACCCAGTAAGGGGTGGAGACTCAAAGCAGCAAGAGGCTGCAGACCTCATAGTTTGGAGACAAGGCTATCAGACTCGGACCTTGGTTGTATAAGCCCTTAACACCTTGTTAAGGTAACTGCAATGTTGTTGGGAACTACTGGGAAGGTAGTTGTTTATTTTTGCTATGTTGTAAATGTTGGAGTTTATTGTTTCAGGGTTTCTTTTTGTGGTTGTAATGGGTGAGAGTTCTCCTGGAAACCTTCATCATGTTGAATCCTGCTCATCAAGCCCTTGGAGTCTTCAGGAGCCAACCCACTTGCAAAGAAGAATTGGACTTGGCAGTATCAGTAGACTGTAAAGATAAGGACTTGAAAATGCAACCTGAACAGGACCTTGAATGTTAAATGTCGATGTTATAAGTTATTTGTTAAGAAAATAAACCATTTTGTTTTTAAAAATTGTTGTTGCAAACTCATTTTCAAGTTCTGCCCCACGGAACCCACAGATAGAGGTTACACAGCCACACAGCTGTCTTTATTTTGCTGTTTGGAAATGGTATGTTCTGCCTGTCTACAAGCTACTTGAAGCAGTTCAAGCACAATAAACCAGCAGCCAAAAAAGCTGATAAAACAACAAAAATTCAAACCAATATATCATTAAAACAGTAAAACAAGCCAAGCTCACAAAAGCCGGTCAATCAAATCCTCCCATGTTCTATATCTAGACCAATAGATATTTATGTGTACATATAACATTACAATCATACATGTTCAGACCCCAAAAAAACTCCCTCCAAGCTTTTCTAATTGCCTGCACTTAATTATCCAGGAAACAACAAAAAAGACCTGTCTTCAGCACTTCGATGCATCTTCGTTGCGTTAGAATCCCACATTTGCATCAATCCCACCAGCTGGTGAAAAAACAGATCAATGTTTCTGGAAAGAAAATTCCAAAATCACTGCCTGTCTCTGGTTGCTGCCTGTCACAGCTCTAAAGGTGAGAGCACCTGTGAAAAAGATCTCATATGAAGATTTCCATATGCTGAGCTGAACATATATATATAACTATACTACAGACAGTTGTCTTTACTTATGTATCTTCTAGAAAAAACTCCAAGCGGATATGTTCTAGGTTAAAGGATGGACTGCAGAAGAGGCAGAGAACATATATATATATATATGAGTGTCTTAACCTACTGCATCTGTGTATGGTTCTCCAGTTGCACAGTGGCAGATAGGAAGGCGCTCCAAAGGGTGATCACTACTGCATAGAGGATTATCGGCTGCCCTCTCCCCTCCTTGGGAGAACTCTATAATTCCCGAAGCCTAAAAAAAGCCCAAAATATTCTGAGAGACCTGTCTCATCCGGCACACTCTCTTTTTGAACTGCTACCATCCGGCAGGCGATACAGGTCTATCAAAACTAGGACAAAGAGGCTATGGCTCATTCCGCACATGCAGAATAATGCACTTTTAAACTGCTTTCAGTGCTCTTTGAAGCTGTGCGGAATAGCAAAATCCACTTGCAAACAGTTGTGAAAGTGGTTTGAAAATGCATTATTTTGCGTGTGTGGAAGGGGCCTTAGAGACAGCTTCTACTCCAGAGCTGTGGCGATGCTAAACTCTACGGCTTCGTGTTGATGTGTTTGGGGCTGTGTAGGGATGGGTGGAGGAAGGGGAAAGTGAGGATGGGGTATGAGTCTGAAATTGTGTGCATCGAGGAATGCTGCTGTAAATTTCGTTGTGCGTGCACAATGACAATTAAATGCTTATGCTTATGCTTATGTATATATATTGCTCCGTATGAGCTGTAGAAGATCAGGAACAAAGAAGTCTTCTTAAAAGAATTCTCACAATTGGTAAAATATTCACTGTTCCGGGTGACTCTGGTCGGGCTTGATTCCGGGGGAAAGAACTGTCGCCGTCCGACGTGGCCTTTCCTGCAGGGTGGGCCGGCAAGTGCTAATAGTGGAGGTGCAGGGCATGTGTGCATAGACACATGCCAAGCAGCCGCATCCAAAGGGCTGAATGTGGCACCACATCTGCGCCATCCTGCCTTTCCCAAGGGGGACTTTCTGGTAGTGTGGGGAGGCAAGGAACAAAAAAGTGCATCCCCACTGCCACAAAGGCCCCCTTGGGCTTAATGGACTTATACCATCAAAAAGGTGAAGTAAGTTCAAAGCCTGTTGGCATAATGGGAGCAATGGCTGGGTAGAGGCTGACTAGTGTCAGCTCCCCGCAGCCATGCCATGGACTCCCCGCCCCACTACACCAGCAAACACAGATGGGGTGCAAAGATGCTGGCTCAGCATTGAGTGCCACGTCCCACCACTGTGGAGGGCTGTGGTGGCTGCCCACCAGCAGATGTGCCCCTCCGCCATGGCAAATACCCTGAGGAGGGCAAATCTGCCAGCATGGCCCTAAGCCACTCCCTTACGTGGAGCTGCAAGACATCTAGCTACCTTTCAAATGCCACATCATTCATCTTCTGGCAAGAGGTACGTCTCAATATTTTTGGCTTATTCCCAGTATAGTACACGAGTAAAAATATTACTGGAGAATTCTTGTTTCCATTTTATCTTTTTATTTTTTAAAAAATACACCTTTGTCACTATAGAGGGATTTAGCGGGCATTGTTATATTATGTATGAATTGCTGCTTTTAACTTATATATTTAGTGGTTAATTGATATTTGATTTTATGTTTATTTGCATTGAATTTTATGTTGTCCACCGCCCAGAGCCCTTTGGGGGTTGGGCGGTATATAAGTTTTAAAAATAAATAAATAAATAAAATACATGTTTATATACTTTTTTTAATGTTAATGAAAAAAAGAATCTGGCAATACTGTTTGTCAATTCTACATAGATAATTAAAGAACAATGACTTGAACCTATTCATTATTTCTTACTAAAAATAAGCAGCTTGCAAGCAAGAAGACCTTTCTATAAGAAGCAGCTGATAATCAGTATAGACTTACACATTTACAAGTTTTCAAAATTAGCTTCCAGCAATAGCTAGCTGTCCCATTCAATAGGACATGGATTCTTGGCTAATGGATTAGATCTTCAACTACTATAGAAAGTTGTCTATACTTATGTATCTTCAAGAAAAAACTCCAAGCAGATATGTTCTAGGTTAAAGGATGGACTGCAGAAGAGGCAGAGAATTGCCACAGTCAGCTGTGAAGCGTGGAAGCAATATTCTCAATCAAAAAGGGAGAAAAAAGGGAGAAATCCCAGAACGGCAGCCTGGAATTGTTTGTACAGGTTGAGTGCAGACATAAATCATGGTAAAGGGGGGATTAAATATGGTTTGCAAACTTTTGGGATATTTGTGGAGAAAGGGCCCCTGAAATCAAGGGCTGTTAGGAATTTTCACAGGTTTCCTTCTTTGTACCCACTCTTCCACTGTAAGGGAGGGATTATGAATGTGCTTCTTTTTGCTCAATCAATAAACCAGCTGAATGAAAATCAACCGTTTTCAGTTTTTTTCTAGGGATCTCAGAGATCATCACCTTTGTTTCCAATTCATAAAAATGTGACATTACATATTTACTAACAAACAAACAAAGAACCTTTAATGGCATTACAACATTATATACATAGATCCACTTAACCCAATAGAGGGAAGCTAAAATAAATGGACAGGTAGAGAAGGCTGATGTTCAGGATCTGCTCCTAAAGCGTTGTTTTATATACAGGTCCAAAAATTTGGTGACTGCATCGTTTACATCACTACTGGAGCTGTCCAGCAGAAAGGTGATCTTTTGCAAGTCAGATGCATACTCTTTTTTGAGTAGCAGAGGTGACAGGTGTTTGACTCTAGGTCCTGTGTAAAGTGGACAATAAAGTAGAATATGATCTATAGAGTCTACACAGTTCCCATTGCTTATGCATAGCCTTAGGTGGTAAAGGAGGTTTTTAATGTATCTCCTGTCGTCTGGCTGATGGAAAGGAGCATTACAGCAGACCCAGCATCATTCTCCCTCTGAGCCACAAGAGCGCGCGGTTATCTGGTGCAGGTATTGAGCCCCCTTATTACCAGTGTAGGTGATGCCTAGAGCTAAGGAAGCAAGTCCTGGAAGCCTTTTCAGATAAGTCTGACGTTCCTGGTCAAACCTTCTCCTCAGAGCTGGAAAGTCTCTTTAGAAGGTAGCATGGCCAGATAATCAAAAGGCTAGCCTAATTTGTTGATTTTGTTCTATGTGCCCCACCACTCCGAGGTGACAAAGAAGTCTTGAGGGCTTTATATGACAAAGGAGAGAGCTGCATCGGCAGTTAGAACAGATCTTGTAATATTTAGTATGGCAAGTATGCTCTTGTCTCTAAAGATGTTGCCGGGTTTGAGGCTGGGGTGATAAGGCGCAGTGAGGCATGCCAAAGTTTAAATAAGAAGCGGTGTACTTTCGCTCAATAATGTTGGACAAGACTATCCAGTGGGACTCCATATAATAGTTGCTGGGCCACCTTGGTGTTAAAGACTTTTAATGCTGCAGGCACAAATGGATGGCCCTTGTTATGGAAAAAACGTAGGATTGCTGATACACTGACCATGGAGTTTGTAACAGCATGGTCTCTGTGGCTGGCCCAACCCCCTCTATAATGGAGGTGCACTCCTAAATATTTAAAACATTTGACCTGTTCTAAAGTGGCGACATGATTTTTTTTGGTAAGGTTGTGATTTTCTGAATGATTTTTCATCAGAGTATAAAATTTGTCCAAGTGCTGACCAGTTTTCTTTGACAGTTTGTTCTTTCCTATCAACATACTGATCAGATAGCTTTTACCATTGGTGCCAGGTTGTGGTCTGTTCTCCATTCTGTGCAGTTAGATTTTACAGCAACTTGTCCAAGGAAGTACCACTCATTAAGTTGGATCCAGACTAACTTTTCCATGGCAACAAGGATTTTTGCTCATGGAGCACAATTTTCTCACCTCCTTCCCTACAAAAGCCAGAAATGCCCACAAAAAAAAAAGATAATAAGAGGAATCAACAGCTATCATCCCTTATTTTTGTGTGTTGTGTTTCCCCTAATTCCATTGCAGGCTCACAGACAACCCACCTACTTAGCAGAGTTGATTCAAAGGATTCATATGCCCAGAAGTAAGAAGAACAAAATATATGTATATTAGATATAGATATAGACAG
Organism: Sphaerodactylus townsendi; assembly: GCF_021028975.2. NCBI lineage: Eukaryota > Metazoa > Chordata > Lepidosauria > Squamata > Sphaerodactylidae > Sphaerodactylus > Sphaerodactylus townsendi. The sequence goes on from NC_059432.1 coordinate 18,018,306, forward strand.
ACAGACAGACAGACAGACAGACACACACACACACACACACACACGGGCAAGGCAAGAGAAGATCACTGCCTTTCCACACAGATGAGAGCAGCAGTGGCGTAGTGGTTGAGAGCAGGTGTACTCTAATCTGGATGAACCGGATTTGATTCCCTGCTTTGCCACTTGAGCAGTGGAGGCTTATCTGGGGAATTCAGATTAGCCTGTGCACTCCAACACATGCCAGCTGGGTGACCTTGGGCTAGTCACAGTTCTTCAGAGCTCCCTCAACCCCACCCACCTCATAGGGTGTTTGTTGTGAGGGGGGAAGGGAAAAGAGTTTGTAAGCCCCTTGACTCTCCTTACAGGAGAGAATGGGGGAATATAAATCCTCCTCCTCCTCCTCCTCCTCCTCCTCCTCCTCCTCCTCCTCTTCTTCATTTGTAAAACGTTTTCAATGCCCCCCTTTTGAACACACTCACCCCCTTGAATGATTTCTGGCTGCCATTTTGTGATTTCCCCCTCTTCTTTTTGGTGCTGAGTTGAATTGATGTTCCTTGTATACTCGATGCTTCAAAGATTGTCTCCCCAAATAAAAAGACAAACAGAGAAATGCTGCAAATAAACAAGCGAAGACTCTTTATCTAGTGGCATAAAGTGCTTGGCTCTTCAAAGTATTTTTTTCTCCGGGTCCATTTTGCAAATGAGAAATCTCATTGCCTCTGAAATGGGGAGAATTACCCTGAACCAGGCAATAAGCCCATTAATTAAGGCTTTTCAAATAAGCCCTGTGGGTGCTTGGAACATTTGCCTTTTAGCGTGGGGATTTTGGTATTGGGTATTATTGCTGTGTGCTTGAGATTATTTCCAGTGAGCGTTGCCAGCTTTCAAGTGGTAGCTGGAAATCTCTCACTATTAAAGCTTATCTCCTGGTGACAGAGGCCCCTTCTGCACATGCGGAATAATGCACTTTCAATCCACTTTCACAATGGTTTGAAAGTGGATGTTACTATTCCACACAGTAAAATGCAGCTTCAAAGTGCATTGAAAGTAAATTGAAAGTGCATCATTCTGCATGTGTGGAAGGGGACAGAGAGCGGTTCCTCTGGAGAAAATGGCCTCTTTGGAGGGTACTCTTTCCTCCACTGAAGACCTTCCCCTCCCTAAACCCATCCCTCCTCAGCCTCCACACCCAAACTCTCAAAATATTTCCTGTCCCAGAGTTGGCAATTTGATATTCAGTGCTTGAGTTGGCGGAGGCTCCAACCCAGCTGTCTGTACCATTCCCCTCAATAAACTTCTGTTTGCATTTTCATTCTTCCTGGATTCTCAATATTCCTCCCAAGCTTACAGAGAAGTTTTGTCAGCTGACCTCTTATAGCAGTGGTGGCGAACCTATGGCACGGGTGCCAGAGGTGGCACTCAGAGCCCTCTCTGTGGGCATGTGCAAACAGAACTCATCATGTGCGGGGGATCGCCCCTCCCCCCCACATCTAGGCTGGCCTGGGCCACTGGGCTCGATTATTAGCATTAAACCTAAGACCTAGTTTTGGGGAAGCAGTGTAGGTAACCCTATTAAATGCTGTTAAACCTTACTGATTTTCATGCAAAGAACTAAAGTACGATCCTTTACCTGGGAATAAGCTCGGTTGCTGGCAATGGGGCTTGCTTCTGAGTAAACCCTCCTAGGGTCGTGAGTCACCCATTGGAAGAGCTGCACGGTTGCTTCAAAGCAAAGCCATTGACTACCACCAAGCTTACTCCCGAGTAATGCACACCTCGTAGCCAACCATTTTTTCTGTGAAAACTCAGTGATTGGGTTAGAATTGCGTTGGCACTTTGCGATAAATAAATGGGTTTTGGGTTGCAATTTGGGCACTCGGTCTCAAAAAGGTTCGCCATCACTGTCTTATAGCCATTCATGCAAGCAGGCTGGGAACATGCCTTAAACCAGATGTTGAACCTAATCTAGCAGCTCTTTTAGTAGGCATGAAAACAGAGGTTGAGATAGAAAAAAAGAGGGTTTGCTTGTTGTCTAGAATGCAGTGATCCTGTTTATCGCATTTGATTAGCTGCAGAGTACAAAAATATATGTCTTTTAACAGTATGACCAAAGCCTGAACTCTCAGTTTCTCACTAGGAGCAGCAGTGGCGTAGGAGGTTAAGAGCTCGTGTATCTAATCTGGAGGAACAGGGTTTGATTCCCGGCTCTGCTGCCTGGGCTGTGGAGGCTTATCTGGGGAATTCAGATTAGCCTGTACACTCCCACACATGCCAGCTGGGTGACCTTGGGCTAGTCACAGCTTCTCGGAGCTCTCTCAGCCCCACCTACCTCACAGGGTGTTTGTTGTGAGGGGGGGAAGGGCAAGGAGATTGTAAACCCCTTTGAGTCTCCTACAGGAGAGAAAGGGGGGAAATAAATCCAAACTCCTCCTCCTCCTCCTCCTCCTCCTCCTTCTTCTTCTTCTCTTCTTCTTCTTCTTCTATTTTTCTATTCATTTAAAGATAAATGGCAAATGGAGACTTCTGGAGTTCTGTGTGCCTATATCAAGGTTCCTCTAACCATAGCTTCTGATGATGCAATATTGAGCCCCAAACCAGCATTCAAATATTGACACGGACAAACATTCAAACCTGAATCTACATAAGTATCAGGGCAAATTTCGGCATGGGTTAAATGGACATCCGGTCTCCCTTTGTGTACTTGAGATGCTGATTAATTGTCAATGCCTTGTTTTCAAATACAAATCTGAAAGAGAACCCAAGCAGCCAATATTTCTAATTATATTTCAGACCACTATTATTCAAGATGTCGAGCCAGAAGCAAGCGACTCCTTGCTTCCATTGTCTCTTACTCAATATATTTCATTCAGGATATATATCCAATGTGACATCCTCCCAAGTTGCACTGGTAAGACGGGTAAGCACTCCCTTCTAATGCAACATTTAGTTACCATGACAACGCAGTCCAGTGTGTAATAAAAACAACCTCTTATTGTGCGTGTATTTGGGAAGTCGAGAATCGGCAGATAAATGATGATAAGGTTCAACATTTCTGCACCCCACAGAAGGGAAAAAACAACCAAAGCATGTCAGGACAAGGATTATGAATCATTTATGTAGCACTTAAGATTTAAGAGCTCTTTGGCATATATTTTTTTAAAGATAACAATTCTCTACCTGGTCAGTTTGAGATTCAGAGAATGTATAATGCAAAGGAACTCCTGTTGAAATTTGTATTCAGTGTGTCTTTCTAATCTTCCCCATTGTTCTCTCTTGATTTAGGGCCCCTTACAAGCTTCCATGCTAACTGAAGGCGGCATCAAACATACATTTATTTTATTCAGACAAAAAGATGAGAACAGATTAATTGTGTTCCTTCACAGTTTGGGTTCGATGCTGATTTTATTTTCACATGCCGTAATTATACCAAGTTGGGGATTCAATAATGTCCTACTGCTCTTTGGGACAAATGAGATCATAAACAGATGCAGGCCTGCAGGAGTTCATAAATCTTACGCACAAAAGTTGCCTTCTTGGGTTCCTGCCTCACATTTGACACCTTCTGCAGTGGGTGGGCAGCCATAGATTTGCATAATGCCGTCAAAGAGTTGACGGCAATGTGCCTGTCAGTTACTCCTGAGCTGTGTGGTTCTGCCACTGATGTCTGAACTTTTGTATTGAGGATAAATAGCAAATCCTGACTGAGTAATCATCTTGAAAGGGTAAGGTGTATTGAACACAAAGTGGGTGAGAATTGTCCACACAGGCATGAACATACATGTAATAGGAGCAGCTTGAACTTACGGTTTGTCAAACCTAAGCTTCCTAACCAATGATAAATATATGACTTTTTTAAAAAAATATTATTACTTCTTATCCTAAATTGTTTTAAAACTTCCTTCAGTACTATTGATAAATAATGCAGAGCCATCGTATGTATTTGTATTATTCTCTTTCCTGTGTTCTCCCTCCCCCCCACGATTTGTTGCTGTGTTGTTATGTTTTCTAAAATAATAATAAATTATGTTTTTCAGTGATCGATATATGGCTTTAGGCTTTGTGATATTAAAACATCCATTGTTCCCCTTTGCTTACTGAGAAGTAGAACTTAGGGGTAAGAGACATGAGCAGTACAATAGTTGAGTTTATGTGCTAGGTATCAATTTGAAGGTTGCAGAAGACTGAAGAACTTTTCTTGCATTACAGAGAAAACCATAAAAGGCTGGGGGACATGGCTATCCCTCTTTTGTGCCTCTTTATAACATAGGAGTAGGAGCTGCATGGTGTAGTGGTTAAGTGCTTGCACTGCCACTCACACGGTCAGGAGTTCGAGCCCCCTGTGGGTCAGATATCCTGGCAGCTGGCTCATGGTCAACTCAGCCATCCATCCATTTCTTGGTTGGTAAATGAGTACCCAGTTCATAGCGAGGGGGTAAAGAATAGCCGGGGAAAGCAATGGCAAACTACCCCACAAAGAGGCCTGCCTATAAAATCACTGCTCGCAGTGGTACCCCAGGGTTGGACATGACTGAAGGGGAAACTTTACTTTTATAACATAGGAGTATGCACATGAATATACCTAAGCTGAAAATAAACCAGAAATTAGCTGTACCGGGTCAAGTGAGGAGTATTCAAAATGACCCCAAAAACTACAAAATGCCAGAAGCCTCTGAGAATTCTGGAGGTGTTTCAGGTTTTGAGTGAGTGAGAAAAAGATGACCTGCCAAGCAGCTGTTTAATATCTGTGTGTCCAGAGGGGGTCTCCCTCCCTTTAAATCTTAAAGGGCTACCATGTTCTATAGGAAGAACTGAACGGCCTTGGACTCTTGACTGCCTCTTACCAGATCTGCTTGGACTCTGGCCATTTTTACACGGCCACGCTGGGGGTGCATCGGCGTATACAATGCTGACCCCCCTGGGACCGTTCGCACGAACGGTCCTGGTAGGGGCAGGGAAGACGGCACAGCACTGCGCAGTCGCCCGATCAACGTACCTTCCCTGTGACCTTCTGGTGTGTCGCCCAGGCCAGGGGACACGCCCCCCTGCCCTGTGCAACAGCTCTTCGCACCGCTGGGGGGGAGCGAGGGCGGCACGGCTGCAATGCAGCTGCACCCCCCATGCGAACAGCATTTTTGCCATCCCTAGGGCACTGTAAATGGCCTGTGTGGAAAGGGCCTCTGTTTCTCCAGACTCAGAGAAAGACTGCTCTCTCCCTCTCTTGCATCTGTGTCGTTTATCAGCTGGAACCTGACTCTCTGTGAGCCTGTCAGGCCAGGACAAGCACCCAGGATGGACCCCGAAAACCCTTGCTTCCGCAGATTACTGGGAAGGCAGCAACTTCAAGATGAGGAAAAGCTGAAAATGAGAAGAATACAGTGAGTTCGAAAAGTAGTTGTACACAGGTGGCTAGTTCCCCTAACAGGCCAGGAACACCCAGCTTGAGTCTGGCTAACAGGACTGTAGAAGGAACTTTGAAGGGGTTAAAATAAGGAGCCCTGTGGTACATAGTGGTAAACTGCAGTGCCACTATCCAAGCTCTGCTCATGACTGGAAGTCAGTGTCAGGTAGCCAGTTCAAGACTAACTCAACTCTCTGTCCTTACCAAATGGGTCAGCTTGCTCAGAGAAATGTGTAGATAACTGGGGAAGACAAACTACCCTGTGCCTAGAAAACATGACGTGGTGCTTGCACCTTTGCCTTTTATTTGAAGTATAGCTAGAGCAGTGGTGGCGAACCTTTGGCACTCCAGATGTTATGGACTACAATTCCCATCAGCCCCTGTCAGCATGGCCAATTGGGGCTGATGGGAATTGTAGTCCATGCATTTGAGCTAAAGGTTACTTCCTGAAACATGGAACAAGAGGGTTGAAATTTTTTATACAGGGATCCCTTTTATAGAACGACACTCCAAACTTTCCTTGATTCAGAAATGTAACAGCTAAACCAGCTTGAAACTGGGTTGGATAGTCACAGAGTAGGGGAGGGGTTTGCTAGGAAGCAATTTTTGGCTCTCTTGCAAAAAAAATTCTCAGCGTTGTTTCACATCCCAAGTTGGAAAGCCTCCAGTAAAACATGGATCAAAGCTCGCCGAATATTGTGCATGAACGTTTTTCAATCAAGCAACAGCTACGGAAGAATAAGGAAATAACTAGACCTCTATCTCATTCGTGAGAGCAAACCTATATTTGTGAGCTTAAAGAATATCTTCCCGAAATAACTCCTTATGAAAAGAACTCAGCAAGGGCTAAAGAGATTGAGCTAAATACCCTCATAACATCCCTACTTTCGAGGTTGATATGTTTGTCATAACAATTTGAATATACTATAGACAGGTTTGGAAATCACAACAAACCTGGGTGTTTTGACACTATCTGGAGAGTCAAGATGCATTCAGAGCGGCTTCATTCAACGGTCACAACCACTCAGGGTGAATCAGTCCCTGTCTATTACTTTCTGTCTAGCAGGTCTAGTATTTGGGGAAGAACATTTACCAGAAAGGGGAGCAATACAAAGGGAAGTCAAACACTGAAACTATTCTCTAACGGCACCGTTCAGAAGGATGTTATTTATGGAATTCACTTTTTCATGATATGGTGATGTACACCTCTAGATTAGACTACTGTAACTCGCTCTATGCGGGCTTACCTTTAGCCATGATCCAGAAACAGAAACTCGTGCAGAATGCAGCAGCCAGGCTCCTTTCCGGGGCAACATCTAGGGACCGGATGACGCCGGTCCTATACCAACTACACTGGCTGCCAATCGAGTACTGGGCCATGTTTAAAGTTTTGGTACTGACCTTTAAAGCCATTCACCGCCTTGGCCCTGCTTATCTGAGGGACCGTCTCTCCCTATATAAGCCCTTCACAGGCCCCTCGGCTCATTGGGAGGCAGACCTACCTGAGGATCCCGCTCCAAAGGCGATCGGCTGGCCTCAACAAGGGCCAGGGCTTTTCGGCTCTGGCCTACCTGGTGGAACAGGCTTCGGGTGAGATCAGGGCCCTGCGGGATTACAGGTTCATGGGGCCTGCAAAATGAACCTGTTGCAGGCATTTTGGCCAGCGGGATGATTTCAGCTTCATAAAGAACCTGGCCTCCCATGGGTACACAAAGGGGAGGGAGGGTTGGAGAGCCATCTGCAAAGTTTTAGTATTTCGTATTATTGTGATATGTTTTTTTTAAAATTGTTTTATGATTGATGGACACGCCCTGAGCGGCTGGGGAGGGTATATAAATATGATAAATAAATAAATAAATAAATAAATAAATACATACATACATACATACATACATACATACATACATACATACATACATACATACATACATACATACATACATATATCGGCTTAAAGTGCAATCCATTGTGGGCGTGGGAGCAACAGTCCTGGAGATGGCGTGAAGAAGCACTGGTGTGAGTTTCCCATACACCAGGACAAAGGGCAAATATGCCACTGAGAGGGACACTAATGCCACTGAGAGGGACACTAATGCCACTGGCCAGGTGCTGTGCAGGTCTGCAATTCCCAAACACAGAAGGTGCCACTGTGCCAGTGCTCTATCAGTGAAGCCTGTGCCAATGCTGGTGGGGGTGTTCCTGGGCATAGAGCTTCCTATGGCCTTTTGGCCTGGGAATACCCCTGTCAATTACCATAGACTTGCGCCAGACAAAAGTGTGAGCCCATTGAGCTGCATAAGAAGAAGAAGAGTTTGGATTTATATCCCCCCTTTCTCTCCTGCAGGAGACTCAAAGGGGCTTACAATCTCCTTGCCCTTCCCCCTTCACAACAAACGCCTGTGAAGTGGGAATTGAGGGCTGAGCTCAGAAGCTGTGACTAGCCCAAGGTCACCCAGCTGGGCGTGTGTGGGGTGTACAGGCTAATCTGAATTCCCAGATAAGCCTCCACGGCTCAGGAGGCAGAGCTGGGAATCAAACCTGGTTCCTCCAGATTAGATACATGAGCTCTTAACCTCCTACGCCACTGCCAGTTTTCCTGATTCCCATACTGCCTGAAACCCCTATGGAGGTAGCATAGCTGCACTGTTCCCGGCCACCACAAAGCTATTCCACCCACCGATGAATTACACTTTTTGGAATCTTTAGAAATGTTAGACAAAGTAATGGAGGAAAGGTCTTAGATAGTTCTATGGAATAGCCATGTTTCTGTGCATGCAAAATGCCATGAAGTCACTGCCAACTCATGGCAACCCCAGAAAGGGGCCTTCGAGAGGCAAGTGAGAAGCAGAGGTGGTTTGCCATTGGCTTCCTCTGCAGAGTCTTCCTTGGTGATTCCCCCCTTCCACCAGCCAATCACAGCACATTAAATAAGAACATAGAACACATAAGAACATAAGAACATGCCAGCTGGATCAGACCAGAGTCCATCTAGTCCAGCTCTCTGCTACTCGCAAGGTGCCTTTGGGAGCTCACATGCAGGATGTGAAAGCAATGGCCTTCTGTGGCTGTTGCTCCTGAGCACCTGGTCTGTTAAGGCATTTGCAATCTCAGATCAGGGAGGATCAAGATTGGTAGCCATAGATCGACTTCTCCTCCATAAATCTGTCCAAGCCCCTTTTAAAGCTATCCAGGTTAGTGGCCATCACCACCTCCTGTGGCAGCATATTCCAAACACCAATCACATGCATGGCATGCTGGAAAAAATGTTTGCTTTTATCTAGTCCTAATTCTTCCCCAGCATTTTCTAAATGAATGCCCCCTGGTCTCTACTATTGTATTGTGAGAAAGAGAGAAAAAATTCCTCCTCTGTCAACATTTTCTACCCCATGCATAATTTTATATAGGACTTCAATCCCTTATCCCCTCAGACATCTCCTCCTCCAAACTAAAGGAGTCCCAAGCAGCTGCAGCCTCTCCTCATATGGGGAAGGTGCTCCAGTCCCTCTAACTCATCCCTCGTTGCCCTTCTCCCTGCACTTTTCTCTATCTCCTCAATACTCCTTTTTTGAGATGTGGCGAATCCAGAACTGGAACACAGGTAATTCTGCTAAGTGTGATTAGCAACCAATTGCTCTTTATATATAGGAGCATGACAATCTTTTGCAGTTTTATTATCAACTCTTTCCTAATGCTATCCACAGCATAGGGGTTTTGCCCTTTTTCACAGCTGCCATGCATTGAGCTTTGACATTCCCATGGAACTATCAACAAAGACGCCCAAATCCCTCTCCTGGTCTGTGACTGATAGCATGTTGCCTTCAGCTTTCTTTTCTTCCCTCCCTCTGGCAATATCTCCCTAGAAAAGCTCTGGAGGCATTTCGGGATGCTAGTTGGGTTGGGCCCAGTTGTGCGGTGGGGAACCTGCAAGGATGTGGGGGTCCCCTCCCTCCTCCTACCTGCCATCCCACCTTCATCTTTCCCTGCTGCTTTTCCTCCTTCCCAGCAACCAGCTAATCTACCTTTTATCTGCTCCCAACTTTCAGCTCTATTCATTATTGATGTACCTTCTCATCCTCCTCTCCTCCATTTTGTCCTCCCAACAATCCTGTGAGGTAGATTAGGCTGAAAACGTGGGACTGGACCAAGGTTATCCATCAAACAACAGGACAGAGTAAGGATTCAAAACTGGGTTTTACAACACTTACCTAGAAATTCTAACTGCACCATGCTGCCTTTCATAGTGTGGCCGCCACTGAACTGAAGCAAGCAACTAGGCATGGGTGAGTCATACAAGTGGCATGGTAAAAACTCACCTGGTAGTTGCTATCAGACCTAGCCCTGATGAATCCTCTCTCAAAGACTAAATCAGCCATGGAAGGGGCCCTGTCCTTGCCCCTAACTTTTTGGCTGGCTAATGAACACTTCTTGATGACAGTTGGGCCCCCTTCATGCTATAAATGCAGGGCCAATGTGTTTTAAACCACTTTTCACAACTGTTTGCAAGTGGATTTTGCTGTTCCTTTGGCAGCTTCCAAGAAGCTACTTGAAAGAAGTTTGAAAGTGCACTTGGCCCTTGCATACATGTGTGGAATGAGTTTCCCAATGCAGAGCTTGAATCTTGTTTCTTTTGGACCTTAAAGATAGGAATCTGACAACATAGTCAAATAAGGTGACTTCATTCCTCTGGTTTCCACCAAAGGGCCGGAGCGCTTGTCCATGTCAGCTCTAGGTCCCAGCTTTTATTTTTTAGTCTAGGACTGGTAAGCTTTCGGGAATCTCTAGGTTAGCTCTTAAGGTGTGCTTCCTCTGGATCTCTTACCTTTTAGTCTCTCTCCAGCATGTCTTGGAATTCCAGCGCATAACTCTATATTTGAGTATAAGTAGCAATTTTTTAACTTATGGGAACAGATATTTGTTGGAATTTGTGTGGGATTTACAGTAACACGGAAGCGTCACATCTCTTCTGTGAATTGACTCTCACCTGGCCTTATGAAGGGATTTAATTCTGCTGAGAATGGCATTACAAATGGTTTATCCTGATCATATACATTTTGTAGATTCCCCTAAAGAGTTCCAAAACACTCTGGCTCATTCCGCTTTATGCAGACGATACCAATGCAATCTCTTCAAACCTGCTTTCAGTGCCCCTCTTTTGAGGCTGTGCACGTGGTAAAACTTCACTTGCGAAGCAGCTTGTGGAAAGTGGTTTAAGTTCCAGCATTGACATTTGGGTATTGCAGTGAAGGAGCTCTGGGAAGTTTTCATTCAATGTCTACTTGCACCTTATTGGCTATGCCTTCTGTTTCTTTACCAACATGTAAGCCAGGAAAGAACTGAGGAATTGAATGGTATAGCCCAGTTTCATTAAGATCTTGGAAACTAAGGAAAGTTGATATTTGGATCTGGGACCAGCAAATAAGACTTTGCAGAGGAAGACAATGACATATCACCTCTGTAAGTCTCTTGCCTCGAAAGCCCCTTGCTGGGCCCCCATGCATTGACTGTGACTTGATGGTGGATTCTGCACAGCATAAATATAACATCTTTTGGGCATTATCAAAAGATCAATTTTGGCATCTTGTGTTCCCACAATGCAAGAGAATACAAGCACTGCCAGCCAAAATGGATCATTTTTCCCAACTTCTGCGTGAAACTCTCATCAGTTTCACAGTGGGGTCTGCCATTTTGGGTGCTGCAGCCGATTCTTCATGAAGATTCCCCACAGAGATTTCCTCTTCTTGCAGCTCACCCATGTATGATTTTGCTGTTAAAAAGTAGCGCAATACAGCAACCTTGAAGACCATTGTTGCTTTCTACTACATCCTGGGCATGTAGAAGGCTCCCTGCAAGACACCTGGTGGGCCACAGCGAAAGTAGCAGAGCTGGACCTTAGATGGACTCTTGGTCTGATCCAATCTGGCTTGTTCTTATGTTCTTAGGCGGGTTCTTAAAGTTGTGATTGCTTCCGTAGCAATCCCATGTACTTTTAAGGTCACATATCCCCCCCTTTTTTTTTTTTTTTTTTTGTTTTAAAAGTAGGGATATATGCTTGACTCAACGGTGTCATCATATGTCATCATAGCTTTGCATCACAGCTTCACTAATTGTGTCATCATCCCCCTCAAAACAAAACAACAACAACAAAATGGAAACACGACACATGCCCCAGGCTAAACAAACTTTGTTAATCTACTTTTTACAGTGAAATGGCAAACAGAGGAGCTACAAGCCGAGGAAATCTTTGTGGAAAATCTTCACAGAGAATTGGCTGCAGCACACAAAATGGTGGGTGAGAGCAGTGGAAACAAGAATACGAGGTTTGGGAGAGAGAAATAAAGGTTTTCCTGCCTGTATTGTCGAAGGCTTTCATGGCCGGAATCACTTGGGTCCTGTGTGGTTTCCAGGCTGTATGGCCGTGTTCTGGCAGCATTCTCTCCTGACGTTTCGCATGCATCTGTAGCTGGCATCTTCAGAGGATCCAGAGATCCTCTGAAGATGCCAGCCACAGATGCAGGTGAAACATCAGGAGAGAATGCTGCCAGAACACGGATTCTGTCAGGACCCAAGTTTTCCCACAAGGGCCTGCCTGTTTGCATTTGCTCCGCAGGAAGGGAATGTCTTCAATTCAGATTGGGGGGCAAAAGGCCGCTCCGTGACGGGCAGATTATGGCCTGCTCCAGGGCGGCAAGCGCCCGTCCCCAGGAATGACTACTGAAGCGCCTTCTTAGCCGATGTCAGCCTCTTGGCTAACTGGTAGCGGCCGCCATTCCCAACCTGCTTTGGCAGCAGAGTGGGGTTTATGGAAAAGCGGTGGCAGGCGGCAATGCCATCGCGAATATTGCTTCCAAGCCTTCCTCCCCGACTGGGCGCAGACGCCTGTCTCTAAGGGTGACCTCCTCGCATGTCGGCGAGGCCTGGGGACATGTCCCTTTGCCCTGCAACCGGAGCTGGTCAGCGCAGGGCAGGGAGGTCGTGGTCCCCTGGCCTCGGGGACGCTGGAAAATGCAGGACTGGTAAGTCGATCTGATGACGACGCAGCTCTGCACCGTCGTCTCGGCCAGTTCCAGAGGGAACGGTCCCAGAGGGGTCGAGTCAGCGTGGACTACGCCGACCCGACCCCTTCCGCCTCCGTGTGGAAATGGCCCAAGATTGCTAGTTTAGCATTTTTTAAAAAAATAAAACAGGCTGAACTCACTTTGGTGAAGAGTGCTGTGCGAAATCCTTCCCCAAAATGCTTTTTATAATGTCCTAAAGATGTTATATTTATGCTGTGCAGAATCCACTGACATCACATACATTTAAAAAAATGTAAGCAAGGAAATCATTCTTGTTTTAGTCTCCATCATGCAATGAAAGGGTTACTGAGGAGGATGGAAAACAATATCTCAAGGCTTCAGTCACCCATAGAATGTTTGGGTAGTGTGAGTTGGGGCTCAGAGGGGTGCTGTGTCTCAGGACCTAATGAGGCTCTTGACAATTATGTACAAATAATGCTAACATGATCGCCAGTGTTCAGCTGATTCTATATGTAGCTAAATCTGTATCGTGGTTCAGGGAAGTGAACATGAAAAACTTCTTCCTTGTGTAAAACTGATCGGGGGTCAATCATAGCTGAAAGTGTTGAAGTTTTTCACTTTCAGATGGGAAGTTTTGTACCTGCGGAAGTTAAAGGAGAGAAATGCTGATGTTATAAAGCCTCGACTTGCCAAAGAGACCATCAGTTTGACAGACACTGACTGCATGCCATGAGGAAAGAGCATATGTTCTGACAGAAAAAAAAATGCTCTCTCTTAACAAGGTTGGAGTGCCAGGAAAACAAATGTAACATTGCAAGCTGGAATAATGCTTTTAAAGGTTGCAGCATAGCTGTTCAGCTGGTGGAAGGTACCACCTTCCATTTCATAGGGGCTTCATCATAGTGTGTTTGATGCTAACTCTGCCAGCTGTCTACAGAACTTTCCAAAGCCTTTATCTTCTCCCTGGCTACTTTTCTCAGCCTAAGACCTTGCAGAGAATTAAGGTACATTCTTGTCTGGGGTTGCGGCAACTGCTTTCAATCAAAGCCATCAAAAGCCTTCAAATCACTGCACAAATCCCTTTCTACTGGGACCAGAGTATAGCTGTCACTTGTAGACAAAACGTCTGTGATTTGTACATGCCAGCGCTAATGGCAAAATTCAGGTCAACACCATGTCAGTTAACACAGTGATTCAAAGTCAGCCTACAATGACATATTTTCTCCTACATGGTGTTGCTCTAATTCTCCCCAGCCACCGTCCAAAGAGTAGAGAATGACAAACCACAACTGATCCACTTTTGTTTCGCAATTCTTCAAGCCACAGCTCTGGCACAACTGGTAATATTGAAATGAGTTGACTGTAGCAGTGTGAAACAGGTCTACATATGTATGCACATCAAGTTCCACACAACTTAAGGCGACCCCAACAAGGAGTTTTCAAGACAAACAAAAAGCAGAGGTAGTTTGCCATTGCCTTCTTCTACAGAGCCTCCTCAGTGATTGATCAATCAAGTACCAACTTTGGCCCTTTCCACACAACACAGATAAAATGTTTTGATGAAAGGAATGAAACATTTCCTCAAAGGAGTTCCACACAGCTTTTAGCTCAAAACGTTTTGGAAACTTTTTATTTCTTCCTGTTTTATTTGGATACAGTAAACTAGACATCTCTTTCCCCCAAAAAATGTTTTCAAACTGTTTCTTGCTTGCTGTGTGGAGATCAGGAAACATTTTATTTATCCTTCCCAATTTTGAAGCTCTCATGTTAATTTCTCTGCAGCTCGCCATTTTCTGCCACTTCAGTAATTCACTATGTACAGACATTTTTGTATGCCATGTCTGCCTTTGCTTGCCACCTGCCTTGACTCTGGGCTGTCTGACTATGCCTTTGCTTTCTGCCTGTCTTGACTTTAGACCCGTGGTGGTGAACCTTTGGCACTCCAGATGATATGGACTACAATTCCCATCAGCCTCTGCCAATTGGCCATGCTGGCAGGGGCTGATGGGAATTGTAGTCCATAACATCTGGAGTGCCAAAGGTTCACCACCACTGCTCTAGACTGCCTGACCACATTTTAGCGAACACCTTCTGGCAGCAGAGTCTGACTCCAAAGCCATGGATCAGAATTGGTTGGAGGAGGGCTGCAGGACCTTGGATAGCTCCTAGACCGACAAATTGTCCACTGGCTGCTAAGATCAGCTCTCAAATACAGGAGCAGGCTCAAAAAAAACAACGAGGCTCTATCTTTCCTCCTACAGCAAAGAGAGCTACAATGTTTACATTTGGAGTCTGATTCACCTGCAGTGTCCGAAAGGCTCTTATGGCATTTCCAATGGGTTGAATTCAGTGACGGTGACTTTGGAGACTACAGGATGAGGATGAGGAGGTGGAATAGGAGGAGTTGGTTTTTATAACCCACTTTTGTCCACCAAGTTTCAAAGTAGCTTACAATTATCCTCCCTTTGCCCCTCCGGAGACACCTTGTGAGGCAGGTTAGGCTGAGGGAGTTCTGAGAAAACTGTGACTAGCCCAAGGTCACCCAGCAGGCTTCATGTGGAGGAGTGGGAAATCACACCTAGTTCTCCAGATTAGAGCCCCCCCCCTTTTTAACCACTACACCATGCTGGCTTTCACTGGGAGAACAGAATCCTCTCGTGGTGTACAAGGGATCGGGTGAAAACTATTAGTTATGGACTTCAGTTCCAAAAGTGTTTTTTTTCTCAAGATGAAGTTTCTGGCTTGGTCAAGCTATGAGGGACCTCAGTGTCTTCCTTCTCCCCATTGATACTGCTGCCTTATCAAAGGCTGATCTGGATGACTCCTCACCCCAAATCGATTTTAGATTTGCTATGCAGGCACATGACATTCACATATGCGTGTGTAGTATTTCATTACTCACACAACAAAAAGAAAACAGTGGTACCTAGTCAATCCCAAAACAATTTCCTAAGTGCATAAATACTCAAGTAATTAATCCAGTGCTCAAAACATGCACAAAAAAGTTTACAAATAAGTAGGGGCATCAGGCAGGCAGGCAGGCAGGCAGGCAGGCAGATAGACTGATTCCGCATGAGTCAAAAACAGCAGTGTGAAAACAGTATAAACCCTTTTACACCGTTTTAAACCCTTTTACACCATTTTCATACAGTTTTATCACCGCTGTTTTTGGCCCATGGAGAATCAGCCATAGATAGATAGATAGATAGATAGATAGATAGATAGATAGATAGATAGATAGATAGATAGATAGATAGATAGATAGATAGATAGATAGATAGATAGATAGATAGATAGATAGATAGATAGATAGATAGATAGATAGATAGATAGATAGATAGATAGATAGATAGATAGATAGATAGATAGATAGATAGATAGATAGATAGATAGATAGATAGATAGATAGATAGATAGATAGATAGATAGATAGATAGATAGATAGATAGATAGATAGATAGATAGATAGATAGATAGATACTGGGAAGCGTAACACAGCATATTGCCAGAGAAAACACTAAATTAAAAGGTCACATTGGATGCAAATGAGTTGCCATTTCCGTAACTCCATTGTTAACTTCTCCCTACCATGAAGCTAGAGGCATTTTACATGTTCCTTGCTGGGATGCCCACTTCCTGCTGCTCCCATCTTGCTTTCCCTAAGCACTTTAAATGAAAGAGTTTTGAAAGGCAAAATGTGACAAAGTTGCCTAAGGATAGAGAGGAAAGTTTCTGCATGTCCCCCCACTCCTCAAAGGTCTACCTATTACGCATATCATGAGGCCTAAGATAACACTCTTTGCCCCCAGAAGGAATACTGGACAGTGCTGCCACTCAGGGTCCCCAGACTGTGTATTTATTCTCAAAATAGCAGCAGTTTTCTGGATCACTTGGCTCAGCAGCTGATCGCCAGTTAGTTCTGGGCTGCTAGCTTGCCCTTCCCAGCTGCTGTCGAGTAACTTCCTTCTGCCGGCACCGACTGCTGAGCTGGTATCGATGCAGCTGAAACCAGCTTCAGACTCAGGCAAGCTGAACAGCTGGTGGAAATGAACATAAATGGAACTTGTAAGCAGGCATAAGAATTTCCTGCAGGGCAGAGTCCCTAATAAGTCCAGAAGAAAGATCTCTCGAGCCCCGGAGAGAAATGTCTTAATATGGAACTTAATCACCATCCCATCATTTGCCAATTATCACCCAGTCTTCGAGAACATCCTGACTCATTAGCTCTTGTCAAGTCCATCTTGCCGAGCGCTCTGTGCAGAACTTGCTATTGGCCAAACCCTCATTAGAGTTGCCATTGGCTACAGGATAGAGGTCAACCAGAAAATTACTGAAAAGCCTATCAGCTGGAGAATTGAGCTGATTCACAGGGACTGTGTTGACTTTGCCGCAAAACTCGCATGGAGTTTGTACACGTCGGCGAAGAGCCATTCAGTAGAGAATGGCGTTCGGGATTCGTATGCCAAACATGCTATTTGGAAATTAGTTTCTTCAACTGTTGAGATACGAGAATGGCCCCTTAGGGTAGTCATGATGAAAAACTACTGCTGGACATGAATGAGTCAAACATTTTTTAGACTGCTCTGCAGTCTTGTTTCCCCCTTTGCTTTGTAATACACGATCTCCAGTGGGCACCGTGGCATCTCTCAATGCCTTTTTTGTGGCTCCTGCCAAGTGTTTTTAGAAGAAGTAGATTTTGCTTGTCGAGGCTTTTGATTGGCCATTGGAGACCTGGTTAGCAGTGCATAATTTTAAGAAGTTGCTTCATCAGCAAGCTTTTACCACAGCACGAGGATCTCTGCTGAGGGTACGAAAGTAAGTTGCGTGCAGCCAGGAAAAAAGTTAAACAATATGTCCACTTTAAAGGACATCCTGTAAAAGGAGTTTTGTGCATGACCTCACTCCCTGACATTTTGTGGTTGGCTCTGCCAGCCATAACAGCCACTATGTGGGCGTGCCTGTCATAAAACTGCACTGGGGTTTGTGTGTTTGCATGCATGTAAGCATTTTTGCTCAAGTGTAAGCCTGTTTGCATGTATATAAGTGTGTCTTTCTTTAGTGCCACCCCCCAACAAACTAATTCTGGTCTTCCATGTTTACCAGTGGCTTGGAGAATATTAGTCAAGCTGCCTCTGAGTATATAAAAAGGGCAGAGTTTCCAAATTATTTCAGCCATTCCCCTATACTTGCTGTCTTCTACAGGAAAGGCTTTATTAACTACAGGTTATTAAGATAGAGCATAAGACTATGGAAAATGGCTATCATGCCTACTGGGTACAGCAGATCTAAGGAAAGAAACAGGAATTCATATCTCTCAGTTAACCTTAGCAATACAGAACTTACCACTGCATCTCCTCTATGGATGCTTATGGAGCAAACACTGAATCTAGCTCCTCACCTGCTCTATGCAGGGAAATATGATTCCTAGCATTTGAACAATGTTAAATGGAGGTTTCAACATTTTAACCCTCCCCCCACCCACAACTGGTTGGAAGATGTTGATCCAATACCGAGTCAGGGAGCCAGCTCCGATGTGGATGATGAACCCCGAGATTCAAAAACCCATGTCTCTCACTTCTCAATGCCCTACCCATGCTGTAACAACAGATGCCCATCCTTCCCGCAAGGAGAATAAATGGTTATTCCTTTGTGGAATGGCATCTCCATCCTTGCTGACATGAGTGCATTTTATGGCTCCATTCGCTGGGAAAGTGAGTTGCTTTCAGAGTCCCAAGAATTCCCTGGTGAACTTCAAAGCACCTTTTTATCTCTGTTACCATGACAGCATCCACCCCTCAGTGTCAGATCTCCAAAGGAGCTTGCAAGCTCAAAAAGATTGGGCAACCCTGCCTTATCTCAAGAGTTTGAGCATGAACACCACTGGAGTACACTACTCCATAGAATGTGAAAACACCTCTCAAAAGAGCAGCTTGTTTCTTTCTCTTTACCATCTGTGATACTTCCCCCCCCCATCAAATCACAACTGACTTATTGCATTCCCGTAGAGTTTTGAAGACAAGAGACATTGGTGGGTGGTTTGCCATTGCCTGTCTGTATGGTCGAAGCCCCACTTGAAATTTGCATGCAGATCCAAACCTGTAAGTTGTGAAACCGTGTCCTCTTCATTGGAGTTTCTCTCTCCCCACCGCAGCGAGCACACAGCAGACACACTCGATTGCAGAATTCTTAGCAATCCCCACTATCAGGCGAACTCGCTTCGCTGGTCTCCCCTGATTGGCTGGCATGCCTTGATGGGGCGGGACCTTTTCCCACTATGGAAACGTACATTGTAGGGGCATGATAAAAAAAACCAGCGTGTTTAACGTTTAACTGTTTAACTGTGCAAACAATCAATTGTTACCTGTGTAAACCATTAATGATTCAAAGTTACATGTTTGACTGTTTAACGTTTGTGTCCCCTTCTGCTGGCCGATCGCAAAAGCGAAAACGAAACCAAGGAAAGGCTGCACGCGCATCGCAGCGCTGATTGGTTGCCTGAATTCCGTGTCACACTCCAGGGCGGGAAACGAGTCAGGGTTTCAACCCTCATCCCTCTCCTCGGATCAGCTCTGAACTGTGTTAATGGGGTCTATGCCACTTGCAACCAGGTCCTGCCGGAACGCAGATTAACAGGGAGAACGAGTGCCAGAGACGGAATCTGCCACGCAAGCAATGGGGAGGTCGTCCCTCAAACCTGGTTAGTTTGTGTTCTGAAACCTGGCTAAGATGGTAGTGGGAATTCAACCTATGTCATAGCCCTGGCATTCCTTGACGGTCTCCCATCCAAATTCTTGCCAGGGTCAAGACAAAGAGTGTGTGATTGATCCAAGGTCACCCAGCAAGCTTCCGTGATGCCAGTAAAGATTTGAACCTGGGTTTCCCAGGACCTAGTCTGACCCCTCAACCATGCCATCATGACGGTTCCCTGTGATACTAGTTCAATCCAAGAATTAATTTTGGCAATTATCCTTATTAAACTTAGAAACAGTAAAAAGAAGGAAGGGGAAATCTACCCAGCCATACTGAACAACCTTTAAAAGCCTGTTAAGTGTAACTAACAACAACAACAACCATCTTCATTAGGCATTTAAAAATGGGCTCTAGAGCAGCCATTCTCAACCAGGGTACCGTGGTACCCTGGGGTGCCGTGAGCATGTCCCAGGGGTACCGTGGCAACACTACTGCCCCCCTCATTTTTGTGGTGTCTCCCACCGGCGCCAGCAAGGACATGGAGTTGGCCCATGGGGCAGGGCCAGCCACAAGGTCAGCAGCCACCCCCCCCCCAGTGCTTCCCTTCACCCTGGGAGGGGAAGGTGGGGTGTGTGGCAAGCAGGGGCAATGGGTAGGGTTGGAGATTCGGACAGTCCAAATCTGGATTTTTACCGAATCTGCACTGATTCGGACGGATTCGGACGAGCAGGGGCCGAATCTGAGCTGGCCGAATCCTAACAGATCCGAATCCATGGGATTCGGATCACCAGCCGAATTGAGTTTTAATTTTTGGGTGTTTTTTTTCACGTTTCGGCCTGCAGGGGGCGCATTTTTAAACATATTGGCACCAAAATTTCAGGGTATCATCAGGAAACTGTCCTGATGATACCCTCAAGGAACAGTGCAGTTTGGTTTAGAGGGGGGGGGTGAGAGTTATGGACCACCAAAAGGTCATCCCCTATCCCCCATTCTTTCCAATGGGAACTAAGATGAGGCTGCCCTTTTGAGGGTCCATGGCATGGCCCCCCTGAACCAAGCATAAACAGGCTAGGACAGTCTCCTGATGATACACTGAAATATTAGTACTGATACATCTACTGAAATGCCTGCAGGCACTAGAGACTGCACAAGATTCTTTATTCTGCAGTGACTTGGCTGCATTGCTGTCAATAGGGAATTTCTGATAGAGGGCTGTGGAGTGCACATTTTTCATGGTAAACCCACAAAACTTTTCAAGTATCTTCAGGAGAGTCTCTGCGGACACCATCTAGGTTTGGGGAACTTTTAGCCTCAGGGGGCAGTGGGAGATGGGCCCTACCCACTTGGAGTCCCATGGGAATTAAGCCCTGGGCTTAAAATTCCCCAAACCTCAGATGGTGTCGTCCATCTCCTAAAGATTTAATGACCACCAACTTCAGAAATGTGCACCTCACAGCCCTCTACCAAAGAAATTCCTCATTGACAGCAATGCAACTAAGTCACTACTGAGAATAAATATGAACAAATCTCAGAAATTGCCTACAGGAGACTTGCATTTTGAGAGATGTATCGGCACCAAATTATCAGGGTATCATCAGGTGACTGTCCTGATGTTTGCCACCAAGTTTGGTGCAGTTTGGTTCAGTCTTGGGACCCTCGAGGTGCAACTATCCCCCATTGTTTCCAATGGGGAGCTGATGGGGGATGGGACTACACCTTTGAGGAGTCCATAACTTTAGCTCCCCTGAACCAAACTGCGCGGCTAGCTGAAGAATATCATCAGGACAGTCTCCTGATGATACCCTGAAAGTTTGGTGTCACTGGCTTTAAAAATGCTGGTTTAGTGAACTGCATGCTCACTCCAGCAGGCTTCATGTGCAAGAGCGATGAAACATGAAAACCAGAATTTTTAAAGCTAGTGGCACCGAATTTCAGGGGTGTCATCAGGAGACTGTCCTGATGACACCCCCCAAGTTTAGTGCAGTTTGGTTCAGGGGGGCCAAAGTTATGGACCACTCCAAAGGGGGGCCCCTGATACATTGTTTCCAATGGGAGCTAAAGGAGATGGTGGCTACCATTTTGAGGGTCCATAACTTTGGCCCCCCTAAGCCAAACTGCACCAAGCTTCCAGGGGTGTAATCAAGGACAGTCTCCTGATGACTCCTATAATATTTTAGTGCTGATAATGTCTAAATAGCCCCTGCAGATGCACCCCCCAAAATTTGCCCAATATTCTTTTTTCTGCAGTGACTTCATTGCTGTCAATGGAGAATTTCTGGTGGAGATGGGGTGCACATTTATCAAAATACAGTCACAAAATGTTCAGGAGCTATCTTCAGGAGAGTCTCTGAATGACACCATCCAGGTTTGAGGAACTTTGCCTATGGGGGCAGTGGGAGATGGACCCTACCCATAACACTGAACCCCTTGAAGCATAGCAGTCTGAAGCCTGGATGGTGTCATGAAGAGACTCTCCTGAAGACACAGCAGAGAAGTTTATTGGAGTTTACCATGAGAAATGTGCACTCCACAGCCCTCCCACAGAAATTTCCCATTAACAATAAGGCAACCAACCAACCACTACAGAGCATACAGAATCTGGGGAAATTTCTTTGCGGAGTGACAATGAGGAGTCTTTAGAAACTACTGTCACCAAAATTTCAGGGTATCATAAATGTACTGTCCCTATGATTCTCCCCAAGTTTGGTGCAGTTTGGTTCAGGGGGGGCAAAGTTATGGACCTTCAAAAGTGTAGCCCCCATCTCCTGTTAGCTTCCATTGGAAACAATGGGGGATGGGGCACCCCTTTTGAGGGTCAATAACTTTGCCCCCCCCCTGAACCAAACAAATGCAACTTTCAGGAGAATCATCAGGACCCAGTCTCCAGATGATATCCTGAAAGTTTAGAACCCGCTAACTTTAAAATTGCGTCCCACGCAGGCCAGAATGTGTAAAAACACCAAAAATTCAAAAAAATAATAAAACGGACCCGAATTTTTTGGATTTACCCGAATTTTCGGGCATATCCGAATCAGCTATGATTCAGATTCGGGTATACAAATCATTTTATGCCCCAAAATACCCAAATCCGAATTTTAACGAATTTTTTTAGTATTGACCAACCCTAGCAATGGGAGGGGAAGGTGGAGGGTGGCGGCAGGGGTATCGTGAGATATGAAGAGTGAGGTCAAGGGTACCCTGACCTCGAAAAGGTTGGGAAACACTGTTCTAGAGCAGTGGTGGCGAACCTTTGGCACTCCAGATGTTATGGACTACAATTCCCATCAGCCCCTGCCAGCATGGCCAATTGGACATCCTGGCAGCAGCTGATGGGAATTGTAGTCCATAACATCTGGAGTGCCAAAGGTTTGCCACCACGGCTCTAGAGCGTTACCAGACATTTATGAAGTACAAATCAAGAGTACATTCAAAATGCAGACAGAAAGACTGTACATAGCAGTGTAACTATTTATGTGACTTTGTTTGTTTGCTGTTGGGACTGTTTTTTGTTATGCTTGTGTGCCATTTTGAATTTGCATATAAATTAGCATATTCAAATGAACAATCGCAGGGGGGCTCTTCTTATTTAAACACTGCAGCTGGAATGGTTCCGAGCTGGGCTGAACCAGCTGAGCAAGGGCAGAGGTCCTGTCATTTAATAAGGCAAGCAACATTTCAAGCTCTCCCCGCCGTGCCTCAGCCCATCTCCGAAAGGCGAAAAGCCTCGGCGTGGTCTTGCCTCCTGATGCCAGGTCTGTAGGTATTCATGAAATGTAAATATCAAGCCAAAGCTCTGCAGATGCTGAAGGAACAACTGGCCATTTACACAGCACAACCCATAAATTCCACTAAAGTCAGGACAGTTGGGTTGGGGGTGGGGTGTTCTCTGTGGGTAGCCTATAAGGGATTGCTCTCTTCTTGCAAATGCATCGTCATGTCTGAAATTCATTGCAATGGGACAGACTGAAATGGAGAGTGGGAAGGATCCAGCTAGCTTTTTTCCCACTCAGATGAACCTTCCTTACTAGTCCCCTCTGGTTTTTGTTCATGCAAGTCTCAGCATAGCTTTTGGATGGTTCATCAGGACCCCTAGGAGCAGCAGTGGCATAGGAGGTTAAGAGCTCATGTATCAAATCTGGAGGAACCGGGTTTGATTCCCAGCTCTGCCGCCTGAGCTGTGGAGGCTTATCTGGGGAATTCAGATTAGCCTGTACACTCCCACACACGCCAGCTGGGTGACCTTGGGCTAGTCAAAGCTTTTCGGAGCTCTCTCAGCCCCACCTACCTCACAGGGTGTTTGTTGTGAGGGGGGAAGGGCAAGGAGATTGTAAGCCCCTTTGAGTCTCCTGCAGGAGAGAAAGGGGGGATATAAATCCAAACTCTTCATCTTCTTCTTCCTCCCCAACAGGAAAGCTAGTTTGATCTGACCCAACACTTCTATTAGAAATAACCATTGGGCAGCAGTAAAGAACCCCTGACCTGGACGGACCAGGCTAGCCTGATCTTGTCAGATCTCAGAAGCTAAGCAGAGTTGGCCCTGATTAGTACTTGGATGGGAGGCCACCAAGGAATGCCAGAGTTGGGCAGAGGAAGGCAATGGGAAACCACTGGTCTTGTGGCCCCATCCAAAGGTGGGGGATCTACCTGTAGAAATAATGTGCAGCCATGCTGGTGAAGTTACCCTCCCCTATTCACTTGCCCCGGCAAAGAGGTGAAACCATCAGTGTATGGTCACCATGGTCCTCCCCATTGCCAGGATGCAGCACCAGATGCAGCATCAGAATCCCAGCACCACTGCCACCACTGGCATAGTGGGGGCCGGCCAAGGTCATGGCCAGAGAGAAGCCAACATGTCAGCTCCCTCCGGGCCATTTGCCGCATTACACTTGCAGTGTATTACACTGGTCTATGGGATTCTTGTAGTCAGTCTTCAGTTTGTCAAAAGCTATAATATGCCTGATGGCGAAGAAGATGAGGGTGGCGGTGAGGAGCAGGGCCAGCATGTAGCAGAAGGTGGCAAATGTAAGAGCTTTACATAGCACAAGGGCAGTGTAGTGACGCGGGGATGCAAGGGCAAGAGATCTGGCCTGTCATGCTAAAGAGCAGCATACTCTAATCAGGAAAACCAGGTTTGTTTCCTCAATCCTCAATATATGGCAGGCTCAGGTTTGTTTCCTCGCTCCTCCACATGAAGCCTGCTGGGTGGCATTGGGCTAGTCATGGTTCTTCAGAACTCTCTCAGCTTCACCTACCTCACAAGGTGCCTGTCACTGAGAGGGGAAGGAAAGCCAATTGTACGCCACTTTGAGACTCCTTGGAAGTCAAAAAAGTGGGGTATAAAAACAAACTCTTCTTTTTATATGGGTATATTTTTGTGTGTGTGTGTGTGTGTATACACACCTACATGTATACAGAGATATAGTTCTGACCAGAGGTGGGATCCAGCAGGTTCTCACAGGTTCCCGAGAGTAGGTTACTAATTATTTGTGTGTGCCGAGAGGGGGTTACTAATTGGTGATTTTGCCACGGGATTTTTGCCTTAGTTACGCCCCTCCTCTCAGCAGCAGTGCGCAGAACTTGAAGCAGTCTAGCAGGAGGTGCACCGGCATGGGTGGCAGCCTGTGCCTGGGTGCATTTGTTTCCCATCCAAGGACTGGTGCAGCGGCTGCGTCCTTGCCACAGCCCCGCCCAGGAATGCCCCGCCCATCCTCATTGGCACTACGCCACAGTTTGAATCCCACCACCATGGGAACCTGTTACTAAAATTTTTGGATCCCACCATTGGTTATGACTGAAAAATCTGGGGTGTCTTGGCTAAGAATTGGTGATATTTGTAGAGAAAATCTCATGTAATTTACAAATTAATGTTAATCAGTAATTTAAGACAGGGGTTTTCATCATTTGAACCACTCAGGGGTGTTCAGCAAAATGCATTGCATGACTTGCATAACTGTTTGCAAATTCTGAATGCTTACACACACACACACACACACACACACACACACACACACACACAATTTGACTGTTGGGAACTTTATTAAAATAATTGTGTGCTCAGTCACAGTGATTGATTAACTCTTAATTCCTTTGAAGTGGATGCCAAAATGATTGTAGAGACCAATTATGTACACGGGAAGAAACAAACACAATAATTTTCTCAGGAAAGGACTCGTCTGCGCTCTCATTTGAATCCCATAGGCCCAGAGCAGAGTGTGGAAGACAAGGTCAGGACTTTTTGTATCATGACCAGAAACCAGAAGTCTGGAGACTAAATTGTGTTATGTGGATTTTCTATCTGTCCCCCAGCAGAGACGCTCATTTCTTCCTTCCAGAGTAATTGTACACCTTGCCCACTTATTTACAAAACTCCCCAGGTGACTCTGGACCAGTTGGTATCACCTGCTCAACCCACCATACTGGAAACTGTGAGAATAAAGTAAAATATCTTCCACACACAGTGACCCAGGGATCTTGGAGGATGACTTCTTCTTTCTTAGCAGAAATAACCTCGCCAAGTCTAAAATTACCTTCTTCTTCTGTGTGTGTGTAAAGTACCATCAAGTTGCAACTGCTTAGAATCATAGTTGGAAGAGACCACAAGGGCCATCAAGTCCAACCACTTGCCATGCAGGAATACACAATCAAAGCACTCTCAACATATGTTCATCCAGCCTCAGTTAAAAAACCTCCAAAGAAGGAGACTCCTTCACTCTCCAAGGCAGTGAATTCCACTACCGAACAGCCCTAACAGTCAGAAAGTTCTTCCTCACGTTTAGGTGGAATCTCTTTTCCTTGCATTTTGAATTCTTCCTCCCTCTTCGACATGGCATATTCAAATATTTAAACATAGCTATCATGTCCCCTCTTAACCTTCACTTCAGACAAAACATCCCCAGCTCCCCAAGCCTCTCTTCATATGGAATGGATTCCAGACCATTTACCATTTTGGTTGCCCTCTGGACACATTCCAGCTTGCCAATATCCTTCTTAAACTGCGGTGCCCGGAACTGAACACAGTACTCGAGGTGAGGTCTGACCAATGCAGAGTAGAGTGGTACAATTCCCTCGATCTGGACACTATACTCTTATTGATGCATCCCGGAATTGCATTGGCTTTCTTGGATGCCATATCACACTGCTGACATGTTCAGCTTGAGGTCTACTAAGACTCCCAGGTCCCTCTCATATGTACTGCTGTCCAGCCAGGTGTCACCCATCCTATATCTGTGCATTTCATTCTTTCTGCCTAAGTGTGGAATCTTATATTTATCTCTGTTGAAATTCATGTTTCTAGTTTTGGCCCAGTTCTATAGTCTGTCCAGATCATTTTGAATCCTGCCCCTGTCCTCCATGCTTGACGGTGACCTCAACAAGGGGCTTTCAAGACAAGTGAGAACAAAGGTGGTTTGCCATTGCCTTCATCTGCAGAGTCTTCCCCGGATGTCTCCCTTCCAAGTACTGACTCTGCTGAGCTTCCAAGATCTGATGAAACCAGGTTATGCCAAACTGCCTTCCCTCCCACCCTTTTTGTGGTATCCTCCCTGTATCTCCTTATCTTTACAGTACTCATTCATTTGATTGCCTTTCACCTGAATGGCCAGTTCTCCTCTACAAGAATTACCACCATCAACCTGTTTAGACCAGGACTGTGCTGCACACTTACATACTTCAATTTGTGGGATGTTTTCATTCTGTTTGCTGAACTTCATGTCCCTCCTTCCTGTCACAATGGCAGCCTGGGACTTCTTTCTCCTTGTCAGGGTCATCGCCATGAATAGCAAAAGTGATGATCTCATGATGCTATGATCTAGCTCAGGAGTCTGCAACCTGCAGCTCTCCAGATGTTCATGAACTACAATTCCCATCAATTGGCCATGCTGGCAGGGGCTGATGGGAATTGTTGTTCATAAACATCTGGAGAGCCGCAGGTTGCAGACCCCTGATCTAGCTCTTCAAGATGGGCAACATTTTGAAGTCAGTGAGGGCAAAGAAAGCCAAATCAGAGTCTGGACTAACTTATGCAGATGATCCTAGCCAATGAGAGATTGCATGACAACCCAACTGGTCACCTGGTCACTGATCAGCAACCACCACTGCCACATACCTAAGGACTGTAGCTGGCCCTGTGCAACTGGGCCCAGTCTGGGAAGTCTTTGCCTGAGGGTGCCATGGTGACTCTCAAAAGTCCTGAATGTGCCGACTAGTCCCAGAGACTAGAGAACCCAGATTTGGCATCATACTTTGAGTTTGGCCATAGTAAATAAGCGAGCAAGATGTATTAATGAGAAAAACTTGTTTTGGTTGCATCTCCTAGACCAGGGGTTGGGAACCTGTGGCTCTCCAGATGTTCAGGAACTACAATTCCCATCAGCCCCTACCAGCATGGCCAATTGGCCATGCTGACTGATGGGGTGCTGGACCAGAGAAACACAGGTCCCTGAACTCAGTTCTCTGTCTTTGCTTCACTTTACCTTAGGAAAGCAGAGCTGCTGTAATTATAAAGTGTAAGCCATTTTCTTCTCTTTCTGAATGGTAAGTGGTTCCTTACTGAATCCCACACTTTATGAGAAATTGGGAGGCAGGGGGAGTCCTTTGTCTCAATTCCCACCAGAGGCATTTATAAACATAACTAACTAGAGCAGCATCAGCCAGAAACCTTGTCCACCAGAGTGGGATGTGTCAGGCGTCAATTAGTCTCTCTTGGACTCGCTAAAATCTCACCGAAAGAGAAGCTCATGTTATCTTAATCTGCTGCTTGGTCTTGGCTGTACAGCATCGTTGAGGCAACCGTCCTCTTTAGGAACAGTGCTAATTAGCTCCAGTGGGGAAAGGACGCCGGAGTCTTACATACACATTCAGAAACGCTGGCGCTTTGGAGTATGGAGCAGTCACAGTGTGTAAACCTGATCTTTTATCAACGCTAATAAGATTTTAAGAGCCTTGTGGCTCAGAGCGGCAAGCGGCGGTACTGCAGTCAAAGCGCTGCTCATTACTGAAGTTCGATCCCAACAGAAGTCGGTTTCAGGTCACCAGCTCAAGGTTGACTCAACCTTCCATCCTTCCAAGGTGGATAAAATGAGGACCCAGCTTGTTGCGAGTAAAGTGTAGATGACTGGGGAAGGCAATGGCAAACCACTCCTTAAAAAAAGCCTGCCTAGTAAACATCATGACATCATGTCTACCCATGGGTCAATAATGACCTGATGCTTGCACAGGGGACTACTTATCCTTTGATAATATTTTAATAGGAGACTACACTGGGATCAGGATTGTGCTCCATATGATTGTCCTGTTAATGACCTAAATGCAATATAAGAACATAAGAACTAGCCTGCTGGATCAGACCAGAGTCCATCTAGTCCAGCACTCTGCTACTCGCAGTGGCCCACCAGGTGCCTTTGGGAGCTCACATGCAGGATTTGAAATCAATGGCCTTCTGCTGCTGCTCCCCCCCCCCAAGCGCCTGGTCTGCTGATACCTCTCTTTGGTAACTGCAGATACTTTTGCAGGGTAAAAGAATACCTTTCACCTGTTCAAATTCTCAGTCACATCCAACAAGTCAGCACCATCGCTAATAGCTGTTAAGGATTTTTTGACAGCACTCATGTATAGCCCTGGCCACATGGAGAGGCAGTAGTAGAAGAAGAAAGGTTGATTTTTATATCCCATTTTTATCAACTGAAACTTTTTAAAAAGTACACTGCTCATGGGGAGGAGTGTGGAATTAAACCTGGTTCTTCAGATTAGCATCCACCACTATTAACCACTACACCGCATGTGGGCTCATAAATTTAACAGTGCGTTCCCACGCAGAGTTACTTCTGTCTAAACCTGCTGAGTTCACTGTGCTTAGATTTCCCCCCACCCCCCCCCCCCCCCCCCCCCCCCCCCCCACCCCCCCCCCCCCCCACCCCCCCCCCCCCCCCCCCCCCCCCCCCCCCCCCCCCCCCCCCCCCCACCCCCCCCCCCCCCCACCCCCCCCCCCCCCCACCCCCCCCCCCCCCCACCCCCCCCCCCCCCCACCCCCCCCCCCCCCCACCCCCCCCCCCCCCCACCCCCCCCCCCCCCCACCCCCCCCCCCCCCCACCCACCCCCCCCTCCACCCCCCCCTCCACCCCACCACCCACCCCCCCACCCACCCACCCCCCCACCCCCCCCACCCCCCACCCCCCCCACCCTCCCACCCACCCCCCCCCCCCCCCCCCCCCCCCCCCCCCCCCCACCCCCCCCCCCCCACCAACCCCCACCCCCATCCCCCCACCCCCCCCAAAGCCGTTTTCTTCTGTTTCTGAATGGTAAGTAGTTCCTTACTGAATCCCACACTTTATGAGAAATTGGGAGGCAGGGGGGTCCTTTGTCTCAATTCCCACCAGAGGCATTTATACACATAACTAACTAGAACAGCATCAGCCTGAAACCTTGTCCACCAGAGTGGGATGTGTCAGGCATCAATTAGTCTCTCTTGGACTCGCTGAAATCTCACCAAAAGAGAAGCTCATGTTATCTTAATCTGCTGCTTGGTCTTGGCTGTACAGCATCGTTGAGGCAACCGTCCTCTTTAGGAACAGTGCTAATTAGCTCCAGTGGGGAAAGGACGCCACAGTCTTACATACACATTCAGAAACGCTTGTGCTTTGGAGTATGGAGCAGTCACAGTGTGCAAACCTGATCTTTTATCAACGCTAATAAGATTTTAAGAGCCTTGTGGCTCAGAGCGGCAAGCGGCGGTACTGCAGTCAAAGCGCTGCTCATTACTGAAGTTCGATCCCAACAGAAGTCGGTTTCAGGTAACCAGCTCAAGGTGGACTCAACCTTCCATCCTTCCATGGTGGATAAAATGAGGACACAGCTTGTCGCGAGTAAAGTGTAGATGACTGGGGAAGGCAATGGCAAACCACGCCTTTAAAAAGCCTGCCTAGTAAACGTCGTGACATCATGTCTACCCATGGGTCAATAATGACCTGGTGCTTGCACAGGGGACTACTTATCCTTTGATAATATTTTAATAGGAGACTACACTGGGATCAGGATTGTTCTCCATATGATTGTCCTGTTAATGACCTGAATGTAATATCAGAACACAAGAAAGAGCCTGCTGGATCAGACCAGAGTCCATCTAGTCCAGCTCTCTGCTACTTGCAGTGGCCCACCAGGTGCGTTTGGGAGCTCACATGCAGGATTTGAAATCAATGGCCTTCTGCTTCTGCTGCTCCCAAGCACCTGGTCTGCTGATACTTCTCTTTGGTAACTGCAGTTACTTTAGCAGGGTAAAAGAATACCTTTCACCTGTTCAAATTCTCAGTCACATCCAACAAGTCAGCACCACCGCTAATAGTTAAGGATTTTTTTGCCAGCACTCATGTATAGCCATGGCCATGTGGAGAGGCAGTAGTAGAAGAAGAAAGGTTGATTTTTATACCCCATTTTTATCAACTGAAACTTTTAAAAAAGTGCACTGCTCATGGGGAGGAGTGTGGAATTAAACCTGGTTCTTCAGATTAGCATCCACCACTATTATCCACTACACCGCATGTGGGCTCATAAATTTATCAGTGTGTTCCCACACAGAGTTACTTCTGTCTAAACCTGCTGAGTTCACTGTGCTTAGATTGGAGTTAATTAAGGCTCAGGAGCCAGGATAGACTCCATGGCTTTGTAGTGCCGAATTGAATCCAACTGCTCTTTGTGTCAGCTGACAATTGCTGACCCTGCAAGCCATTGGACCTTCTACTGGCCAGCTATGTTGATGGTGCTCAAGCACAGTAGATAGCAGGTCAGTGGTACTCTCTTCTTCCATATCGCTATGGTGATATTAAGACTAAGGTGCAAGAGACTGGCTGCTGCAAAGTTCCTGATTTTGAGATCATGACTTCTGGCAAGCTAGTCAACAACTTGGAGGGGAAAAATGTCCATCCCTATTACAGACCTTAATGTATAGCAATGTGCAATCAAAGCTTTTTGTGACATGGAGATAAATAATTTTCCATGATTCTCATTAAAGCCATGTTAAAGGACAGGACATTTTTACTCCAGGTTATTAGTAACCCTCTCTCCTTGTGGCCTAGGGTTTGTTAATTAAATTTTATTTTTCCACTGACAAAAAAGATAAAAAGGAAGATGGATTCTATCGTAGTTATGATCCTAAATACTAAAAGAGGCAACCAAGTTATGTATACAGAACTGTAAAAACCCTCAATGCGTGAATTTTATGTTTTTAAAAGTTAAGCTTAGCTTAACTTTTTTCTTTTTCTTGGATTTTAGTTATTGATATTAATTTGTATTAAACTCTGGGCCTTTCCCCACTCTCCACGATCCCCCCTATGCCACGTGCTGCTCTCAGCGTGTGGCATCCCTGGCGCACGCCCAGGCGTCCCCAGGACCCCGCGCGGGTCGTCAAAAGGCACTGTTTACAAGAGTGCCAGGGATGCCGCAGCAGCTGTAGGGGGGGCGTGATTACAGCAGCTTGGCTGTCAGGCAGCCAAGCGCTGTCGCGCCTCTGGGTCGTGGGAGTGTTGGGGACCCCGCCACTTGGAGGGAGAGTAGCGGGGGCTTAAGGTAAGTGGGGAAAGGCCCTCTCTTTTTCTTCTTTCTCTTATTCCTTCCTTGTCTTCCCTGTCTCTCTTCTTTATTTAGGCTTTTGTGAGATGTTACGATTTTATGTAAATTCTCTCACACTTATCCCTTTCTTCCCCTTTCCTTAGCTTTCTTTTCCCAAACAACAGAGCCTTAAGACCTTTGGACCAATATAGAAAATATGGTGTGCATGGCATTCTAAGTTGTTTGCTACAACTCTGTATAACACTCCTTTTAAATCTCCAATAAAATATATTTTTAAAAGAACTGTAAAAATCTTAAATCAATTGCCAATATTGACTAATTTTAGGATAGATTCTAATCGCCCCAAAATATTACAAAAAATATTCTGATATTTCATTACTGCCATACATTTCTCCTACGGTTTGTTAATTTAATTTAATTTTTCCACTGACAAGAAAGATTAAAAGGAAAATGGATTCTATCATAGTTATGATCCTAAATACTAAAAGAGGCAACCAAGTTATGTATACAGAACTGTAAAAATCTTAAATCAATTGCCAATAGTGACTAATATTAGGATAGATTCTAATTGCCCCAAAATATTACAAAAAATATTCTGATATTTCATTACTGCCATACACTTCTCCTTGTGGCCCAGGGTTTGGGTGATGTTGGTATTTTTTACAACAGCTTAAAGATCAAGCCATTGTGAAAGATGAACTGAATTTATGCTACTGTACAGGCTATGGTTCCATGGCAGAGCATCTGCTTTTCATGTCAAAGCCCTGAAATTCAACCCTGGCCTCTCCATCTCAAAAGATCAGGTGGTAGGTGATGAGAAAGCCTATGGACAGCTTCTGCCAAGCAGAGTTGACAAAACAGGTCTTGGGTCGAATCCCCACTTGAAATTTGCACGCAGATCCAAACCTGTTCATTGTGAAACCGTGTCCTCTTCATCGGAGTTTCTCCCTCCCCACCGCAGCGAGCACACAGCAGACACACCCGGTTGCGGAACTCTTAGCAATCCCCACTACCAGGCGAGCTCACTTCGCCTGTCTCCCCTGATTGGCTGGCGTGCCTTGATGGGGCGGAACCTTCTCCCACCACGGAAACGTACATTGTAGGGGCACGATAAAAAAACCCAGCGTGTAAAAGTTTAATGTTTAACTGTGCAAACAGTTAATCGTCACCTGTGTAAACCATTAATGATTCAATGTTTGACTGTTTAACGTTTGCGTTCCCTTCTGCTGGCTGATCGCAAAAGCGGAAATGAAACCAAGGAGAGGCTGCGCGCGCATCGCAGCGCTGATTGGTTGCCCGAATTTCGCGTCACACTCCAGGACGGGAAATGAGTCAGGGTTTCAACCCTCATCCCTCCCCTCGGATCAGCTATGAACTGTGTTAATGGGGTCTATGCCACTTGCAACCAGGTCCTGCCGGAACGCGGATTAACGGGGAGAACGAGCGCCAGAAACGGAATCTGCCACACAAGCCTTCCCTCAAACCTGGTTAGTTTGTGTTCTGAAACCTGGCTAAGACAATAGTGGGGATTCGACCTTGGTCAACTTCTGGTCCGGCTCAGTGGAAGACAGCTTCTAATAGACAGAAGCACCAAACTGCGCAGCCTGAAAAACAATGTTCTTTTGATCTGGTTTCATAGCAGTCATTCAAGAGTCCACACACTCTCCCACTTTTCACAAGGTGTGAAAGGAGAAGAAAGGCTGTCCTTTGAAGTCAGGGATGAGATCACAAAGCATCGGTGCCGTTTCACAGCTCTCATCTTTTCCCTTTGTGACTCTCTGCGATTGCCTTAAAAGCAAATGTCAGCTGGGCAACAGGTTAACTGCGGTGTAAGAGGTTTGCCCTCTGGCCCCATCTGAGCGACTCTGAGCGCTTACCTTGCATCTGGAAATCAAAGGTCACTGTACTCGCTTCATCCAATGCACAGAGCTTTCTGATGAAGTCTCACCACGACCGGCTTCGCTTTGTCACCTGCAGGCGGGATCACGGAAGGGTAAGATTGTCGATCAATCTCTGCGCCATAAATACTGCTCAGAGTTACGGCAGCACCAACACAGAAAACTGTAGCATCCTGTACGCAAGAAAATACAACCAATGCCATGTTAGTTTTGTAGCCTTCACTATGAAGAATGCCATCAGAGTGGCAGGAAGGTGTTTTGCTGTCTCGGTAGTGATGGAACAATTCCTTCTATGAGTAGGAGATCTTTCCCACTCTAGTATTCACCATTTCTTTTACCCATCCAGTCAAATTTGGGGCATGATTTTCAAGCACAGAATCCGATGTTCTGCTTTGATGAAGAGAGGGGCATTGAATGAAGATAAAGAGGCCCCCAATCTTGTTTGAAATGCTGGTTGCTTCAGATGTATTTACTGAACTGGAGTGCATTTGTTGTTGATTCAGGAGCACTCTCAGGAAGGGGAAATAATCGCGGGCCTTTTTCTGTGATCTTTCCTCCACTATTATTGGTGTAAGGTGAGGAGTGAAACTCTAGAGTGTGACTTCTTCTGGCCCTGAATACCATACCATGCACTTTCTTGTTTGTACCCAAAGTCTGTTATGGTATAGGATCTCATCAATTAAAATATACAAACATAGGCCCATATACAATAAACAAACAATATATAAAAGTGGTAGTGGTTAAGAGGAGGTGGACTCTAATCTGGAGAACTGGGTTTGGTTCCTCACGCCTCCACGTGAGTGACAGAGGCTTATCTGGTGAACCACAGTTCTCCATATGAAAGCTGCTGGGTGCCACTGGGTGCCACATCTATTTCACAAGGTATCTGTTGTGGGGAGAGGATGGGAAGGAATTTGTAAGCCATTTTGAGACTCCTTACAGGGCAGAAAAGCAGAGTATAAATCCAAACCTCCTCCTCCTCCTCCTCCTCCTCCTCCTCCTCCTCCTCCTCCTCCTCCTTCTTCTTCTATAAAACTTTACTGAACTATATCAACTGGGTGCCCAGTTGCCGAGACCATCATTCTTCTTAAAGAGGCAAACCCAGCGGTACTAAGTGGTCACTTTTCTGCCCATGGTGTATTACAGATTTGGCCTCCTGGTTCCTGTTTCTCACTGCTGGCTGGATTAGCAGGAGAAAACTTTTTTTAATGGCTGGTAAGCAGACAGCATGACCTTACTTTTTTTTGTGGAAATCACAGAAGTAATGTCATGCCTCTCTAGGCATTGTCAGAAAATCTGTGGTGAAAGCATAGTGTTTCTGGCAATTTCTAGAACAGTAAGATATCACATCCATGTTTTCCCAGAAAGAGACATCACACTGTTGTGAAGGCCATTACTCCCCATTTCCCTCCAACCCTGGTCTCCCATTGTTTGCCAGGTGATCAAACCTATGCCAGACAGCCCTACAACACTCTATGGTTAATGGTAGTTTGGAGCCCAGCTAGGGTTCCCAGCTCTGGCTAGGAAAATACTTGGGAGATGTTGTGGGTGGAGCCTGGGCAGGGGAGGGACCTCAGCAGGGCATAATGCAGTAGAGTCCATCTTCCAAAGAAGCCATTTTCTCCAATATCCCTCCTCATATTTTTTTCAAGCAAAACGCCCTTGGCAGGAACAAAACCACAACTGAAATTATCATGCAAAATGGGTTTTGTATGATGAATAAGAGCACGGACTCCCATTCTTTTACGTTTTAAGCATTCAACCACCTTTCAGCAATCATTCACTATTGTTTTGTCTTGACTGAGCAAAAAGAAAATCCATGAGTAGAAACAGGTAGGAGGGGCTACGACTGAGAGGCACTCTTGTTTACATCCAAGGTTCAGAATTGTGTTGCTTGGTTCTGGGCTACCACCTGGCCTTTTATGAAGGGCGAACAAAACCACTTTGTTCTCCTCTGTAAAGTTTTTTAAAAGCTGTTTGAGAAAAAGATAAAAGGAGAGCCCAGTAATGTACCCCAGCAACTCAGAAGCCAATGAGAGTGTAGAGTTTTGAGAATTAGAGAATGAAAACTGAGAGGGAAGGAGGAGGAGGAGGAGGAGGAGGAGGAGGAGGAGGAGGAGGAGGAGGAGGAGAAGGAGAAGGAGAAGGAGAAGGAGAAGGAGAAGGAGGAGGAGGAGGAGGAGGAGGAGGAGGAGGAGGAGGAGGAGGAGGAGGAGGAGGAGGAGAAGAAGAAGAAGAAGAAGAAGAAGAAGAAGAAGAAGAAGAAGAAGAAGAAGAAGAAGAAGAAGAAGAAGAGGAGGAGGAGTTTGGATTTATATTCCCCCTTTCTCTCCTGCAGGAGACTCAAAGGGGTTTACAATCTCCTTGCCCTTCCCCCCTCACAACAAACACCCTGTGAGGTAGGTGGGGCTGAGAGAGCTCCGAGAAGCTGTGACTAGCCCAAGGTCACCCAGCTGCCGTGTGTGGGAGTGCACAGGCTAATCTGAATTCCCCAGATAAGCCTCCACAGCTCAGGCGGCAGAGCTGGGAATCAAACCCGGTTCCTCCAGATTAGATACACGAGCTCTTAACCTCCTACGCCACTGCTGCTCCTTTAGTAGGGATGTGACATCTTTGATTAAATTTGCCAGCCTGGAGAACTGTAGATTAGCAGGATTTGCTGGGTCTGGTGTGTAACATGAACCTACATGCTGGATTAATGTGTCATAAACCTGCCTGAAAGACCTTCCCTTTTTGAGCATCACCTATCATTAAGTGTTGAAATATACCTCCATTGTCTTCTTTTCTGAGTAAACCCTGATGTTGTTCACTTTGAAAAGCAAGCCATCTTATTCTTTCAGTTGACCCCATTGTCCCTCAGTTATCAACCCAAACATGGGTGGTCTTATTCTTTGGGGCCAGATAATATTATCTCAAAGCTTATTAAAATCCTTGCCGGCAGAGTGTGGCAAGCAGGAAAAGTATGAATGGAAGAAATCCTGTGGTTTTGCATCTGGTGATGGAAAGTATGATGAACCCGGTACAGTTTCTTGTGGCAACCTTGTTCAGTTTCTTCGGGGCAAAACCTTGTTCAGTTTCTTCGGGGCAAAAGATGAATAGAAGTACTGGGCCATTGCCTTCCTCTGCAACCTTTCTTAGTGGTTTCCCGTCTAAGTACTAACCACGACCATCCCTGCTTAACTTCTATGATGAAATCAAGCTTGCCTGGGCCATTCAGGTCAGGATAGATTATACCAGGCACCAAAAACTTGTCATAACAGCACAGAACAGTTTCATCCTGCTCTCTTAAAATTCCAGACAAGTTTGCAGATACCAGATTTGATGCATGCATGCGTAAAGTTGCTGAGCATAACTTGTCTCATCAGATACCTTGGGGTCTCTGAAGAGGTGTCCTAGAGCAGCCCTGGAATATTGTATATTTTTTTTCTGTTCTGCTTGCACAGTGGAACACTGGACTCAGCTAAAATTGTAATAATCCTAAGCCATCGTGTGGACGCAAAACCTGTTTTCTTTCATTGAATTCAAGAGTCAAGGGTGGATTTCACCTAGCACAAATATAACATCTTTAGGACGTTTTAAAAAGCATTTCAGGGAAGAACTTCACACTGCTCTCTCCCCCCAAATGAGTTCAGCCCGTTATGTTTCTCTCAACCTGTTTTTTTCAAAAATCGCTAAACTAGCAACTAAACTAGCAAACTAACCCTAACCCTAATCACTAAACTAGCAAACTAAACCTAACCCTAACCCTAACCCCAGCCCAGATTGAAGACGTGTCCTGCCTGCTGAGCAAACACCAGCAGGAAGGAGATGCTTTATTTCTCCCACCGAAACCCTTTACTTTTGTTTCTGCCGCTTGCACCCACCATTGTGTGTGCTGCAGCAGATTTTCCGTTAGGATTTCCCATGGAGGTTCCCCCTGCTTGCAGCTCATTCTTTTGCAATTTTACTGCCACAAGTAGATGAATAAAGTTTGTTTAGCCTAGTGATCCCATGCATGTGTCATTTTCTTCTTCTTTTTTTGAGGGGGTTGTCTGCCAAGAAACAGTGATACAAATATGTGCGTATTGCATCTTCTTTAGTCATGTCCCCATAGC
The DNA here is from genome assembly GCF_021028975.2 of Sphaerodactylus townsendi. Taxonomy (NCBI): domain Eukaryota; kingdom Metazoa; phylum Chordata; class Lepidosauria; order Squamata; family Sphaerodactylidae; genus Sphaerodactylus; species Sphaerodactylus townsendi. The sequence goes on from NC_059432.1 coordinate 18,055,939, forward strand.
CTCACAGACAGCCCACTCAAAACAAAAAAGAAAAATAGCATACTAAAATTTTAAAAAAAGGAATGCAAATGAGAGATGACCCATTTGTTATATCTGTGCTGGGAGTTCCCTCTCTGGACTTATCAAAAAGCAGGGTGCCTGTTAAAAACTTCCACCAAAGAAAAGACTAATTAATGTCTATTAATGTCCTATTAATTAATGCCTATTAATTACTTCCGGTATCTTGACACTCAGTCCTTTAAATGGTATAGAAAGTAGACATCATGCTGAAAGCAGAGAGGTAGCTATCGAAATACATCTTTTGAAATCTCTTCTCTATGCACACACACTAGCTTGACGAAGTATTGTGTTGGGAATGCCAAGATGTTATCTGGTTTCTGTCTCCCCTGATCTAAGAAGCTTACATACTGACCTTTTCCACACAATTCATTTAGAACCTTCTGACAGGAAATAAAATGCTTCCTTCATGGAGTTTTCACATGGTTTTTACCCCCAAACGTTTTATTTCCAGTCTCAAAACATTTAAATGAATCTTTAAAACAATTCTACGGCTGAGACATTTTGAAAACGTCTTCAGTTGCTTTGCAATCTATTGACTATGTTTCTCATGCTTCTCTGCTTCCCTGAACTTCCTTCTTGGTGCCATTTTCTGAGCTCACTCTGTTTCCTCGCACCTGTTTATTTGCAGCATTTCTCTGTTCTTTTATTTGGGTGGTGGGTAGTCTTCAAAGTATGATGTATGCAAGGAGTATAGCAGAGGTGAAATCCAGCAGGTTCTCACAGGTTCCCGAGAGTAGGTTACTAGTTATTTGTGTGTGCCGAGAGGGGGTTACTAATTGGTGATTTTGCCACGTGATTTTTGCCTTAGTTACGTCCCTCCTCTCAGCAGTAGCGTGCAGAACTTGAAGCAGTCTAGCAGGAGGTGCAGCGGCGTGCGTGGCAGCCTGAGCCTGCGTGCATTCGTTTCCCACCCAAGATCCAGCACAGCAGCTGCGTCCTTGCCACAGCCCCGCCCCCGGAATGCCCGGCCACGCCCCCATCATGCCCTGTCCAACCCCATTGGTGCTAAGCCACAGTTTGAATCCCACCACCTTGGGAACCTGTTACTAAAATTTTTGGATCTCACCACTGGAGTATAGAATGCAGCACGAGGCTATGAAGCACTGAAGCATCTATTCAATACAATACAAAGACCTTTATTAGGCATATTTGGGCTACATAAAATTACAATAAGAAAAGGTATAACGTATGCTGTTAATTCACTCTTTGCGACATGACCTGCAACAAGTAGTGAGCTGTTTTCCCTAAAATCAGAGGATCATTACTGTTAAATAGTTTTACCATGCAAACTTTGGGAGACGCTTTACCCATGATTGATGATAATAGAGCTTCTCTCTGTGAATAGTATTTTGGAAAGTAACATACAATGTGCTCCACTGTTTCCACCGCGGTAGGACAATGTGGGCATTGCCCGATAGGGGGAGTGAAGCATCTATTCAACACAGAACTAAAAAAAAGTTAAAAATCACATAATGGCAGCCAGGAATCATTTCGAGGGGGTGAGTGCAGACATACATCATTGAAAGGGGTGGGATTGAAAACATTTTAGAAAACTTTTAGGGGATTTGTGCAGAAAGGGCCAGAAAATTGTGATGGGATGGCCAAGATGTGATCTGATTTCAGTCTCCTCCTGATCCAAGAGGCTTAAATACTGTCACTAATCTTAGCGTAATGGAATGTGGTGCCTCAGGGCCTGAAGGATCTTGTTTTGGAATGTAGGTTTCCCAGAATTACAACTGATTTCCAGACTACAGAGATCAGTTCTCTGAGAGAAAATGGCGGCTTTGAGGCCCTTTCCACACAGGCCAGGGAAGCAGCTGTGCACTGGGGTAAATGTTCCCAGTGGAGCCAGGGACCGTTTGCACACTTCCTTGCAGGCGTCCCCAGAGCTACCATGGACCGCAGAGACACGCGCCCATGGCCAAGGAGACCCCTCAGAGGTCATAGGGCAGCATGGGCATGTCTCCTCATTCGTGCAGAGCTGTGCAGGGAGAGAAGGTAAGTTGTTTTTTTAAGCACCGTCTCCAACACAGTGCCGTTCATTCGACAACAGTTGTACAACGCTGTTTTTGAAAAACCTCGCTCATTGAGCGAGTTTCAAAAATAGTATTTCTCCACCAGTTGTGGGGGGGAGCATGGTGCTGCCTTGTTTTGGAGGCAGCAGCCATGTGAACTGTGCCCCAGAAATAGTGTTTCTACTGTGCCTGGGGTGCTGTTTTTGACCAGTGTGGAGTGGGCCTGAATGGTGGACTCTATGGTATTATATCCCTGCTTCAAACCCTGCCCTCCCCAAGATTATTCCCAAATCTCCAGGAATTTCCCCACCCAGATTTGGTATAAGTCTTCAGCTTTATGCTGGGCCTTTATATTGGAGTATGTTTTTTCTGATACATGCACCAAAATCTGCCACACACACGATAATATTTATGCACAAAGCTGTGCTGAGTGAATTATGCCAGCAAAAGATTCACTTATTTCATGCCCTGGTAAGTTCATCTTGGCTACATTTTATTACAAGGCTTATCAGAATGAAGCTACCACTGAGTAATGCACGCACATGAATGGAACTCCGTGCAAGCTCAACTTTGTTTACTTAAGTGGCATGGCTTGATGCATCTCTCCTTGCATAATGCTCCAATCTCTATTAGAGATGAGACTGAATTTAGAACACGTACTGGTTCAGTTCATAGATTAATTTCCCTCTTCTCTGAAATGGACCTGTAAACCATTTGTTTTCATATATTTCTTCTTGCCAGACTTTTCCCAGTACAGAGAATGCATTTTTTCCAATACGGTTTTGAGATAACTATGTACAATGCAATCCACTGAAGGGGGGGGGGGCAGTTTTGTGGTGGCCAAAGACAGTGCTGTTGCAGCACAGCCATGCTGTCTCCAAAGGGGTTTAAGGTGACACAGCAAGAACAGAAAATAAGACAAATCCCCAGCCACCCTAAAAACCCCATGCAGCCAAATGGGCTACAATACAGGTTTTTCTGTCATAAGTTGGCAGCTGGTGAAGGGAGCTGAAAGCTCTTTGGAAAGTGACTAAAATCAGCCCCCCCCTGGAATTCCCCCAGACTGTGCCCCTCCCCCAGTGCTAGTGTAACCTCTATCTGTGGGTTCTGTGGGACAGAACTTGGAAGGAGTTGCAAAGAACTAAATACGGCAAAAATAAACAACTCCCTTCCCACTAGTTCCCAACAACTTTGCAGTTACCTTAAACAAGGAGTTAAGAGCTTATAAAGAATTAAATCAAGGTCCCAGCCTGGTAGCCTTGCTTCCTCCAACTTCACCAGTTTTTGCAGCCTTCTGCCGCTTTGAGTCTCCACCCCTTTCTGGGTCAACCCATTCTGAACATAGGGGTTACACTAGCACAGGCAGCTTCCATGTTTGGGCATCGTGGAAGCTCCACAGCGCTCACCACAGACACGAATAACCCCCCCCCCCAACACACACATATTTGCTGTTTGCACTGATATATGGGGCATTCATGTTGACGTGCCCATGCACTGCTTGCACATCAGCAACCCCCCCCCCCTTAGGATTGCACTGTAAAGTCATAGCAATAGTATCTGGCATTTGAACAGCATAAAATAGTACACAGGGATAAATGGCATATAAATGGCTCAAAAGAATCAGCGATAGCAACAATACAAATTAGGTCAACTAATTCCATTGACAAGAACAAAGCACAAAGTCCAGAAGAATCTAAAGTAGCTGTATCATCCGATTCTTCACATCATCTGCCTATGAAAGTGCAAGTCTATTGTTCCTAAACTAAATTTAAAAAGTGCAGTGCATTGGATCTCCCTCCCAGGCTTCGAGCATGGTCTTCTGGGGCTGTATGTTGGAACAGTCCCCCAGAGGATGTTAGGAAGGCAGGAGTGTGCAGGGAGAAAAAACTTGCTGCATTTTTGGATCCGGGATTCAGGAGGCCAAAAATTATCTGGATTGCCTGGATTCAGTGGCAGGATTGGTGGTTTGGATTTCAGATCCGTGCTGTGCTTTCATGTTCTAGTTTTTTTTTTTTGAGATTATTACTGCACGCATGTACAGCAGGCTCTGTTCTGCTCAATGCAGAGCCAAATTGAGGGTCTCCCACAGAGTGTCATGGTACATCATTTACCTTCTGCTGTCTTAGAAGGGAAATATCAAAAGATACCTTATGCTGCAAGGTTCTTGCTCTCTGAATTCTGTAGAAACTATAGAGCATATGTTATTAAAACGTCCCCTTTATGAGGAGGCAAGGAAAAAAATGCCTGTCACATCTACTACACAAGATGACATATTGTTCTGATAAGTTTGTTGTGAAAAACTGTTACAAGATAAGGAGAATATTCCTAAATGGGTAGCAAAATTCTGTCTATTCATTATGAAAAAGAAAAAAAATGATCTGAATATGGTATCCCCCTTAGATATTTTTGTTTTGTTTAGTATTTTTATGCTGTTTGGTGTGTTTACAAAGTATAATGATATATAGATGGATAGTGCTGGAATACGGGAGAGAGATCTGCATTCTTGTTTTGTTGTAGATATTTTGGAGATTTGTAATATATTTGGTCATTGACTGTAAATAAAGTCTTCTTCTTCTTCTTCTTCTTCTTCTTCTTCTTCTTCTTCTTCTTCTTCTTCTTCTTCTTTTTCTTCTTCTTCTTCTTCAATCACTTAGTGGTGGGATTCAAATAATTTAACAACTGGTTCCAGTGGTGGGATTCAAATAATTTAACACCTGGCTGTTTACAAGCACCATTTTAACAACCGGTTCTGCCAAAGTGGTGCAAACCTGCTGAATCCCACCACTGATCACACTGCTAAAATCTCACAGCACTAGGGATGCCAGTCCCCCAGAATTACAGCTCATCCTGAGATTACAGAGATCAGGGACCTCCCTCTGAGGTCCCTGTCCTTCCCTCTCACCCCATCTTCCACCTTCACATTTTTGGGGTTTTCCAACCTGCATCTGGCAACCCTATCCCCTATCCCACACCAGCAGCCACAGGTGGCGGTGGGAGGGCTGCCCAGCCTACACAGAACACAGTCTTCCCTTTCTTCATAGACACCCCCCGTGGCAGCCACATGCAGCAAATCAGTCCTGTTTACCAGCTCCCCACGCCAAAGGAGATCATTTTTTCACCCCTCTCTACAGACTGTTATGGCAGGAAAAATATACCACCAATAAAACATCTTAATATTTAACCGGGCTGTAAAGTTTAATCCATAGTTTACCATGTTTGGAGGTTTATTTTTTCCTCAAACTTTTGCATCCATCTAACTATACTTGTTTTAACATGGTTATTCTGTGTCAAATTGAAGCAAAAGCTTATGAATGCATCCCAATCTATATTCTTTTTGCTGCATTATCACATTTTCAAATTCATTCGGCTCCCTTATTATGCCTCTTGCTGTTTAAATGACCTTTTTAATCTTGAAACTAGTTAAAAATATAGTAGCTATTGTACTTTTTTGCCTTCAGCTTTCATCTTTTGCCAACCCTTGATTTCTCTTTGAGAATCTCATATCTCCATATTCTTTAATACATATCTATAGGTGACATGATTGGAGGTAATAGAGAACTAATTCTTCTTCAGGTAGATTCCTAAATCCTCGGTAGTCCGTCTCTAATTAGATGGCTTCCATTTTGCATTGTATCTCTTTTGACTGACTTTTTAGTAATTATGTAAGCCTTCCAAATCTTCCATTTCTAACTTTATTACCTTGGGATCTGGATTTTTAATCCAGTCCACAATCCAAACCTGGCCAACTCCGTGATAATACAATTTAATATTAGGTGTTTCTAGTCATCATCTATTTTTCTCATATATTTTAAATCTGATTCTGGGCTTTTTTGCCATTCCATATGAACTCATTTGTTTATTTCTGCCATTCCTTCAAGGTTTTTCTTATATATAGATTGGTAATATCTGCAGTAGAAAATTTAATTTTGGAAATGCATTTATTTTTATTGCAGAGATTCTTCCTAGCCACAGATTTTTTTAAAATTTGAGATAATCTCTGCAGGTTCTCTTAAAGCTTTACCCACATCTTATCTATGAAACAGGCAAGGTGTACTAGCAATGACTCACTTTTTGAAGAGTTGCGCAGGTGCATGAGCAGAGGTGGTAGGAAACGCTGATGTGAGTGCATTGTATAATGTAAAAGGGAGGGGCTTAGCGACCACTGCTGTTTAGTTAAGGCAAGGTGTATTGGTGACAACTCACTTTTAAAAGAACTGCACAGGCATGCAAGCAGAGGGGGTCCACATCTGTTGACCTGGGAGGATTAACGTCCTACAAATACTTCTACATGTTGAATTTTAACATTTCATGAACAATGACAGAAATTACCAGCAATACCAGTATTCTAGAAGCCGTTGTATTTTTGCACAGCGGACTTTATGACTAGTTGTTTTATCATTGTCTTTAAATAGTGTGTCATTTTGTCTGATCAGATTTATTCCCAAGTGTTTAACTGGATTTGGGGGTTTTTTGTACATCCTGCAGTCCTTCTAATGTAGTCCTTTTTCTGCTCTGCTACATTTGTCTTTTTTCCTGTTGATTTTGTAACTCAAAAAGGATCCAGATTTTTCAGTTAGTTCTATCATGTACTGCATTGACAAGTGAGGGTGTGAAATTGTCAGCACCCAAACTCTTCTCCATCCACTTTCAATCTTTTAATTTTAGGGTTTTGTCTGATGCTAGTAGCCAGCACTGGCAGTACAATAAATAAAAGTGGAGATAATGGACATCCTTGATGGGTTCCTTTTTTGTTTGAAATTCATTAGTTAAATCTCCATTTATTAAAATCTTTGTATGCTATTTTATGTAAATACTCAGTATCCAGTTCATGTATCTTGCGCTGCAATTTAAACTTCAGTTAAAAAAAGTCAAGCTATATTGTCGAATGCTTTTTCAGCATTGAGGAACACAACCACTGCTTTCTTCTTTTTTTCACAAATTCTATTGCGTTAATCACAAAACATACATTGTCTTTCGTGAATCTCATTGGACAAATCCAGTCTGATCTATATGAATTAGTTTGCTTATACATTTCCTTAGACTCTGACATTACTGAAGTGAAAAGTTTACAATCCACATTCAGTAATGAGATGGGTCTATAAGATTTTAGTCATGTTGGATCATTGCCTTCTTCATGTATCAGTGATATATGAGCTTCCTGCCAAGATGACCACAATACTTTCTCCTTGTTTTTTTTAAATAACTTTTTGCAATGGTAGTATTGAATTTTCTTCCAAGCACTTGTAATACAGTGCTGTAAGTCCATCTGGGCCTGGCACTTCATCTTTTTTTTTCAATTTCTTAATAGCTTGTGGTATTTCTTGAATTGTAATAGTTTGTATTCAGAGGCAAACCTCTCAGTATGCATTTCTTATATAAACTCCTTTATCCCTTCTTCTGTTGGTGAGTTTTTGTACAGTTCTGAAAAAGAGAGCAAATTGTTCCTGTATCTCTTTTGTCTGCATGAGTAATTCAAACTTCTTTCTCATTCCTATATATATATTTTTTTGTTTCAGTTTCTTTCCTTTAAAAATGTGCCAGGTGTCTTCCAGGTGTGTTTGCATGTTCAGAATGCTTCTTCCTGGGGAAAAAACCCCTTACTTTATTCTTTATCTCCTCAGTATCAAACATATCTATTTGGTTTCTTAATTGCTTAATCTCAGTTACAATTGCTTTATTGAGGACATTTTTATGCTTTTCCCCCCAGCTAGCTGTTGTGGATTTTTCTGGACTGTGTGGCTGTGTTCCTCCAGCATTTAAACTGTCCATTGTTTTCTTGGTTTGCCTGTGAGCCATTTTCTTCATATATCTTCTGTCTTTTGCTACTGAGTGGAGGTAGGGGGAATCCCTACTATGTAGCTTGTCCTCAAAGGTGATTTGGTGCAGTTGTACTCTCTGCACCTTCCTTGCCAGAATGTAATTAGAAGGGAGGATGCCATCAACATGGTTAGCCTGGGAAAAAAACAAACACAATTTGAAGAAAAACATGGTGAGCACATTCACATGCTCCTGCAGGCTGCAAAACACCTGAAAACAAAACAAAACCACATTTTTTGGGGGGAGGTGGTTTTGTTAATGTAAGGCCGGCTGATTCCTTATACTATTCCAGGAATTCCAATTAACAACCCAAAACAGCTACTTCCGTGTAGATTTTTGGCCCGGGTAGTTTCATTTTGCACACCTTGACATAGAGTCATTTTAATTTTTTTTAAAAACCCTTTTTTCAGGGTTGTTGAATGTATGTCTTATTCAGTGCTAGGTAATTACACAGGACTCTGTCAGAGGTTATGGCGATGCAATTGATTTATTCCGAAATGATTTACATCTGTTTTTGTATGCCAACCTGAGGTATCATGGAGGGTGGGAAAGGAAGGATATAAATGTTTTAATAAATTAATTAACGTGTGTTGATGAAATTCACTAAATGTTTATCAGGTTTTCGTTTCTGATCAAAACAAATGGGTTGGATCCATACTAAGTTGTCCTCTCTTGCTAATAGTAATCATAACAAACATGGCCAGTATGATGCAGACAGTATCATTGCTTGTTGTTGGGTGGTTCGGGCTCAGTGTAATGTGAATTGGTGGCCTTCTTTTTGTTGAAGATGTGAACATGGACTGATATGTCTTGCGGGTTTGTATTGGATGTGTTTTGCTGTATTGGTTTGTTTTGTAGCTGCGGTGTTCTTTTAACATGCCAATAAAGGCTTTCTGTTCTGTTCTACTAAGTTGTCCACTGACAGACACTTCCACTGATTTCTCCTTCCCTCCACACTCCCCTTTCTTATAGTTCCTCAGGGATTCCCACCCCTCAGGACTGGCATTTAATGGAAATGAGTAGGCTGCTGTAGAGGGAGGGACGGAGGGCAGGAAATAGCCATTCTGCTGATGAAAAATTTAGTCTGTGTCCAACCCAGTGATTCAGGTATGGGGGAAACATCTTCAAAAGATTTAGATTGCGGAGATGTTAATTTTGAAAAATCCTGCTTCACATTGCTCTCACCCACCCCCAATCTCTAAGGATTAGTCACATGGGTGATCCCAACAAATCAGTGATTGTGCAGTGACACGTATGACATCACATGCCAAAGGAGCCAATCAGATTGCACTTTGTGATGAAACCCACTGAGGGGGAGGGCAATTTAAATGAATACAGGAACAAGGAATGTTTTTAAAAGAAAGCCCCAGAAAATATAGACATTTTTTCTGCACTATAGGAACTCCCCCCTCCCCCACGCACATGTAACCTCTATCTGTGGGTTCTGTGGGGGAAACTTGGAATGAGTTTGTAACAACAAATTTTAAAAACAAAATGGTTTACTTTCTTAACATATAACATATAACATCAACATTTAACATCACACTTCAAGGTCCTGTTCAGGTTGCATTTCAAGTCCTTATATTTACAGTCTTGTAATGCCAAGTCCATTTCTTCCTGCAAGTGGGTTGGCTCCTGAAGACTCCAAGGGCTTGATGAACAGGATTCAAAATGATGAAGGTTTCCAGGAGAACTCTCACCCATTACAAACATTACAAAGAAACCCTTAACAAGGTGTTAAGGGCTTATACAAACCAAGGTCCGAGTCTGGTAGCCTTGTCTCCTCCAAACTACACGAGGTTTGCAGCCTCTTGCTGCTTTGAGTCTCCACCCCTTACTGGGTCAACCCATTCTGAGCGTGGGGGTTACACACACACAAAAGGAAATGTTGTGACTCACTCCAGCCAAGTGTTAACTAAATCATTTTATTGGCCAGTGTCTTTCTTTTTAGCCTGAATACAGCAGCTGAGTATTGGCTCAAAACGCTTATCAGTGTTCTGCTTTTGTACAGCAGAAACTTTAATTATCTCCAGCTTAACTATCTATTTATGACAGAATACTTTCCCCCCCTCATAACTGAACTTTCACTCACCTTTTTATCACTTGCCTCACGCATTTCCCATTCGAAATGCTTTCTGTGCTCATTGATGATGATAGGGGAGAGGCAGCTGACATGTTTCCTGGGTGTATTTTAAGGGGAGTTGTTGCACCAAAGGGATAGATGGATATCAAGGAAAGGATTACAGCACTTGAAAATACTGATTATGCTGGTCTTTGTAAAATATTATTCTTTAAATCTCTCAGCTCTGCAGAGATTAAGAAGCGCCCACTTGGCGCTTGTACCTTGTAACAAGTTGAAAAGTCAACATCTGCATACAACAGTTGCTAGTCTCTCCCTGCGTGCATCTCAAGGAGGTACCTGTCTCTTGCTGAAATATCAGCTGAATACAAAAGAGGGCAACAGTGCTTCAGAGTGAGTTGCTTAGCCTAATCTGTCTTCCAGGTCCTACAAGAATGGCCTAAGGGATCAGAGAAGATTTCCATCTGTCTTTTTGAAACAGATTTGCACTTGTGAAATACCAAAACAAATCCAGCCTACATATATTATGGTCTACCAGGAAAGGACGGCTCGCTCTATTTTCTGAGCTCATGAGCTTCAAAACAGAACTAGAAGATTTATCAAGTCTAAAGGGAGGCAGGGCCAAGCACAGAATGGTTGCCAGGAGGGGGTACAAATCACAAAACCTTGGGAGGTTCCAAGCCAAATGGCTTTTTATTATAGTGGCTGCTACTTCTAAACAGGTGCTCCCTGCAGACCCAAAGGTAATACCTTCCGAGGTCTTCCAAAAAACATCATGCTTTGATGAGATAGAAGATTGTCCAAGCTGACTCTTTGCTTTGGGGAAGAGGTGACTTGGGAAGATGCTTGCAGGAGCCCAGGTGTGCCACACTGGGAATGACTGTTCTAATCCATGCATGTTCCATAGATGCATACTGCTTTGCCCCTGAAATTGATACAGAAATATATGTTTACGTGAAATATAAATATGTGTTTACATGAAATAATACAGAAATATAAGGATTTTTGACAGGAAAGAAGAGGAACAAACTAGTGACAGTTTTGTGAGCTGAGAGCCAGTTGAGAGTCAGTGTGAGTGTAGCGGCTAAGAGCCAGTAGGACATAATGGTTAAAAGCAGGTGGACTCTTATCTGGAGAAAAGGATTTGGCTCCCACGGTTTTACTTGAGTGATGGACTCTTCTTCTTCTTCTTCTTCTTCTTCTTCTTCTTCTTCTTCTTCTTCTTCTTCTTCTTCTTCTTCTTCTTCTTCTTCTTCTTCTTCTTCTTCTTCTTCTTCTTCTTCTTCTTCTTCACAAACTGACTGGTTTGGTTTGAACATCTGTCAGGGGCATAATGCCCTTTGGGCAAAGTGGGCAGCTGCCCAGGACACCACCTTGCGGGGGCATCAAAATGCAGGGTTTGTTTTGGGGTATTTTTAGTGGTTTTCCATTTTTGGCCTGCAGGGGACTCAGTTTATAGGCTAGCGGGGCACATTTCTAAAGTCATAGTCTCAAAGCTTTCAGGGTCTCATCAGGAGACTGCCCTGATGATACGTCTAAGGTTTGGTGCAGTTTGGTTCAGGGGGGCCAAAGTTATGGACCCTCAAAACTGTAGCCCCCATCTCCTATTAGCTCCCATTCGAAACAATGAGGGATGGGGCACCCCCTTTGGGAGTCCATAACTTTGGACTCCTTAAACCAAACATCACCAAACTTGGGGGATGGCATAAGAACAGTCTCCTGATGATACGCTGAAATTTTGGTGCTGATATGTCTAAAAATGCACCCCCTGCAGGCACCAATGTCCTGGTGCAAAACAAATTTGGTCGTGGTGGAGTGGCCGCCCATGGGGGGGGGCATCCAACTCAGGTTTTGCCCAGGGCTATAGTTTGCCTCGTTACACCCGTGACATCTGTGTTTCCATTTCAATTCCCCTTTGTGCCAGTTTCTGTTTCTTTGCACTGATGTATGAACAGTGTTTAAAATGGTGGGAAAGTTGTGGAAAATATACAAAAGAATCCAACAATGGCAACAAGGTAAATGAGAAATAATGACAACCACACTGCTTGGTCGTTCCAGCTCATTGCAAGTCTCAAATCTGTATAGGTTGAATGTATGTGTGAGATGATCTGTGTCAAGATTGTGTCAGCTGTCCTCCACATGATCAATAGAATATGAACACAACCTATGTGCTTTCAGTTGAAGGGTTTTCCACCCAACTATATGTGTGTGAAGTGCCGTCAAGTCACTTCCAACTGATGGTGACCCTATGAATCAGTGTCCTTCAAAATGTCTTATCTGGGAACCATGCAATAAAACAGGGGCCGTTTCCGCACGGAGGCGGAAGGGGTCGGGTCGGTGTTGTCCACACCGACCCTACCCCTCTGGGACCGTTCACATGAATGGTCCCAGAATCGGCCGAGATGACGGCGCAGAAATGCGCCGTCATCAGATCAACTTACCGGTCCTGTGGCCCTCCGGCACGTCACTGAGGCCAGGGGACACGCCCCCCTGCCCTGCACAACCACTCCGGAGTTGCAGGGCAAAGGGGGCGTGTCCCCAGGCCTCGGTGATGCGCCGGAGGGTCACAGGACAGGTAAGTCACTCGGTTGTGGGGGGAGGGAAGGCGCTTGGAAGCCGCTGCCGTTCGCACGGCAGCGGCTCCAAGCCGCCATTTTCCATAAACCTCGCTTGCCAAGCGAGGTTGGGAAACGGCGGCTTCGCGCCAGTCGGGCGGCGCGAGGGCGGCACGGCTGCGAAGCAGCTGTGCCCCCTGTGCGAATGGCTCCCTGGGGACAGCGTTTTTGCCATCCCCAGGGCGCCATAATCCGCCCGTGTGGAAAGGGCCAGGGTTTCCAGTCAGGTATAGCCTATGATGGTATAGCTCTAAGTTTGTGGGAATCTTTTAAGGTGAGGGATGGGAGGAATTGGCATGATCTTGATCCATTCTATGTCTTTTCAAGCTACACAATTTTGAAACTCCAATCATGATTAGAATAATTTCATAACACCTTTTTAAATGTAGACTTCTCTCCACCTGGCCTTCCACTCAAAAAAAGAAAAGAAATTGCACACCTGAAACTAATAGCTTAATTTGTTTTCTTCTATATAAAGCTTGTTCTGACGTCTGAAGGGAAATGTTGTTCCAAAAGACAAGCTTCTGCACATTGTAAGGGAATGTGATGAACAAATCTTACAAGCCCTGAAGATGCCCCAAGTTACTTAACAAAACTTCCTGAGACTCCAATAGTGCCATCCTAAGCAGAATTGCACCTTTCAATGCTCACTGGCTTCAATTGACATAAAAGGTGTAATTCTGGGGTGTTGTGGGGTTTCCAGGCTGCATGGCTGTGTTCTAGTAGCATTTTCTCCTGACGTTTTGCCTGCATCTGTGACTGGCATCTTCAGAGGGTGTAATTCTGTTTACAACTGGCCAGGATGCTGTGTAGCTGCCCATAAATTAAGAGGTTGTAAATCAGCTTCCCCATGCATGTCATCTGTCGACTCATCATGTATTTATTGCATTGAAGACCAGTACTTTGGAAACTTTGCATTGCTATGATATATGTTGCTTGAACATATTTAGCAGTCTGAGCTTTAGTTGAGCAAATCTAGTATTGTCTAGGGGCGGGGGAGGGAGCAGGGCTGAGATTGAGCAATGAAGAAACCAATTAGATATGTTTGAATCTGAGCAAGCAAACAGGAGCTTGATCACTGAGCTATGGGCTAAGAAATGGCAAATGCAGTTCAATGTAGCTAAATGTAAAGTGATGCACATAGGGGCAAAAAATCCAAACTTCACATACATGCTACAGGGGTCAGTGCTATCAGTCACAGACCAGGAAAGGGATTTGGGCGTCTTAGTGGATAGTTCCTGCTGGTTGACATGTCACCCCAAATGCATGGCAGCTGTGAAAAAGGCAAACTCCATGCTTGGGATAATTAGGAAAGAAGTTGATAATAAAACTGCAAGGATTGTCATCATGCCTCTTATATAAAAGCAGTGGTGCTGTAACCAAGCACTTTGAGTACTGGTGGGTAAGTTCAGCTCTGGTCAGCTACATCTCCAAAAAAAAGGATACATCAAGAGAAGAGAAAAAAAAAGTGCAGAGAAGGGCAACGAGGATGATTAATAAGGATTGGAGCACCTTCCTTTAATGAGGAGAGGCTGCAGTTTGGGGACCCTCTTTAGTTTGGAGAGAGACTTTCCTGAGGGGGGATATGGATTGAAGTCTATAAAATTATGCATTAGTCGAAAAATGCTTGACAGAGAGAGTCTTTTCTCTTTCTCACAATACTAGAACCAGGGGCATCTACTGAAAAATGCTGGGGAAGAATTAGGACTAATAAAAGGAAACACTTCTTCACACAATGTGTGATTGGTGTTTGGAATATGCTGCCACAGGAGGTGGTGATGGCCACTAAATCCTGATAGCTTCTAAAAAGGGCTTGGACAGATTTATGGAGGAGAAGTCGATCTATGGCTACCAATCTTGATCCTCCTTGATCTCAGATTGCAAATGCCTTAGCAGACCAGGTGCTCAGGAGCAGCAGCAGCAGAAGTCCATTGCTTTCACATCCTGCATGTGAGCTCCCAAAGGCACCTGGTGGGCCACTGCGAGTAGCAGAATGCTGGACTAGATGGACTCTGGTCTGATCCAGCTGGCTTGTTCTTATGTTCTTATGATTTTCCACAATTTCAAAATGGTTGTGTGATGGAATGATCACTGGGCTATCACAGCACTCTATGAGTTGTATTGTGTCTGAATTCCACACATGGAAGAATGACTTCCTTGTCTCCACTTCCCCCTGCAGTCCAATCTGCACCCCCCCCCCCCCAATGCTGTACTTGTGGGATGAAGACCTTCTAGGAGCAGCATAAAAGGAGTTGAAGTGCTACTTTGGTTGAATCCCCACTACCGTCTTAGCCATGTTTCAGAACACAAACTAACCAGGTTTGAGGGACGACCTCCACATTGCTTGTGTAGCAGATTCCGTTTCTGCCGCCTATACTCCCCTGCTAATCCACGCTCCGGCAGGACCTGGCTGTAAGTGGCATAGACCCCATTAACACGGGTTCATAGGAGCTGATCTTGAGGGGGAGGGATGAGGGTTGAAACTCCTGACTCGCTTCCCGCCCTGGAGTGTGGACGCTGGACCTTCGCAACCAATCTGCCTATGCACGTGCAGCCTTTCCTTAGTTTCGTTTTCGCTTTTGCGATCGGCCAGCAGAAGGGGACGCAAACATTAAACAGTCAAACGTGTTACTTTGAATCGTTCATGGTTTACACAGGTAACAATTAACTGTTTGCACAGTTAAACAGTTAAACATTTAACTTTTACACACTGGTTTTTTTGATCATGCCCCTACAATGTACGTTTCCGCAGTGGGAAAAGGTCCTGCCCCATCAAGGCATGCCAGCCAATCAGGGGAGACTGGCGAAGCGAGCTCGCCTGGTAGTGGGGATTGCTAAGAGTTCTGCAACTGGGTGTGTTTTCTGTGTGCTCGCTGCGGTGGGGAGGGAGAAACTCAGATGAAGAGGACAACAAACAGGTTTGGATCTGCGTGCAAATTTCAAGTGGGCATTCGACCCTTGTGGGGGTGGGAGAGGGGGGAATTGAAAAAAATGGCCTTCCTCTTGGAAGAGCATTGAGCCCTTTTCCACAGGATCAAACACTACTATGTTCACAAGACATATCCTGGCAGATCAATTTACGTTAAGTTTGGTTGAAAGATAGCTCTTACATAAAATTGCTCTGAATACAACAGTTGGAGCCTAAATGTCTAATACTTCTGCCTCTTATGAGGCAGGCAGGAATACTATTTATTTAACCTCAGTGACTGCTACTCAGATTTTGTCTAAAAGGGAACCTGGAAGTAAAGCTCGAAAGGCACCAACAGAGTTTTCAAAGGTTTTCTCCGGATTTTGCTTGAGTAGAATTTGGAGCAAATTTAGAGAAGGAAGATTTGGCTTTCATTTAGCCTGGCAAAAAAATCTCAGGAGGGATTCAGACGTAATCTTACGTTTGAACATTCTTGTATATAGTATTCTTCATTAATTCAATGATGGTTATAATGAGGAGAAAGGAAGAACGGAGCTGTAACGCAAAAACTAGATCGCTCTCAGTTTTTTAAAAAAATTATGACTTCTTTGCATTCAAAAGTTCAGATTTCTTCTCTCCCTCCCAGCTCCCTTCTTCCTCTCATTTCATCACGAGGTGTGTAGACGCACGCCTCACAGCCATTCCCATGTGACTGAGCGACAAGATGGCTCACTGCAGAGCAACACAGATTTCTGCTTTAAATCACATCTGGAAGGAAGGTGAGCAGACTCCAGTTAATGCCATTAATGTTTCATGAAAAGACTCACATCTCCCCTAAAACTATCGGGATAAAAAATATACAGTCATTAAAATTCAGATAAGGGTACTGCTTTGGCATTGGGTGTCAGAATTCAGAACAAAATTCTGGAGACTGAAGCCATCAACAAGCCTCTAACATCTTCAACATCCCCAACAGTGGGCAAACTTGTAGAGGTGCAGGAACCTCAAGAAGCAAGCCTAAATGGAGAGACTTTGGAAAAACCAACGGAATATGAAGTAGATTTGAAACCCCTCAATGTACTACAGATAAATCTTCATCCAATTCCAGGGGAAAAGTCATGGGCACAGGAACTTAAAGAACTGACCTCTCCAACTTATATTCCCCACTCTAACTTTCCTGATTTATTTCAACAAGCTCCAGATGTTAATAACCAGGCTCAGCTTGTGAGAAGTTCCATCCCTATGGTAACACCAAAGGCCCAGACAATATTAAGAAATGGATGTATCCTAGAGGATGTAACTGGAGATTTGGATAAAATTGAACAACTAAATTGACAATCAACTTTGGTTGCATCATGGAATATTGCAGGATGGGCCACTAAAGCCACGGATGTCAATTTTATTAATTTCCTAAATCAATTTGATATCCTGCTTTTACAAGAGACATGGATGGTTGACAATTTTGATATCCCTAATTTCTGTTCTGTAGTATTGGAGGCAACTCCAAGTATAAGAGGGGGTAGACCATCAGGGGGACTGGGAATATTCATCTCAACCAACTTAAATCTGCATGTTAAAAGAATTTATAGCCCATGCCCATGGGCTTTGGTGGTGTTATTATACTCCAAGTCAGTTTGTTTTCTTTGTTGTTCAGAACAAAACCAAGGATTTGTGGAAATAGGAGGTCTGCTACATTTTCTCACAGCAGTGTTGCGTGGGGCAGGAGTGGGGGGGAATCCACTTTCAAAAGTATAGATCTACTGGGGCATAATTGAGTTTGTTGTTCTCGTGGCATTGTTGGTTGCTATTGGCTTCTAGGTTTTTAATATTTTTTCCCCACAGTAATGCCGCAGGGCCTTCTGCTCAAAAAAAGAATCAGGTTTTCTTGGGGGGGGGGGAGTAATGTTTATTCATTTTAAATTCTTTTCTTTTTTTATTCATTTGATTGTGCATTATTGTGTATGCTCACTGAAGTTTATACACAAGTCCCTTAGAAACGCGAGTTAATGGGGGAAAGCCAAAGAAGGGGATGTCTTTCTGATTAAAAAGATGGCAATACATCACAATAGGTACCCATGTTCGTCTGTCTATAGCAGTAGAGAAGAACAAGAATTCAGTAGCACCTTAAATGCTAACAGAATTTCTGGCAGGATATGAGTTCATGTCTTCAGAAAGAAAGCTCATACTTACCCTGCCAGCAATTGTTAGTTTTTAAGATGATGAAGAAGAAGAGTTTGGATTTATATCCCCCATTTCTCTCCTGCAGGAGACTCAAAGGGGCTTATAATCTCCTTGCCCTTCCCCCCTCACATCAAACACCCTGTGAGGTAGGTGGGGCTGAGAGAGCTCCGAGAAGCTGTGACTAACCCAAGGTCACCCAGCTGGCGTGTGTGGGAGTGTACAGGCTAATCTGAATTCCCCAGATAAGCCTCCACAGCTCAGGTGGCAGAGCTGGGAATCAAACCTGATTCCTCCAGATTAGATACACGAGCTCTTAACCTCCTACGCCACTGCCATTGCTGAATTCTTGCTTTTTTTGTTCATTTAATTTTTTTTTGGGGGGGGGGGAGAACCATGTCTTGGAGGCCATGCAGGTTGGCAACAATATACACCTTTCATTTGTCTTTCTCCTAGGAAACAAGACAGGTATTCTAGCCTCACCAGTACCCTGTGAGGTAAATTGAGCGGAGGAATAATGCAATATGCCCAAAGGTACCCAGAGAACCTTGTGACAGAGAAGGGATTTGAATATTTGTTCCATTCAGACTCTTGCATCTAATTTTTGCCCTTGTTCAGATGTACCTTTTTGTGACAAGACATCTCACTTCCCATTTAGCAGTTCACTATGCACTTGGCTCATCAGACCATATGGCAGAGCCGCTATCAAAGTATGTCATCCTTGCAGGTTTCATTCAAAAATACCAATTTCGACTGTGCTTCCCCTTTGTGCAAATCCAACCCCTGAGGCTTTATTTTTGCATTGTTTGCTGTTTCTTTCCCCATGGATGCACACAGTTTTGCAACATTATATTTTCCATTTGCATATAAATTGCATATAAAATATAAATGCCATATAAGGAGCATAAAAGGAACAAATTGGGCACCACAGCAACTAGGGGAGCCAGAGTTGGGTTGGGGACATGGCAGGAGGGGGAGCAACAGTGATGATGTCACTTTTGTGTAAAACCATAGAGCTTCTGGTGAGTCCTTGAGCTACCACAGTTCAGAGTTTTCCCTGGAAGTGACATCATCATGCTTACAGTATTGGCGAGTTTTTTTTAAATTTTCCTTCACTGCTGA
Organism: Sphaerodactylus townsendi; assembly: GCF_021028975.2. NCBI lineage: Eukaryota > Metazoa > Chordata > Lepidosauria > Squamata > Sphaerodactylidae > Sphaerodactylus > Sphaerodactylus townsendi. The sequence continues at coordinate 18,074,734 of NC_059432.1, forward strand.
CTGACTGGAGCAGGGGTAAGCAACAGGAGTTTGTGGTGGAGAATTCCCTGCCCCAATCTGCCAGTGACATATGTGGACAAAACAGAAAAAGGAATCAAAGCACATATTTGTCAGGAGTAGACCTTTTGCCTTATTTATTTATTTATATATTGGATTTTAAACCCCCCATCCCCGAAGGGCTCTGGGCGGCATACAGCAGGTCTGCAGCAACAATACAAAGTAGCATTAAACACAGCAGGCTAAATGCAAAATTTTACACATAAAACTAAGGTAATTCAAAACAATTTATAAATCTAAAACCATAAAACACAGCAGCAATAATATATGTGGCGCCCGATCCCAAGGCCGGGAGGGGACAGTACTAATTAGATGGTATCAGGCGTACCAATGATGGCACGCAACACAAGAGCTTCCTAGAGGGGGAGTCCGTGGCTGGCCTTACCAAAGGCCCGGTGGAACAGAACTGTTTTACAGGCCCTGTGGAATTCACCAAGATCCCGCAGGGCCCGCACCTCTGATGGAAGAGTGTTCCACCAGGCAGGGGCCAGGGCCGTAAAAGCCCTGGCCCGGATAGAGGCCAGCCGCATCATGGAGGGGCCAGGGGCCACCAGTACATTTGCCTCTGCTGTCCGCAGACGCCTACCCAGGACATATGGGGTGAGACTGTCACGAAGGTATGAGGGTCCCAAACATTATCAGGAATGTTCCCCGTGGGTCCCTGTCTTGGATGTCACCCAGGGATCAAGGACCAGCTGAGCTGAGTAGCAGCACTGCTAGGGACACATGCTTTGTTAGTGGTAAACCTACACCTGTTGCCAAATGGCATCCCTAAAACTTTCACCTACAACTCTGTATCCATTGCCATCATCTCCACGACCCAGCTCCAAGGTTTGGATGTTGCTCCACAGCTTTTCCTACAGGGGGCCACTTGAATCTGAGCTGCTTTTATGGCCCAATCAGCTTCTGACATAGAGTTGCCAACCTCCAGGTGGCAGCTGGAGATCTCCTGGGATTACGACTGATCTCCCGGCGATAGAGATCAGTCCATCCAGAGAAAATAGCTACTTTGGATAATGGATTCTATGACATTATACCCTATTGAAGCTCCTCCCCTCTCCAAACCCCACCTTGTTTCGACACCAACCCCCAAATCTCCAGGTATTTCCCAACCTGGAGCTGGCAACCCTCCTGACATTCATTAATCTACACAAACCACACTTTGTTTCTTGATGTAGTTAGTTGCTATGTTATCATTTAACGGGCACACAGTTGCCTGCCTGAGAATTTTAAAATTCTGTGTTGGTTTCCAGCAGGAAGGCATGAAAACTCCAACCTTTGCTCCATTCTGCAACCCAGCCTATTTTCTTACTACCCAGCCTATTTTCTTACTCCCACCTTAAAGCTCCTTTGAAAAATGACCCAGCAACCATCATGCAGTCAATTCAATGAGCCTTTATTGGCATATACACGATAGTATAAAAATACAGTTCCAGTTAAAAAGTGAATAGTAAAAAAAAACCTTCGCGTTTGTCATGCATTCAGTTTACAAACTTCTGACAAAAACTTTGCCACTACAAGGCAACAATGAAAATCCTGACAATTTAAAAGCATAACTACTTTATCTGATTCAGTATAATCAATCATAGAGTCTATAGCTTGGGATAACAGACTGGATCGGAGTTCTTGGTATAATAAGCAGTTCAGGAGAATGTGTGGGATGGAATCCAGCTGTCCTATGCTACAGGTACAGAACCTCTTATCGCTTGGAAGACCTTTAAGTCTATGTAGCAGAGATGGCATGATGTTAAATCTAGCCAGCATATAGGCTCTCCTGTGTATGGGATTTGTGAGCGCTGTAATACAATAGGCTGGGTATCCCATCATGAATCCCATTGCCACAGAGGCCCTGGATTTCAATGCTCTTAAAACTTAGGAGCGCCCTGCCAGAGAAAACCATGCAACTAACTAAGCCACGGAAGGTATTCAGTCTTTATTGCTTTGTAAAATCCTGGACATCCCTAACTTTGTTCCCTACGCAGCTTTATCTTTGGAAACTAATCAAAGATTGTTAGACACTGAAGCCCGGTTAATAACTTTTAAGTTCTGGCTACGTTTACATTTTTTTTGCTCTGATCCTGCAAGCTCTCCTTTCTTTTTGGACACGGACTATTCTTCATCTGCCTTGTTAAGTTATATTGAGCAAAAGATTAAATCCAATGGCATATCCCTGGACTCTTTGTCAATGGCCACTGAATCAGCAGTATATGATTTAATTAAATGTCAACTTTGAGCCATAGAGCAATAGCACAGCTAGGAAAACCTGTTCCCCATTGAACTTGGGTGAAATGCCAACCTCAGGGGCCACTGCTACCTATTTCTATTATCCAGCTGTATCCCGGCAGTGATGCACTTTCACACTAGCCAACTTTAACTTTCTTCCTTTAACTGTTTTGTTTGGGAGATTCCATTAGATTCCCTACCTAGCTAGATTTTACCCTTGTAGGCAAAGAGTTTTGAAACTATTTCCTATGCTTTATTTTTTCTACTGTCCTTTTCATGTTCTTTTTCATGTCTGTCTTCTTGACTCCTTTCTTTGTAATCAAGAAGGGATATCTGATGAAGCCAAGGCATCATTTCTTCTGGCAAACCAGAATCCTAGGACAATTGAATCGCTTGCATAGCATTCACTGCCGTGCAGGCCATGAGTCTTTGGTCGCTTCAAGATGTATTTTTTCCATAAATTAATGCCTGGGGCGTAAAATGTCAGCCTCTAGCCGCTCGCATTATGGCGCCAGCTGCTGCAAACCGCCGCTTTATACAATCCACGCTTCCCCAGGGCGGCGTTAGGAGTCACAAACAACAACCCTTTTAAAGGGTTGTTATGAAGCGCCTGGCGGCGCTGCAGCAACCACGCCGGAAGACGCCGTCGCCTCCTCCTCGCTCTACTCACGACATGTCTCGCTGTCACTGCTGGGTCAGTCGGAGCCCCGCCCACACTGTCCTCCGACCTCCAGCACTCTTGGCGGCGTGGGGGCGCAAGGAGGCAGTGCGGAAACGGCCTTTGTGAATCTAGGTCAGTGGTGGGATCCAAAAATTTTAGTAATAGGTTCCCATGGTGGTGGGATTCAAACAGTGGCGTAGCACCAATGGGGCTGGGCGGGGCACGATGGGTGCGTGGCCAGGCATTCCAGGGTTGGGGCATTAATAATTTCTCTTACTGTAAAAAACTCTTACTGTAAAAAAAAAGTTCCTAATTTCCAGCTGGTATCTTTCTGTCCATAATTTAAACTCATTATAGTAAGTCCTATCGTCTACTGCCAACAGAAACAACTACTTCTCCTCTCATTGACTGCCTGTCAAAAACTTAATACTTTCAAATACTTCATTTTGTTTCTAGAAATCAAAAGAAGGATACTTTCCGTAAACAAGGAACTTTACCATATTTCTAAAACATGTTTTTAAAACAGCCCAACAGGCAGAATTATCCTGTTTTCTACCTTCACTAACCAGCCACATAGGAAACAACAGGACTTTATGATTTTTGGACCGAATGGAATTTCTAACGGAAAATCAGACCCAATTAGTAACCCCCTCTCGGCACACACAAATAATTAGTAACCCACTCTCGGGAACTGGTGAGAACCTGCTGGATCCCACCTCTGATCCAGGTCAATTAATTTTTAATGTTTTAGTATACAAGGATTTTGTGTGAGTGTGTATAATGTATTCCGTATGCCAATAAAGTCTTCTGAATCTGAAACAATGCAACAAAATCATTAGAGCAACACCCCTAAAAGCATTACAATTGATCTCCATACTACAGAAATCAGTCCCTCTTGAGAATAAATGGCTGCTTTGTAGGGTAGCTTTTATGGTGTTGTACCCAACGGAGGTCCCTCCCTAAACCTCACCCTCCCCCAGATTCCACCCCTACATTTTCCCAACCCAGATCTTGCAACCCTTTGCATGAAAGTGGTGGGGCCTGGAGATTCTCTTTTCTTTCCCTTGGCAAGTAGTAGGATGCTGCATATTTATACCATAGAGCTGCATGGACTGGAGGAAAGCAAATGAACCCCGTGATTTATGCTTGATACATGTTTTTTTTTAAAATGGCAAAAACGGGTATCTCGTCAGTTTGCGGGGCTGATGAGAATAAATGGCCACCTCCAGCAACGTTATCCGTAGCCAGTAATGTCTGGATAAATCTCTCTCGTCCAGCTATTTATCACTGTTGGCAAACATTATGGAGCCTTCTTCTCAGACCCTTCCTTTGACCCAGTGCTCATTAAACTGGAGCTCTGCTGCTGAGCCAGTGCCCGACTCTTCTGAATTTATTTCCCTCCATTATGAATTGTGCAGTCTAGCGTTAGGCCTCGGCTATCCGATCTGAAATTATAAATAGAACCTCAGCCACACAAAGGCCAGTATATTGCTGTCCAAACTCTTTATGTGTGATTTAAGGGGCCCTGAGGGACTGCAACATCTTGTTTTGTGCCTTTCCCCCTCTCTTTTCAAATATTTAGCATAGTTTTCCAGAGAACCGGGAGGGAGGCTGAGCTCAAATGTGGTCACGTTTTGTTACCAGATTTCTTTGATTCTATCCAATGGCCTTATGTTCCAATACAAAACATCTGCGGATACCACTTAGGTTGTATCCAAAGGTTAGACATGAATGCTCTGGAAGCAGCTCTGGTTATATTTCTCTTATCTGGTTATGTTTAGAAATGCAAAATGTACTGTGGGGCATCACTATGGTCGATTCCCTACTTACCATCTGCTGCACGCTACTCTCGCCAAGTAGCGCGGGGTCCTGACGCACTCCCCACTACAGGGGCAGCGACAACGCAACCGCCCCGACGCTGCCACTCTCGTGCCCCCTCAGCGCGTGTCATTCCTGGCACTCCTCAAAACGGCGGCTTTTGATGACCCGCTGCGCGGGGTCATGGGGAAGCCCGGCAGCACGCCAGAAATGATGCATGCTGAATGTAGAGTGCAGCAAGGGGGGTTGATGGTAAGTGGGGAATCGACCTATGCTAGAACACCCTCCCTTCATTCTACTTCCTGGTCTGATGTAAATGCATGGAAATTTCACATTGTGTCAAAATCATGTACCTTGTGTTAAATTTCTAAGCTTTGCCAAGGGAACAAGGAAGAGGAGGAAAGAGAGACTCACTCCCTTCAGTAGTGGTCACATGTTAACTGTTGACCATAATTATTCTTCACCATCCTTCTCACATTATGTCTATCTTTGCTCTACTTTAGTTTTGTTTTTCTTTCTTTGGGCACATGGACGTTGTGGGAGAGGGGAAGGCTGGTTGGATGAGTATGATTGAAGGGGGAGAAAGGTCTTGGGTCTGGCCTGTCTTTAGTTAAACGCAGATCCCGCATAACATTTCAACCAAAAAGTTTCCATCTGTGACGTTTAACTGTCTTTTTTCTACCTTTTAGGACATTTTAGCAGCACCATCAGTGAAAAGAAGAGAGACATAAAAATGGTTTGTTCTAGCAGGAAATTTAGCCAAGAGCAATATATTCAATTTGAATATTCTGATAAAAGTAACAGTCAAGCATGCTGAATAGTTTCTATCATTCCCATATGGCATGGACATAAATGCAGTGCATAGGGAGTGTGAGCATACTTCCCTTCCAACAAAGCAGATGGAAGGGCATTACGCTGAGCTAAGGTAAATTTGCTGCAATATTCTCTATCATATTTTGATAAAGCATAATTTTATTACTCTTTCCTACTACCAAGCGGGAATGGTTCAGTGTTCTATCATTTGGAAGCACAATGTCCCATAACCTTTATGCCAGGTAAATGAGAAGACTGGCCCGTAGTAGCACTTACTACCATTCTTTAACAACTATGCCAAAAGCAGAGGTGTAGTGGAGGGAAATGGCACCTGGGGCAAAATGGCACCCCCCGCACCCCATGGTAGCTATGCCTCCTGCCCCACTTACCTGAGCTGGCAGCGGTCCCAGGCAGCCTGGTGGGGCTTAGTGGGGTGGGGCCAAGGGGTGTCCAATTGCAGCCTCCACCAGGCCTGGCAGGGAAGGACCAGGCCGAGGGATACCTGAGGGGGCACCACTAGGCCTCTCTTTCAGTTCCGCTGGCTGAAGGAGCAACCTGGCGGGGCCGGGGCCGGGGCCGGGGCCGGGGCCGGGGCCGGGGCCGGCAGAGGTGGGAAGGGGGAGGGGTGTGGGGATGATTTTCCTCCCATACATGACTGAATGGGGCCCACCCAGTATATTTGTCCCAATCCCTCCCTTTGGTAGCTACGCCACTGGCCAAAAGCCAGTACCTGAAAAAGGCTTACACAGAAGACAGGGAGGGGGATAAAGTTGCCAGTTTCAGACTGGGAAATTTCTGTAGGTTTGGAAGTGGAGCCTGAGGAGAACAGGGACCTCAGTGGAGGACCATTCCATAGAGTTCACCCTCCAAAGCATCCATCTTCTTCAGGAGAACTGATCTCTGTAATTTGGAGATGAGCTGTGATTCCAGGAAATCCCCAGGCCTATCTGAAGGCTGACATCCCTCTATGAAATGCATCTTTCCTACAGTTTATCCCCATCTCCTGCCTCTGCTCTCTCTCTTGTATCAAAGTTCAGATTGTATGGTTCAGGGCCTGCCTACAGGAGAGCAGCAGTGGTGTAGGAGGTTAAGAGCTTGTGTATCTAATCTGGAGGAACCGGGTTTGATTCCCTGGTCTGCCGCCTGAGTTGTGGAGGCTTATCTGGGGAATTCAGATTAGCCTGTGCAAGCCCTCATATGCCAGCTGGGTGACGGGCTACTCACAGCTTCTCGGAGCTCTCTCAGCCCCACCTACCTCACAGGGTGTTTGTTGTGAGGGGGGAAGGGCAAGGAGATTGTAAGCCCCTTTGAGTCTCCTGCAGGAGAGAAAGGGGGGATATAAATCCAAACTCTTCCTCCTCCTCCTCCTCCTCCTCCTCCTCCTCCTCCTCCTCCTCTTCTTCTTCTTCTTCTTCTTCTTCTTCTTCTTCTTCTTCTTCTTCTTCTTCTTCTTCTTCTTCCACTCTAATGCACCATGCACAGTGATGGTGTTGTATATCTGCGTAGCACAGACAACTAATAGGAGTCACGGAATGGAGAGAGGTGGGTGAGAATCATTATATTCGAAGGAATGTTCTTTCATTAATAAAAAGAATAAAAAGTATATAGGTCACAATCCAATCGAGTCAAGTATGTCTTTTAAGAGTATTGCAAATATCTATCTAGCGGAGGGAGTGAAACCATTGCTTAACTTGCCCATTAAAATCAATGGGATGTAAAAAGGCTTAACCGTGCCGGCAGAGCACTTACCGATTTTCAAGGTTAAAATCAGTAAAAGAAGCCGAATGTTAAGGACAAAGCTTCCATTTACAACAATTAGCTGGATTTGGCAGTGGCATAATTGCCGAAGACAGTTCGAGGCCCAATGAATACAGAAGTGGAAAATGGGCTTTTCGATTGTCACCTTCTCAATAGGCCTGCAATGAATAGAACTGTTTAAATTGAAAATAATAAAATTGACAAAGGGAAGCACTTTTTAAGTGAGATCAGGTACCCAGTCGCCCATTTAAGCCCTTTCTTTTTTTTACTTGATCCATCATGGCTTTAACTGATTACATTTTTATCTGTCTAAATATTCCGTCTGTTACTAGTCAATGATTTGTATAGCATTGCCATCCTCCAGATGGGGTCTGCGGATCTCCTGGAATGACACTGACCTCCAGATGACAGAGGTCTGTTTTTCTGGAGAAAATTGCTGCTTTGCAGGGCGGATTGTATGGCTTTATATCCTCCCCAAGCTCCATCTCCAGGGATATCTCAACTGGAAACCCTAGTGGTTGTTGTGGGCTTTCTGGGCTGTGTGGCTGTGGTCTGGTAGATCTTGTTCCTAACATTCTAATCTGGAGGGACCAGGTTTGATTCCCCGCTTTGCCACTTGAGCTGTGGAGTCTTGGGAATTCAGATTGGCCTGTGCACTCCCACACACACCAGCTGGGTGACCTTGGACTAGTTACAGTTTTGTGGATATCTCAGCCCCACTCACCTCACAGGGTGTTTGTTGTGAGGGGGGAAGGGCAAGGAGATTGTAAGCCCCTTTGAGTCTCCTACAAATCCAAACTTCTTCTTCTTCTTCTTCTTCTTCTTCTTCTTCTTCTTCTTCTCCTTCTTTTCCTCCTCCTCCTCCTCCTCCTCCTCCTCCTCCTCTTCTTCTTCTTCTTCTTCTTCTTCTTCTTCTTCTTCTTCTTCTTCTTCTTCTTCTTCTTCTCCTCCTGCTTCTTTTCCTCCTCCTCCTCCTCCTCCTCCTCCTCCTCTTCTTCTTCTTCTTCTTCTTTCTTTTTCTTCTTTTTCTTCTTTTTCTTCATCTTCTTCTCCTCCTTCTTTTCCTCCTCCTCCTCCTCCTCCTGCTCCTGCTCCTGCTCCTCCTCCTCCTCCTCCTCCTCCTCCTCCTCCTCCTCTTCTTCTTCTTCTTCTTCTTCTTCTTCTTCTTCTTCTTCTTCTTCTTCTTCTTCTTCTTCTTCTTCTTCTTCTTCTTCTTCTTCTTCTTCTTCTTCTTCTTCTTCTTCTTCTTCTTCTTCTTCTTTGCCTTCATCTTTGGCTGGCATCTTCAATGTTTCATCACAGATGCAGGCAAAACATTAGGAACAAGATCTACCAGACCATGGCCACACAGCTCGGAAAGCTCACAACAACCAGTTGAGTCTGGCCCTGAAAGCCTTTGACTATACATGGAAACCCTAGCTCTACCCCCAAATCTCCAGGAATTTCCCAACCTGGATTTGGCAACTCTATAATTATGCCCTGGATTGGTAGTAGTATTTGTATGGTGGCAGAATAGGAGGTAGGGAGCTTACCTTGTACACATGAAGCAGCCTGAGGACATGTATAATCTTTGGTCTGTCAAGGACAGTATGATTTTCGCTGATTGGCAGCAACTATCAAGAGTTTTGGGTGGAGGTCTTTCCCATCACCCATTACCTGACCCTTTTAATTGGAGATAAACTGGAAGACACAAAAAGAAATTCAATAGTGGAGGTGATGTATTGGTATCCCAAAAAACCCCATTCCCAGGGACAGAATCATTTTATAGGTCATTTTGAAAGTGCAACTGATTTTAGCAAAGATTCTGTTTCCCCCTGCAGCTTTCATTTTGTTCTGCTCTTTTCAGAATAATTAATTAGTTCCTGTTCTCTTGAGACTTGGGGGTTGTCTCTGATTCTCCTAGACTAAAGGGCAATTATTAGGGTTTCCCCCCATGGTAGTGAGGCTTAAGAACAGCCCTTTTTTGTATGGCCACTCAAAACGACTGTATATATAACTGTTTATGTTTGTAATAATGCAATTATGAAAGAAATAATAACGAAATTTTCAAATGTCTTTTGCAAACAGCAAAGGTGCAACAATAGTAAACTTCCTTCTCTGTGGGAAAAAGAGCTGACAATCAATAGTTCATTCATGAGTGCCAGAGAACCGGACTATTCTTGGGAGACCAGGAAGTTAAAAATCAAGCTGGGAAGTGAAAGAAGGATTGGAAATATAAAGAGGCAGTAGCCCTGGAAAGCCTCAATAATTTTTTGATTGTCATACAGGGAGTTTTTTTTATTGCCACCAATCACATGTGAAAAGAACAGGCAACACAGAAAATCCACAAGTGGGTTGCAACGTCATTTGGATGGTCCACGAAAAATACGTGAACAAATCGTGGCCAAATGCAGTGGCGTACCTTCCAGAGAGACATGGGGTAACTCGTGTCCCTGGGCATGACCTATCATGATCTCTCAGCTGGTGGAGCCTCCACTGGATGGAGCAGCCTGTTTGGGCCACCGCCAGGCGCCTCTCGGCCCGGCCCCACAAGACCTGGCCCTGTCAGACTGCCTGGGACTGCTGCCAATGGAGCAGCCACTGGCTAAGGTAAGTGGGGCGTGGGAGAAATGTGGGGGGCGCCGGGAGCAGGTGTTGCCCCCGGGCACCATTCCCCCACCCCTGTTCTCCACTGGCCGAATGCCTCAACTATTTCCAGGATTACTCCATATCGGTGAACATAAAACTTGCATAGATCAAATTGTATACATTTTTTTGGTTTTATCAACCATAACTCCAATGTATTTCTCCAGTGTGGATGTATCCCACGTTACATTCTGGTGCCCAATATTTGAAGCTGAATGTGGAAGATTTTTGAGGACCATTATATCTTGGTTCCTGGAAAGGTCAGGATATATTAATATTATTACTGGCAGAGAGGGATTAATTCATTACTTTCCAAATGGCTAGGTTTGTGCCAGCACCATAAACATAGAGATGACAATGAGGCACACGGAGAGCCACACTTGACCTGCACACTAATTTTGCTCCACCACTCTGACTAATTAGCCATTTTGTTAGTAATGTGTGGCTTTTTAAAAAAGATGTTTTAAATTTTTAAGTGAAGTATTTTAATTTTTCCTATGAAAACATGAGGACATTTCTGTTTTGTATTTATAAGGAATGGTTATTGTTGCTATAGCGTATTCACTGATGCAATAAAGATAGACTGACTGACTGACTGATTTCTCAAAAGGAGAAAGATACATACTGCTTAGTAAAAATGGTTAGTAATGACTTCTGGGACTTTAGTTTCCATTTTTTTTCCCATTATTTTCAGACTATTAATTAAATCTTGTTCATTTGAGACTTTTGGGTTCTCTGCCTAATTCCCATAAACCGAAGGACAATTATGAGATTTTTCTCCATGGTGGTGGGTCTTAAAGACACTCCTTTGTAAAAAAATACTTAGGGTTGGCTTCAAGATTATGGCTACCATAAACAAATTACTTTTCCCCACACTAGTGCAGAAGCTGCCCCCCCCCCACTTAGGCTATCCTCAATGGCTTGCCATGGCAACCCTGCCACCAATCCTGGCTGCTCGGGTGCCTTGATTCACTGCAGCTGTGACTGGGCTGTGGCCAGTAGTGGCACTATGCCTTCTGTACCTGGAGATGAGGGAAGACCCTGCCTGCTTTCCCAACACCTGAGGAAAGTAGAGCTGTATCCAGGACTAAAGAAAAGATCTATCTATCTATCTATCTATCTATCTATCTATCTATCTATCTATCTATCTATCTATCTATCTATCTATCTATCTATCTATCTATCTATCTATCTATCTATCTATCTATCTATCTATCTATCTATCTATCATCTATCTATCTATCTATCTATCTATCTATCTATCTATCTATCTATCTATCTATCTATCTATCTATCTATCTATCTATCTATCTATCTATCTATCTATCTGTCTGTCTGTCTGTCTGTCTGTCTGTCTGTCTGTCTGTCTGTCTGTCTGTCTGTCTGTCTGTCTGTCTGTCACTTTCCCTACCATTTAAGGAATGTCAGAGCAGCCCATGATTGCCTTTCCTTCCCCTTCCCACAACAGATACCTTGTAAGGCAGGTGGGGCTGAGAAAGTTCTGAGTGACTGGCCCAAAGTCACCCAGCAGTTTTCATGCAGAAGAGAGAGGTTCCCCAGATTGCAGTCTGTTGCTGTTAACCATTATACCACCCCCCACCCCCAGCTCTGGAAGATATTGGCACGGAAGTGATTGCCCAGGTCTGCCTTGGTATTGAATATACTGAATATAACAATCGGAGACAAACAACCAATCTGCCTCCTTGCCTGATCGAGGCAGGGGAGGGGTAGGGGTGGCATGCAGAGAGTGAAGAGCTCTTCTCTCTGAAAACAACCCGGCTACCTCCTTCCCCATCTCAAAGTTGGTTTTCCGCTCTCTGCAAGCAAGCTGGGCCAAAGCCGAAAAAACCGAACCTTGTTTGGCTTTTTTGGTGCCAGGTTAATTCATCTCTGCAGAATTACCTGGGTTTTTCAAGTTTTTTTTTTAAAAAAAAGATTTTTGGGGGCGGGGGGGAGGAGTAGTGATTAAGTTTTACCAAATCTGTTAGATTTGGGCAATTTGGTTTGCAGCTTGAGCACAGAGACAGTTCTACTTATAGCTGGAAAAGATCTTTTTCTATCCTCTCAAGAACTATTTGGATCATATCCTTTGGAAAATGGACATCAAAGATTTACTCCTTTGTGGACATCAAGCTGGGCAGTTAGCTCTATACACACTGACCTAGCCACATCCAGGCGGGTATATCCTGCCGCAGAGAGGGATTCTGTTCCTAGTTGTGTTTCTTTTAACACAGTTAATCTGTGGTCCCTTCCGCACCTGCAGAATAATGCACTTTCAATCCGCTTTCACAATGGTTTGCAAGTGGGTTTTGCTATTCCGCGCAGTAAAATCCTGCTTCAAAGTGCGCTGAAAGTGAATTGAAAGTGCATTATTCTGCATGTGCGGAAAGTGACATTAATATGTGTTTATTTGAGATATTCCTGGATATTTGGCAGTGGAGGGTCTCATTTCAGGAGGAAAGGGGCCTCAGCAGTCATTTTTCCTTATGGGAACTGATCTTGGTAGGAGATTGATTTTAAGTCCAGGAAATCTCCAGCCCCCAACTGGAGCTATACCACCCCTCCACCCCCCACCCCAGCTCTGGAAGATATTGGCACTGAAGTGATTGCCTAGGTCTGCCTTGGTATTGAATATACTGAATATAACAATTGGAGACAAACAACCAATCTGCCTCCTTGCCTGATCGAGCTTAACTACCCTAGAAACCTCCCAGAATTTTTCCAGGGTTCCTTGAAGCTTCTCGGCCAATGGGGGAAATATTGAGGGGACTGAAGTTTAGGGTAAATCCTACAGCCTTGGCACAATGTGATAATGTTTTTTTGGGGGGGGTTGTACTGGAATTGACTAAGCTCACTGTGCTGATGTCACCTTGGGTATCTCTACACCCCAAATTTCTCAGCAAACCCCCAAGGATCCCCTGACGACTTTACAGCTTTTGAGTAGTGGTGGTCTCATATAGTCTGTGGGGACCTACCTCCATTTTGAGTTAGAATTCCACCCTGGCCTTCAACCTATTCCTTGCAGGGGAGCTGCAATACGTTCTAACCTAGGTGTATACATTAGGATTATGCGGATGGAAAACCAGACCCCCAACCACCCCTGTGCTTCACCTTGGCCACTGCAATGTATCCCTCTGGTCAGAAGAATGTATCCACATAATTCACATGCAAGGTTGTCATTATTGGAATAAGCGACTCCTGCATGCCTGGACACTGGGGGGTGCTGTATATCACTCTAACTGTGATGTTGCCTCTCTTGTTTGCCCTCCTTGTCTGGGCCAGGAGACCGCCCACTAACTTCCTTTCTTCCCCATGCTAGCCTCACTTCTGCTCTAGCCTTTGACCCGGGCGCATGGTCAATGGCAGCCTGCTCAGTGGGGCCTTTGCCACTGCAGCATCCACTCACTTCCACACACGTGTGATGGCGCGTTAGTTGTGCCCACTTGTCGTAGGGAAAGTAATCTCTTTAGTCTAGGGTTCTTTCTATCTACCTTTTCTTGGAACAAAGTTGTGAACTGAAGATGATTGAATAAATGTAAGTTTTACCTTTTACATTTATGTCTCTGGAGAAGTTTCTATAAACTGCAGTCACACACACTACTGGGCATATCCATGACTCTAAACGAAATCTAACAGTCATATGGATGCACCATAATCCTGTTGACATACCAGGACTTGATTGTACATATATACATTGCTCTTTTCATCTAAATAAGCTGCTAAGGTTGCCAGGTCCCCTCTGGTGACTGGCAGAAGTTCGGATATCCAGGTTGTAAATGGTTGTGATATTTCCAGGTTGTAAAATTCTTGGAGATTTAGGGGTAGATTCTGTGGAAGACAAGGACCTCAGTGGAGTAAAATGTTATAGAGTCCACCCTCCAAAGCTTCCATTTTCTCCTGGAGGGGTGATCTTTGTAGTCTGGAGATGATCCACAGGTCCCACCTCTCTTATTTGTGCTGTTATAACTGGGGAATCACACACCCCCATCCTGCCTTTTGAACATGATAAAATTATAATTATTTATAGAAACAATGTTAACGTCTACAGATAAGTTTTAATTGTGTCATAGTTCACATACAGGCCCAAAAAGCAAGGGATCAATTGATTTTTTTGTCACTGCAAAATCCAATTAGCCAATGTGATTCATAGTGTGTACTCCATTATGTATAGTTAAAGAGTATTTCTGAGTACATGTCTGGGCTTCTGTGGTCTATGATGGAATGCCCCCACCTCAATACATTTCTCTCCCTGACAGAAGTTCCTTTTGAAAGATTCTGGTCTCTACCTAGCAATTAAGAAGAAGAAGAAGAAGAAGAAGAAGAAGAAGAAGAAGAAGAAGAAGAAGAAGAAGAAGAAGAAGAAGGGGAGGGGGAGGGGGAGGAGGAGGAGCTTGGATTTATATCCCCCCTTTCTCTCCTGCAGGAGACTCACAGGGGCTTACAATCTCCTTGCCCTTCCCCCCTCACAACAAACACCCTGTGAGGTAGGTGGGGCTGAGAGAGCTCCGAGAAGCTGTGAGTAGCCCAAGGTCACCCAGCTGGCATGTGTGGGAGTGTACAGGCTAATCTGAATTCCCCAGATAAGCTCAGGTGGCAGAGCTGGGAATCAAACCCGGTTCCTCCAGATTAGATACACGAGCTCTTAACCTCCTATGCCACTTTACAGGAGGGCCTTATAGGAAGGAAGGAATGGGGAGAATTCCCACCAGTCCCGCTATTTCTACTAACATTTCCTCATCCCCTACCAGAGGTCAGGAGGGACCTAGACGGTTCCCTTTTCTTCTGTCAGTTGGCAGTTGGAGGTCCCTTTTATTCCTGGAGGGTTAAGATCTCTTCCCAATGATTTTTGGGCTAAGAGTGAGTACATCTGGTTGGTGAATCCAGACCCTTGAGGATTTCTGAAGCACTCAGCCTTGTAGCTCTCAGGACAATAAAGCTCAGTGACACAGACACTCCATGGCCACATGGGCCCAAAATGATGGAAGCAACTTTTCAGCCTGCCAGAGTACCAAGGAATCAGTGGTATCTGTGGCCCTCCTATATGTCTTACTCCCTCACAGGGCTATTTGTTCTACTGGAGCCAGCCTCCAGGTGGGACCTAAGGATCCTCTGGAATTATAGCTCATCTCCTGATTCCAGAGATCAGTTCCACCAGAAGCTTTGGGGGAGGGTTCTGTGGCATTGTACCCCACGGAGGTCCTTGTCCTCTCCAGACTTCATCCCCAAATCTCCAGGAGCTTCCCACCCTGGAATTGACACCTCTACCTCCCCCCCCACCACCAATGGTCAGAAGGGACCTGACACCCTTTGCTTATTCAGATGTGCAAATATGTCCATTGACTCTTGATGTCTCTACATTCGTTGCGCTGAGTGTTTCAGCAGACCCCACTAAAAAGCTGTTGAGATTCATGAAGGTGCTATCTGGGGGGGGGGGTGTCACCCTTTCCCATGTTATGGTCCTCATTGAATGCTGCAGCTACTAAAGGTGGGTTTAGTAGGTGGCCCTTTTTTCCCTGGAGATGGCCCTACCAAACCACAGTGAAGCATCCCTATACCTGCAGTGGAGAAGTTCCAGTTATCACTTTCCTCACTGTCTGGTGATTTCCTCATTGGCAATTAATCCTGGGATAGTCACCCAAAATATCCAGGATCCCTTGAGGTCTCCTCCCAGCCGAGCCGTGGAACACAGATCGGTCCCGTTTCTGCTGCTCCCCCCACCCCCTTATCACAGGATTTTCCTGGACCTGCTTGTATATGCACCTTTTTGAAAAAAACCATTCCAATGGGAGCTAATAGGAGATGGGGGCTACACATTTGAGGGTCCATAACTTTAACCCCCATGAACCAATCTTCACCAAACCTGGCTGGTATCATCAGGAGGGTCTCCTAAAGATACTCTGAAA
This sequence comes from Sphaerodactylus townsendi, assembly GCF_021028975.2. Lineage (NCBI taxonomy): Eukaryota > Metazoa > Chordata > Lepidosauria > Squamata > Sphaerodactylidae > Sphaerodactylus > Sphaerodactylus townsendi. The sequence continues at coordinate 18,090,592 of NC_059432.1, forward strand.
TTTTGCTGCTGCCAGCTTAACAATTGCACCCCTGATAGCAGGCACCCCCCACCCAAGGTCTTCACTAGAAACATGTTGCAGTGAGGATGTTGGAACCTGGATGAAAAGGTGCCGATCCTTTTGAAACTTGCTTGCATCTAGATTAAATGTTCAGTGGGAATTCCGCCTTTTATGAAGAGACCCTGTGCATCCCGGGCTGCTGATCTGCCACTTTTCTCTTTCGTCAAATAGCCTTTAAGGGAAGAAAATAAGGAAGCAACCCAATGTTCTAGGACAGTGGTGGCGAACCTTTGGCACTCCAGATGTTGTGGACTACAGTTCCCATCAGCCCCTGCTAACATGGCCAATTGGCCATGCTGGCAGGGGCTGATGGGAATTGTAGTCCATAACATCTGGAGTGTCAAAGGTTCGCAACCATTGTTCTAGGAACTGCCAGCATATTGAATCTCCACACTGTGTCCAGGACTATGTTAACATTTAAACTTAGGCATGTATCAAAGCAGCGTGCTAGTGAATACAGTTGTTAACCTCCCTTGTGTTCTCCATTATACCAGGGGCCTGCATTTCTGTACATATACTAAGTACGCTTCTGCTTCTTCTAGGCTGAGCTGCTTTTTGTGTGTGTTTCCCATCGCTCTGCCCCTGACAGCGCCCAACATAAAAAAAGACAGTGCCCAGGAAACAGCCTGACCCCTTCAAGTAATGCTCAATTTAGCTAATAGCGCCATTTGATTTTTGGCTGTCCCAGGGATGTGTAACAATGTGCATTTAGTTCAAAGCTCCACTAATCAACTGTCACCAGCAGCCCGGCAGTCGGCAAATTACAACCTCCTTTTTCCCTATTCCCCTTCAGCCTTCCATCTGCTAGTTCAGGACTATTCCCCATCAGGACGTGACGCTGAGCCCATTTCAATCCAAAGAGAACTCCAGCTGAGCTCTGCGTCCAGCCAAATCAGATATTAGAGTCTTTTGGAAGCCTGATTTCATACATTATTTGCAGGGTGCTAGAAATACTTCTCTGCCTTCTGGTTTTATGGTAATGTCGAAAGGAAGGAGCCTATCTTTTCTCTATAGTTAACTTTATTATTCCTGATAACTTACTGTGCACAATTAAACTCTCTTCCAAATCCTTCTGGCAGTAGCAAACTTTAATGAAAATAGAGAAGGAAGCTTATCATTTCTTAAAGAGTAGGAAGTGGTTTTTTTTAAAAAAAAATCAGAACTCTGGCTTCATCATCATGGGAAAGGTGTTCAGCATGAAATATGTACTAACTCTATAATAGATAGGACCTTGTACACTCTGTGGCATGTTGGATGTAGCTTTGGTACCAGGACATCTAATTTCCCTACTAACAAATTAGATTGCTCCTGGAAATTCCCATGAAGATGTGATTATGGAAATGAACTACATGATCCTTTGAATCCTTAATAAGAACCTCCGGTAGGATCCCGGTCCTAATTTGAATTTGAACTGATTTGCACCAGCTCTTCGATTCAGGATTTTTCTATACAAGGTTAGGAGTTCCATGCATGAGATCACATCAGTTATGAGTAATGACAGTTTAATCAATTAGCTCTTATATAATTTAAGGAGGGTCCCCCCCCCCCATTGCCATTTACTCATTTACAATCTGGCTGTTTTAAATATGTGTTGTGGCTTTACCGGATTTTCAAGATCATAGGGAGCTGGTCTCAAAAACGAGATGTCCTTCAGCTCTTATAATCCTTTAATCATTGGAACAGTTGCATGTGAAAATGGCCACACGACGACTATTTTAAAAGAAGCAATCATGTCTACTATGTCTGACAACACTCTCTTGCTTATAACCAGAGATGAAATAAAATGTGGAGAGTTGTGTCACCGTTGCTGAGAGAGCTCACATCAAAGATAAATCAAAGTTCATAACTCACTACATACATTTTTTAGTTTTGTGGGAACACTTTCTTGACAGTTCAAAAGGCATATTTTGGCCTACTTTGTGAAAATGTCTATTTGTATAAATTACCCTTATTCTCAGTTGCCGTCATTTGTCTTCGGTGATGTCATTATGTCGATAAATCTAACGTGTTAGGTTAACTGAGATTTTATTTACTGATGTTCAGTGAGTCCAACACTAAGAACATAAGAACATAAGAACAAGCCAGCTGGATCAGACCAGAGTCCATCTAGTCCAGCACTCTGCTACCCGCAGTGGCCCACCAGGTGCCATTGGGAGCTCACATGAGGGTGTGAAAGCAATGGTCTTCTGTGGCTGTTGCTCCCGAGCACCTGGACTGTTAAGGCATTTGCAATCTCAGATCAAAGAGGATCAAGATTGGTAGCCATAAATTGACTTCTCCTCCATAAATCTGTCCAAGCCCCTTTTAAAGCTATCTAGGTTAGTGGCCATCACCACCTCCTGTGGCAGCATATTCCAAACACCAATCACACGTTGCGTGAAGAAGTGTTTCCTTTTATTAGTCCTAATTCTTCCCCCCAGCATTGTCAATGTATGCCCCCTGGTTCTAGTATTGTGAGAGCACTGTTCAGTCTATGACAGGGACCTGCATCTCTCCAGATGTTCATGGACTACAAATCATGGCCAATTGGCCATGCTGGCAGGGGCTGATGGGAATTATAGTCCATGAACATCTGGAGAGCTGCAGGTTGCAGACCCCTGGTCTATGATCTCTCATTGGATGTGATCCTTGACCAGCCGTAAGGAAAAACAACAGTACTGAACTGTGCTGAAGAAATGCTGATATCTACACCATCAGAGTGATTTCTGGCAAACAATTTCCACATTGTTGAAATGACTCATTTTGATAGGGGGAAAGGGAATTTATTTATTTATTTTATTTATTTATCATATTTATATACCGCCCTCCCCCAAAGGCTCAGGGCGGTGTCCATCAGTCATAAAAACAATTTAAAACATATAATAATACATAAAATACTAAAACTTGCAGTTGGCTTCAACCCCTCTCTCCCCCCTCTGTGTACCCATGGAGGCCAGATGTTCTTATGGCGAAGTTGAGATTATCCCAGCTGGCCAAATGCCTGGCGGAACAGGTCCGTTTTACAGGCCCTGTGGAAACTCTGTAAGTCCATGAGAGACCTGATCCTCACTCGAGCCTGTTCCACCAGGTAGGGGCCAAGAGCCGTAAAGCCCTAGCCCTTGTAGGAACTCCAACCCAGTTAGCCAGAGACCCAGGGATCACCAACGAGTCCATACGATGAAGCCGGAGGGCCTAGAAGGGCGATATAGGGAGACATGGTCCCCCAGATAAGCAGGGCCAAGGTGAGTAGGGAATTTATTTATTTATTTTATTTATTTATCATATTTATATACCGCCCTCCCCCAAAGGCTCAGGGCGGTGTCCATCAGTCATAAAAACAATTTAAAACATATAATAATACATAAAATACTAAAACTTGCAGTTGGCTTCAACCCCTCTCTCCCCCCTCTGTGTACCCATGGAGGCCAGATGTTCTTATGGCGAAGTTGAGATTATCCCAGCTGCCGTATCCCCACCATGGAGCTCAGTCCATTTTAAAGCCCTGTGGAAACTCTGTAAAGATCCCGCGGGGAACCTGATCTCCTTTCGAGCCTGTTCCACCAAGGTAGGGAGCCAAACCGTAAAAGCCCACAATAGCCCTTGGCAAAGAGGCCAGCCGGGACTCTTAGGGCCAAGGGATCCTGTAGATCCGCCTCCGATGGCCGGAGGGCCTAGAAGGAAGCGATATAGGGAACATGAACCCCCCAAATAGCCGAGCCAGGTGATGTCACCATTTGATGCTCACTAAGGTGTAGCTCATGGTTTCTCCACACACATTTGCTGCCAAGGACCCCATTAGACAATTGGTGCCAAGTGTTGACTCTGAAAGTCAATAATATATATGGAAAAGACTGCCATATCTTCACCTCGCTCTTTCCTTCTGTTTGATTTGTTTGTGGAACACCAATTGACTGTTCAAAGAAAGCAACTCACCAAGGCACCGCACAAACAGATGTGCTTCCTTGCCAACAAGGAAACACAACATGTTTGTTTACTTACAGAAAAATCATCTCATAAAATTGTTCAGGCAACGTGCATCCGCCTCTGCTCCAATACCTTAGTAATGAGTAATTAGGGTATTTACCATAGTAACATGAGGCAAACTGGCGGACTTGAATATGCACACTAAATTTACTGTTCTGAGAAATACATTCACCAAGAGAATGTAAACACTCATCAATATTATATTAAGGGTAGCAAAATGTTGCTTCATTGAACAGGTACATCTCTTTGTTCATAGATAGTGTTTACTTACTTTATTAAGGGGAAATGGCTTTCTGGTGCTACTTTTCTTCCAAAACCATAAAAGATTGACAGTTTGAGGTACATAAAGCCCTTTAAAGTTTGTGTTGAGGTAAAGGTGACTTTGCCTGCAATCCCATGAATGCTTTCCTGAGAGTAAGGTCCACAGTAGCTTACATATGAATAGGCCTGGGTAGGCTTGCTCCCTTTCTCTCTGTCCTCTTCTGATCTCTACTGTCATTTGAGAGATGGGTCTCTGGAGAGTAATTTCTGAGCATCCAATGGAACCGATGAAGGGACAGAGAAAAATGGATTTAGTACTTGCGCCTCAGCTTTAAGCATCATTCCAATCAAACATTAATTTCATCCACCCCGAGGGCACTGGCCAGTTGGCTTTGTTTTCGGGGAAAGTAATGAGGACGTAATGAAGGCTAACTAATTCAGATCTCTTCTGGTTTTGCTGATCTCTTTACTCCGAAGTTCTCTTATATTTGACCACAGCAACAAAAAGACTCCACCAACGGTGTACAGCTTGTAACACAGCACTTTCTGTTCAGCTCTCAATGATCATTCAGATCAGAGGTGGGATCCAGCAGGTTCTCACAGGTTCCCAAGAGTAGGTTACTAATTATTTGCGTATGTCGAGAGGGGGTTACTAATTGGTGACTTTGTCAAGTGATTTTTGCCTTAGTTATGCCCCTCCTCCGCTCCTCAGCAGTAGCGCGCAGAACTTGAAGCAGTCTAGCAGGAGGTGCACCGGCGTGCATGGCAGCCTGCGCCTGTGTGCATTCGTTTCCTGCCCGAGGACCAGCGCAGCGGCTGCGTCCTTGCCACAGCCCTGCCCAGGAATGCTCCACTCCTGGAATGCCTGGCCATGCCCCAGTCGTGCCCCACCCAGCCCCATTGGCGTTACACCACTGTTTGAATCCCACCATCATGGGAACCTGTTACTAAAATTTTTGGATCCCACCACTGATTCAGATACATTGGTGAGGAAACCAAGGAAACTATTGTTCAGGTCCTCAAATTATGAGTAGTCCCTTAATTAAAAAAAACCCACTAAAGTTACTAATTATTAAAATTATTATTATCATTCTGCAGGGAGCCTCTTCTATAGGACCTCTTACATATAGCATAACTTAGTGGCATAGCAGAAGCTACAAAAAATACTAAAAATCAGTAAAATACAATTTGGGGGTTATTCAAAGGGAACTGAACAGGTCTACAGACCATAGAGTTTTGGTGGTTGTTTGAGTGTCTCAACAACACATGATCAAACTGTTGCTAAGTGTTACAGCACCTGCTGAACACGGAGAAAGTCCCAGCTCCAGTCCCTGCACCTCTAGTTGTCAGGATCAGCTAATAGGTGATGTGTAAGACCTGCCCTGACTCAATGGTCCAGGCTAGCCTGATCTCATTCTCAGATAAACAGGGTTGGCCCTGGTTGGTACATGGATGAAGACCACCAAGGAATACCAGGGTCACTATGCAAAGGAAGGCAATGACAAATGACAGTCTCTTGCCTTGAAAACCCTACTGGGTTGCCATAAGTTGGCTATGACTTGATGGCTCTTTACACACACGAGACCTCTACGTGAGCCCCTGGAGAACTCCGTCAGTCTGATTAGACAATACTGACTTTGATTGACAAATGGTCTATTTCAATACAAGGCAGCTTCCCGTTCATTCATGTGTGTCCATTTATGTGAACAGAACTGATGTTGCAGCATTGCATAACCTTGACAGAAGTTCAATCCTTGGCTGTCAGTCCTTGGCTGGTGCTGCTAGGTGCTGCTATGGGTCTTTTCAAATGTGACATAGCTTGGTGCCTCAGCATGTGTTAACCTGGCACTGCTCCCAGTCATTCACTCAAAGCTTCAAAATGCAGATTCCTATTTCTCAGTAACCCACATGCCTGTAGTGATCATGAGGTATAAAAAATAATTTCAACCGCTGCTTTATGAATAGGTTTCTTTCCCACAAGTTACTTCTTAATAGAGCAACAGAACACTCAACAATGGCAAAGCCATCCTTGGTGCTTAGTAGACCCTCCACAAAGTAGGAAAGAAGATGGAAAGTGTTTTCTGTTTTGGATTGTACCAATTGAGGACATGGACAGTCATAAAAATTAATGACTTGTATAATTAGAGTGTATAAGGACTATACATAGCTCCTTCTTTTGATGTTCTTTGTTTCATATCTGTTCAAGCTAATGCAATTATAATTTATATATTCATATGTATAGATCATATAAGTATTACCTTTACATATTATATATTATGATATGCTGATTTGATTGTATATAATTTAATGAGTTTATTGGGGTGCTGTGCGGTTTCCGGGCTGTATGGCCATGTTCTAGCAGCATTCTCTCCTGACGTTTCGCCTTCATCTGTGGCTGGCATCTTCAGAGGATCTGATGGTAGGAATGGAAAGCAAGTGGAGTATATATACTGTGAGGTCAAAAGTTGAGGCCATCTGAATAGAGTAGCCTGGCATGTGAGTCACAAAGAAGTCTGTAGCATGGGAGTAACAATGAAGATAGCAAGGTCAATAGGTGGATGGATCTGAATAGAAGTATCCTGGTCTTTGTTTCCTTTGATTGCTATAGTCTATACTTGTCCTGTGTTTGTGTGGAGCTGATCAGTCACTGTCTTGATTCTAGAGTTTTTCAACACTGGCAGCCAAATTCTGTTCATTTTCATGGTTTCTTCCTTCCAGTTGAAATTGTCCATGTGCTTGTGAATTTCAAGGGCTTCTCTGTGTAGTCTGACGTAGTGGTTGTCAGAGTGGTCCGTGTTTTCAAATAATATTCTGTGTCCAGGTTGGTTTATCAAGTGTTCTGCTATTGCTGATTTTTCTGGTTGAAATAGTCTGCAGTGCCTTTCGTGTTCTTTAATTCGTGTCTGAGCGCTGCGTTTGGTGCGTTATTTGGTGCATTACTGGAGTATATATACTCCACTTGCTTTCCATTCCTACCATCAGATCCTCTGAAGATGCCAGCCACAGATGCAGGCGAAACGTCAGGAGAGAATGCTGCTAGAACACGGCCATACAGCCCGAAAACCACACAGCACCCCAGTGATTCCGGCTGTGAAAGCCTTCGACAATATAATGAGTTTATTGTTATGATTGAAATGATTAATAAATAATTATTATTATCGGGGGGGGGAAGGACTATACACAGATAAGGATAAACGATACAGACAGGGTAATAAATTTTAAGTCTTAAAACTAGGACCAACATTTAAGATATACACAAGCTTCACAATGATGATCATATTTCAATTTCAACACTTAATTTATATCCCGCCCTCGCCCAGAGGGCTCAAGGCGGCAAACAACAGTAGTGAACAAACAATAAAGCATAGCATAAACAGCAACAACAATAAATCATAATACAACAATATCGACAGCATAATCATGCATCACAATGATATACTATAAATAATAACCAACTATATCAGCTAACCCCCAAATCACAGTTCCCACAACTACAAAAACTAAAATACAGTGAACTAGCTCCATCAACCCTCCCTGAACGGGTGGTGCCCTTCGGCCGCTGCCCAAGTCAGCTGCCTTGGGCTGCTGGTGGAACTCCTGTTATAGCTGCCAGACCCCACCCCCTTCAGGTGTGTCCAATGGGGTGAGAGGGGAAGGACTCTCACTCCTCCCCATGGGCAGCAGGTGGCAGCTCACCAGATGGACTTCTGCTTGGCTGGCAGGCAGGAAACCAACAGGGAGAACCTGTCCCAGGCAGGGCTGAACAGGCTGGCTGCCTTGGGCTGCTGGTGGAACTCCTGTTGTAGCCGCCAAACCCCACGCCCTGCCATATTTGATTTTAGTTTTATATTAAAAATCAATATATTTTTTAAAAAGTTGCTCCTGAATGTATCCAATAGCAAGTCTTTGCTCCCCCTATGGGAATCTTTTTCCCTACCCAATACTAACAACCAAAGTAGTTCTCATGTCAACTCTGATGACTTCAATCCATGCCTTTTCTTTTTTTTTATTTCCAACCATATTTGGCACTCTCTTCAGTGATGATATTATACCAACAGGATTTCTATTCAGGGGTTTTTTGTTTTTTTTTTGGGGGGGGGGGTATCTTCAGGAGAAGCCAGATGGAAGAGAGAACAACCTCTATCTCTTTTCTGATTCACTTGAGAATTCAGAATCTTGTCAAAACACATAAAAGACTTTCCCTGAACAAGTGCATTTAGCTGTCTTATACTGTCTTGCTCAGTTGAGTAAAAAAAATATACTCTAGGTGAGGCCACAGATGGGAGTTGTGAAGGATGTCGTCTGTCAGGGCCCCATCGAGTAACAGCTTGGTTTATATGCTGCCACGTAGCCAATCACTCACAGAGATCCTATCTCACCTCTCTATGTGTTTTAAGGGGTGATTTGTGCTAAACTGAGTTACAATCACAATAGAAAAGGGAGGACAACAGATTTGGCCAATCATGTGTGATTGGGCCAGCAGCACATCTTTTTAAAAGAAGAGGTGAAAAGTCTTATAAATATTAACTACTACTGTTTAATATTTTATCTGTTCCAAGGAGAAATACGAGCCAAAAAAACCTCAGGACTCAACAAGTTTTTTAAATTTTAATGGCCGCTCCCAAGTTTATGATTTAACCTAAGTTTTGCTTTCTCCTGTGTGATCACAGTGGGAGCCTCTAGCCAATGAGATTTTTTTCCTGCAACCCCCAAGACTGCTTCCATCAGTTTGAACAGGATTAGAGTATTCTGTGGTCATAGGGGTGGTAGCAGCTGAACAGCAATCTGAGAAAAAATATTTTTCTGCCTCGTTCAAAGTTAGGGGCAAATGACTCTGAGGCTCATTCCGCACATGCAGAATAATGCACTTTCAAACTGCTTTCAGTGCTCTTTGAAGCTGTGCGGAATAGCAAAATCCACTTGCAAACAGTTGAGAAAGTGGTTTGAAAACGCATTATTTTGCGTGTGCGGAAGGGGCCTGAGAGCTTTCCTAGAGAAGCACATTTGGGTAGATTGGGTGACCAATAAGTAAGTCAAGAGTCCCTCCATAGCAGATTCCTGTAGTGCCGTATTACTTAAGAAGTGTTATATGGGAACTGGGCTTAAAACAAAACTTGAGTTTCATTTTGAGGTACCTTCTGAAGGAAAACATATCAGTTCCCCAGTAAACTAATGAAATAGCTTGTAGAGAAAGCAAGAGTTCTGTTAAAATTTTGTTAAGGGAGATTTAACAAAGCCTTGTTATTAAGTGTGTGTGTGTGTGTGTGTGTGTGTGTGTGTGTGTGTGTGTGTGTGTGAAAAAGAGAGCACAAGTTCCTTAGTGTTCACTTGAATATTTGCCACATGCTCCTTGTCTGTCAACCAGGTTACTTTCCTGACAACAAGTATTTAGTTACTCACTTCCTTCGTATGACACCTTCTTTTTCCTGTGGGGACCCAAAGTGGCTTATGTTGTTATCCTATCCTCCATTTCAGACTCACAACAACCTGTGATGCAGGTTAGAATGAGAGTGTTTGATTGGCCCAAGGTGATCCAGTAAGCTTCCATGACAGAGTGGAGATTCAAACATGTGTCTTTGGCTGATTCCGCATGGGCCAAAAACAGTGGTGTGAAAACAGTATAAACCCCTTTACACCGTTTTCACACCGTTTTCACACTGCTGTTTTTGGCCCATGCGGAATCAGCCTTAGTCTGGGACCTAATCCCCTCTTTGCAACATAGTACGCCAATGTGCTGTAATTATTACCCAGGGAACAAACCTTTTCAGTGGGCCTTTCCCCACTTACCTTTAAGCCCCGCGCTACTCTCCTCCAGTAGTGCAGGGTCCCCCTGCACTCCCTACAACAGGGGCGGTGACAGTGCAGCCGCCCCGACGCTGCTGCTGTCGTGCCCCCCCCAGCGCACGGCATCCCTGGTGCTGGAGAAAACGGCGCCTTTTGATGACCCCGCGCTCTGGGGACACCCGGGAGCGCTCCAGGGATGCCGCGTGCTGAGAGCAGTGCGCGGCATAGGGGGAATCCCTGTGAGTGGGGAAACGCCCTACATCACTCCCATGCTGCATGGTGAGATGGGAATATCCTCCCCCTCTCCAATTTAGCACTTATAGCCTTCAACAAAGACTTGGCAAGGGCTTCCATGCCATAGGAGGATTCCGCATGGGCCAGAAACAGCAGTGTGAAAACAGTGTAAACCCTTTTACACCATTTTCACACCGTTTTCACACCACTGTTTTTGGCCCATGTGGAATCCGCCATAGAGGAGACTCTTGCAAGCCATGGAAGATCTTAGAAAGTTACCCTCAGAAATCCACCAAAAATGGTTATATACTGACTTTCAGAGGTCAGAAAATACCTAGAGACTTGGGCATGGATCCTGGAGAGGGTGGAATTTAGGGAGGAGAGAGAGCTTAGCAGGGATGTGATGCTGTGGAGTCTGTCCTCCAAAACTGCCATTTTCTCCAGGGAACCTGATCTACGTAGTCCGGAGATCAACTGTAATTCTGGGAGAACTGCACGCCCCACCTTGAGGTAGACATTTGTTACCCAAAAGGTTTATGAAAGCAGGCTTTGTGAAAGCAACTTCACTTGGCTTGCCAGTAGCCTGAATGGGGACAGGCCTTAGACAACTGTTCAAAACCAGGCCAGGATAATACTCAGCCTAATGGACAAGAAGAAGAATTTTTTTTAAGTTAAGTCTTGTTGTCTTTTCCCATCAAGTCAAGTTGTCTGTCTTGAGGCTTTCACGGTTGTTAAAAATTAACCATCAAGTTTAAAAAGCTGGGTGTCTATTACTGTACTATGCAGTAGATTTTACCTAGGCTGAGCTACAAAACCAAGCTAGAATTCCACCTTGGTTGAAATTTGTTAGCATACAGCATATGTACATTTCATAGCTGCTAAATTCTGGATATCAGTCTACTAGCTTCATTTAAATGTACAGTCCCCCGACACACACGTCTGCCTGACCTGAACTGAAATTTAAGATACTGCTTCACTGTACCTGTCCACTGAAGATAACAAATATTTCTAACCTGGGTTTTTTCTTGGTGAACTGCTTTGTCCCCTGACTGACACCAAAAGAATCCAGAGGGACAACCATGGCCATTAGCTAGTAGGGTTACCAGCTCTCCCCTGGCCACCAGCAAGACATGAGGGGTGGGGTTGTCAGATCTAGGTAGGGAATTTCCTGGCTATGGAGATTGAGACTGGGGAGGTCAAGAACCTCAATGGCCCACACTGCCAGAGTACACCTTCCAAAGAATCCATTTTCTCCAGGGAAACTGATCTCTGTAGTCTAGAGATAAGTTGCAATTCCAGGGGATCCCCAGATTCCACTTAAAGGGTAGCATCCCTAGCTGGTGGAAGTAATGGGTTGGATCCTGCAGATCCATTCTATAAGCAGTAGCATTCCCCTTTGGCCTAAGGAACAGTTCCCCATCACAAAAACATTCCCCTTGTTTAGGAGGTCAGCTCCTTGTACCAGAGAAATGTTCTACCGTTAGCCAATCAGATCTGCAGGATCCAACTCAATCAGCTTCATCATTTTTAATGTGAGCCTCAGCTTTAGCTTATAGCAAATGTCCATGTGAAGCTGCCTCATACAGAATCTATCAAAGTCAGTATTGTCTGCTTAGACTGAGGCTGTTTTCGCACACACACGGAACCATCCCTCCACCGGCATGAATTGTGCCGGTGGAGGCTCAAGGACTGCTCACACAGCAGCATGCGCGCAGCCCCGACTTTCTCCCCAGACAGAGAGGTGGCTCTGCACAGAGCCGCCTCTCCGTTGGCCCCCTCCACTCACAGTCCCATCCAGTGCTGCTGTGGAGGGCTGGAGGACACACCCACACTGCCTCTGACCCCTGGAGGTCGGAGGGCCACGTGGGCATGTTCCCCAGCCCCCTAGAGTGACGCTGGATGGGACGGTGAGTGGAGGGAAGGGGGAAAATGGCATCTTCCCAGTGGTGCGGTTCACACCGCACTGGCGGGAAGATGGCGTTTTTCAAAAACCTCACTCAATGAGTGAAGTTTAAAGTGCCGGCTTCATGCTACTCCAGGGCAGCCAGGATGCCACTGCTGTGAAGCAGCAGCACCTCCTGTGCGAACACTTCCCCAGGGACAGCGTTTTTTCCATCCCTGGGGTGATCTATTCCACCCGTGCGGAAAGGGCCTGAGTGTCTCTCTAGTGTCTGTCACATCACCTACTACCTGATCTTTATTGGAGAGGCTAGGGATTGAATCAGGGACCTGCATACCAAGGGGATGCTCTACCACTGAGCCGAAGCCTCTCTCTAAACGTCACAAGGTTTTTTCTTTGTGTGGAAATCTGCAATGATCTAATGAGGGAGGGAAAGGGAAAAGGCCTTCATTGTATTTTCTCTGCCCCCCGCCCCTTCTTCTAATGAATCAATCAATTAGGATCAGAGAAAGCTACCCCCAAGCCCAATTCCCTGTTTCCTCTTAAGTTATGATTACTTCTGCGGGAGATGACAGCATCCTTTCCTCTTTCCCCAAAGTGACAGAGTTACGAAAATTGAGCTCAGCAAAACCATGCCTTGAGGAACAATCTGGCTTGGTGTCATACTTTTCCGCTATCTTTTTTTAAAAAAAATTCTTTCTTCATTATGAAGGACGTCTACATGAAAAAAGCGATGTTTGTTTCTTAAATACTCATCTGTTCTCATTCTGCCCCTTCACTGGAGGCATTGGTGCAGCTGTCAAATAAATGTATTAGATGAATTTAATTTCTTTCTCTCTTCTCAACTTGTTCATTAGTGGCTTACAGGTTTTCCATGCGCCAGTTGTTCAAAATTATTCCCCAAATAACTTCTGCCAAGGATTTTCCCTCTTGGAGTGTTCACGCAGGAAGTTTTGAGGCTGAAAAATTAGGGTTGTTTTTTTTCAGGGAAGGGGGACTAGAAATGGAACCAAGGCCAGGTTTCTCAAGATCTCAGCAGAATGTCAGGAGTTTTGAGGCTGAAAAATTAGGGGTTTTTTTGCAGGGAAGGGGGACTAGAAATGGAACCAAGGCCAGGTTTCTCAAGATCTCAGCAGAATGTCAGGAGATCCCACCTTTGTGCCTCTACCACTGGGACTTGTGCCCACAGACTCAACAAGATTGCGGACTCCTGCTTTACATTCTTCCTCTTGCATATGATCTCTCACACATACACAAACATGAGTGGTAACAGCATCCATTCCTCTTCTCCTCTTAAACCTGGGCTCTTGACTGTAAAAGAGGGAATGTGTCTGGAACTGAAAGGCTGTGTTTTTGGTCGGAACCCCAGGTGGAATCCATATTGACTGCTATTTCTCTTTTAACTACTGCTAGGAGTATAATACTGTGGGAAATTTTTCTGCAGTGTGTGTGTTTATATATTCCATCCCCTCTCCACATGGATGGCTAATTCGACCATTTCCTCTCCCATTCACCACCAAATTTCCTTCCTGAGAACCACCCATCAATAAATGGGGTACGTGTTATTGTGTTATTATGTTTATAATGCTGTTATGTTATATTTTGCTACTATGTTATGAAACGTTATTATTATTATTGTTAAGCCACGCTTGGTGATGTTTTAATATTTGAACATTGGGACTATGTCTACTGATGTTGTTTTCTGGTTTGATGTTGGTTTGATATTTGATTAGTATTTTGTTGTTATTTGCTGGTTGCTAGCCGCCCTGAGCCCTTAGGGGGAGGGCGGGGTGTAGTCAGGCCCGCAGGGTCGTCGTAAGGATGAGACGAGACGTGGGGATTTCATCTGGTGGAGAGAGCCAGCGAGCAGGAGCGCGGGATCCCGTGGGCATGGCGACTCTGCCTTGTGCTAGCCTCTGGCACCTTTTATTAGGGTTTCATTGTGGGCGTGTAAAAGGGCGGACCAGGGGGAAACCGGGAGAGCGGGAGAGCGGGAGACTGAGAGATCATCATGTGATGCATGATCTCACCTGGCTGCTACGTGCAGGAGGAAGCATCAGCGTCTGGGTCTAATCCTGACCTGGGGGCAAGGGCCCATTGTCCCTTTGTATGGGACACCTGGTGGTTGTGAGCCAGGCAGTTCATGACCTGTGACTCATCGGGGGGTGAGGGGCGGGGGAGCGGTGCGATCAGAAGATCGTAGGAGCGCCGGCATTCCCGCGCTCTACTTACGGTGCTGCTGGATCAGCGGCTCATCCCTACAGCGGGGTATAAATTGAATCAATCAATCAATCAATCAATCAATCAATCAATCAATCAATCAATCAATGTAGATTTTTGTGGTATTTGACGACACTATGAACATCAGCCTTCAGTGCTTAATATTAAATAGGGTAGACAGGTTGCCCATCATGGTGGCCAACATTGTTCCTGCATTGCAGGGGGTTGGACTTGATGGCCCTTGGGGTCTCGACCAGCTTTATGATTCTATGATCCCACTCCCATGTTCCATCTTCTGCCCTTGCTCTGTGGAGAACTGGAAGAGAAAAATGAGGAGGAGACATTGCTACAAATGCCATTAACATCACTTCCAGTCGAGTGGCTGCAGGTGACATTGCTACACCAATGGCACTCTAGGAGTTCCACAAATCTCTATGATTTGCCAGAGCATCATAGATCTGGCTGTTTCACTTTTGGATGCTCAGCCAGTGGAGATATCACAGTTTTGCAACGATTCCCCTCCCCAGACGGTGCTTACAAAAGATTCATGGAGATGGTCAGCATAGGGAAGGCACCCACTACATTAAACCACGTTTAAACATGCTTCAGCGCATTAACTGAAAACCAAAACATTACTCCAATCTGGAGGCAAGACGCAGGCCCTTTCCGCACAAGCCTTTTAAAACCCTTTGAGGCAGGAAACTCCATGGAGTTCTGCATTGTTTTGTTTTTCTCCCTCAGGTTCCAAAAACATTTTATTTCTCATTTCAAAACTTTTTAAGTGGATCCTCTTTTGAAATGATTGTTTAAACTGAAACATTTTCAAAACATTTTCACCTGCTGTGCAGTCTATTTACTAATTTTTTTCCAAGCTTCTGGGCCATCCCAAAACTTCCTCCTTGGCGCCATTTTATTACATTGCTGAGCTCACTCTGTTCTCCCTCACCTGTTTATTTTCATAATTTCTGTGTGTGTGTTTTAAATTGGGGAGTGAAATCTTTAAAGCAGCAATTATATGAGCTATAGAGAATTGCAGCACCCCTTCCTGCATGGAAGTGAAGGCAATACAGATAAACAGAAGGTTATATATCTTTTAAACAGCCACAACTACGAGCTGTTGGAAGTGGTGGCTAAATTTTTAAATGGTGTTATTTTAACTCATCCGAAGTTGTAAAGTTGTAAAGGCTGTTATTATCTTGCTAAATTAATCTTAAACTATTTATATGCCATTAAAGGTATTCGAAATCGAATCAAAATCGAATTGCAGCAAGAAGCATTGAAGCATCGATTCAACAAATAACTACAAAAAAGGGGAGAAACCCCCCACTGCAGCCATGCATTGTTTCCAGGGAGGGAGTGCAGCTAAACATCATGGTAAATGTTTACAAACATTGTAGGTGTTACGTGTTAAATTCAGAGCAGTTCTTAAACAGAGTTAATCTCCTCTAAGCCCCTAATGGGATTGAGCTTTCTGCTTAGGATCCCAGTATTACAACATCACTCCTTTTGTGACCATTTTACTTCTACCTCATGTAGAATCAAACATAGCGAAAATCAAACATAGGGAAAGAAAGAGCCATTTATATTCATTTGTCTTCTTGTGCTCTGTGGCAGGTTTAAAGCTATAATGGAAAAATAACATTTCTCAAGCATTTCTGTACATTTGTGAGGCCAACCGTTCAAGATAAGCATCATAGCTACAGGAAGAGTCAATAAGTTTTGTTTACCTTTCATTCTGCACAGGGTTTCAGTGAATTGGCACAACAGAGACCTAGTGATAAGCATTTTTTTATGTCTGTGGGAAAGAAGACCAGACACAGTGACCTCAATAGTGTTTTTCATTCACTTCCAATTTCTTAAAAATATGGATTTGTTTTATGGGACACCTTGCCATGTTTGAAACAAAGTGTAATTTTTTTGTTTCAATTTCTGTGAGGTATTACTGAGAAATGATAGGCTTACAGATAGCTTCGGAAGGGGATTAGAGACATTCATGGAGAAGTCGGTCAATGATACTTAGCCAAAATCGCTAAATGGAGGTTCCACGTTCAATGTCGGTGGGCCTCCGAAGTGGAACCTTGCTCTAATCCATCATGATTCCTCTTGTGTTGTAATAGATTTAATATTTTCCATCAGTCACTTCTGGATTCTGCTCTGGGATTCCAAATAGGCCTTCTCAAATCCATCATGCTACCAGCTAATCGGCGTGGGTGCTGCACTTGCATCAACTAACATTCTCTCGATATCTCAGGACCAAACTAGACATCACAGCATCCATGGGTCCAGCTGCCATTTTAAAGGGGTTTAAAAATGCTACAAGGGTTCGATTGAGCGTGGCAAATTGAGGAGCTCTTGTTTCCCTCTCTCCGTGCCTTTTCAAATGCCAAGACAGCCAAAAGGGGGCACACAAAAATGAATGGGTTGTCACATTCAGGGCCATACTAAGCTAGTGTGAAGCACGTAGCTTATGATGATGATGTTGTTGTTGTTGTTATTTATTAGATTTATGGGCCGCCTCACCCCCGAAGGGCTTGAGGCGGCTCACAATATAGCTGTTCCAATAACAGCACATAAAATACATAACTAAAACTAACCACCTTAAAACAAATTTCCACAGCAGCAATTTCTTAAGATTTAAATAGCAAAGTTAAGAGCAAGCGAGATTAAAGACAGGCGCCCGGTCAAAAAGGCTGGGAGGGGAGAGGCAGGGCCCAAGATGGAATCAAGGCCCTGCCAAGATGGAAAACTGGCAGCCTCAGTGGGGGGCGGTAGATCTGCGGCCGGCCTCACCAAAGGCCCAGTGGAACAGCTCAGTCTTACAGGCCCTGTGGAACTCACCAAGGTCCCGCAGGGCCCGGACAGCTGGAGGGAGAGCATTCCACCAGGCAGGGGCCAGAGCCGTTATAAAGGGCCCTTGTGGCAGGCTCGCCAGGTGGTGAAAATACACCTTCCAGGGGTGTAACAGTGCATGCTGCAGAAGCTTTAGAGGGTCTGAGACAGCACAAAGGACACCATGCCTTTGAATGCAGCACTGCAAGGAGCCAATACATGTCTGAACACACACAGAACCCACAACATGAACCATGCAGCTCCCCCAACATGTAAACAACTGCATTGCCAGATCATAGGAACACAATGATATGCTGACTTCTCCAAACAGCTTGCATATATTTAGTGTAGGGCCCTCAAAAATGTGAGGCATGTAGTATATGCTACTTTTGCCCCGAAATTAATCCAGTACTGGTCACATCTACTTCAGCCCACTTCCTCATTATTCTTTTTTTGGGGGGTTGGCACCAACCTATCTTCAGTCTTGCAATCTTGAAACTTCCTCACCATCTATATCAATGTAGGCAAAACAGATGTGCATAACTAGAAGAAAAGAGTTTGGATTTATACCCCACTTTTCTCAACTGTAAGGAGTCACAAAGGGGCTTACAAACTCCGTCCCTTCCTCTCCCCACAACAGACACCATGAAAGGTAGGTGGGACTGGGAGAGTTCTGGGAGAACAATGGACTAACCCAAGGTCACCCAGCAGACTTATGTGTAAGGATGGGAAAAAACCAGGTCTCCAGAAAAGAGTCCACCATTTTTAGCCACTACACCAGTACCTGATCAATCAAAAATTCAGTATGCCATGTGGCTGCAAGTCTCTGAAGTGAGCAATCAACAATATAGGGATGGAAGGATAAATCATCAGTCCCTGGAAGCATGGCCAATCGTGATTCATGAACATCTGGAGGGCCAGAGTTGGACACCCCAGGGATAAATCATATGAAGTCCGCTTGATTCTGGGGAAGTCTCCTCTTCCCTTTCTCAGAAATCCCCCCTCGCATAGAAACAAATGGAAATGTTAAAGTGTGAAGGTGGCTCCCTGGTCTATCTGGCTTGTGTTGTCTGTCCTGATTGATGGTGGTTCTTGGGTGGGAGAAGTCTACCTGGAGACGGCAGAGACATAACCTTGGATGCTTCACATGTAAACAGGTGCCATACCTCTCACCCACAGCCCCTCCTGCCTGTTCTTACTCATAAATTGTTTTTTGCTCAGTCAAACAAAACAATAGTGAATGATTGCTGAATTGGTGGTTGAATGATTAAAACGTAAAATAACAGGAGCCCATGCTCTTATCCATCACACACAACCCATTTTGCATGATAATTTCAGTTGTGGTTTTGTTCCTGCCAAGAGCTTTTTGCTTGGGGGAAAAAAAAGACACGAGAAGGAATATTGGGAGCGAAGGGAGGGCAATTTCAGGAGAAAATGAAATAAAGCAAACATCCTTTCAGAGTTCTTATCCATCATGTTCTGTTTTGTTTTCTCTTTTGACTAACCGGGGGAGGGGGGATGTTATGTTCATGTTAGGGGAGGAAAAGATGTCAATACAAATCTGAATGTCTTTCTACAGCTTTGTCACAACACTTTGCTCCGTCACCTTTTCCCTTCTCTCTCTTCTTTCTTGAGTTGGAATGTGTTTTTTTTTACTACATCAGACTTACGGCAAAGTCTTGAAACTTTCCACCTTTTCATTCACATCAATGCAATGCATCTGTCAGTGGAAAAATAATGCTAGTTAAATGCTATTGAAGTCAGGGATTGTAATGTTTTCTTCTTTTGGAGGAAAAAAATATGAATGGTAAACAGTATCTCTAAGGCTGTATCCGCACGGGCAGAAAACAGCGCCCTAGGGACGGTAAAAACACAGTCCCTGGGGCACTGTTCACACAGCTGGCGCTGCTGCATCACAGCAGTGCTGTGCTCGACCCCCTCAAGTGGCGTGAAAACGCCGCTTTTGAACCTCACTCAAAGATCGAGGTTTTTCAAAAGCAGCATCTTCCACCCGCTGCCATGTGAACCGCAGCAGGTGGAAGGCAGCGTTTTCCCCACACGGGCCCCAAATGCCTGCTTATCTCCACCTGGCTTCTATCACTCTGTGGAGGCCAGGGGAGATGCCTCCTGGCCTCCGTCTCAGCAGCCGTCGCTCTAGCAATGGGGGCATGTCCCCTGGCCTCCAGAGAGTGATGGAAGCCAGGAGAAGGTAAGGAGGCATTTGGAGGGTGGCACAGCCATGCAGAGCCTGATCCGCCAGCTGTACAGCTGCACAGCCAGCGGGGCCATTTGTGCAAATGGCTCCGGGACTCGCATCTGCATGAATCATGCCGATGCAGCCCTGCTGCTCTGGCTGTGCAGAAACAGCCTAAGAGTCCTGGATTAAGGTGGCCTATCAAAATCATTGGGTTGGATTTAGCACTCTGGTCATACAGGGATCATCAATGTTCTCCACTTTCCCCTTCCCTCAGCATTCCTTTCTTTTGGTCCAGTCTTGCCTGTTCCTGTGGTCCAACTGTCCTTCTTTCCTCATCTAGCCGCAGACTTTTATAACATCCCTTGCCTGCATTAGGCAATCACACTGATCATTTGTGTGGCCTGTGTGCAGACTTCAGAGCTGCCTGAGAAGGTGACCAGAAAGATGAGGCATAAGGCAGCCTAGCCAGAGGAGAGTACTTCCCTGCTGCTGGCAGGCCGGCAGTTCCTGCCCAAGGTCCAATGGTCTCCGGGCCATCAACTCATCATGACTGCCCTGTCATTGCCTCCCCCCACTGGTGGGCCTCTCCCAGGAGAACCTCCCTTCCACTGCACCTTTAGTCACCCTCTCCAGAGAAGGACCACACTGCATGGGCTGAAAGAGGTCACTTGCCAGGGCAGCACCACCATAGTTTGCCTTTGAGCATGACACATAGCCACACCTTCCCTAGAAGAGACAGAGTAGACTAGTGCCACTTTCTAACCTTTGGTGGGAGACATCCACTGCCCCTCCTCGGAGGATAAACAGATGAATTGGATGGTATCTCATACTTCCCACAGACCCTGGGGGAGCAGGACTATCCCACACAGCAATAAACATTCTGACAGCATACCCTTCCTCATCTGGGAACAGCCTGACCTGATCAACGGAGGACAACCTATCGTAAGAAGCCATCCAAGAAGTTGAGGCTTGCCAGCCCCACCAACCATCCCCTATGAATATGACTCTGAATGAGACTCCAGGAAGGACTCACACTTGAACTAGGATTCATCCTGGATGACCTCCAGTTGGGGATCCAAGCAATGTGCAACCTCTTCAGAGGCACACAGAAACTATGTAGGTCAACTCATGCTCATGGCTAAGTCCTTGTTGGCTGATTATGCTGATGTGACCCCAAGGGGCACTGATCCGGGTCTTCAATCAGAGGAGGGGAGAGTTATGTACTCCCTGGATGTGTGCAGATCCTTATTGAATTACATAAACAGAACTAAGTCATTTAGGAAAAACAGGGCTTTGTTTTATCTGTTCTAGAGGCCGCAAGAAGGGCTCACAAGGGTCTGCTCCCACTCTGTCTATATGGGTGACATCTACTATTAGGCTGGCTTATAGCTAGGCTATGGTTTTTTGCCCAGCTCCCATTAAGATGCTTTTTGCTGGAGTTCTAGCTGCTTCAGTGACTTTTAGAAACAGAGTGGACCTTAATTACTTACACAGAGCAGCTACAGGGTCTTCTCCCTTGACTTTTATCAATCATTATGCTATGAATAGCGATGCTGGGACTGGGACAAATGTGGGTCATGCTGTATTGCAATTTTTGCTTCTTTGACAGCGCACACTCACCTCCACAGTGGTAAGCTTGCCATTCTCCCACCTGGGACCGCACAGAGGTCATGAAGATGAAAAACAGTGTTGCTTACTGTAAATGTTGTTCATTTAGTGGTCCTCTGTTCAGGTGCACATACCTCCCTCTTTCCTCGCTGTGAGCTGTCATCTTACCTGGGTGGTGGCTCCTCATGGCAGTGAAGAAAGATCTGGACAGAATGCTGCACCCTCCTCCCTATTTATGTGACCAGGGTGGAGACTGGGCCAGTCCGGGCTGTGGGTGGGGAAAACGAAGCACCCAATATTCAACCTGAAGCTCAAACTTTTGTACTATCAAAGCTCCTTGGCTGGCTTGCACAAGCGCAGTCTGGTGTGTGCCTGCACAGAGGACCACTAGATGAACAATAATTACGGTAAGCAACACTTTTTTCCTGGCACCCTTCCTTCCCTCCAATGGCGACAGATCAGGAAGTATTCTGGCTTGGTGGCCTTTTGAGGGAGGGGTGTTGAGTTTGAGCATGGGCTCGCATCTGGGCAATTCTTTTCTTCACTGCACTTCACCAAATCATATAGCTGCTACTCCAGGTAGGTCCTATGACCTTAGAAATCAACTTGCCCAAAAGTGAGAAGGGACTTTTGAGGGAGAGCGAAAAGGGAATGATCCAATGTGGTGACATCCTTCATCTCACAGATTACTGAGTTCAACTGCATTGAATTCAGTAGGACTGGTTGCCAGTCCGCATATGCACATTCTACAGTTCTGCCCAATCTACCTCTGTAGAAAGTCAACTGGGGGAAATGCACAAGTGGATGCTCTCCCCTCATGTCAAAACAGACCAATGCCACTAAGCCAGTTAGAAATTGTCTCCTTGACATGCTGACTTTCATGGGGCAGGGCATTTCTGATGTGTGGATATAGTTCCCCACCTCCTGCTGGAAATAGTATTAACCTGAGAAGGCTGTACCTGATGGAGGCGTAGATTCAACATTTCTGCCTGATATGCTGAGGACTGATTTCCAAGCGGAATAATTTACCAATGCCACAAATAGGTTACATCCTTTGAATGGTTTCTTGCTTCTGACAGGAGTGAGCTTGACATTTATGGAGAGTGACATCCTTTATTAAATTTACATGCAGGACAGATAGTACAAACTTACTTACCCTTGAGAAATAACCTACAGTAACAAGAAGGTAGCTGAGCCTTCATATGCATGGACAGCTATTCCTTAAGCACCTTAGTCTCCTTAGGGAGCATCCATATGAATGTGGATGAGTGGAGGGGGAATCTGATGTACTCATGCTGTGTCTGGAACCTACAAATATCATGCACTTTGGGCTAAGTTCCAGTTGGCCCTCTTCAGAGCTCTCTCGGCCCCATCTACCTCACAAAGTGTCTGTTGTGGGGACAGGAAGGGAAAGAAGTTTGTAAGCCATCTTGAGAGTATCAGCAGAGTATAAAGCGGAGCCACTCTGAGAAGATGAGAAGTATTTAGTCTTCTTGCACTCACTGCACCCTTCTACCACACTTGGAAAAAATACTCCTCACGCAAGATGTTCTTTCCATAGGAAGGTTTTTACTTAAGCAGTTTCAAGGTTACACAAGTCTATCTATACAATACTATCAAACTATACAGAACTCTTCAGCAATAACAAAGTTCAACACATTCAGAACTCAACTCAGACTCAATTTTATCTCAACTCAGCATATACAAATGCATACATCAGGGATACTTTTCCCCGCCCACACAACAGCCGCTCATTGGTCTAGAATTACAGTTGAATTCACCAATCATGTTAAAGGTTAATCTTTGCTACTTTTGCCCCTAGACTGACTGTCTCCATTCTTGGGTTGGGCCAACCTTCTGCTAACTTGAAATGACCTTTTATGTGAACTTTTCACTCTTTTTTATGTATCGTAACAAAGAGGAGAGAAAGACAGGGTATAAATCCAAACTCTTCTGCTTCTTCTGCCCATCTCTGGATTGAAGTGGGAGCAGCTTATTTGTCCGTGATGCCTGAGCTGTGGAGGCTTATCTGGGGAATTCAGATTAGCTTGTGCACTCCCACACATGCCAGCTGGGTGACCTTGGGCTAGTCACAGTTCTTCAGAGCTCTTTCAGCCACACCCACCTCACAGGGCGTTTGTTGTGAGGGGGGAAGGGCAAGGAGATTGTCAGCCCCTCTGAGTCTCCTACAGGAGAGAAAGGGGGGATATCAATCCAAACTCCTCCTCCTCCTCCTCCTCCTCCTCCTCCTCCTCCTCCTCCTCCTTCTTCTTCTTCTTCTTCTTCATATTTCTCATTATATGGCAGGCACCAATAAGGGTAGCATGGGAGAGGGTAAGGCACTCAGCTCATCACATAAGGAGCCTCCAAGTGTAAATTAAACCTTACACTTGAATTCTCAGGTACACCAAGGCTTGATTTGCATGCTCTTCCCTTATTTTCAAGTGGAAGATCCTTACAAATTGGGCCTTCACATGATCACTTGGGGACTTGAATCAGACGGATGCAATATAATGACAGCATTATATAATATACCGCCACACTATTTCACTGCCATTCTAGCAGAATCTTTGAGTCCGGCTGGCACAGCAGACTTGAAGCTTGCATCAGGCCAGAGGTTTTTGGCCCTGGCCCACGCCTGGTTGAACTCTCTCCCGTCTTATGTCAGGGCCTTGGACATTATCAAATACTCCAAGCTCTCTCTAATTGCCTTTCCCTTAAGCGCCCAGTTTTTACCAGCTCTGTTCACAAATTTCTCTCTTTGCTATTAAAAATGAATCATCAAAAACTGGAGCAAAATGGCTGAGATGTTCAACTATTAATCCCTCTTTTATAATGTGTGGGTTTTTATTGTTCAACAAATGTTAACCTATTTTTGTATGCCAGTAAAGGTATCTGAATTCTTACCTCTCCCTTACTTTCAAGCCAACTCATAAAAGAGGAGTTGTGATAGACACAGGCCATTTCCGCACAGCTTAATTACACCAGGGTAGACCTGGGATAGTATATACTGGGACTATTATATCCTGGTTTCTGCCTCCGCATGGCTCCCCACTTCTTCCCATGAGCTGAGGCAGGACTGGGAGATAATACTCCAGCTTGTTCCATACAGCCTGGGGCTTTTGTATTTAACCTGTTGACAAAAGACAGAGGGAACAGCTTTCCCCCTCCCAGCTTTCCTTTTCCTACACGATTCATGCCACACCAACTCCAAAGGCAAGAGGTAATGGACCCCCCCCCCCCCCCAAGCAGGAAAGTGGCAATGCGGGGAAAAATATCCTGGGTCTGCTCCCTTGGTGTTTGCATGACAGTAGGGTCACCTGGGATCATTTAAAAGAACTGCCAAATTGGCGATTTTTGAATATCACGGGGTAAAGGAAACATTATGGGGCAGCACTGGGGCAGGCCCATGTAAGTGCCAGGAGCCGTGCAGAATTCATGGCTGAACTAGGATATTTTTCTTGCTCAGCCCAGGATATTTTGACATTGCAGAAACAGCCACAAAATACTACTTGGCTAAAATTAACAGAGAGCTATCCAATTGGGATTTCTATTTTTCCCTACAAGGGGACCCTACGTCTCACATCATTAGATTGATTCAAATGGTAGTAAATGATGCCAATCTTATGGCAACAGAACTTTCAGGTTCCTAATTAAATAATCCCAGTGTTCTCTTGCCTGCCTAAAATTCATAAGCAGGATCCTCCTCCTCCTGGATGTCCTATTGTTTCCAATATAATGTCAGCCCTGGATCCATTAGGCCAGTATACTGATTATCATTTACAGCCATTTGTTAAAACTTCAGGCTCTTATACCAGAGACTCCATGAATCTTATCAATAACATTGAAGGCCTGGTTATTCCCAAGGGAGCTTGTTTGTTAATACAGGATGTCTGTTCCATATACACCAACATTACACATGATGAAGCTTGACAGGTGGTAGAATTATATTTAAATATGTGCACTGATTTAACACCTCTGACTTTTTTCTCCTTGAATTATTAGATCTGATACTAGAAGAAGACGAAGAAGAAGAGTTTGGATTTATATTCCCCCTTTCTATCCTGTAGGAGACTCAAAGGGGCTTACAATCTCCTTGTCCTTCCCCCCTCACAACAAACACCCTGTGAGGTGGGTGGGGCTGAAAGAGCTCCAAAAAGCTGTGACTAGCCCAAGGTCACCCAGCTGGTGTGTGAGGGAGTGCACAGGCTAATCTGAATTCCCTAGATAAGCCTCCACAAACTCAAGCAGCAGAGCTGGGAATCAAACCCGGCTCCTCCAGATCAGAGTCCACCTACTCTTAGCCACTGCTCTTAGCCACTATGCCACTGCTGCTCCTTTTTTAAATTATAAATTGTTACATTAAAAAGAAACAGAATTGTATATACATACCTCATTTCTAACATTCATTAACAAATTAATACATCACAGACTTCCAAACCTTGCTCTCACAAAGATCTTTAACATTATACTGTTATATCAATTGGTGAACAACCTTAGTTACAAACTAGTTTCTCTTTGCATGAAATAACACATTGAACCATTTCACCTATTCACAAACTTATGCAAACTTATTCACAAACTTATTACTAGAAAAAAATCTAGTTTCCTTTTAATAATAATAATGCTTTCTATATACTGTCTTGGAGAATTTCAATGGGCAGCTCACTGGCACCCTCTATGGCAAAACTCTTTATGACACAGTGTGAACACAATTTTATTTTAAATGCACGTTCCAATCCTTTTATTAAGAATATTGTAAGTGCATATTTTGCAGCCCTAGGGTTATTTTTTTGACCATTCAATGGTTCTTATCAAACTTTTTGTTGCTTAGTTTGCATTATTTTGCAACTCTAGTTTGGGACCACACAATGGTTCTTATCAAACTATTTATTGCTTGTTTTAGAATAGTGACTTTGCTTAAGTGAAGGATCAAAGCAAGATCATAACTGGATTCTTGCCTACTTTAAGGACACCTTGAGTTCTTATTTTTCTTTGAAATAATGCCTCTGGCACTGGTTCATTAGTACTATTTTTTAGCTCTGTTTACAATTAACTTTTGTGTTTGAAGTTATTGCTGTTTTTTTTTTCTATGCCTTTGTTGAGACCCTTTTCCCACTTAGATTGTTAGGTGTGACTGTACCAGATTGACATTAGTATGTGGGGATTTTTTGAGTTGTGTTTCCCAGATGTGAGTTGAGTCAATACAGTTCTTTGGTAACAGGAATTAGTTAGCAAATATTTTGTGGGCTGAAGTTCTTTATTTTTGAATCTCTTTATTTAAATATTACTTATGATACAGAGTTAAAAATACATTTTACACTGTTAAGCCAGGGTGCAATTTATATATTTTAATTAGTTTATTTCTGCTCTGACTCATCTTATTTGTGACTTGGCCTTTGGTTGAGACAGATATAAACCCACCAGCTTGTCTGGCTTCCCCTTCCCCTCCTCTCCATTTCCTTCTTCCTTTGCACCCCCTCCTTTTATACTGAATGGTTTAGAGTTGGATTTTAGTTGTTTTTTAACATATTGTTGTCATCAGTGGTGGGATCCAAAAATTTTAGTAACAGGTTCCCATGGTGGTGGGATTCAAACTGTGGCGTAGCACCAATGGGGCTGAGCGGGGCATGACAGGGACATGGCTGGGCATTCCGGGGGCGGGGCATTGCTGGGCAGGGCTGTGGCAAGGACGCAGCTGCTGCACCAGTCCTTGGGCGGGAAATGAATGCATGCAGGCGCAGGCTGCCATGCACGCTGGTCTACCTCCTGCTAGACTGCTCAAGTTCTGCGCGCTACTGCTGAGGAGCGGAGGAGGGGTGTAACTAAGGCAAAAATCACGTGGCAAAATCACCAATTAGTAACCCCCTCTCGGCACACACAAATAATTAGTAACCTACTCTCGGGAACCTGTGAGAACCTGCTGGATCCCACCTCTGGTTGTCATGTATTGTATTGGAGAGTGTAATGGCACCAAAGTTTTTGCATCATTAAGTTGTGGATTTGAAATATATTGGGGTTACATTTTTATCATATTGTGTATTGTTCATGTGCAATCTGCCCTGAGTCTGGACTTAGCTGATATAAGCCGGGCCTTGGCAGGATATAAGCCTAACAGCTCATTCCAGAGCTGTCAGGAAGGTGGAGATGGTGCCACTCTGGCACCATTCTGTCCCCTCCAAAAAGCTTTCCTGTGGCATGGAAGCTCAAAAAGTTTTTTTTAAAAAAAGAAGGGTGAAAAATTTCCATTGCAGGGAATAGAGATCCACCATGAAAATCAGGATGAAACTTTGCTGATGACTCCACCAATGCATGGGGGCTGATTGGACTCTGGAGGCCTAATTAGGTTGGCCTCACCCCTCGGACTCCCCCCTGAACATTTGTGGTCATGCTGGAGCAGTGTTTTGCTTCAGAGGGACAAAGGATGCTCTTGGGTCGGGCCACCCAGGTAAGCTGCCCCTCCACTGGCACAGGGGTGCTCTGGCTCCAGAAACAGATTCACACACCCCCCCCCCACCCAGACTGGGCTGCCTATAAAATAAAGTAAAGCCCATCCTGATGGTAGCAGCATTCTATTGCCAGGCTAGATCTTATCAGACTCTTTCATCAGCTGTACTTGCAGTTCTTATTGGATGTCTCCTGGCATGGTATACGTCTGCTGGCCACAAAGCCGCACAGAAGAGAAGTCCACAGTATTTGTTGAATAAGACCCTCAACAATGTGTTGTTGACCTCAGCTGAGTTATTGCTGAGAGTTTTCCTGTTTGCTGTGTCTAGCTTGCCCGCTTTCAGGATAAATTAATGTCTCCTGATGCTAGACAATTTGTAGCTATACTGCTAAATAGTTAAATAGCTCTAACCTAAGATGGTTTGCAGAAAAAAAAAACAGCTCAGAAGGGGGAAAAATACTCAGAACTTAATTCAGTATAGAATTGTTGAATTCTTGTTGGATCAGTTAGTAGATGGGAAGCCAAAGCGCTGAGCTAAAACTGTTTAGGCTGTTGTTGTTTTTTTAAGTTGTGAATATTTCCACCTGTCCAAAAGAAAAAAAGTCATTTTCATTCTCTTTGCCAAACCTTGGGAAAAAACCTTCACATTGAAATCACCCTCAGTTGTCCTCACTTGCCCTTATTGACATCATTATTGTGGTGTGATCCCAACAGCTCAGACAAATGGCTGCTATTTATGAATTCCTGCTTATCAAAGATTTTGTGAAGGAAAAGGTTCTGAAAAGGATATTAAAATGATGAACATCCCTGCATCTTAAGTATGTCAGAGACCATCATTAGCATCCATTTCGACCTGGAAACATCTCTTTGGCCTTTTCCACACAGCAGAATAATGCATTTTCAATCCGCTTTCAATGCACTTTGCAGCTGTGTGGAATAGCAAAATTCACTTGCAAACCATTGTGAAAGTGGATTGAAAGTGTATTATTCTTCATGTGCAGAAGGGGCCGAAAAGTCACATACTACTTCAGTAGGTTGGAGAACCACTCAGCGGCCATGTTTTATCTGCAAATCCTAAATCATTCATTTGCCGTCATTTTCCCTCAGAGTGAATGAAACTATTTGCGAAAGGTGCCAGATTGGGCACGTTAGAGAACGACTCACTCTGTATTTTCAGTACATTTGCTGAAAACTGTCTGGAATTTATGCCAAAAAACAGTCAGACAAAACAAACCCTGGCTTCTCCTTCTGTTCTCCAACCCTCACTCCAATAAAAGAAATGCTAAAAAAGCTATTTTTTTCCCTCCTCTGCCTCAAAAGCATGCCCCTGGAAATAACATCTAAGATGCTCTTTGGAAACCGTACGAATCAGCAGATTGGTAATGGAATATGGAACATAGCTCAGCACAGACAGAATGCAAAATAATTGCAAAAAGAACGCCTTCTAGAAAGCTCTATGAAACAAGAGCCTTTCCTTTTTCCTACTGGGTGCTTTTTAGATCCAGTTGTTCAAATAAACTTGAATAAATCCTCTTTCTGCCATTATTAGTGATCGTGGAAAGTATGGTCATAAGAACATAAGAACATAAGAACTAGCCTGCTGGATCAGACCAGAGTCCATCTAGTCCAGCACTCTGCTACTCACAGTGGCCCACCAGGTGCCTTTGGGAGCTCACATGCAGGATGTGAAAGCAATGGCCTTCTGCTGCTGCTGCTCCTGAGCACCTGGTCTGTTAAGGCATTTGCAATCTGAGATCAAGGAGGATCAAAACTGGCAGCCATAGATCGACTTCTCCTCCATAAATCTGTCCAAGCCCCCTTTAAAGCTATCTAGGTTAGTGGCCATCACCACCTCCTGTGGCAGCGTATTCCAAACACCAATCACACGTTGCGTGAAGAAGTGTTTCCTTTATTAGTCCTAATTCTTCCCCCCAGCATTTTCAATGAATGCCCCCTGGTTCTAATTATTGTGAAAGAGAGAAAAATTTATCTGTGTCAACATTTTCTACCCCATGCATAATTTTATAGACTTCAATCCTATCCCACCTCAGATGTCTCCTCTCCAAAGTAGAGAGTCCCAGACGCTGCAGCCTCTCCTCATAAGGAAGGTGCTCCAGTCCCTCAATCATCCTCGTTGCCCTTCTCTGCACTTTTTCTATCTCTTCGATATCCTTTTTGAGATGTGGCGACCAGAACTGGACACAGTACTCCAAGTGCGGTCGCACCACGGCTTTATATAAGGGCATGACAATCCTTGCAGTTTTATTATCAACTCCTTTCCTAATTATCCCCAGCATAGAGTTTGCCTTTTTCGCAGCTGCCATGCATTGAGTTGACATTCCCATGGTCAAGTTGCAGCTGACTTATGGAGACCCCATATGGTTTTCTAGGCAAGGATCTAACAGGGATGGTTGACCATTGCCTTCCTCTGCATATCGACCCTAGACTTACTTAGTAGACTCCCCTCCAAAAATTGTCCAGGACCAACCCTACTCATCTTCTGAAAACTGACAAGATCTGGCTAGTCTGGGCTATCCAAATCCAGGCCTATCGTTATTATCTTTTCATTAAGCAATTAAAAATAATAACTTCTAAGCAGCATCTTAAGGTGGGCCTTTACTGCTAAAAGAGCAATTAAGATGTTCTTTCCCATGATGCTTTATGAGCTGCATCATGCAGTTATTTGAGGACGCTATTACCTGTTCCGAAGTCCTTGGATTTTTTTTTTTTTGGTCTAAGTCAGCTGTCTTAATCAGATGCACACTGCAAGGTTTGCACTGGAAACTCAGTCCCCTAGCATGGAGGATTGCAGACTGAATCGGGATCACAGCATTTCCAGGGAGAGAGTTCTTATTTCTACCTTTCCATGCTGCTCTCCCAACACAAGATGGCCTCGTTAAGTGCTAATATGCCCTGCTGGAGAAATCAATAAATGTACTCCAGTAGTGGATTCGCAATCAACATCTGGTTGAAAGTCCTCATGGCAGATCCAGACATGACCCAGGGACTTCATAGCACATCAATATCCCCTGAGAAGGCTTGGGTAAATCTAGAATTCTCTAAAATCACTCAGGCTGCCAGGCCTCCTGCTTTAGTAGCAGATCTCCGACTGGGACATCCCTCTACCACAAACACGTTGCTGTTCAGTAGCATGGCAGGAGCAAGCAGTAAATAAAAATAAAGGGAAAAAATGGTATTGCACTGACAACCGTTATGGCCCAATCAGGTATGTGAAATCATCATGTTAAAGCGATACTCTAGGATGCCACTGAAACTCTATGGGAAAAACATACTTGGTAGGTGACCCTGAGGGGAAGGAGATAGAGGGGGAGGGGGCCCGTCATCTAGTCAAGGCTAACACCCTGGAAAGAAGGGGGAGGGAGAGGGGTCCCCTCATATATTGTAAAAAATCATGATTCATTTTTTTGTTATTCCAGCCAGCAATATTCCAGGACAGAATCCTCAGAGGTTGCTGGCTAGTGGGGCTCACCCCTTTCTGTCAAAATAGTACCAGAACAGGGGCACATAGCCAAATATCTTGAACTATTAACTGAACCCCAACAGAGATGGATTATTACAATGGCCAGATGCAATACTTTTCCATCGGCCATTACAAAGGGTCGCTACCTATCTATCCCTCTCCAGGATCGGGTCTGTCCACACTGTAAAAACCAAGTGGAGACTCTTGCTCACTTTATACTTGACTGTCCGAGATATGTGGGTATTAGGAATTTCTCTCCTGGGTGGGTCTTAGACAAATCTGAAAGAAACTCTGACAACTCTGTTGTGGAGCATTTGTTAAATAACACAGAGGCCATGCTCTTGGAAAAAGTAGCAAAATTTCTTTAACAAGTGACAGAATTTTCTAAGTAACGTCCAATGCTAGATACAGTTTATCTGTCTGTGTTTTGAATGTACTTTTGATTTGTACTTCAGAAATGTCTGTAATGCTCTGGAGCCTATTTTAATATGCCTAATAAAGGTTTTTGTATTGTATTGGGTCCCCTCATCTTATCATAGTTCACCCACCCTGGAGAAGAGGGAGAGGGAGGGGAAGGGGCCCATCATCTGGCCGTGGCCCACTCTCTCTGAGGGGAGGGGGAGTAATGATTTCACTTCTGGCATAATGATTTCACTTCCAAGGTTTCGCAGGAAGTTATGTAATGGAGTTGGCATAACACCAATTTTCTGCTGAAAGTGACATCATAATATCATAAAGCCATGTTATTTGTATGCCCTGTTCCCATCCTCCTCCTGTTAGGAACCACTGTGACAAAAACTAAGCTTTGGATAACCTGTGGCCTGCCAAACTATGCCTCTTGCTAGAGCTTTCCCTTTTCTGCTGACGGTCTGGGTCTGCAAAACTTGAATTGTTCTCAAGCAACTGGAATGTAGTTATTAGAAATTTGGGTCCTAATGTGTGCCAGAGGGCGAACACTGACAAGCAAGGAACATGCACAGCCCCACTAGCTGGATGAAAATAAATGGCACACAGTTGGAACCAGCACATAAAACAACAGAAAAGGGAAAAAAAACCCTTCAAGCAAGGAAAAGATAATACACCATACATAAAATGCATAATACATGAACAGAAGGAAAATGAACAAACTTCTAATGCATTTCAGGCAAAGCAACTAAAAACCACCAAGAAGTAAATAAAAGAAACATCTAAATAAAACATAATACGTAAGTGAGCAACAAGTAAGGGTGTTACAGGAAATCATAAAGACAAACAAGAAATTATTACACAGAAAAAAGTATTTTTCCAGCTTATTTGCCTTAGCCTCTCCAGCCCATCTAAAAGGTTAATTACTAAACCGTGTCTCTGAATGGCAGTGCAATCAACCCCACAAAGGGAAGCAAGGTACCTTCGGGACCGCATTACCCCATATGTCCCAGCTCGGCCTCTGCGCTCAACAGAGGCAAATTTGCCTGGAGGTCCCTGGCCCCTCAGCTGGCAGTGGCTGGCCTCCACTCAGGCCAGGGCCTGTCTGGCTCTGGTGCCGACCTGGTGGAACACTCTCCGCCAGCTGTCAGTGCGGGGACCTTAGAGGGGGGGGAGTCCCTTGGGGGCTTGTAAGACTGAGTTGTTCCACCGGGCCTTTGGAGAGACCAGCCGCTGAAGGTGGCCCAGCGCCCTCCCCTGCTTTCTATGGGTCCCCAACATCATCGGGACCCATTATTCTCTCTCTATTTCTTTTTAGGAGGGTCATGTAAGGGTTTTGGGGGGCGCTGTTTTAGCTTAAAATTGCTGTTTATATTGTATTTATGTTTTTTAAAATGATGTTTTTATACATGATGTTTTTTGTGCACCGCCCTGAGCCCTTTGGGGATAGGGCAGTATATTAAATCTAATAATAAATAAAATAAATAAATAAATAAAAAGGTGGTGTGTGGGGGGGGATCCCTCTTTCACAACCTTTTGTAGAAATTCTAGAACACTTACTGAATCAGCTCACACCCTGCTGGCTGGTCACAACAGGAAGCTGATTTTTTTGATAGACTGTTCATCTTTTTTCCTGGGCCTGTCATTGGCTGTTCAACAGCTGCTTCGCTTGTATTCCTTGTTAACACGGAAGTACAATGTGACTGGTCTTGCATGCTTGTGCATTCTCACAGTTTCCTCTGTCCTTGCTTCTCCACAGTTCCAGTCATCAGACAATTATTGAAACAGATAGCTTAAATCAGCCAAAATCATATAAGCCAATCTTCACCTTTTTTTTTTCTTTTGGATTTATTAGATTTAATTTTGGAAAATATTATATTCAAGAAAAAGGTGTGGCCTTGGAGTCCCCCTTAGGTCTGTCTGCTGCTTGTTTATTTACGTTATGCTTTGAACAAGGTCATATTTTGACAGCTCAGATCAATCCTTTTTTAAATTATATTTTACAGTTTAAAAGGTTTAAAGATGACCTCTTTTTTGTTATTTCTGATCCTAATGTGGTGGATCCATTTTGTGAATGGTTAAATTTTCTCCACCTTACCATAAAATTTACAGCCACTAGTAGTGAGATATCTTTTCCTTTTTTGAATTTAGTGATGTCAATTTCCAGTAATCATAAATTATAGGTTGCTTTGTTTAGGAAGGACACTAAGAAGAACTCATACCTCCGTTATACCACCTTCCATCCCTGGCATTTAAAAAAAAACCCTCCTTATGGTTTGTTTCTCCGGGCCAAATGGAACTCCCTATCTAAGAAAGATTGTAAGAGGGTAGCTAAAACAATAGAGGTTAAGCTACTGAATAGGCAATATCCATGTTCTATCATCCATAAAGCGACAATGAGATCTGGCAGTGTGTCTAGGGAGGCTTTGTTTATTCCAAATGCTCGCACCAATTCAGCTAGGATTGTGTCTTCTTTTGAGTTTATTGAATTGTTCAGGTATTAAAAATACTATTCTTAGGTATTGACCACTTCTCCAAGATCTCCCTGGTTGTTCTGTTCCCCCTTTGATAACATTTAGAAGAACCCAGGATTTGAGAGATATTCTGATCCACTCAGACTCTGACAAGCAATTGAAAAAAATCCTTGTCAGTGCGAGGTCACTTTAAATGCAGCAACTGTGCTGTCTGTCCCTTAGCAATTGAAATAAGGAGTGTGTCTTTCTCTGAGTGTGTCTTTCTCTTCAAAGATTTGGATAGTTTCTTCAACTGCAATTCTGTAAATTCTGTATATTTTATAGTTTGCACTTGTAAAAAATATTATATTGGTAAAACACGGAGAAAATTGAAATCACGCATATTTGAACACTCTTCTTGTATCAGGAATGGAATTAGGGACACTCCATTTGTTGTCCATTTTTTGTATATGAATCATCCTTGAAATTCACTATGCTTTGGAGTTTTAGCCCTTATCTCTTATGTGGAGGAGGATGCGGATTGCAAATTACTTTGCCTCGAGAGTTTTTTTAATCTTTCATTTGAATACATTCCACCCTTCTGGTTTGAATCAGTCAATTGACTTTTGACCATTTTTGTAATGAGGGAATGATTGCACCTGGTTACTCTCTCTCTCTCCTTTGTGGATTGTATAATTAGCCTTGTATTCAGGCTCCTTTAAGACTTTGCGAGAAGCCAGAGTCAAGTTAGCAGAGCGCGGTCCCATTTGGTATCCTATATAAACATGTATTATTATTTTGTTTACATTATGGGTTTTGGTTATAAATTGATTGTGTTTGTATGTCTTCATAGTTTTTTGTAGATTATCCTATTTCATTGTAACAAGTTGTGTTTCTTATTACCATTCGGTTTGTAAGTATACAAATTTTATATTTTGGACTGGGGGTTTCCTTGTGGACTTTTCTATTTATTTGCACTTTTGATATCATTTTTTTACAGAATGAGCTTTGAAGTTCCATTACGAGGTCGACATCACGAGGTCGACATTGAATCTAGATTTCTTGTATAGATGGCTGGTTTGTTACATAAACTTGGGTACACACACATTTCCATTTAAGATTGTAATGAAACATAAATAAAAAGTAAAAAAGGCTGTTGTTATTGCACTCCAGTTGGAGGCTTTATTTTGTCAGCATTAAGCTGTAGCTTTGTCATACAATTTTGTCCTTTACTACCTTGTGGGGGTGTACCATTCCTTTTGCTCATTATGGTGGGATCAGAGCCCCAGGCAACAGTTCCAGCAGACAGTGCAGACCCAGTTTTCCATGCAGTATTATATGCCTCCCCAGTCCTGAGCAGTGACAAGTTTTGGGGACAAAGTATTGGGTTTGTTTTCCTTTGGAAGAGAGAGAGAGCTCTGCACATTCATGCTCTCTTTTGTAATATTTGTTTCATGTACACCTAGAGAAGATACTGGCCTCAGATCTGCTAACTCTGTGCCAGATTCAGAGAAGACTTTGATTCCTGTTTTGGCAACCTCATGCTCCAAATTCTTTTGTGCCCTTTTGTTTCCAAACTCAGAACTGCAGCTTTTCACTCTTACCCATAATGTTTTGAAGAGCTTTTGTCTCAGGCCTCATCAACTGAAGGAAAATAGACCATTCAGGAGCAAATCCAAAGCTCTTAAAGGAATATGATGTTTCTTTTGTTAAAATTCCTCACATTCATCAGTCACCTGTTCATGGTGATTAAAAGAGCCATATCCAGTCCACAACAATGGGATTATGTACAAATAATTTAATTCAATTGCACATGTTCTCTGCTCCCAAGATCAAGAATTTCACAATATAATGCAAATCTGAAGTTTTTTTCCCCACACATTACATGTTCTTTACAATCCACAAAGGGATGTTTGCATGAATACATGATCTAAGAGATCAGAGTTTAATAGCAAAATATTCAAGGCCTTCCTTGAACAGAACATTGGCAATAGCATTAGTGTTTCAAAAAGAAATCAGGTCTGATTTACAATCTGGCTTGTGAGTGAGACAATGAATTGTTTGTTATTTAAAAAAGAATCTAGACACCATATTGAGTTGAAAGCAAAATTGAATTTTTCCCCTCCCTTCAACCTCTTTGAACAGCGTCATCTACTGCACTGAACACCATCTTTCCAAGAGGGGAGAGTGACATTTAAACACAAAAATAAAATATTAAGACATATTTGCTTCCGTACAAAATATTGCCATAATCTAGGAAAGTCTCAGTAAAATTTCCTGACTTTTCACATTCAGTTACCAACACTTTCCATCTTATGTTTCTTCAGTTAGTATATAATATCTCAGAAATGTCTATGGCCCCTTCCGCACATGCAGAAGAATGCACTTTCAATCCACTTTCAATGCACTTTGCAGCTGTGCAGAATAGCAAAATCCACTTACAAACAATTGTGAAAGTGGATTGAAAGTGCATTATTCTGCGTATATGGAAGGGACCATTGATCATCTTTCCCTATCTAAATACATCTTCATGTAGGAGGAGCCAGAGTATCTATAAGGGTGTTCCATTTTTTTTTAAAAAAAGTATTACATTTCTACCAATTTATCGAATAACCTATGGATCAAATTATTTATAGTCTGCATTGTCAAGCAAGAATATAACAAAGTTGATGGTTCCTTGACCTCTACAAGAAATACTCGGTTGTGATGGAGATTCCCTGTTGGCACAGTAAGCACACTGCATATTCTAGAACCATCCCCTTTTCACAAGAGTCTTTTATGCAGAGAAGACATCCTTGTTTAAGTACTTATAAGCATCTGGCTGTATTTTATTGGCCAGTGATTCCTTTTGGTGATAATTTTGTTACCAGTCAGACCCGGGGGGGGGGGGGGGGGGGGCTCTGCTTCCAAAGTTTTTCTCCAACCCATCCCGCCAACCTTGTAGGGTGGCCTAGGAATGCAATGTCAAGACTGATGCCATCCTCTCCACTAACTAAGTGTCACTCAGGAGTACAGAAAAACCTGCCTAGACTTGCTCTTGCCAATATCAGCCTTGCAAAATAACTTTCCTTACCTCTTCCTAAAGAGATTACGAAAAGAGAATGGCTTTCAGCCTACAAAGTGTCAAGACTTCCTTCTGTGGGGGTGGGGAGACGGTTCCCAACTCCAGCCCTGTCTCACATGCCTCTGTGAAACACAGTATGCTAATATGATTTCATCAAGAAGTTCCTGCTGGGCATTCTTCTAGAAATGCTAATCTCATCTTCTAATTTTTAACTAATCTCTCCCCAAACCACCTCCATTTACATCATGTTTGTCTGGAAGCTGTGATTGAATCAGCTTCCATTCCATCTCCAGGCATTCCCTGGCTTAGACCACTAAGCCAAATGTCCAACCATTAATTATTCATTACTTAATTTAAGTGTCCAACTTAGGTGTTCCTCTCTTGTCTTTCCTCTGGAAGATGAGAGCCTCCTTTGTTCTGGGAGATTATGGTCATTTAGCTTAACCTGAGGGCCTGTTTCTCCATGAATATAGCCACTTCATCCAACACTCAACTGCGCAGTATGTCTATGGCACTTCATGCCACCTACTTTCTCCTTGTCTCCTTGAGCCCAGTGCAGGCACTGCTTTCTGGATTCCTTCTTCAAAATAAAGTAATTATAGCCTTTCCCCACAAAATCCCGATCTATTCCAGACCTGTCCACTCAACACTATTTATATGCTAGGACTGTGTGATTTTTTCTGTGTGCTTTGACCATTTGTGCACTTGCATTTTTATTATTCTACTTATCTTAATAAAAACTTAGTAAACTTTTACTCCTGACTCCTGCAGATTTCTAAGGAGAAAAACCTAATGTATACATAGGTGATCTCATAAAGTTATCCAGCCTCTCATTAAGCAAGATCTGCCCATACTAATTCCCCACTCTAAAAGGGGCAGACCCCAGCATTTTGGGTAACACTTCTATCACCTGTCCTGTTCTTACAGGCCATGGCCCTTGAGTCAACATGAATCTAGTTGTGAATGAAAAATTGAGATTCTATAGCCAGCTCTGTTGGGCTCAGACAAATATATTGAAGATGTTGAATAGAAGAGAAGAGAAGAGAAGAGAAGAGAAGAGAAGAGAAGAGAAGAGAAGAGAAGAGAAGAGAAGAGAAGAGAAAATAATAAAACAAAATAGAATAGAATAGAATTTGTTAGTCATTGGACCACATTGCTATTTTTTTAATGAAAAGTTACTGATGTACAGAGAGGTGATGGGATTTCATTCTGTACAAAAAAAGTAATATGGCATCAAAATGTAGCCCTCCCTGCTTTTGCTCATAATTACAGAATAGAATATCCCTTTCAAAATGAAGCAAGTAAAGATTATTTTTCTCCCAATACATTGAATTGGTCTCTCCATATCAGGGGCAAAATTTCTTACTCCTTCTCCTTCATCCACTTTTGTTGCTCTTTGGTTAGGGAGGGAAAAGTCGTCTGTGGCGCTGTCAGGAAAGCATCTTTCATAAGGTACTAAATTCAGGGGCAGAAAGGGAAATCGAGCGAGCACAATAAAAATCAATCCACTTGATAAATGAAAAAAAAGGCAAATAAAGCATTTCAGGAAAACATTCAACGCCAAGCGTCAGACTGTCCTGGGCTCCAAAGGGAGGTGTGGTTTGTAGAGAAATTCCATTTGATGTCTTGACCCTCAGCAAGCTAAAGGTCACCTCGGCAATAAATAAGCCTCATTTCATTGAGAACATATCACAGAAGCTTCATGCAAGGAAAAGTGTATTATGCGGCGCCCAAAAGCCATCTCACAAAATGGGATTGCAGGTAACCTCAAGGAGAAGAGCGACAGGAAGCGCCAAGGCCCAGGCAGAAAGGTAATAAACCAAAGTGCATCAAATCTGAGATACAATCAAAAGCTGTCAGGCTAATGCTGGCAGAGAAAGAAAACCATCCAGAAAGTTTCCCTTTTCAGACAATGGTAGTTACTGAAGTCAACAATATCTTCCATGTCAGAGGAATGGTCATCTTGTTTGGAATAACTCAAAAACTATAGGCAATTTTTTAAATATCTGGAATAAAAGTCAAGAAAGAAAGCATAAGGGACTGTTTAAGACTTAGTGCAAACCAGTCAGTTATAGAATCATAGAACCATAGAGTTGGAAGAGATCACAAGGACCATCAAGTCCAATTCCCTGCCATGCAGGAATTCACAGTCTAGGCACTGCCAACAGGTGGCCATCCAGTGTCCATCTCCATGTTGAAGATGGGGCAAGCACACACACGCCAGCTGGGTGACCTTGAGCGAGTCACAGCTTTTCGGAGCTCTCTCAGCCCCACCCACCTCACAGGGTGTTTGTTGTGAGGGGGGAAGGGCAAGGAGATTGTAAGCCCCTTTGAGTCTCCTGCAGGAGAGAAAGGAGGGATATAAATCCAAACTACTCCTCCTCCTCCTCCTCCTCCTTTTTTTCTGCTGCTCCAGAGACTAGGACAGTGGGGCTGAAGTGTGGTCTCCTTGCGTTTTTGTTTACACATGAGAAGGCAGCCCAGTCCTCCCCACAGCTAGTCTTAACGGACCTGTTTCCTGGTTCTCTTAACACTGTCCCTCTTAAAGGCACAGATCTGATAACACTCAGTAGTCCCAATACTAGAGAGCTAATATTCTCCCACACCTTCCATTCCACCAACATTCACACACACTCTTTCCCCCAGCCTCTCTTTCACTGCTGATGTGGGAGTCAAGCTTATCTTTAAAAAGTGGCTTGTCTGAACAAAAGTTTTTAAAATCCCTCCCAATCAACAGGGAGGGCAGAAGCAGAGCAGCGGAGGTAGGGTGGAGCCATAAACAGAACCTGCTTGCGTTGTTCCTTACAAAAGCAACTCTGTTGCATGTGTACATTCATATATCAATATGAGTGTTTAGAGAAGAAGGAAGAAGCCAGCAACATGGAAGGGGGAAAAGCATGGACAACAGTGCGAGGAGTGGGAAGGGTGGAGCTAGGCAGGCTGGCCATGGATGGAGTCCGGGGCAAGGCTGTGCTTCCTGGAAAATCTCCCCACTCTGGTGGCAAAGCAAAATTAACTTCTTGCTAGAAGTGGTCTCACTTGCTGCAGGGAGACTCAAACAGGAAAGTGGGGCTGGAGGAAAAATACAAGAAATCTTGTTGCATCAGACATTTTCCCCCATCGCATAGCAGTTGTCTTGTATATAATCGGCCACCCACTGTTATCTTGGAGGAAGTATTCTGACGAAAAAGTATTCCATCATAATTCAGTTCAGTTAACAGGGAGAGAGAGAGAGAGAGAGAGAGAGAGAGAGAGAGAGAGGTCAACGGAGCTTACTTGTTAGATTTAAATTCATGTGAACCATCTTTAAGATATAATTGGTTTTATTTCCTCTTCCCTTGCTATCAAATGACAGATACGAGGGGCTGGTTTCCTGAGCAGTTAGTTTGAACTGAAGAGTGAAGAGGGGCATCACAGTCCACTGTAAAAGAGCCATGTGTAAACCCAAGGGGTACACGCCTGGCTTAAAAGCAAAAGTGTTTAATACTGGAAGTCCATTGCAGCCATAACCATACACTAAAATTTCAGCTTATTATCCCACCTGAAATTATCTGCACAGAAACGGCAAAGATGAGATGCGAAGCAGACAATGCTGCAGTTTATCATAAAATAAGACATGGGTCTGTGATTCAATTTAAATACTAATATGATCCCATGATGCAATCCCTTGAAGAAGAGGGCAAGGGAGTAAGGATGAGTTATTACCACTGCTACCTACCAGACAAGGAAGAGGAGGAAAGAGGTAATTACTCAAATGGACACACTTTGTGTGCTGTTAAACTAAAGGCTACATTTATGGAGACTAGTTTTACAAAGATAGCAGCAATCAAAGCGGATAATGGGTTCCTGCAGAGGCTATTCTCTTTTGAACAGGCAAAAGGGGAAAAGAAACCTACCCAGAAGTACTTAATAATTCCTAAGTGCTCTTTAAAACATCCACGAGATGAATGTATCATCTCAGTAAGAAGAGTGTCACAATACGGTTGAGTTTCTTACCAGCAGCAACAACTAGTCAACCAATTTGAAGGAAAGGTCTCATAACAAGTCTCCTAATTTGCATACAAGCGTGGGTTGTCCATCATTGTCACTTGGATTGCTCCTGACTGGTTGGCAGCCTGCCAAGTGACCTCTCCTTGTCCCATCACCTGCTTGGGCCAGGTCAGTAGAGTGACAAGGAGGGTACTTCCAGACCATGCCAAATTGTGCATGCAGAAGGAGCTGCACCCTTTGCTGGGTCATGGTGGAGTGAGGCTGGTTGGGCAGGTAAAGAAGATGCCATGGCACCCTCTTTCTTCCAGCTGGCTCTTTCTCCCACCCCTCCAATGGGGGCATGGCTGGGGCCCTAGGGGAGATTGAGGAGCATGTGATGCACATCCCTTTTCCAGGGCCATCTGATCCTGTTTGGATGCATTTTAGTTGGACATTATGGAACACTTTGAAGAAGATTCCTCAGGACACTTCCGCCTTTTATGTCTTTTTATCTGTTACTGGAGTCATTTCCTCAACATCATGGTACACTTGCCCATTATCTGACCAAACTGCTAGATAACAGCTTCTTCTGATTCTTGCCAATGCTCTGAAGAGAAGATGAATTTCTGCTTCATAAAATGGCTATATTTTCATTATAACTGCTTAGACCTAGTATCTTGCTATGAGGAGATTGGCAGTTACTCCTCCCTATGCTATTCCTGAGGGCTCCCTGCCCACTTGGAGCCACTTTTCAAGAAGACTGTAAGACTGTAAGACTGAGTTGTTCCACCGGGCCTTTGGAGAGACCAGTCGCTGAATTGTGCCCCCTCTGTTTTCCTCGTTACGGGAAATTTTTGTAAGGGTTTTCTTGGGGATGCCAATTTCATGTAGCAATCACTGTTTTAAATTAAATTAATATTTTAGAGTTTATGGGACTGAGTTCTTAATGTTAGGTATTTATTGTTTGTTATTTATTTGCCCCTCTTGTTATTGTATTTTATGTTGATGTTGTACACCGCCCAGAGCCCTCCGGGGATGGGGTGGTATACAAAATTGAATTAATAATACTGATACTGATACTGATACTAAGAAGGAGAAGGAGAAGGAGAAGAAGAAGAAGAAGAAGAAGAAGAAGAAGAAGAAGAAGAAGAAGAAGAAGAAGAACCAGAACCAGAACCAGAACCAGAACCAGAACCAGAACCAGAACCAGAACCAGAACCAGCTAAAGATCTGGCAGCTGTGAAATCTACAACAACAACAATAATAAGAGTTGGTTTTTATATCCTATTTTTCTCTACCTGTAAGGAGTTTCAAAGTGGCTTATGATCACCTTCCCTTCCCCTCTCCACAACAGACACCTTGTGAGGTAGGTGAGGCTGAGAGAGTTCTGAGATCAGGGGCATCTTA
This sequence comes from Sphaerodactylus townsendi, assembly GCF_021028975.2. Classification (NCBI taxonomy): domain Eukaryota; kingdom Metazoa; phylum Chordata; class Lepidosauria; order Squamata; family Sphaerodactylidae; genus Sphaerodactylus; species Sphaerodactylus townsendi. Next base: position 18,132,875 of record NC_059432.1, read on the forward strand.
ATCAATGTCTCTCTTCTGTCACTTGTGAAATAAGAGTCAGATGCCTTTTATTGGGAGGAGATAGAGGCAACCCTTGGCTGATTCAGCCCTGAGTCATTTTCTTTCTGAGGTGACTTCTCAAAGGTCATGTCTTGCTTAGCGCTGCCATCTCACTCTGACTGTGTGGAATTCAGGGAGGAAGTAAAAGATGGCATCAGCCTGAAAACTGAATCTCAATGCATGTTTTTTTTTCCAGTGGAAGAAATAAAGCAGGGCAAACCAAACTAGGATCACTTGAGAAGGGGGAAGAAATAATGTTTAAAAATGTAAATCCACCCATGACAAAAGCCAAGACTACTGTTTATTTGGAAACGTAAGTGCAACAACCCTTTATTTAAAGAAGGAGAGAATGGTTCTAACAGATAACTAATTGGCTCACTTTGAGTGCACATATGGTTGATAAGTTCCTGCTGGGAGTGGGATAATCCCCTGCCTCAGTGGGCCAATCCTACCAGTGCTCAGCTGGGCAGCAGAAGACAAATAAGAAGGGAAAGGGGACAAAAGGCAATATCCCACAGTGCTGATGTCACTTCCTCTGCAATCCAAACTGACATCAGTGTATTACCAAGGTCACTCTAGCATTCAGGCAAAACTCTGTGGTTTAAATTGTAGAATTTTGACCACTTGCTAGAATATCCCTGGTAAGATGCTGACCATTTCCAGTCATGCTGGAAGTGATGTACAAACATCACCATCAAGAGCTCCAACAACTCTTCAATCTCCCGCCAACTGTCAACCTTGTGCTGGCAATGCCACATGCATATAGTGTGGTTTCTGCCATACTATATTTTTTTTACCCATCTAGTTATCTCAGCCTCCCTCCAAGGACTTCAGGTCAGTGACAAAGGGAGGGGGAACTGCACCCAGGCCATGAGCTGCCTGCATGCCCCCTCCCACCCCACCCTTGAAATGCCCTGGCATGTCCCTGACATGCCCCGCCCCTGAAACACCCCCATCCCCGCCCCAGACACGTGACAGCAATGGCAGCATCTGGGACAAGCCGGCCTGGATGTCCCCGTTGCCACTACGAGTCTGCTTCAGGTTGATCGTCTGTGTTCCACTGTCCCCCCTTTTATGCTAATAACATGTCCCATTCTCTGCCTGCTTTGCCAGGGATGAAGGCACAGAATCTCTAGAGACAGATTGCACCTCACCCTCAATGCTGAAGCAGGAAGCTTTCTGCAAGGAATTGTACAGATCTTAAAATGAGATGTACTGGGGAGCTGTCCTACCACCAAGTGCTAGAGCCCAACTTGAAGGCCTCTGCGGAGAGCTGATACCTCCACTCTTTCCTGTAGCCACAGTTCCATCCTGGGTCCTACACAAGATCTAAAGAGTGGTGCTCTTCTCCTGTGTTAGACAGACACAATAGATGCCTTGAGCTGTCAGGTGTGTGCTCCTTTGCCTGATCCAGGCTTCTACTCTCTCTCTCCTTTATTCTTTGGGTTTGGGGAGACTTTTGGAGGTGCTGGTGATGGAGGGGTCCTAGTCTGCTTATTCTGCTGGTTCTTGAATGGTAGTCTGATGTGGTTGGAAAGGGCGGTGGTCTTCCCCTGAAGGCTCTGGGGTGAAGGAAGTCCTGGATATAATGGAGCCATGGAGGCTCCTCAGCCTTTGATTAACCTTTCTCCCAGGTTGAGGCAAAACCAGGGCAGGTCCTGGTAGGTTAAGTGGTGGATGACATAATGGCTGAGTCACTCAGTGAGTTTCAGGACAAAGTGTGCATTTGAATCCAAATCTCTCAAATCTCTCAGCTGGCAGGGGCTGATGGAATTTGTAGTCCATGAACATCTGGAGAGCCGCAGGTTGCAGACCCCTGGTCTAGACCAACCTGTGTGGGAGTGAGTACACATTCTCCGAATGTCTTCCAGAGGAACTCTAATTCCATTCTACCTCAATTGGCCATGCTGACAGAGGCTGATGGGAATTGTAGTTCCTGAACATCTGGAGAGCCACAGGTTCCCTACCCCTGGTGTAGAAGGACTGGTTGCCCCAGAAGTTTAGGTGGTCTTTTCCTGGAGCAACCCCAAAAGGGACACTACCAGTGGAGGTGGCCAGGTAGTAACTAGAACCAGGGGAGAAGGAGCGGCAGGTGACAAAAAACTGAAAAGAGTTTGCACATCCGATTGTGGGGGCAGCACCAAACCTCCCTGACAGTTCTTCACCTGTGAGATACTTCCTGGGGTATATTAATGAGGAAGCCGATGTCAGGGTGTTCCATAAGCCTACCTGCATTTCTTGTTATTCCAGTGTCTCAACAATTCACTCTACTGGAAGTATTTGAGGATGTGCTTCACATAATAAGGAGAAGTCACTAGGGGGCGAATCCTTCCCCTTCACTGTGGCGCATCTTGTTCTCTCAAAGTCAAGGTACTGCCAAAACAAAAAGAAGTTACGCAACTGAAGCAAGCTGGGCTTTCCATGGTGATACCTAATGGAAAACCTCTTCCCACCCCAGCTTATCAAATATTTAGAAGCACCTGACCCTGATAATTTGTATCAAGCTTTGATGTATCGTGAGTCATCCCCAAGTATTTGTCAGCTGGGCTATACAACCTGATTTTTACACAGGCAATTTTTTGATAGCGAGCCTTTGCGTTTGTTTATTTCTATAACTACTTAGATACCTTAGAGAAAGAACAAGAGAGTGAGGGAGAGACCCACCCGCCGCCAGCAGAGTTCTGTCTCCAGAACACACACCATGCTATCTTCAGAGTGAATATTTAATAGCGTTCTGTTGAAAGACAGAGAACATAGCTAAGAATACAGCTGATCAGACATTAAATATATTGTAGTTCTTCGGGTTCTTTCTTTCCCCTCTCTTTGAAGTATGGAAAGGGGGAAAAGAGAAGATAGTCTTTAATCTTTCTGTTTATCTTTAGCAAGCAGAGGAGGAGAATTTCTCTTACTCTCAGTTTCCACCAATTGAAAAAACCATGTATGTTTCAGCAAACAGAAGTGGCTCATGTTATTGGCTTTTTTTTTCTTTTGACCATAAGATGAGGGACGTACCACAGAAATTGATTTATGAATTCAAGTTCTAGCTCATCCTGCTATGGTGGGCAGTGTTCTCAGAATATAAAGAAAAAAAATAGTTTAGCTCATCGCAAATGGAAGCATCGTAGGCATACGCCAATATGATCCAACAGAGCATACTGAACAGATAAATAAAATGTATTTAATTTGTTTATACTAGCCTTTCTCCCCATTGGGGAACAAATGCAGCTGATATCATTCTGCTCACTTTACAACTACTCTTTGAAGTAGGTTAGGATGAGAGAGTGTGTTTGGCCCAAAGTCACCCAGCGAGTTTCTATGGCAAACAGCAGGGATTCAAACCCCAGTCTTCCAGATACTAGTCCGACACTCTTTAACCACTATACCAGGGATCTGCAACCTTTACCACCCAAAGAGCCATTTGGACCCATTTTCCACGGCTCTGAAGATCTACCGAGCCGGAGAGGCAGTTCCACATGGAGCCACTTCTGGTTTGGCCCCTCCACTCACCTTTCCTTCCAGCGCTGCTCTGGAGGGCTGAAGGGACATGCCCACACTACCCTCCGACCTCCAGGCCACGCAGAGCTGCAGTATAAGGCTGAAAGAGCCGCATGCGGCTCCAGAGCCGCAGGTTGCAGACCCCTGCACTATACCATACCAGATCTCAAGGAAGGAGAAAGCTGTGGAGACTCCCACATAACAGAGAGGATGATGATGATTATAGAGATGATACCTTAAGGACTGTCTCCTCCCTTACTATCCAGCCCACCATGTAAGATCTGCCTTTCAGTCTCTGCTCTCTGTGATATGGCATATTCTGTGGTTGAACCTCACCTCTGGAATGCCCTTCTCCTTGAGGCTCACCTGACCTACTTTACTTTCTTGCGGTAGCCAGACCAAAACATGTGTTTTTTTCCCCTCAGGGGTTTTATATTGTGTGAGTCTTATGTGCCATCAAGTTGCTTATGGCAGCTCTATGAAATCATGCTTTCCAGAATGTCCTATCATTAGCAGCCTTACTCAGATCTTATAAAATAAAGGCCATGGCTCTTTTATTGAGTCAATTGCATCCATCACTTTATCCAGTCAACCCATCTTCCTCTGTTCCTGCTGCCTTCAACTTTTCCAACCATTATTTTCTCTGGCAGAGTATGCCTCATTTACTCCTTTAAAATGTGTGTTCTCTCAAATGGTCTCATTTTTTCAGATCACAGAAGCTAAGCAGGGTCAGCCCTGGTTAGCGTTTGGATTGGAGACCACCACGAAAGTCCAGGGTCACTAAGCAGAGGCAGGCAATGGCAAAGCACCTCTGAACGTCTTTTGCTTCAAAAACCATACAGGGGTCCCCACCAATTGGCTAGAACTTGACAGTTCCACCTTGCCTCTGAAAAGAAGTGTTTATATGCATGTGAACAAGCCAACTGGAAAAATAAGAACTGTGTCTTTGTACGTGGTGTGAACTATTTCATAGCTGTTCATAAACAGCTCCCAAAGCCCAGACCTATATAGCCCTGATCTGAATAGCCCTGGCTAGCTCAGTCTTGTCAGTTCTTGAAAGCTAAGCAAGGTTGGCCTTGGTTAATATTTGATGGGAGACCATGAAGGAATTCCAGGGCTGCTACGTAGAGGCCGACAATGGCAAACCTTCCTGAAGGTTTCTTGCCTTGAAAACCCGATGGGGTCACCACAAGTTGGCTGTGACATGATGAGGAAAAGAATACTCTAAATTATGAATGCCAACCCTAGGCCATAAGCCTACACATCTTCTTAGTTTCCAGCATTGTTATGGAGCATGGAAGTTTTCCTCCTGAAATTCACTTTTCTGAGATAAAGCCACTAATTCCCCCTGAATCTTTTTTTTCACTTTCAGAGGAATTTCTCTTCAATTTCACTTTGCTGTTTTCTATGAAACTTCTATATATTTCCATATATTTCCGCCCTTGCTGCGTTTATTGCGTGTTCACATCACAGAATGCTCTAGTGTGTACAAGATGGTTACAGTTGTATAAAACTGTTTATTTTGGTCTTGAGACTAGGTTCTATCGGCTTGACAACATCTGCTTGGATTAGATTTGTAAGCTGGTAAATAGTACAAGGTGTAGCCTTCCAGTCGAATCTGGGTGGGAGACCAGGTTTCCTGAAGTCAAATTATGTTAAAACTCTTAAAAACGGCAGCTGTGACTTGCCGCAGCCGCCATTGCGGAACGGGAAAGGAACCATCTGAATCCCACCACTGCTCCCACCCCCTTGAATTTCTCTGTTGATAAGAACAGAATTGATTTAAAACAGACACCAAATTCCTGGAAAGAGGAAAGGAAGCAGATTGCTGGTTTTCAGGGAGCAGCTACATAAAGAGGAATTAAGACAATCCCTCTTAACAGTGCTATTGATTTCTCTGTCACAGGTAAAATACTGCTTCTCGATTAATCTGGACAAGTGGCCAAACAATTTTCTTTTCCATTTTGTGGGATCTTTGAAGGCTTGCATGGATCATATCAACTGCATGGGTTTGCTGGGCATATGTTATGGTATAAGACTCGATATGTATGCTTCAAAGTTTCTCCAGGGTGAGGTAATGTCAGGTATAGTGTATAGTGTACAATGTATAGTGATTGAGGTGAGGCAAGATGAATGTCATGTCATGTGTTTTCAGGCAGGACCTAAAAATGTCTGACTTTGAGGTTTCACAAGATTGAGTGAATGGGTTTGAAGCTGAAATAAAACTGGCCTTCTTTTTTGCCTCCTACCTTGAGTATCGCCTGGAGCTTCAAGCATGGCATAGGAGCTTTTCCTCACATGTTACCAAGTCTCTTTTCTCACAGAAACTGCACAGGCTGCAATGATGTATGAAAATGACACCTCAGAGCACTGAAAGAGGGAATAAGGCACTGCTGAAGGCGCTTCTCCATCTGCATTGTGGGTTCATTTATTCTTAAACACTGACCTAGAAAGAAAGAAAGAAAGAAAGAAAGAAAGAAAGAGAGAGAGAGAGAAGAGATAAATGATAGATAAATAGAGAAGAGAGGAGAGGAGAGATGGAAGATAGATGGAAGAGATGGAAGATAGATGGAAGATGGATGGATGGATGGATGGATGGATGGATGGATGGATGGATGGATGGATGGATGGATGGATGGATGGATGGATGGATGGATGGATGGATGGATGGATGGATGGATGGATGGATGGATGGATGGATGGATGGATGGATGGATGGATGGATGGATGGATAGATGGATGGATGGATAGATGGATGGATAGATGGATGGATGGATAGATGGATGGATGGATAGATGGATAGATGGATGATAGATGGATAGATGGATAGATGGATGATAGATGGATGATAGATGGATGAATAGATGGATGGATGGATGGATAGAGAGAGGAGAGAGAGGAGAGAGAGGAGAAAGGAGAGAAGAGAGATGGAGAGATAACTTATGTACCACCCTCCCCCGGAGGGCTCGGGGCTCTATGTTAAAGAATATTTAATGTGTATGTATGTGCTATAACTTAGCAGATTTGAAAGATTTGATCACTGGCAGACAGGAGCCATTGGATCCAGGTTCATGTTTTGGATGCCTCACCCAACTTTTGGCAACCCCAGCAAGCTGCTTTCAAGCCAACTAAGAAGCAGAGTTGGCTTGCCAGTGCCTTCCTTTGCAGAGCTTTCTTTGGTGGCTTCCCATCCAAGCGCTGACCCTGCTTAGCTTCTGAGACCAGGCAATACCATACTTTTCTACATATTTGGTCATTGACCGTAAATAAAGTATTCTATTCTACTTTTCTACATCCCCAATTTCCCAATATATCTAATTATTATAAAATGCAAAACCACTAAACAGCCTTTATAATCTGGATGGGCATGGTGAGATGTAAGTGAAACTACACCGGCATTTTATATCCATGGGTGCTGCAAAGGAATGGGCTCCCAAGCCTCTCTGTTCCTTCTGGTTTTCCCTGTGGAAGAATGGAAAAACTCCATTGCTCTAAATCTCTGCCTTACAACATTCATTGTAAGTCCTTCTTGGCAGTGGACTCTGTGTTATAAAATAATTCACCAACACAGATCTTCTTGGCCACATTCTTCTTTGTCATTGGCATATGGAAACATTTCTTTTGAGGAAGGCCTTTGTTAATGCTGAATGTATACTTGTCAAATGTATTTATTTATTTTTATTTACTTTCTTCGTCGCCCACCTTTCTCTCCAAAGTGGCTTACATCATTGCCCGCTCCTCTGTTTTCTCATTGCAACGACCCTGTAAGATAGGTTGGGCTGAGAGTGACAGGCCCAAGTTCCATGGCAGAGAAGGGATTTCAACCTGGGTTTCCCAGATTTTTAGTCTGACAGTCTAACCACTACAATATGCTGGGTCACAGTTTTGAGGTCTAGTTCTGGGCAATACATTTGACATTAGTACAAGTAGTGAAAGCTGCTGTCAATTTACAGCCAACTTATGGAGACTTGTAGGGTTTTTGAGGCAAGAGATGGTTTACCATTGCTTGCCTCTGTAGGAACCCTCGTCTTCTTTCGTGGTCTCCTAACCAAATACAGACCAGGCTAAACCTGTTTAAATTCCAAGATCTGATAAAATTTCACTACCTTGGGTTATCCAGGTCAGAGTGACAAAGTAAAACAACTATTCAAATCAGCTTTTAAATGCTTATTTCATTGATTTTACAAGGTGTGTTATACACCAATAAGCTATGTACCACCACTTATTGCTAGGAGACATAATTAATAGGGGCAATTTAAGAAATATTCATGTGTGAAGAGAGAGCTGGCATGGCGTAATTGTTAAGAGTGGTGGACTCTTATCTGGAGAATGGAGCTCAATTTCTCACTCCTCCACAAGAAGTCTGTTGGGTGACCTTGGACCAGTTCTAGTTCTCTTAGGTTGATTCCCCACTGCAGATTTGACCCAGTTCCCTGAAAAGGAACTGACCTAGGTTGACTCCATTGTTACTCCCCACAGCAGCTGAGTTCGTCCCACCAGAGCTGAGCTCAGAGGGCGGGATCGCCTCAGCGCCTCTTCTGCTCTTTGTTCCTGATTGGCTGTCATGTTACCATGGGAATGTGAACATGCGTCCATTTTTTTTTACAAAACAGCAACATAGCCACAAATCAGTGCTCTATGTAGCTAAAAGCATGTAAACGTGTGCTGTTTATATATATGGCCATCGCTTCATATACAAGAAGGATTTTTTTTAAAAAGGCCGCGCTTTTCCCCGCCACAAGTCTTTTGTTCTGAGCATGCCCAAAAAACTGAACTGTGATTGGCTGACCGGAGGGAACAGTTCCTCGATGATTCCCCACTTTACTGGCTTCGACCTGAGTTCGACCTAGGTTCGCTGAAAAAGTTGTACCTCCCTGATGGAGTCGGAATTTGACAGTTTGAGGGGGTGAAGCTGGGACGGAACTGTGTCGAACTCAGCAGCTGTGGGGAATACCTAAGTCAAACCTAGGTTGAAGCTAGGTCAAACCTGCCAGTGGGGAATCGACCATGAAGACTCTCTCTGCTCACAAGGAGGCAAACCCCCTCCAAACATCTCTTATCTTGAAACCCCAAAGGGATTACCATGAGTTTGCTGTAACTTCACAGCACTTTCCATTCCCAAAGAGATGCAGGTAAATCAAGACTGGCCATTAAAATTTGGGCAGAAATGTTCATGCAAATAGAGTCCCATTCATTTGCAAAAATATATTACAGGCAGAGCATCCATGCCAGGTCCTCTGAGATCATCCAGACAAACATTTTCAGGAGAAATCTGGGGATCTTTGCCAGACTAATGAAATTGGGACCGCTTATAGAAATATGCTATTAGGAAAGGATTCAGTAGAATACAACATAGAACACCAAAACTGTCACCGTCATGCAAGAGACCTGCAGTAAATCATTTATTTTTTCCTTCTTGATGCTGCCAGCAGAATACCTGAGCGTGTGTTATTTTGGAGACTGGAGGGTGGAAATCCTGGAACACAGAAGAACTGTTGGCTGCTTACCAGCATGTTTCTACTTAATGGGGACATTTATCAGAATAAAGGAAGATGCACAGGCTGTCCCTGAATAATATAGGGTGACAACCCACTGTGCTTATACTAGGAAAAGAATTATATTTGTCTTCAAAAACATTTCTGGCTGTAAACAAATATATAAAGAGAATGGATCATTGTAGATATTAGAAACCTGGAGTCCAATAATTGTTGTTCGTTTTGTCAGATCTCATCCTCCACTAACCTTTTCATTCAGGTTCCTAGTTCAGTGCATTTCTTACTACATACCCATTCTTCAGCTTGGTTTCCTCCCCTTTACCTATTAGTCCTTAGGTGTCATGAGCCAGTTCCTGGACACTGAGGACTCTGCTGTAGAGCTGAAGACACTGTGGAGCCACAGTCGGCTCCTCACAAGGAAATGCAGACAGCACAGCTGGTTCCAAGCCCTTCCCTGCAAGCCAAGGTGGAGCCTGATGCTGTGCAGCTGGGAGAGCCATCAGAAATCTCAGAAGAACCAAGTAAGGAGCCAGCTGCATGAAGGAGTCAAAGGCACGAGCTACAGTTACAGAGTAAAAGGAGAAGTGCTTGTGTTGCTGCTAGGTGTGGCAGAAGGCTCTGTGAAATGGAGGCATCTGCATCGGAGGAGAACTAAGTCCTTGCAGAATCCTAGCCTCATTAGCCAGAATCTCCAATATAAACCCTGTTTTGGACTCGGCTGTGCCTGCATGCAATGATTGTACTTCCTGAGAAACTCCACAGCCTGCTTTATACTTGAGGCTATACTCCCTTGAGCAGCAGTGGCGTAGGGGGTTAAGAGCTCGTGTATCTAATCTGGAGGAACCGGGTTGGATTCCCAGCTCTGCCGCCTGAGTTGTGGAGGCTTATCGGGGGAATTCAGATTAGCCTGTACACTCCCACACATGCCAGCTGGGTGACCTTGGTCTAGTCACAGCTTCTCAGAGCTCTCTCAGCCCCACCTACCTCACAGGGTGTTTGTTGTGAGGGGGGAAGGGCAAGGAGATTGTAAGCCCCTTTGAGTCTCCTGCAGGAGAGAAAAGGGGGACATAAATCCAAACTCTTCTTCTTCTTCTTCTTCTTCTTCTTCTTCTTCTTCTCCTTCTCCTTCTCCTCCTCCTTCTCCTCCTCCTCCTCCTCCTTCTCCTCCTCCTCCTTCTCCTTCCTCTTCTTCTTCTTCTTCTTCTTCTTCTACTTCTCCTCCTCCATCTCCTTCTACTTCTCCTCCTTCTTCTCCTCCTTCCTCTTCTTCTTCTTGACCATGCCTTTCCCTGCCACCTGTCTTGACTCTGGCCTGCCTTGACCATGGCTTTGTTTGCTGCCTACCCTGAGTCTGGACTGTTTTGGGCTACACCTTTGCCTGCCCTCACTCCAGACTGTCTTAACTGCACCTTGCTTCCTACCTACCTGGGCTCTGATCTGTCTGGCTGCATCCTAGCTGGCACTTGCCAACAGCACATTAGATAAACTCCCCTGCATCTTGAGATCTCTTCTTCATCTTCAGCAATCTAAATCAAACTGACAGCTTCCCATTCCATCACAAGAGCTGGACTGAAAAGTGTCTTCTTCCCTTTGTAACTGACTATTCTAAACTATGGCACCAACTCAGCTAATAGTGTTGTAAGTTTTACTGCCAGAAGTGTGATACAGCATTTGCTACATCATATGTTCAGTAAAATATGAATAAGGCATCATGAATAGTTAAATAAATCCTTTCTCTTCAGAGGCAGTGAACCTTTGACAATCAAATGCTGCGGACAGACATTCAGGAAGACGTCAGCTGCCGTCAGTGGTGCATTTACCTATAGGCTTGGCAGGCTGAAGCCTAGCATCTCAAAATCTAGGGGGCCTCCAGCCAGGGTGCATAATATTTTTGACACTGTCATAGGCCTTTCTTGCACATGCTGTCACAATGCACCATACCCTCTAGACAACCCTTCAGTAATTTTCCTTGCACTCTATTTCAGAAAAACACTTTCTAATGCTGAGAACTTGACATTAGCATTGATTTCTCTATCGATTTTTGTCCTGGGAGAGGCCTCACAAGTGGAATAGCCTAGGACAGGGGTCTCCAGCCTATGGCCCTTCAGATGTTCATAGACTGCAATTCCCATCAACTCTGCCAATTGGCCATGCTGGCAGGGGCTAATGGGAATCATAGTCCATGGAATCTGGTGGGTCATAGGTTGGAGACTGCTGGCCTAGGGCAGACCTGGGCATTATATGGCCTGGGGGCCACATCCGGCCCGCCGGATGACCCTGACTGGCCCGTATGACAGACCTGGCCCTGGCCTAAGAGGACCAGTTTAGATACGCGCTGCTCATTCTTCTGCTAACCCTCCCCCTTCCCCCCTCACCTTGCCACTGCGCCGGAAAGGGCCTCTGAGAAAGGCCACTCCCCTCACGCAGTGGCTTCTGGGGCGTTCCCCTCCTTTGAAAGCCCCGCAGAAGCCGGTTGCCTTGGCTGCTGGCTTCTGCGGGGCTTTCAAAAGCACCAGTTAATGAAAAAAGTAGGTCAAGGGACTTAAGTCTCCCCACTTGCTTGATTGTCACAGTGGACAACTATGCAGGTAGGTTAAGCCTGTGATTCTTTGTGCCAAATAGTGTTGTATGCAGAACTGTTGCCACTGATTCCAAGTTGATCTGTGCACCTGTCTGTCACTTATCAGCCCCTATTATGCAGAATTGAGTTCAGCCTTTTGGCCTGGCCCTCCACAATATTTCCTGTTTCTTATGCGGCCCCATGGAAAAAAATAATTGCCCACCCCTAGCCTAGGGTCTCTCTTCATCTAAATCTGGCACTGGCCTCCATCCCCTACTTTGAAATTCCTTGAGGAAAAAAAACTGGAACAATATGGAAAATTAGGGTTGCCAACCTCCAGATGGGATTTGGAGTTACCAGAATTACCACGGATCCAGGATACAGAGATCAGTTCCTCAAGAGAAAATGGCGGCTTTGGAATGTGGACTGTATGGCATTATACTACTCAGAGATCCCTTCTCCCAAACCCCATTTGGCTCTACCCCTCATGTTAGTAGGAACTTCCCAACCCAGAGTTGGCAACCATATGGAAAATTCTTTTGGCGCACACTCTGGGTATGATAACTCGTTGGAATGTTGAGTTGATACATAAAGCTTAAGCAATCTTTGGAGCATTGCCCTTTTAAGAAAGATAGAGACAGGCTGCCCGGAGCGGCAGCTTCCCTGAAATGAGCCTGCAGAGCCTGTGGGGGAAAGAAAAAGATGACTGAGTAAGTGAGGGGGACGACGGATGGCGGCGGCGGAGGGTGGCTCGCGTATAAGTCGCGGAGGGCTTTTTCAGCACAAAAAACGTGCTGAAAAAAGTCAACTTATACGCGAGTATATACGGTAATTCCCTTTCACTTTAGTTGCATGGCCACATAATAAATGCTTCTGGGTAGCTCTAGTCCCATATATTTTTAAACGCGGCAGTAAAGGATCACCTTTACATCTCACAGACAAGTGATTCCATCCATTAGCCACTTTAATCCATTAACAGCTCTAATTTTTACACCATCAGCTGTATGAAATGCATCTGACGATATTGGCTGGTTGCGGCCCGTACCAGGTTCATTAGTGGAAGCTTAATGGAAAATCATGCAATCCTTGTCAATGAAGGGAGGGGTGCATCATCATTCAGGAAGGTAATGAATTAGAATGTAGATCTTCAGATGAATAATGGGATGAGGCCTGCAAAGTATCTAAACTAATGCAAGGATTAATTCTTTCACCTGTCTAATCATATATGGGTTTATCCATCAGCAAGTTCCAGTATGTTTAATGAGACTTAATTGTTCCCCTCAATTTTGCAGAGAATTTTTTAATTAGCATTTCCCGACCCCTCCCCAATCCTGCGTTCAATCAAGGACTTGAGGGCAGAGACCTTAGTTCGGTCCCCAACTTAACCTCACAAATTTCAGCCAATGAGCTTTATGGGAGAGTGGAGATATTACCTGGGTCTTTCCAGTCCTCATTGAAACCCCTTTGTGCATTTAATCAAAAAGTTGGCCTTTTCCACACACACTCCTTACACTAGTGATGGCAAACCTTTTCTAGACTGAGTGCCCAAACTGCAACCCAAAACCCACTTATTTGTCGCAAAGTGCCAACACGGATACTGAGGTTTTAGCATAGAAAAAACGGTTGGCTCCAATGCATGCATTACCCAGGAGTAAGCTTGGTGGTAGTCGGTGGCTTTGCTTTGAAGCAACTGTGCAACGCTTCAAACGGGTGAATCACGATCCTAGGAGGGTTTACTCAGAAGCAAACCCCATTGCCAGCAACTAAGCTTACTCCCAGGTAAAGGATCACGCTTTCGTTCTTCCCATGAAAATCAGTAGGGTTTAACAGCCCTTAACAGCATTACCTACACTGCTTCCCCAAAACTAGGTCTTAGACTTAATGCTAATAATCTCCCTGAAATAATTACACTATTATCACATGACAAACTCTGTGCCCACGTGCCCACAGAGAGGGCTTTGAGTGCCACCTCTGGCACCCGAGCCATAGGTTCGCCACCACTGCCTTACACCATTTTGAACATGTTTTTGATCCCAACATTTACGACAAAGTTTGTCTGCACTTCCCTTCTCAAAACATTATTTTTTTGCCACCAGTTTTTTCCCTACACATGCGCTCTGTAATGCTTCATAGAATCGCTGATTTGTTGATACCAAAAATGAGGGATGGGAGAGAAAAATGCCAGAAATGGGAGTGGCAAAACTGTGAGGTGAGGGACCAAAAAATTGGTAGACCGAGGGCCCAAATTGAGGTTTGATGACCCCACAGGGGGCACTGAAAATTGCCCATGGCTTTGGCAGGAAAAGTAAAATGTTTTAGTATGGTCACCACGTGAGGGAAGCCAGCTTGAAAACATTTCAGCGAAAAAAAAGAAACACTTTCAGTGCTTTCAGTGCTCTTTGAAGCTGTGCGGAATGGCAAAATCCACTTGCAAACAGTTGTGAAAGTGGTTTGAAAACGCATTATTTTGCATGTGCGGAAGGGGCCTTTGATAAGCTTCAGTACTGCAGTTCAAGCTTCTCTCACCAGCTGAGTTCGATCTCAACAGAATTTGGTTTCAGGTAGCCTGGTCAAGATTGACTCAGCCTTCCATCCTTAGCAAAATGTTTGTAAAATGAGTAGAAGCAGAAGAAGCAGAAGAGTTTGGATTTATATCCCCCCTTTCTCTCCTGCAGGAGTCTCAAAGAGGCTTACAAGCTCCTTGCCCTTCCCCCCTCACAACAAACACCCTGTGAGGTTTCCGGGGTAAAGGGTAGATGACTTGGGAAGGCAATGACAAATCATCCTGTAATCACAGTCTGCCTAGCAAATGTCATGGTGTAAAATCACCCTGAAGGTCAGTAATGACCACATATTTGCACAGAGGACTACCATTACCTTTCCCCCAGTCTCTGTTCATGCATTTCAGATTTAATTTAGTTTATTTTACAACATTATGTCCCACCTGTCTCCCCAATGGGGAGACTAATCAGCTTGCATTGTTCCCCTCTCCTTCAAGTTTATCCTCACAACAACCCTGAGAGGCAGAGCAGCTAGATTTGAGTCCAGTAGTACCTTAGAAACTAACAAGAGTTTCATGGTATTATTATTATTATTTATTATATTTATAAACCGCCCTCCCCCGAAGGGCTCAGGGCGGCAAACAAACAAATAGATAGAGCACAAATAAAATCAAATTTTTAAATAGTTATTAAATATGGCTCTATATGTTAAAATCGACCCCCATTAAAATGCAGCATCTATCAAAATTACCGATGGCGTCCTACTCGTAGTCCCCTAAGAAAAGAGGGGGGGAGGAAAGAAGAGGGAGGAGGAACGGCAGGGTCCACAGATTTTAGAAAGAGCGGGGGGGCATCAGCGGCCAGGCTCTCCAAAGGCCCGGTGGAACAGCTCTGTCTTGCAGGCCCTGCGAAATTCATTAAGATCCCGCAGGGCCCGCGTAGCTGGAGGTAGAGCGTTCCACCAGGCAGGGGCCAGAGCTGTAAAGGCTCTGGCCCGGGTGGAGGCCAGCTGCATCATTGAGGGGCCAGGGATCACCAGTAAATTTGCCTCTGCTGAGTGCAAACTTTTACGAGTCAGCTCCCTTTGTCAAATACCTGGGAGCAGGGCCGGAGCAAGGGGGAACTGCGCCAGGGGCATGTTTGCGCCCTGTGCCCCAACCACACCCCTGCCTGCCATGTCCCGGAATGCCCCCACCATGCCCTCGCCATGCCCCCACACTGGCACACACCCGGTGCATCATACACCCTTTCCCCACCTTTTTAGCGCTATGCCACTGCCTGGGAGATAGGTAAGTCTGAAGGTGTATCACTGCCCTATACAACTTTCATGCCAAAATGGGGATTAAAATTCAGGTTCTCCTGATCCTAGTGTGACACTAACTTCTACCACCTCTCATGGAACTGATGGTGAAGAAACTATATAACAAGTGGACTTACAATGATGCATCTAAATACTTAGGATCTATCCAGTCAGTTCCTAGTTAGGCTAACTCACCCCACTGCTTTAGATTTCAGGATGCTCTCATGCAACAGGACCAGGGGTGGGATCCAGCAGGTTCTCACAGGTTCCCACGAGTAGGTTACTAATTATTTGTGTGCGCCAAGAGGGGTTTACTAATTGGTGATTTTGCCACGTGATTTTTGCCTTAGTTGCGCTCCTCCGCTCCTCAGCAGTAGCGCGCATAAGTTGAAGCAGTCTAGCAGGAGGTGCACCAGCGTGCGTGGCAGCCTGTGTGCATTCGTTTCTTGCCCAAGGACTGGCGCAGTGGCTGCGTCCTTGCCTCAGCCCCGCCCAGGAATGCCCCACCCCCGGAATGCCCGGCCATGCCCCCATCGTGCCCCGCCCAGCCCCATTGGCACTACGCCACAGTTTGAATCCCCCCACCATGGGAACCTGTTACTAAAATTTTTGGATCCCACCACTGAACAGGACAATCAATTATGGAGCTAATCCAATTGGCTTACAACTCAAGATCTATATACCCAGCAAGGTTCATAATTAGGACTGTAAACCCCCATTGGATTTACAACTAAGGATCTATGCACCCGATGAGATTCCAAACAGATTGATACTATTGATAGGTTTACAATGAAGGATCTACACTCCGAAAGGTTTCACAGCAGCTCTTTTTACTAGTTTTTCCTGAAGTTATTTTTTTTAAAAATAGCTAAGAGTTAATATCTTACTTGAATGCTACAGCAAGGTTACTGTTTGGTGATCTGGAAACATCCCATTTTTTCTAGAATATGTGTGTGTGTGTGTGTGTGTGTGTGTGTGTGTGTGTGTGTGTGTGTGTGTGTGTGTGTGTGTGTGTGTGTGTTATTTGAATGAACTGCCATGTCACACTATCAAATAAAATTTAAGAAGGCAAGCTAAAAATGCATATTTTCCATCCTGAAACCTTGGTTTCTTGTGTGAATTATCCGCAAAATAAGAATAAATGTGTGTTTGATGTTCTTCCCATTTGCAGACTGTGTTCAAAAGGTGATTTATGATCTTCTTCTGGAAAATATTGCAATCCCAATAAAAATTCTTGCCCGACACCCAGAACACATTAAAATATCCTGTTCTGCTAGACCTTGGTTTCCACCACTGTTTAAAATGATAACACAGAAAAAAAAAATTGTTTGCAAAGCTTGTACTTGGTAGATAGTTTCACGTCTCTTAACAGTGAATTACGACACGCGGAGGACTGAATCATGCAAACGGGCTGTGCCAATCCATCTGTGCTCCCATTGTAATATGTGTAGGATTCTGTATCCTTTCGCTAGATTAGAAGAGAAAATCTCTGAAAGCATATGCGGAAAACAGAGCACAAATTTGGCAATACAATCGTTCAGGTCTGTTCAGTGATGGCAAGGAAGGGAAGCCAAGCAACCAATCCAAACACTGAGCTCCAGGCAAAATATTTTGAAAGCACATGCTATGGCTGAGATATTGGCAAGGAGAATGTTGGTGACGCTCTAAGCATTTAGCCAGCAGCTCATCCATGCAGCCAGAACCTCCCAGATTGGGCTGAAATAGTTCATTTGGCATCAGTGGCCTCTTCTCTGTATGCCATTGATGACATTTTCAGGCTGGAAACAAAACATTTCCTCCATGGAGTTCCACATTGTCTTTTCTCCCCTTTGGTTTTGGAAATGTTTCCAAAACATTTTTCTCTGTTGAATCTGAACACATTTTGCAGCATTCCCTTTCAACTGGAATGTTTCTGAGCCAGCTTCCCTCATAGTGTGACCATATGGAAATGTTTTATTTTTCCTGCCCAAAGCATGGGCTGTTTTCCATGCCTCCTGAGCAGTCACCAAACCTCGATTTAAGCACATGCTCTGCCTGCCTGCCTTCCTGCCTTCCTGCCTTCCTGCCTTCCTGCCTGCCTGCCTGCCTGCCTGCCTTCCTGCCTTCCTGCCTTCCTTCCTTGCTTCCTTGCTTGCTTGCTTGCTTGCTTGCTTGCTTGCTTCCTTGCTTCCTTGCTTCCTTGCTTCCTTGCTTCCTTCCTTCCTTCCTTCCTTCCTTCCTTCCTTCCTTCCTTCCTTCCTTCCTTCCTTCCTTAACCTCACAGTTCCACCCCTCTCCTCTACAATTGTATTATTTTTGGCATTTTTCATATCCCTCCATTTTTGGTATCAACGAATCAGTGATGCTATGAAGCATCTCTACAGCACATGCATGAAAAAAATCCAACTGACAGCCAGGAAGCAACATTTGAGAAGGGGAGCGCTGATAAACTTTTTTTGTAGATGTTGGGATTGAAAACATCTTTGAAATGACATGTGGCATATTCAGAAAAGGCCAGTGTTTAGACTTGCATCACTGAGCATACGTTGGCTTGAGGCACAATTGTTGGGGGGCTTCTGCACATAATCATCCATGGGAATCTGATACAACATGCTTGACTGAAGATGCACTTTATTGACCTCAGTGATGCCATAAAAATTTAGCACATGGATTCTCAACACTCCTGCTCAATATGTGATATCGGTTACATTCCTAATGACACTTCCCTGGGAATGAGGCCAATAAATTAACATGGGACTTATGTCTGAGTGGATTGGCTTATGGTTGTTCCCACAGTGTAGTTTATCATGATGTCACCACTGCAGAGCCAGTGTGATGTAGCAGTTTCAGTGTCGGACTAGGATCTGGGAGATCTGCATCCAAATCCCTATTCCACTGCGAAGCTGAATAAGTAACATTGGGATAATCTATCTCAGTCTTACCCCAGGGTGGTCTGAGGTTAAAAGCATGGAAATACACCAGTGGTGGGATTCAGCAGGTTCGCACCAGTTCGGCAGAACCGGTTGTTAAAATGGCACTTGTAAACAACCAGTTGTTAAATTGGTTGTGGTGGGTTGTGTGGGCTGTGTGGCCGAAGAAGTTGTAAAAAATTTTGATTCCCACCCAGAGGTGGGATCCAGCAGGTTCTCACAGGTTCTCGAGAGTCGGTTACTAATTATTTGTGTGTGCCGAGAGGGGGTTACTAATTGGTGATTTTGCCACGTGATTTTTGCCTTAGTTACGTCCCTCCCCTCAGCAGTAGCGTGCAGAACTTGAAGCAGTCTAGCAGGAGATGCACCGGCGTGCATGGCAGCCTGCGCCTGTGTGCATTCATTTCCTGCCCAAGGACCAGCGCAGTGGCTGCGTCCTTGCCACAGCCCCGCCCAGGAATGCCCCGCCCTGGAATGCCCAGCCACGCCCCTGTCTTGCCCCACCCAGCCCCATTGGCGCTATGCCACAGTTTGAATCCCACCACCATGGGAACCTGTTACTAAAAATTTTGGATCCCACCACTGTTCCCACCACCGGAACCAGTTGTTAAATTATTTGAATCCCACCACTGAAATACACCCAGAGCTCCTTTGTGGAAAAGAAGGATACACCAGAGCTGGAGGTCTGACTGTGGGAATTCCTCTGAGGCACTTGAGCTACTGTTTAGGGAAGGGATGTCACACTTCAGGCAGGAACCTATGGGTCGGGTACTTTCCCCCCTCCATTTCCATTTGCCAACACATTTGTCTATACAGCTCATGGGCTTTTAGGTCAGACAAAACATATTACAAAATGTTTAAGTTGTTTAAAATAAAATACAATAGAACCACCTCCCCCCAATTTAAATAATTTAAAGCTAACAAAAATCAAAGGCAGAATCAAGTGATTTTTTAAAATAAAAAACCCCATGAATCAGTTGAAAATAGACTAATCAATGAAAATTAACTTTCATAGTGGCAATCAACCTGTACAGTATTGCAGAGCCTCAGAGCTGCAGAGATAAATTTGGCAAAAACAGCTGTGAATCACCACGCCGCTTGGGGTGGGTAGGCAAAGCTAAGCTGGCCTTTTCTGCCAGTGTGGTATCTGAAAAATGAGATGATAATCACCAGAGTGAGTTGGAGAAGAGAACAGGAGTGAAATCAGGACTATCCTCAACTCCAGGCAGAGTCCACAGAAAAAGATGGAACATTGGACAGTTTCAGGAATCCGTTGACCACTGGGATGGAATCTTTCCTCAAACAGAATGTTAGGCTCATTCCGCACATGCAGAATAATGCACTTTCAAACTGCTTTCAGTGCTCTTTGAAGCTGTGCGGAATGGCAAAATCCACTTGAAACCGTTGTGAAAGTGGTTTGAAAATGCATTATTTTGCATGTGCGTGTGTTAAGTGCCATCAAGTTGCTTCCAACTTATGGTGACCCTATGAATTAATGTCCTCCAAAATGTCCTACCACTAGCAATCTTGCTTTGGGTCTTGCAGGTTAAGGACCGTGGCTTTCTCGTAGAGTCAATCCACCCCATCTTGGGCCTTCCTTCTTTCCTGCTGCCTTCAACCTGTCCTAGCATTCTGGTCTTTTCCAGTGCCGCTCTCTAGCCTGAGAAAAATAATAATGATGAATTGACACAGTGAGGAAATATAGCAATTGGTTGAAGATGCAGGGGACCAAGGATGGAGCAAAAGGTGGGCAGATTATTTGACATCCAGTATAAGAGGCAACCAGTCTTGTATCTCAAGACTGCTCCTTGTCACTGGGCTCATTAGGAAGGGTTACTGGCTAAAATGTCATCTGGGATGACACCTGGGAACTTTGAAATGGTTTTTCCCATTGTTAGGTGCTGATCAGGAGGAAAAACCCCACAAATCTTCTGGGCGTTTGTTTTTCAACTGTAGATTATTCACAAGGACAGGATTTTCATGTGTGTTCTTTAAAAAAACCCTAGATTACTTTTAAAAAGCAACCCTTGGCTTTTTTCCTACATGAATTGTTCCCATTGCTTAGATAATACCCTCACCTGTTTGCATATTGATTTTCTCTGCATCTTTTAATTTATTACCACTTCCTTCGGGTTCAAAAGAAACAGCCTGTTCAGCAGCTAATGGGAAGTCTGGAACTCAGAAGTGGGGTTTTTTTTATTGTTAAGTGGCTGTGTTCTGACCAACTGGATCATTTTGCACATGCAAATTTGAGACGGAAAAAAGAGTGGTTTTTTTTGCATTTTAATGTGCTTGGGCCATTGTGTTCAGCGATTCTGTCAGCACAGTGCACCTAGTGTGAGGCCGATTTTGAAAATGGAACCCTTTCCGCCCCCCTACCGCAGCATCTTCCTTCTGCAGTGCAGAGAGATTTTGAAAAGTTTTCTGCCGTTTTACCAGTAATGCACCAGTGTGGGACATGGATTGACCTGATTGAAGGTCTAATCCTCAAACTGCCCCCTATTGGCTGGTAGAGCACCTGGCATCAACCAGAGAGCCTGTGCCTGGGGGCGTGGCTGGGCATTCTGGGGGCGGGGCATTCATGGGCGGGGCTTTGGCAAGGACGCAGCCGCTGCGCCGGTCCTTGGGCAGGAAACGAATGCATGCAGGCGCAGGCTGCCACGCACGCCGGTGCACCTCCTGCTAGACTGCTTCAAGTTCTGCGCACTACTGCTGAGAGGAGGGGCGTAACTAAGGCAAAAATCATGTGGCAAAATTACCAATTAATAACCCCCTCTCGGCACACATAAATAATTAGTAACCTACTCTTGGGAACCTGTGAGAACCTGCTGGATCCCACCTCTGCCCCTTTCTTCTTAGGTATGGACCCTGCCTCCTCTAACTACACCCCCTTCCAATTGGCCCCTCTCTTTCAGCTCCATTCTTTCTTACTTTAGCACACCTTTTTACATTTCAATCTGTTGGGCCAAGTAAAGAAAAAAAAATTACACACAGTTTTGCTTTCTTGGCTGCATGAGAGCAGAAAGCAGTCACCCTGTGGATATGAAGCATAAGTGCTTGGCTTTCAATGGGCAAGTGGTTTAGTAAATTATGGTTAGCATGGAAAAGAAAGCTGGTGTTGTTTTCTAGGCAAGTAGGGTTCCACAGACTATGCAATATGTTTAAAAGACCACGATAACAATCTAAGTCATTTGGGAGGGGGGACCCTTTATTCCCTCATCACACCCATTCTGGTTCCTCACTTAAATTGTTAAGACATTTACAACCAAGAAATAATCTCCACGACTCTTTATGAGAAATTTGACAATTACCTTCCATTGTAAACACTTCCACCATTTTAATTCATTGATATGACTGTTTCGTGACTGTTTCATGACTGTAACATAGCTTTGTAACATTGCACTGGGAGATCTTATGGGGAAAGGGAAGAATTTGCTACAGATTTTAATCAATTTCATCCACTGAGAGCCATCATGGCATACTGGTTAAGAGCAGCAGAATCTATTCTGGAGAACTGAGTTTGATTCCCCACCCCTATGAATGAATATGAACCAGATTTGATTCCCCATTCCTCTATATGAAGCCTGCTGGGTGTCCTTGAGCTAGTCATAGTTCTCTGAGAACTCTGTCAGCTCCATGGACCTCACAAGGTGTCTGTTGTGGGGAAGGGAAGGTCCATAAGCTGCTTTGAGACTCCTTGAAGGCAGAGAAAAGTGGGAAAACCCAACTTTTCTTCTTTTTGGATGCAGAAGCAATTGCAAGGCACAACTAACTGCAATTCCACCAGTACAAGTATGGCATGGTTGCAAAGCTGTTCTGCAGCTCCTTGGCCCCTTCCGCACACACAAAATAATGCATTTTCAAACCACTTTCACAACTGTTTGCAAGTGGATTTTGCTATTCCACACAGCTTC
Organism: Sphaerodactylus townsendi; assembly: GCF_021028975.2. Lineage (NCBI taxonomy): Eukaryota > Metazoa > Chordata > Lepidosauria > Squamata > Sphaerodactylidae > Sphaerodactylus > Sphaerodactylus townsendi. The sequence continues at coordinate 18,155,088 of NC_059432.1, forward strand.
AAAGAGCACTGAAAGCAGTTTGAAAGTGCATTACTCTGCATGTGCGGAATGAGCCAGAGAGTGGTTGGGGAAGGAGAGCCAAAGGTCAGCTCATAAGTGATTTCAGCTTTCAAAATTGGTGTGTGCTCAGGGCAAAGTCTGTGGAACCTCTATCTAGGGTTGGAGATTCGGACAGTCCGAATCTGGATTTTTACCGAATCTGCACTGATTCGGACAGATTGGGACAAGCAGGGTCCGAATCTGAGCTGTCCAAATCCTATCAGATCCGAATTCATGGGATTTGGATCACCAGCCGAATTGCGTTTTTATTTTTTGGTGTTTTTTTTCACATTTCGACCGGCAGGGGACGCATTTTAAAACATATCAGCACCAAAATTCCAGGGTACCATCGGGAGACTGTCCTGAAGATACCCTCCAAGTTTGGTGTGGTTTGGTTTAGGGGGGCAAAGTTATGGACCCCCAAAAGGGGTGCCCCATCCCCCATTCTTTCCAATGGGAACTGAGATGAGGGCTACCCTTTTGAGGGTCCATAACTTTGGCCTCCCTGAACCAATCTGCACCAAACTTGGAGGGTATCATTAGGACAGTCTCCTAATGATACCTTGAAATTTTGGTGCCGATACATCTACAAATGCGCCCCCTGCAGGCACCCTCAGAAAATTGCACAAGATTCCTTGTTCTGCAGTGACTTAGCTGCATTGCTGTCAATGGGGAATTTCTGGTAGAGGGCTGTGAGGTGCACATTTCTCATGGTAAACCCACAAAACTTTCAGGGTATCTTCAGGAGAGTCTCTGGATGACACCATCCAGGTTTGGGGAACTTTGCTTCAGGGGGCAGTGGGAGATGGGCCCTACCCTTTTGGGGTCCCATAGAATTAAACCCCCTGAAGCAAAATTCCCCAAACCTGGATGGTGTCATCCAGAGACTCTCCTGAAGATACCCTGAAAGTTTTGTGACCATACCTTCAGAAATGTGCACCTCACAGCCCTCTACCAGAAATTCCCCATTGACAGCAATGCAGCTAAGTCACTGCAGAACAAAGAATCTTGGGCAAATTACTGGGGGTGCCTGCAGGAGACGCATTTTGAGATGTATTGGCACCAAATTATCAGGGTATCATCAGGTGACTGTCCTGATGATGCCCACCAAGTCTGGTGCAGTTTGGTTCAGGTATGGACCCTCGGGTGCAGCTATCCCCCCATTGTTTCCAAAGGGAGCTGATAGGGATGGGGGCTACACATTTGAGAGTCCATAACTTTGGCTCCCCTGAACCAAACTGCACCAAACTTTGGGGGTATAATCAGGACAGTCTCCTGATGATACCCTGAAATTCTGGTGTCACTAGCTTTTAAAATGCTAGTTTGAGTGTTTCACTGCTCACTCACTCCAGCAGGCTTTATGTGCAGGAGCGGTGAAACATGCAAACCAGAATTTTTAAAGCTAGTGGCACCAAATTTCAGGGTATCATCAGGAGACTGTCCTGATGATACCCTGAAAGTTTCAGTGCAGTTTGGTTCAGGGGGGGCAAAGTTATGGACCCTCAAAGGTGTACCCCCCATCCCCTATCATCTCCCATTGGAAACAATGGGAGATAGATGCACCCCTTTTGAGGGTCCATACCTGAACCAAACTGCACTAAACTTGGGGGGTGTCATCAGGAAAGTCTCCTGATGATTCCCTGATATTCTGGTGCTGATATGTCTAAAAATGCGCCCCCAGGCACCCCAAAAAATTTGCCCAAGATTCTTTTTTCTGCAGTGACTTCTGCATTGCTGTCAATGGGGAATTTCTGGTGGAGGGGCAGTGGGGTGCACATTTATCAAGGTATAGTCACAAAACATTCAGGGTATCTTCAGGAGAGTCTCTGGATGACACCATCCAGGTTTGAGGAGCTATGCTTATGGGGGCAGTGGGAGAGGAACCCTACCCATAACATTGAAACCCTTGAAGCAACGGTCACCAAAACTGGATGGAGGCATGAAGAGACACTCCTGAAGACACCCTGAAAGTTTAGTGGGCTTACCATGAGAATGTGCACTCCACAGCCCTTCCACAGAAATTTCCATTGGCTGCAATTGAGCCAGCCCGCCACTACAAAGCCCAGAATCTGGGGAAATTTCTTTGGTGACTGTGAGAGGCGAAGTTTTAGAACTACTGTCACCAAAATTTCAGGGTATCATACAAATTACTGTCCTTGTGATACTCCCCAAGTTTGATGAAGTTTGGTTCCAGGGGTCCAAAGTTATGGACCCTCAAATGGGTAACCCCATCTCCTGTTAGCTTCCATTGGAAACAATGGGGATGGGGCACCCTTTTGAGGGTCAATAACTTTGCTCCCCCCTGAACCAAACTTCATTAAACTTGGGGAAAATCATTAGGACAGTCTCTGGATGATATTCTGAAAGTTTAGTGCCGCTAGCTTTAAAAATGTGCCCCTGTAGGCCAAAACGCGTAAAACACCAAAATTCAAAAAAATAATAAAACGGACCTGAATTTTTTTGGATTTTACCCGGTGCCGGGCATATCCGAATAGGCTATGATTCGGATTCAGGCATACAAATTATTTTATGCCCCAAAATACCCAAATCCGAATTTTACCAAATTTTTTTAGTATTGACCAACCCTACTTATTTACTGAGGCCGTTTCCGCACGACGACGCTGGGACCGTCCGCATGGACGGTCCTGGAAACTCGCCCGGCTGACCCGGCATGTCCCTGGGCCTTTGGCACATCACCAAGTCCTGGGGACACGCCCCCCCTGGCCCTGCGCGCCTGCTCTAGCGGCGCAGGGCAGGGGGGCGTGTCCCCAGGCCTCGGTGACGCGCCGGAGGCCCAGGGACAAGGTAAGTGCCGGGTGGGGGAGGCGTCGTGAAGCCACTGCCGTTCGCTCAGCAGCAGCTTCACGGCAGCGTTTCCCCAAAAAGAGTGCTTCCCAGCGCTCTGGGAAAACTCCGGCTTCGGGCCGGGCAGGCGGCGCGAGGGCGGCATGGCTGCGATGCAGCTGTGCCCCCCATGCGAATGGCGGCCTGGAGACGGCGTTTTTGCCGTCTCCAGGCCGCCATTTAATGCCCGTGCGGAAACGGCCTGAGTCTTTGGGACTGCATAATTCAGCACTATCAGTTAATGATGTGTAACCCCTATGCTAAGAATGGGATGACCCAGAAAGGGGTGGATTCTGAAAAGAAGCAGAAAGCTGCAGAACTCATGAGGTTGGAGGAAGCAAGGCTACCAGGCTGGGACCTTGATTGATTTGTATAAGCCCTTAACACCTTGTTTAAGGGTTTTTGTGTATGTAAATGGTGAGAGTTTTTCTGGGGACCTTCAACATCTTGAATCCAGTTCACCAAACATCTGGAGTCTCCATGAGCCAACCACCAGCAGAAAGAATGGACTTGGCATTATCAGACTGTAATTAGAAGGACTTGGAATGAAACTTGAACAGGAGCTTGAAGTGTTAAGTTAAATGTTAATGTTTGATAATTGTCATATGTTAAAGAAAGTAAACCATTTTTATTTATCATATTGATATCATATTTATATACAGCCCTCCCCCCAAAATTTAGTTGTTGCAAACTTCTTCCAAGTTCTGCCCCACAGAACCCACAAGCTGAGGTTACAGATTCACTGAAGTTTTTTATTTTTTGTATTTGGGGGAGGTTTGATTGTCAAGTCACAGTTGACTCATAGCAACCCCATGGGGTTTTCAAGGCAAGAGAAGTTCAGTGGTGGTTGGCCATTGCCTGCCTCCATGTTTTGAACCTGGTATTCCTTGAAGGTTTCCCATCCAAATACTAGCCAGGGCCATCCTCCTTAGCTTCTAAGATCTGATGTGATCAGGCTATCCAAGACACTGCTCACTAAAAATCCTATGAAATGCCTAACCTTCAAGCATAGTTGGAAGGCACATGGTAAAACAATGATCTTCCAGATCATGGACCCACCTGTATTTCTCAGTGGGTCACACTAGTGGGACCAGTCTCAATGAGTCTCATCAGTGCACCTGTGGGATCCACCAAGCTTCAAGTACATAACAGGATGTCACATGACATAGGGGTCTGGTGACAGGAAAATAGGGAACTGAATTTCATAGGTGTCAAAGATTGGAAGAGCAACAGTGGATCAAGAAAGCCATGGAGAGGAAATCTAAGATGAATATCAGGAGTTGTACTGACATGAGGAAAAAACAAGGGTCAGAACCATTGAAGAATCCTTACAGACATTAAGTGACCATGCATTGTTTGTCCTGCAATTCCTTCCAGCAAGCAAGAATTGTGGCAACCTTTCTCACATGCCCTACCAGCAGATTTGTCTAAAAATCTGCAAAAAAATCCCCCTCAGCTGCTCTAAAGGGGCTCACAGCCTAGTAGATGAATTGCGGATCATTGTGTTTCAACAATTTAGTGATGGATATGGTCAGTACTTGGAAGAGGGTGTCCACCTGATCCAACCCTATACAGTATGCCCCGTTAGATTCCGTTATAAGGAACTCTTAGTTATAGAAATCCCATTGAGTTTTTCCAAGATGGATATGGTCTCATGCAATGTCTATCTGTATTTTCCTTTGGTCTACTAGTTCCCAGGCTGATTAACAAGAATTAGTGTTTATCTCATAGTTGGATGAGCAATGAACATGCTCAGTTGATGAGTGAATTGCCAACCTGTGCTCATGGCTGTTTCAGCACTTGAAAAGACACAGGGGAAACTGCAGGCCCAAGAAGACTTCCCCTTTCAAATTCCTTGTTCCAAAGTACCTCTGAGTCAGAATCAAGACTCACCTGCATTGTTTGTACAACATAGAGTTATATTAGGTAGTGTTGTTTCCTCTGGAAGTTTTGTTAAGACAAAGTTCAAGCACTTCAGCCACAAGTGTACTTGTATGAGGTTTCTTTTTTTTTCAAAGTAGGGAATAACTATACGATCATTTTAAGGCCGCTAAAATGTGTTGGTTTTGTGGAGGGGGAATCACCTTCACCTCGCAATAGGCAGACCATAGACCATTCAGCAGTGGCGTATCTTCCTAGGGAGAAGGGGTACCCCTTGTCCCCGGGCGCCACTCTTCTGGTCACGTGGGGGGCGTAAAATCGGCCCCCCACATGACCAGGAAGTCCTGCTGTCTTGTCGTTTTTGTGCGCCTCAACCCCGTCTGAGGCACGCAAAAACGACGAAACAGCAGGACTTCCTGCTGCCTCCAAGCCCCCTCAAACCCTGCCCTGGACTCCTCCCTCCCTCCCTTCCTCCCCCCTGCCAGCTGGGTCTAGGGCAGTGTGCACGGAGCTGAGGTGGGCAGGGCAGGGGCAGAGCCTGGGGGGCGTCCTGGAGACAATTTGTCTCTGGGTGCCATTTACCCCTGGTACGCCTCTGCCATTCAGAAATAACTCAGGAGTACACTGAGATGAAGTCACTCAATGTTGTTCTGACACTTGTCAAAATAATGCAACCCCAAATTAATCTGGGACAAATCAAGCCCCTATAGTAGCATACTAGTATAAGCTCTCCTGTTATTTAATTTTTCCTTATCAACCAGGACATGGTATAGTGGAGAGCAACTGCAATCTTTGTGGTAGTATGCACATAAGGTTCTAAATGCTGCCACAGGCATGGGGATCCATTGGATCACAAATCACCTAAAATATTTGTAAAATGTTTTCAATCTCCCCCTTTACCATGATGTTTGCTGGCACTTACCCCTTCAAAATAAGTCATGGCTGCCCTGAGGGTTTTTTCCATTTGTTGTTATTTGTTAAACCTTTGCTTCAGTGCTATTTGCTGCAATTTTCTATTGCTTATACAATTGATGCTTTAAAAATTTTATCCCCCCAAAAAGTTGTCTAAGGCTCCTTACGCATTTGCAGAATAATGCACATTCAATCCACTTTCACATTTGTTTGCAAGTGGATTTTGCTATTCCGCATAGTAAAATCCAGCTGCAAAGTGCATTTAAAGTGGATTAAAAGTGCATTATTCTGCATGTGCGAAAGGGGGCTATTAACACACAAAAATGATGAAAATAAACAGGCGATGAGGAATGGAATGAGCTCAGCCACATGATGAAATGGAGCTGAGGAAGAAGTTCAGGGACAGTACAGAGGCATGGGAAAGGCAGTAACTCGATCGCACAGCAAGTGAAAATGTTTTGAAACCATTTCAGGCTAAAGAATCATATTATAAGAGGTCCATTTAAAACATTTTGAAGCTCAAAATAAAATGTTTTTTGGAATTTAAGAAGGAAACAACAATGCATGACTCCACAGAGGAAATGTTTTATTTCCTGCCTCAAAAGGTTTGCGTGGAAAGGGCCATTAAATCATTATCTCTAGGATCTTTGGCCGTTTCCTCATGGCGGCGGAAGGGGTCAGGTCGGCATCATCTACGCCGACCCGACCCCTCTGGGACCGTTCGCATGAATGGTCCCAGAGCCTCCTGGGACAATGGCGCAGAGCTGCGCTGTTGTCAGGGCGACCTACCTGTCCTGTGGCCCTCTGGCACGTCGTCGAGGCCAGGGGACACGTCCCCTGCCCTGCGCGACTGCTCCAGAGTCACAGGGCAGAGGGGGCGTGTCCCCAGGCCTCGGCAACGCGCCGGAGGGCCGCAGGACAGGTAGGTTGCCCGGACATGGGGGGAGGGAAGGTGCCTTGGAGCCGCTGCCGTTCGCACGGCAGTGGCTCCAAGCTGCCGTTTTCCATAAACCTCGCTTGGGAAGTGAGGTTGGAAAACGGCAGCTTCGCGTTGCTCAGGCGGCACGGCTGCGAAGCAGCTGCGCCCCCTGTGCGAACCAATCCCTGGGGATAGCGTTTTTGCCATCCCACAGGGTGCCATATTCCGCCCGTGAGAAATGTAGTCTTTATGGCTCCTTACATCCTTTTTCACAGCAATGGCTCAGGATGCATGTTCTCAATAGAATCTTGGGCCTAAACTCTGAGGAATTCTGATGAACCCTAAAGCTTTCCCACAGCTACCTAAGAGGGATGACTTTAGGACACAAAAGCTGAAGCTGATTGGTTCTGGATGCCCCTGGAGGGATGCATCAAACCTGGTGTTCAAACTCTGACCTCATTTTCAAATCTCACCTCCCCACTAGCTGCAACATCTCCTGTGTTACTTCTTTCAAACATTTTTAGGGTTATTAATTGGTTAAACAAAGATGCATTGAAAAAGAAATGTTATCCCCCCCTCAGAGATCACTTGTACACGTGAACACAAATGAGATATTCCGTAATTAATTATGTGCCATTGCTATATACAGTTAACTTGTGGATGCACTTTAATAGCAAGCGAAATAAACTATTTTAAAAACAGGTACAGACTCCTAATGAGAAAAGTGTTACATGGGAGAAGATTGTAATTACAAATGGAAGACCCACAGCATTCTAAGGTCATTAGATTATACTATTCTGAGCAAAGCACAAACTGAAAAAAAAATTGCTAGTGTTGCAACATGAAAAGTAAAATATAGAAAACTGTTTCAGGAAAGTTTCTTAGGTCACCTTGTGCTACTTTTAACTGAAAAATATATTTTAATTCAATAAGACAGATATGCCATAATGTAGGAGTGATTTAACGATGCATAGTATCTGTGAGACGTTTTGCCATGGTTACCAAGACAACCTTTTACTTTCCTTGACTTTTTTTCTTGAAAAGGAACTCCATACTTATTAAGAATTTTATTTTGGGCAGAATTTCAGTTATGTATCAACACTGATCATAAGACTGGTTGCCAAGCTTCATGGTCTGGCTGTGCAACTTCATTTAAATAAGTTACCTGAGCAACCAACCAATTGATTGAAATGAAAGTAAATAGTAGTAGTAGTAGCAGTAGCAGTAGCAGTAGCAGTAGTGGTAGAAGAGGAAGAGGAATTGGTTTTTATGTCCCACTTTTCTCTACCCTTAAGTAGTCTCATGGTGTCTTACAAATTCCTCCTCTTCCTCTTCCCTCAATAGGCAACCTTGTGAAGTTGCTATAGGACATTTTAGAGGACATTGATTCATAAGGTCATCATGTGTTGGAAGCAACGTGATGGCACTGAACATACACAGTGCAAAAGGCTGTGTTTATGGTGAACTTTCTTTTTACATTTTCCTTTTTTTCATGTACTATGTGAATAAGTAGAGGTGATTTCTAAAAGAAACACTAGTTTGTTCAGTAGACAAAGCACAATACAAAGGATGGACATTCAAACAATAGTCAATAAAAACATTCTATTTGTTAGTAGAATTATTATAATTAATTCAAACTGCGAAGGGCATAATGTTTGAAAATCTGTCACCTGGATGACTACCTTGGAATTCAAGTAGGTCAAAGGAGCAGAGTGAGAAGACAGTGATTTAGGACATATGGAAGTGAAAAGGGTGATTGTCCATGAGCAAAGTTATACAGAGATATTGCCACCCAAAGAATTATATGGACAGGGTTTTCCTCTCTATGGCCCCATCCGCACACGCAAAATAATGCGTTTTCAAACCACTTTCACAACTGTATTGTCGAAGGCTTTCACAGCCGGAATCACTTGGGTGCTGTGTGGTTTCCGGGCTGTATGGCCATGTTCTAGCAGCATTCTCTCCTGACGTTTCGCCTGCATCTGTGGCTGGCATCTTCAGAGGATCTGATGTTGGGAAAGCAAGTGGAGTGTATATACCTGTTGGAGTGTCCAGGGTGGGTGAAGAAACATTGTATGTGAGTAACAAAGAAGACAACCAGGTCAATAGTTGAGGGCATCTGAATAGAAGTATGAGTAACAATGAAGTCTATAGCATGGGAGTAACAATGGAGATAGCAAGGTCACTGGTGGGAGCATCTGAACAGAAGTATCCTGGCCTTTGTTTCCTTTGTCTATAGTCATCCTATGTTTGTGTGGAGCTGGTTAGACACTATCTTGACTCTAGTATTTTTCAACACTGGCAGCCAAGTTCTGTTCATTTTCATAGTTTCTTCCATTCTGTTAAAATTGTCCATGTGCTTATGGATTTCAATGGCTTCTCTGTGTAGTCTGACGTAGTCTGAAGATGCCAGCCACAGAAGCAGGCAAAACGTCAGGAGAGAATGCTGCTAGAACACAGCCGTACAGCCCGGAAACCAGACAGCACCCACTTTCACCACTGTTTGCAAGTGGATTTTGCCATTCTGCACAGCTTCAAAGAGCACCGAAACCAGTTTGAAAGTGCAATATTCTGCATGTGCGGAATGAGCCTATGTGTTGTATTGCTGATTCATCGACTTGCTGGGATGGCTTGATCTGATGAGATATAGTCAGTGAGTCCAGCTTGCTTTCTAGCCTGCTTCTCTGTTGCTATGTTTTTGCTTAGACATTTGCCGTTTTGCTTAGAAATATAGTTTACAGGCACACAGTACTGCAGACTGTAGGGATAGAGCAGATGCTGCACTTGCCCTCTTAACTAGCTTGTGTTGCTTCTCAGATGGACCAATGGGAGCAAATGTTTTGTTTGTTCACACTGGCATACAGACAGGTAAGGCTACAGATGGTGTGGACGGAATGGAATTATACTTCACTGTAGGAGACCAGGAGCCACCTGTCACGCTGTCTCAGCATTTATGTACCACAATCAGTAATGCAAAAACCAAGAGAGATGGACAAGAGAGATGGACACTGCCAAGGCCTGCAAGACAGAGCTGTTCTACCAGCCATATGGTTGAGGTTGAGGCATATGGTTGAGGCAGCGAAGGTTTCCATCATCAAAATAGCCTTCCTCCCCCTCCTTCTTGATGTCGTATTGGGATGTTACAGTTGGGATGTTAATTGAATTCTGGAATTTTTACCTTATTGAATGATTAGAGATTTAAATTGCCATCTATGTTTTGAATGTTAGTTATTATATTAGTGATTGTATATGTTGGAAGAGGCCTTAAGTCCTTGAGGGAAAGGGCAGGGTACCAATTAATTAAATAAATAAAATGCAAGAACAAATCAGGCAAGAGTCACTAGGTCACTGAGGAGGGTGTGAGATTTCTCTGCGTCCTAAAAAGGAAGGAGGTGGCTGCCAATGCCTAATAACATAATCAGAGTGTGATAAGAGTAGAGAGTATGACAGATCCTAAAAGGTGATAGTAATAAAAGATGCTCAGACAGCCACTAATATGCATCATGTCATACCATGTTCCCCAGTGGACAGACTGCTGTTTCAATTCTACTGTTCATTATTTGCCTAAGTAGAGAGAAGAGTTACTGTTATCTTCAAATCAGCAGCATTATTTATGTAGTAGTAGTAATTTTATTGTCAGCCATAGGCCATCCCAATTCTCAAAACACATCCTAAAATCCCATAAATACAGTAAGATGAAGAAGAAGAGTTTGGATTCATATCCCCCCCCTTTCTCTCCTGTAGGAGACTCAAAGGGGCTTACAAACGGAGGTGGGATTCAGGGGGTTCCGAAGGTTCTGTAGAACCTGTTGTTAAAATTTAAAATATCACTTTTAAAATACTTAAAATATTTTATTAAGTATTAATATTTTTAATACTTCAAATAAAAAAGTGATATTAATTTTTTTAAAATACTTTTAAACAGTCATTATTTGAATCCCACCACCATCGGAACCTATTGTTAAAATGTTTGACTCCCACCACTGCTTACAAACTCCTTTCCCTTCCCCCCCTCACAACAAACACCCTGTGAGGTAGGTGGGGCTGAGAGAGCTCCGAAAAGCTATGGCTAGCCCAAGGTCACCCAGCTGGCGTGTGTGGGAGTGCACAGGCTAATCTGAATTCCCCAGATAAGCCTCCACAGCTCAAGCGGCAGAGCTGGGAATCAAACCCGGTTCCTCCAGATTAGAATGCACTGCTCTTAACCACTATGCCACTGCTGCTTAACTACTACACCACTGCTAAGATAATAATTAGCCCAAATTAAACAATACAAATCCATCAAAATCACACATTACAGTTTAGCTTTAATATGCTGATCTGTGACTAATTTCCTCCTTAAAATAATAGCTAAAAGCAGAAAAGTGGCTGCCTTAGCAGTGACCACAGGGAAAACATCTGCCAAGAGAAAACACAACTTATCCTTCAAACTATTATTTTCAGATAAAATATCATTAAGGTGCTGTCCTAAGGTGCTGTCCTTGATGCTGTCATAAAAGGGGCAATGGAGGATGTAATGGGCTAGCTAGGTCTTCTGACTGGCCAAAGCTACATGGGCAGAGACACTGATCTCTTGGAAGCTTTCAAAACATACCCAGAAGGTATTAGGTAGGACATGAAGGCAAAGGCTGGTGAAAGTCTTTTTTTAAAAGCAGAATTGGAGAGATGTTAGGTATTGAGCATAGATTTTGGGTTTTTAAAAAAACTTTAGAAATCCAATTTGAAAATTTCGTACTAGATATTCTCTCAGCGTCTTGAATGGAATCCCTATTGAACTATCTCAATTGATGGTAGCAGGTATAATCTAAAAATGGGAGCTAATAAATGCATTCATTTGTTACCTTTCTCCCAGAACTTATAACAAAACTTGACTAGATGGTCCTCAGATATACTTGCTAGTCTTTTACAATAAAGCAACGGTCTGAGATGAATTCTTGTGGAAATGGCCAAGAAGCCTACCTCTAGCTGTTACAATAGCAGCATTACTATGGATATGCAGTTGTTCTAGTGTAACCCCCATGCTCAGAATGGGTTGACCCAGAAAGAGGTGGAGACTCAAAGCAGCAGAAGGCTGCAGACCTCATGTAGTTTGGAGGAGACAAGGCTACCAGACTCGGACCTTGATTTCTATAAGCCCTTAACACCTTGTTAAGGGTTTCTTTTTGTGGTTGTAATGGGTGAGAGTTCTCCTGGAAACCTTCATCATGTTGAATCCTGTTCATCAAGCCCTTGGAGTCTTCAGGCGCCAACCCACTTGCAAAGAAGAATTGGACTTGGCAGTATCAGTAGACTGTAAATTAAGGATTTGAAAATGCAACCTGAACAGGACCTTGAAGGGTGATGTTAAATGTTGATGTTTAATGTTGTATGTTAAGAAAGTAAACCAAATTGTTTAAACTTAGGCCGTTTCCGCACGGCCCTTTTATGGCGCCCTGGGGACGGCAAAAACGCCGTTCCCAGGGAGCCATTCGCACAAGTGGTGCTGCTGCAACGCAGCAGCGCCGACCTGGCTTTGCTCCCCCTCCCCCAGGGCGGCGTCAGGCTGCCCTAAAAAACAACCCTTTAAAGGGTTGTTTTTGCCCCAACAGCGTGTTCCCGGCGGCGCGGTGCGAATAGCACCGCCGGGAACACGCTGTTTCCCTTTTTCACTCACCTTGTCTCTGTCATCGGCCTGCTGGCCTCTGCAGCCCCTCCCTCACTGTCCTCCGACCTCCAGGGGTCGGAGGGCAGCGTGGGCGGGCTTCAGAGGCCAGCAGGCCGACGACGGGGACAAGGTGAGTGGGACAGGGAAGGGGGAAGAGGCGGCTCCATGCGGAGCTGCCTGTCCTCCGCCGGCCTCTCCTGCGGCCGCACACACGCTTGCGTGCGAACGGCCTCTGCCCCCACGCCGGCAGAATTCTTGCCGGCGTGGGGGCGCCTGGGGGGCCATGCGGAAACGGCCTTAGTTCTTTGCAACTCCTTCCAAGTACTGCCCCACAGAACCCACAGAAAGAGGTTACACTAGCACGCCCCAAAAAAGGTCCCATGAGACTAGTATGTGTGTTAATTAGTTTATTAATGGCTGGTTGTCATCAGCAGCCTACCATGGCTACCAGAGTTATGGGCAAAACCCATCCTGTCTTGCTCCACGTGCCATTCCCACAACAAAGGGATTGGTTGCTATTGCTCAGTCAAGTCCAAGATCAAGCATAATGAAAAATTAAGCTAAACTGAACTAAATGCAACAGTGGTTCCCTACACTGTATTGTACCCAGTTCTTAAAGCCAGCCTGGAGTAAAACACTACTTCAGGTTACAAATTGCCTCTATGGTGGAACAGAGTATTTATCTAGCAAGCCTTTATTGGCATAGACAACAGTACAACAATAATGAAAAACTAGGTCAAAGGAAATCTACTGGCATTTAGTAATTTCCAGGAGAAAGTCTGCCACTATCATACAGAGAGAAGGATCAGGATTGCCCCAAAAGTAGTGTAATCTAATTAAATCGGGGAGATCGGGTGAATGTAAAGGAGTATGATTCACGTACTTGGATCTGATTTCCTTGAATGTGAGACAGTGTAGTAATTGGTGGGCCAGAGATTCAACTGAGCCATTGTTACATGGGCACAATCTTTTAGCCTTTTCTTGCTTATTAAATCTGCCATGTAACAAGGCAGAAGGCATAACATTAAACCTGGTGAGTATTATGGCTCTCCTTGTGGAACAGAGTACAGAGTGTTGAGACAGCTTAGCTGAGCAGGCCCCACTTTTTAATATTCTACAAGAACCAAAAGGAGACAGAGGTTAAGAGCTCATGTATCTAATCTGGAAGAACCGGGTTTGATTCCCAGCTCTGCCGCCTGAGCTGTGGAGGCTTATCTGGGGAATTCAGATTAGCCTGTGTACTCCCACACATGCCAGCTGGGTGACCTTGGGCTAGTCACAGCTTCTCGGAGCTCTCTCAGTCCCACCTACCTTACAGGGTGTTTGTTGTGAGGGGGGAAGGGCAAGGAGATTGTAAGCCCCTTTGAGTCTCCTTCAGGAGAGAAAGGGGGAATATAAATCAAAACTACTCCTCCTCCTCCTCCTCCTCCTCCTCCTCTTCGTCTTCTTCGTCTTCTTCTTCTTCTTCTTTGAAATCTGGGAAAAAATTACTGTAAGTGACTTTTTACCCAATGAGAAAGAATGGATGTTGGATCAACAACCAATCAGATGGATTATGCAAACAAAACACTGGCCCCTGATGCAAATTACCTGTGTGACCCTTGAGAATTGATGAGCTACTACAAAATAACAGAGTTGAGAGGCTTTGCACTGTAGAACAAAATGGAGTTGGTTGAATCAGCTGACCCAACTGTTAACGGGCAGCCAATCAAAGGTGGGGTCTACCACTTTTGGCTTATGACGATTTTCCCCTGCAACCAATATTTGTAGTGCGTGGTCATTACAACCTGATGTGAAGACCAACGGCCAGATTGTGATGCTGGGTGGAAGAACAGCCAGAGGAGTCACAGCTGAAGGAAAATCTGTTGGCCTCCTGCAAAAGATGAAGAGGAATGGAAAAGAAATATAATAGGCCGTTTCCTCACGGCGGCGGAAACGGCGAGGTCGGCGCATTGCGCGCCGACCCGAAGACGCTGGGACCGTCCGCATGGACGGTCCTTGAAGCAGCTGGGCAGCCGGGCGCCGCTGAAGGCCAGTTTGGCCCATTTGTTCGCTCAGCCCGTCGGCCAGCGTCGCCGAGGATTACTTTGGCCTCACGCCGCCTGGAGCAGGCGCCAAGAGGGCCAGCGTAATCTCCCAGGCCTGGCGCCACCGAGGCCAGGGAGAAGGTGAGTGCCGGTGGGGAGGCTGCATGAAGCACTGCGTCGCTCGCCGGCAGCGGCTTCATGCGGCGTCCCCAAAAAGAGTGCTGGGAAGCGCTCTGGGGAAACGCCGCCTTCAGGCCGGCCGGGCGGTGCGAGGGCGGCACGGCTGCGTTGCAGCTGCGCCCCCCGTGCGAATGGCGGCCTGGAGACGGTGTTTTTACCGTCTCCAGGCCGCCATAAATTGCCCGTGCAGAAACGGCCATAGAGAGAAGCATCTGTCTAGATATGAGGGAGATGATGCCAAAAGAGTTTCAGGAGACGAAGATCCTTAGGCAGGGCAAGTCCATTTGCATTTTAAAAGCATGAGCACCACGAAGCTTCCTCACAGATGTTAGTCAGTTGCACCTTACGTGCTCCAGAACAGATACATGGCCCAATTAAACAGAAATGTGTTTGGGGGCATCTCTTGGGTCACATCTGGCTAACTGGCAGCAGCTGTGCTGGAGCAAAGAGGCATGTTTTCTTTTTTTTATGTAAACAGAATCAATCTCCCCTGAAACCTGAAGATGGAAAATTTGCCAAATTAATTTCTGTGTGTTTTCTTGGTTTAAGATGGAAATGACGTGATTTGGCTTTACAGGCATGAACGACTCTGTTGATTTAGTGCTCAACAGCACGAAGCCTTCGTATTTTGAAGGGAAATTCCTGTTTATTAGCATAGCGAGCAAAGCAGCCTAAAAAAAGGAGACAGAAGAAGAAAAGTAGGTCAGATGGGCAAAGTAAGAAGGAAGGAATTTCTTGTCCTTTTTTTTTTTAAAAAAGTTGGCGTTGAATCTTCATTTTATGAAAGTGAAATATGAAGTAAGGTGGGCACAAGTCACTTCAGCCGCTTCAACTATGGATCAGAGCTGCAGTATCAATGCAGCCAAAGTCTGAGGAGAATGACAAGGAAAGGCTGTGTAGATAAGGGCCTGGATACAGACTAGACTAAATGAGGCAAGACTTTGAGAAGTACAACGTCCTGCCAGTCGAGAGGATGCCAGGACTTAGCAAAAATGGTTAGGTGAGACAATGGTTAGGCCATTGGCAGTTTATAAACACATGAACAAACGAATGTTGATTTGAAGAAATATGGAAAAAAGTTTATTTATATTGGTTGGTTGGTGGGTGGGTGGGTTGGGTTGGGTTGGGTTGGGTTGGTGGGTTGGTGGGTTGGATTTATAGGCCGCCTCATTCCCGAAGGGCTCGAGGCAGCTCACAACATACTATGCCCCAACAATCCATAAAATGCATAATAACAATCTCATTAAAACAAATCATTAAAATAATCAGTTAATTTAAGAGCAGCAACAATTTACTTTAAAACTAAATAATAAGATAAAGGCAAGCAAATTAGCAACAACAACAACAACAACAACAACAACAGGCACCTGTTGTTGTCTTCTATGTGTATATGATGAGAGTGTGTGAGAGTCAGAGATTTATATATTTTACTTTTTCTGTATTAAAATACTTGAACCCTGCCTTTCCTCTTGGCTCAATGTGTATTTCTCAGGAATCTCACCCACTGCCTCCTGAATGTTTGGAGAGCAAAAATGGGCAGGTTGTACTTCTCTAGTAGTGAAAATAATAATTGCCTATGTTTCACAATGTGCTAGGGAGAATGGCTATGACAGACTGCAATCTAGCACTACTTATGCCGTTTACTTTAATATTAAGAGACTGTGGAGGTGATTTGTAATAAGTGTTTCTTTCAGTTTATTTCTGCCCGGAGACTCACCGTTGGTGAAGAGGGGACTCTTTTAAAAGAGGAAACATTTATCAGCCCATTTGCAAATATCAGCGCAGCAGTTCAAATGTTGTTAAGAGAGATGTATGTGGTTAGGTTTTATTAGATGTTTTAAAAGAGAACTTCAAGGTGGCTGTGCAGATACTGTGTGTAAAGGAAACTTGCTGGGATTCTTAGTGATTCAAAGGCTTCTGAAAAATGCCAGGCAGCCATACCCTTGAAGTGCCAACGACCTATTAGTGGGCAGAGACTAGTCAAGGCTCCCAATAAGTAACGGTGGGTATAAAGTGGTAACCTGGCCTGCTCAATATTGAATTGGGACATTTAATGTGGAGAATTTCCAGTTTGCTTTCATCCCTCAGCGTCTTTCAAAGGGCATTGACATAATTACTAGAGCAACACATTGGCTCTTTCCGCACACGCAGAATAATGCACTTTCAAACTGCTTTCAGTGCTCTTTGAAGCTGTGCGGAATAGCAAAATCCACTTTCAAACAGTTGTGAAAGTGGTTTCAAAACGCATTATTTTGTGTGTGCGGAAGGAGCCATTGTGAACATCTCCAAACAGTGGTGGGATTCAAATAATTTAACAACGAGTTCCGGTGGTGGAATTCAAATAATTTAACAACTGGTTGTTTACAAGTACCATTTTAACAACTGGTTCTGCCGAAGTGGTGCGAACCTGCTGAATCCCACCACTGTCTCCAAGCCACATTTCTGAACATTGACCTCTCTGGTATCATGTGTTAGAAATAGCCATTAGAAAAGATGGTCAGAGAAACACCCAGGATTCTGTGGTTGTAACGTGGAGAATGATTATTTAGAAGAAGAAGAAGAAAAGTTTGGATTTATATCCCCCCTTTCTCTCCTGCAGGAGACTCAAAGGGGCTTACAATCTCCTTGCCCTTCTCCCCTCATAACAAATACCCTGTGAGGTGGGTGGGGCTGAGAGAGCTCCGAGAAGCTGTGACTAGCCCAAGGTCACCCAGCTGGCGTGTGTGGGAGTGCACAGGCAAATCTGAATTCCCCAGATAAGCCTCCACAGCTCAGGCGGCAGATCTGGGAATCAAACCCGGTTCCTCCAGATTAGATACACGAGCTCTTAACCTCCTACGCCACTGCTGCTCCTTGAAATGCTTTGCTCAGATGGCCAATGAGTTAGCCAAAGACATTCACATGCCTTGTTTTATTATCATGATTTCATTTGCTTTTTTTTTTAGCCTTTTCCAGGCATTTTGTTCGAGAAAGAATCTCCAAACTTGCCCTGCATTCAATTTAGGTGAAATGGTGGTGCTTGTTTTATTATGAGGGCTATCCAACCATGCAAACGCTACGTATGATCCAGCCACTTTGCATGTTTCAGTCAAAATGGTTACTATGCATATTTTGTGCTTCAATATACATAAAAACTAGTCAATAGGTATCACATAATAGGTATTGGAGGGATGTTGGTAGTGCACACTCCTAGTATGGATGGTTGGTAGGCTTATGGCACACAGAGTTATTATGGTATCCACATCCAAATCAATTTATTTATGGTCAACGACCAGATGGTATCTAAAAAAAAAATTCTTCTGTTCCTGCAATAAAGAGCAGGACTCCATATTTTATTTTATTTTATTGCGCAAGAGATTTATTTGGATATGTGTGGTCTTTAAAACTTCCCAATACGGTTCTTTTGCTTTATCTGGACTCCAGCAGAGGATAAGCACATTCTATTTGAGGTAAAGGGTAACAGAGTTTCTCATATATCCCCAGAGCTCAGAGCCTGATTTCTAAAAGTGTTGAATCTATAAATTTCTGTCTCTGCCAAGTTTCTCCTGAGAAAATATTTGGTGAGTTTTCACTGAAGGATAAAGACTCCTTGTTTTCTTTGGATCTTGCTGATTGGCTGGCTTTCACAATGACGTTGCTTTATTTCCATTGTAACTTGGGGTTACAATGGGGGAAGGGGTAAATCTATTTTTAATTGATGTGTTTATTAAATATTTATGTATTTATTATCTTTGTATGCCACCCTTACCCTTAAGGGCTCAGGGTGGCTTCCATCAAATAAAATAAATAGCAAAATTTGAAACCACTACAGATTTGACCTCTAAAACAGATGGAGACTAAAATCTCAATTTATAGCCTGCCTTTACTATGAGGCTCAAGGTTGCATCCAGTGGTCCCTTTGACTGAGGAATCTTCTCTTGAAGGATGAGTTATTCCATGCTTCCTCATTTTTCTTTTCCTCCAATGAAAGGAGTCTTCTTCAGACAGTCAATCTTTATTCCGGTCATCGACCAGCATAAGATAGATAAAATACAACCAATTGAAATATAAGATACATTAACACAATAAATATGTATATAAAAGGATCTACTTTCCGGGGGCGGGGGAAGGGAACACAGGAAAGGTATAAGAACAAAGGCCATTTATGCACATGTGGTGTACCGTGTAGTAAGTGTACATACAGGTTCTTGGTGGCCCAAATGTTTTTCCCCCTCTCAAATTCATAATGTCCCAGATCAGAGAAGCCTCAGGGTTTCTGAAACCTGGAAAAACATGACCCCCCCCCCCCCCCGCATCCTGGTGCAGGATAAGCATAAGGAATTAGCATGTGGTTTGTTTGGTTTTTTGGGTTTCCTTGCTCATCCCAACTTTTCCCACAGAACAGTAGTTCTTCCCTGC
Source organism: Sphaerodactylus townsendi (assembly GCF_021028975.2). Classification (NCBI taxonomy): domain Eukaryota; kingdom Metazoa; phylum Chordata; class Lepidosauria; order Squamata; family Sphaerodactylidae; genus Sphaerodactylus; species Sphaerodactylus townsendi. The sequence continues at coordinate 18,173,932 of NC_059432.1, forward strand.
ATATAGAACAAGGAAATAGAGGGTAGACAAAAGGGCAACTCGGCTGTCCACTTTGCAGTGGAATAAACCCATTGAGACAGAAAACCAGAGGAAACCACTGCTAAGCACATAGCCATGAGGGAAACACTGCATGCATAAATTGCCTAATAAATGGGTGTTAGAGGGTCGAAAAGCAGCATGGCCGTGTCTCTCCAGTCATCCAGAGTTGCACAGGAAGGAAAGGTACATGCCTCACAAACATCAGAGGGGCCAAAAGTGGCACCCTCGTGCCTGTGTGGTTCGCACCGCACAGGCGAGAAGATGCCACTTTTGGAAAAACTCGCTCCCTGAGCGAGTTTTGAAAATGCCATCTTCCCGCCATTTTGGGGCCCTGCACATGGTGCTGCTGCATCGCAGCAGCACTAGCTGTGCAAACAGTGCCCCAGGGACAGTGTTTTTTCCATCCCTAGGGTGCTGTTTTTTGGCCTTGTGGAAATGGCCTGAGATACTGAACTAGTTATACACACACACACACACACACACACACACACACACACACACACACACACACACACACACACACACACACACACAGAGAGAGAGAGAGAGTAGTGAATATAATGATACAGTAGTGATATAGCCTAATATATGGACATTAGGAATACTATATATGTCAAATTAAAAGATTGTAGTAATAAGAATCCAGATAAGGATTGGTAGAAACTGTTTGAAGGTAAAAAACATTATGTTAGTGGGAAGTGAATTAGATATATTTCTTTTTTTACTCCTCTTCTTTTTTTGTTTTTTGTTGTCGATGGATTGTACGCAGGTATTTTGTATGTGACATATTTGATGTTTGATGTGTTGGAGATGTGATTATTGTTGGTATTAAATCTAATAAAGCTAATTTATACATACTAAAATTGGTTAATATTTTTGAACTCTACCATCAGTTACAAAACACCAGTTTTCTTTCTAAATAAATAAATTTTGGGGAACAAACAGTACTCTGGTAGAGATGCAGTGGATGAAACAGTCATTTAGATTAGGAAGCCCCTTGCTTCAGGAATTTCAGTTTGTAAATAAATCTTAAAAGTACTTAAATCTGTATTGAAGTTCTATTACTGTGGCAAAAATTCATGAAGCACCAGGGACAGTGAGCGAGGCAGTGGTTCTTTCATACCTAGCGGGGCCTGCTGGCCTCATTTCAGCAGGGTTGAATTAATATGTTGTGAATTTTTATCAAGGCCCGTAGATATCTGACACAGTTGTCTCCAACTTGAGACTTCAGCCCAGGAGAGACTTTCTTAACTTCACAGGCTTTTCTTGTTGGTACCTCCCTGCTTATTTCCATTCTGCCTTCTTTCATTTTGAACACAGTGAATCTGTGGACATAACTGCTGGTCTCCATGCTACTGAAGCTCACTAGGTGGTCCTCCCTAGGCTTGTGATGGCCTACTTTTTTCTTTTGATCCTGGGCCTGGCTCTTCACAAATCGGTAGAAGTGCCAGTTTTTACTCCACTCAGGACACTGTGTGACTCTGCCACATGAAGTCTGCATTATTAAAAGTCTCTTCCAGTACTTACTGGTCCCTACCAAATGCACATGTTGGAGATTCTAAACCTTCTAGGCCTGGTGATGGGTTAGAGCCAAGGGGAGTGTATTAGCTCTTAACCTAAGGTGACCAGATGGTCATCTTCGCGAACCGGGACAGGCGGGTGGGTGGGCGGGCAGGCAAGCGGGTGGGCGGGCAGCCACGCACGCGCATTTGCACGCAGCCACGGGAGCGCACTGCCTTCTGGGGCACTCCTGTTTCCTGCCCTGTGACAGGGCGGGAAACGGCAGCACCCCAGAAGGCCATGCTCTCCTGCGGCCACGCGGGAGGCTGCTGCACTGCCTTGCGCCCCAGAAGGCAGTGCGGCAGCCTTCCAAAACCCGGGACATTTGAAAAAACCCGCGGGACGTGGGACAACTTGTTTCAAGGCGGGACTGTCCCACCAAAAGCGGGACGTCTGGTCAGCCTATCTTAACCAGGATTGCTTACTCTGAGTTGGGAAATTCTTGGAGATTTGGTGGTGGAGCCTGGGGAGGTAGGGTTTGGAGCAGGGAGGGACCTCAGCAGATTATGCTTTCACAGAGTCCACCCTCTGAAGCTGCCATTTTCTTCAGAAGAACTGATTATTGTTGCATGGAGGTCAGTTGTAATTCCAGGAGATATCCAGGCCTCGCCTGGAGGTTAGCAACCCCACTTTCCCCCATAGCTCCAAGTAGAGTCTCCCATTCTGACAGACGTCCATAGTCTCAGTTCCAGAAATTAATCTCAGGAACTCTTGGTTGAAAAAAACAGGCTCCTGATGGTTTGCTTAGAGCATTTTCTTTCCACATAAGATTCTGTCACCTATTTTACAGAAATATAGGAAGTATTCATGTTTGTTTGCTTATTTACTAAAACATTTATATTCCATCTTTCACTTTGGTTAGTGACAGCCTGCAAGAATAATAGAGACCTAGTGTTGTGCAATAGTTAAGCGCAGTGGGATCTAATGTGATGACCCAGGTTTGTTTCCCTACTCCTCCACATGAAGCCTGCTGAGTGACCTTGGGCTACTCACAGTTCTCTCAGAACTCTTTCAGCCTCACCCTCCTCATAAGGTGTCTGTTGTGGGGAGAGGAAGGGAAGGATTTTGTAAGCTGCTTTGAGCCTCCTTATATGAGAGAAAGACAGGGAGAAAATCCAAATTCATCTTCTAGTTACAACATGCCCAGCTAAAACCAAAGATAAAACAGCAAGCCCCCAAACCTCCCCCCTTAAAATCTGCCTGCCATTTAAACCCTCTCAAAAGCCTTGGCAAGCAGGTAAGCCTCACAGCACCTCCTGAAGGTCACCAAGGAAGGAAATCCTCCCACCACTTCACAAAGTCCATCCCACAAAGCTGGGCCTACCAGGGGAAAAGGCTGGAATCTGATTGATGCTGATCTGGCCAACTAAAGTGGTGGCACAGGCATGACCATAGTTGGAGCACATGATCACTAGGAAAAGAAAACAGCAGGGAAAGAGAAGACTCAACATGTGATGGATTGTATCATGAGTCATTCCTCTGGGTATGGGGGGGCCGTGGAAGAGGAGCCAAAAGCAAATGAAATAAATCAAATGCCAGATGCCCTGGAAACAGCCAAGAAGATAAGCAAAATCACTACCAGATGACCTACCAATACAGAGTTACAGAAGAAGAAGAAGAAGAAGAAGAAGAAGAAGAAGAAGAAGAGGAAGAAGAGGAAGAAGAGGAAGAAGAGGAAGAAGAAGAGGAGGAGGAGGAGTTTGGATTTATATCCCCCTTTCTCTCCTATAGGAGACTCAAAGGGGCTTACAATCTTCTTTCCCTTCCCCCCTCACAACAAACACCCTGTGAGGTGAGTGGAGCTGCGAGAGCTCCAGAAAGCTGTGACTAGCCCAAGGTCACCCAGCTGGCATGTGTGGGAGTGCGCAGACTAATCTGAATTCCCCAGATAAGCCTCCACAGCTCTAGCGGCAGAGCTGGGAATCAAACCCGGTTCCTCCAGATCAGCGTGCACCTGCTCTTAGCCACTATGCCACTGCTGCCCCTACAGGATGAAGGGTCAACAGGAGCTAATGAATTATTAGTGCAGCAGAGGCTGAAACAGAGTCAGGAGCTAAGCAATAAAAGGAGAAGGGCCCACATTGCAACTTGGTATGACAAAAGACTCTGTGAACTGGAAACGTCAGCATCAGAGAAGGGCTGAGCACAGCATGAAGTCTCTGCAGGATTCTGATTTTATTGTAAAGCATGTCTTATCTAAGCCTCATCTTGGGTTTGGCTATGTCTGGCTGCACCGTGTGACTTCCTTAGAGTCTGGACTCCTTGCTAGCCTCTGCCTCTAGTTCATGCCTGGCCAGTGGCATATTTGCCTAGGGACAAGGGCGCCACTCTTATCCCCAGGCGCCACTCTTCTGGTCATGTGGGGGCACAAAATTGGCGGAGCCCCGCCTCCAGGCGGGGGCGGCAGCAGCAAGGGGAGGCGGAGCCCCACTCCTATGTGAAGTGGGCGCCCAGAGACAATTTGTCTCCAGGCACCACTTACCTTGGTATGCCTCTGTCCCTGACCTCTGGCCTGCCTGACCTATGCTTAAGAACACCATCTGCTCTGATGTCTGGACTGCCTGACTTACATCCACAAACTTCCCCTGTCTAGACTCCTGAGCAGCTGGACCTGTGCAACTGCTCTCTGCCTGCCTTGGTTGTCTATTAGCCTGCTGTGTGTTCTATGTCGCCACCTGGACCCCATCAGCACAAATTGACTAGAAAGGAAGCCACAGCCTTTTCTTCACAAGACCTAAACAATGCAACCTTTTGGGAGGACATTAATTCATAGGGTCGTCGTGAGTCAGAAACGACTTGACGACACTTAACAGGTACAACGCACAAACTCAAGCACGTGGTAGTTTTTGCTTTCCAGAATGTGGAGTGAGAGCCACATGGCAATATAGCAGTCATGGCGAACCTTTGGCACTCCAGATGTTATGGACTACAATTCCCACCATCCCCTGCCAACATAGCCAATTGGCCATGCTGGCAGGGGCTGATGGGAATTGTAGTCCATAACATCTGGAGTGCCAAAAGGTTCACCACCACTGCAATATAGTGACCACATGTTTTCCAAACACAAGCTGTGTATCCTGTTCTTCAGGGAGCAGCACAAAAAGATGTTAATACAGCTAAAATGTCCCTTTTTGGCAATAGTTTTTTTCTGATCCTGCCTCTCCTGTTGCTCACATTTCCAGCCAGACGGCCAGTGCTGAGAACACAGATGAGAGGAAGAAAAAAAAGATGAAAAAAGAGTGGAGATGCATTTATACCCCAATGCTGTGCCAACTAATAGAAGCAGAGCCCAAAGTTGGAATGATCGCCAAGCTTTAATGTCACTTTTTTTCTCTCTGTTTCTTAATGAATGCATCCCTGTGGTTATATCCCCGACATACTGGTGCATTCTATGGGATTTTTGTAATCATAAAGTACAAAGGGACAGCTTGTCCCCAAGAACTGAGAACCAATAGTATTTTTAACAGTTGCTGGACCAAACAGATACAGTGTAGGCATAGTCTATCAGGCAGTGGAAATCTTAGATTTTATGGGATGTCATTAAAGCGATGCTGATGTACACAGGAAAGTTAAAACAATAAATGTAAATTAAAAGTCATATAGAGTACGTAAGATAAAATTAATTGTCTCCCATTCGGTTAGTTACTATATTCATGAGGCATTTATTGCTCCAGTAATCAGTTTTGTAACCCCAGGATCTTTAATTTTAACCTTGTTAGTCAAGTGACAGTCAGCATTTGATTCACGTCACTCAGTGTTCTACTTGCCTCCTGGGGTTTTTTTTAACTCTAACCTTACTGAATACTGAGATCTCAGAATGAAATTGGATGCACACATTCATGGCACAATGTTGCTCTTCAAGTGCAAATGCCAGTTTGATCACTGCATCCACTTTCAACGAACAGAGGCAGATAGTACAATACAGCATGATATCGCGTCGAATACTGACCTATTCATCCAACTCCTGCCAAGTGGTTCCAGGTGAAAGAAAGAGAAGGTTGGTCAATCAGCATTGTTCTTCTTCCCTGGAGAGGTTTTCTTGCTTATGTAGCCACTCTTAAGTGCATTTTTCTTCTAGCCTTCTTCTAGCCAGCGTAGTATAATGGTTAAGAATGATGCCCCCCTCCCTTTTGTTTTTCCTCCTCCCCTTCTCCAATCAGGTATCATAGACTTGGAGGACTTAGAAATTCCAAAGAAACATCAGGAAGTGCTACCTGACCTAGGGGGAAAAGATATCTTGACCCAGCCTGACCAGGTCAAAGGAGGGTGGGGTCTGAGATCTGATAAATTGCTGGGAGTGGAGGGGTGAGGTCTCTTCTCTCTTTCCTTCTGCTGGGATGCAGACATCTGGCCTGGGCTGTGAAGGCAGGGAGATCACTCAGCCAGCCAGGAAATGTGAACTCTTTGAGAATTGCAACCTTTTAAGCTTTATGGACCTACCCTATTTTCAACAACTGCTAGCTAAGGTATGTCAAGAGATAGGGGCAGGGGATTTGCGTTTATATCTCCTTTGCTTTGGAAACCCTTGCTCCATCTGGTGCTGTACTAAAATGTACTTGTATGTTTATGTCTAATAAATACTTTTTAAAACCTTAAATGTGGAGAACAGTTCTCTGTACCCCAAGTGCCCACTGTCTTGGATGTGCTATCTAAACAGGAGAGAGAGGAAGGCTGATCAGCTTTTCCTTCAGAACCTCCAATCCACCCTATAGTGGAACCCAGGAGAGGGGAACCAAGGGGGAAACTGAGGCAGAGGACTCATGGTTGGAAAGGAAGCTGGGGAACCCTGATCTTCCCCAGTGGGCAGTCCTCAAATGGTCAGGTGGTGGTAGCAGTATACCCAGAAAGAAAGCTAGCCTTCCCCAGGAGAAGTTGGCAACCCTTGGGAGAGTGCAGAGAGTGGAATAGGGCCTGCCAGAAGTAGGTTTAATTCCCCACTCCTCCACATAAGTGGCAGACTCTTATCTGGTGAACTGAATTTGTTTTCTCAATCCTACCACTGAAGTCTGCTAGGTGGCCTTGAGCCAGTCACAATTTTCTCATAACTCTCTCAGCCCCACTTACTTTATAAGGTGTCTTTTGTAAGGAGGGGAAGGGAAATGAGTTTGTAAGCTCTCCTCACAGGAGAGAAAGGCAGGGTATAAATCCAAACTACTACTACTACTACTACTACTTTTTCCTCCTAAAGGTCTCAGAGAGGCCCCTTCCACACATTCAGTCCACTTTCACAATTGTTTGCAAGTGGATTTTGCTATTCCGCACAGTAAAATCCAGCTGCAAAGTGCATTGGAAGTGGATTGGAAGTGCATTATTCTGCCTGTGCGAAAGGGGCCAGAGAGAGACTGGGTTAAAGTGCCCCAACAAGTTTCATGGCAGAGTTAGGAGCAGAACCTGAATTGCCTAGAATAGATCCTCGTTCAACACCACATTATACCACACAGACACATGATTTACCTCCTCCACAGTTAATGCCTCCCCCATCCCTTGCAATTCCCCTGCTTGTGTTCATTATATTGTCTTTTCACATTATAAACTGTAAGTTGCTTTGGATGTCTTGACAGAAAGGAGATAAGTAAATACTTTCAATAACAAATACATCTTAAATGTGTATGATGTATGATGGGATCAATATTTATTATTGGGTAGTGTTGTCCTGTTGCACCTCATACCTTGGATCTGGATACAACTACAAATCCCATTAGAGGGAGGAAATTGCAAACCATCACTGCTTTATCACTTGCTTTGAGACCCCCACCAGGCATTGCTATAATTAAGCTGTAACTTGACAGCACTTTATACTCTCTCACACACATACATCCAACTACCTCAAGAGTTCTTCCGATAGATGTTTTGCCAGCGCCCACCAGGGTCCTTTTCAATGTACAGAGGGATAAGGAATTGAACGTCGCAGCAAATATTTTTATTTTATTTTTTATTTATTAGTTTGATTTTTATACCGCCCCATCCCCGAGGGGCTCCGGGCGGTGTACAACATAAAATTTCCAGTACAGCATAAAATCCTAAATTCCAAAACCTTTAAAACAGCAATAAAATTAATAATAATCAGAGGCGTCCCGCAAATCCCATGTTTAGTTAGATCCTCCCTAAGAGGGAGGGACGGCGAGTCCCATCAGATGAAGGGCTTAGATGTGAAAAGCCAAAGCGGGGGGGGGGGGGCACCTTCAGCGGCTTGTCCCTCCAAAGGCCTGGCAGAACAACTCTGTCTTGCAGGCCCTGCGGAACTCGCTAAGATCCCGCAGGGCCCAGACAGCTGGAGGAAGAGTGTTCCACCAGGCCGGGACCAGAGCCGTGAAGGCCCTGGTCCGTGTGGAGGCCAGCCGCATCACATGATACAATTCAGCAGGGGTGTACTGCCCAGGGGAACATATGGGGTCAAATGTCCCTGGGCCATTTAGTCACATGGGGGGCATAAAATCGCCCCCTACACCTCCATCCCCCCCCCCGGTCCACACATTGACTTCAAGACCTGGTGCAAAAAAAACCCATTGTTTGGTCATGGTGGGGGAGGGCAGCCACCCATGGGGGGGGGACTCAGATTTTGCACCAGGCTACATTTTCCCTAGATATGCCTCTGCAATTCAGAAATGGGAGCGAACAGAACAACGGAAAATGAATGTGTCACTTTCATTTGAGAAACAAGACCAAGCAATTTAGAAGTCCAAAATGTGGGCAAGTATTTTTCAGAGATACAAATCTGGAAATCCATTGCTATCCACCCCTTGTGAAGCTGAGGGGATGGAACGGATTACTTGAATGGGAAGACTCTGGGAGTTCCAGATAAGTCTCTGTGAACTTTGTACAGGGATTATGTTCTTCTTTTGGGAGGAAAGATCCAAAGAAATGCAGAACCAGTCTAATTACCTGCAGCCACTTTGCCATGTATTTGAAAAGAGAACCCCTTGTTTAAAATTCATCCCGCATCATTCCTTTCCAGCTCGGCTTAAGGTTCCTGCTATGGACAGAGTCCCCTGTTAGAAAAGGTAAATGAGTTGCACAGTGCATTAGAAAAGGGAACAAAAAGAAGAAGCATTTCCTGCTACACACACACACACACACGCTGGGCCAACATCAGGTGAGAAGACAGATTGTTAACATAAGAATGCCAGCAGCATTTTTAAACACGCCCCAAAAGAGCTGAGGCCTTTCAGTGCTGAATGCACAAGTCTTGCTGCTTTCCCAAGTTATCCACAGAAGAGTGAATCACTTCACTGTTTTTCTTTTCTTTCCCTCTTTGATTGCGGCAAGTAAGGGAAATAACCATGCCGTAGTCCTGGCTGGGCAGAATTAGGAGTTTAAGCACAGCCTCCTCTAACTTTTGAAGACTTTGTTGTTTAGCACAATTCCCAGTCTAGCACCAGTGTGCCATGACAGAGCTATTTGTGTCTTGCTAGCATTAAAAAAAAACACCCTTCAATATCAAAAGGATCTTGTGCGGATCCAGTAGATTAATAATAATAATAATAATAATAATAATAATAATAATAATAATAATAATAATAATAATAATAACAATAATAATAATAATAATAATAATAATAATAATAATAATAATAATAATAATAATAATAATAATAATAATAATAATAATAATAATAATAATAATAATAATAATAGGGTTTATAGACCGCCCTCCCCCGAAGGGCTCAGGGCGGTGAACAACACATAATAGAGCACAATAACAGGTTAAAATCCAGTAAATATAAATTAGTACGGCTCTAATAAAAATAAACCCTACCCCATTAAAATACAACATTATTAAAATTAACATGAAAGCAAGATGGCACCAGCTTCAATTCTCCCAAAACCCCAAAAGGGGATGGGGCGGTAGATAAGGCTACCTGTTCTAACGCTGCCAGAGATCCTTGGATCTCTGGCAGCCAGGAACAGGGTAGTCTTATCTACCTCCCATCCTTGGGTTTTGGGAATTGAAGTTGGTGCCATCTTGGTTTTAATGTTAATTAAAGTTGGAGCCCGGCTTCTCTAATTAGTCAGGAGACGCTTGCAAATAATCGTGTAGGAACACCCACCTCTCAATCCAACACCATTATCTGCAAGTGTTTCCTGACTAGTTAGAAGTCAGGAGTGCCAACAACTCACAGCTGATTTACAGTAACCCATGGGGTTTTCAAGGTTATTCAAAGGTGGTTTGCCATTGCCTGCCACCAAATTGTGTGCCTTTGCATAACAACCCTAGGTTCAAATTCCCATTCTGCCATAGAAACTTTCTGGAGTGACCTTGGGCCAGTCACACACTCTCAGGATCTTTCTGCACAGGCCAGTTAACTCAGGTTGGGGTCGGGATAAAAACTGTCTGGGGTGGGAACTTTGCATGGCTCCCGTTCTTAAATTGGCCCTGCCCCAGGTTGAATGGCAGAACCCGGGATAGGCTAGAATCGTGCTATGCATGGTTCTTTTTTAATATCCTGGGTAGCTGCAGCACCCGTGTGACGGGCCCCGGGAGCCAACTGCCACTTTTGCCCAGATTTTTTAAAAATGTACCTTATTTCCTGACCAGTGCTGCAGGAAAGGGTGACCGGGCCTCCAGCCCCTAAGTCATCAGCCATGGCCACGGGGGTCCACCCCCTCGTTCCTGTGGAGCTGCACAGAGAAGAATTTTTTTAAAAAGATGCACCTCCATGGGGAGGCACATCTGCAAGCCGCAGCAGCCGTAGGGTCACTCGCACGGGAGTGTGTGAATGGCCCAGGGGTTGCACCGGCATCAATTATCATGACTGCACCCTGCATCCTCCAGCCTGGGCAGAAAGGGCCCCAGTTCTGACCCTGGCTAGTGAGGGGCATGGCACAGTAGCAGGCAATAGCAAACCAATTCTGAACATCCCTTGTTTTGAAAACCCTATGGGGTTTCCATGGCTGTTTCTGCATGACCACGCTGCGGGGGTGCGCCGGCATAAGTGACACCGGCACACACCCCCAGAACCATTCACACAGACAGTCCCGGTAGGGGTGGGGAAGACGGCGCAGCCTGCACAGAGGCTGTGCCGTTCCCCAAACGCCTTACCGTCCCCTCTGACCTTCTGACGTATTGCACAGCCAGGGGACACGCCCCCCTGCCCTGCGCGACAGCTCTGGAGTCGCAGGGCAGGGGGGCATGTCCCCTGGCTTGTGCGATGCGCCGGGAGGCCGGAGGGGATGGTAAGGCATTCGGAAAAGGGGGATGGTGCCTTCCAGCCGCTGCCATTTGCAAGGCAGCAGTTGGAAGTTGCTGCTTCCCAAAAACCTCACTCATGGACCGAGGTTTGGAAGCAGCGGTTTCACGCCGCTGGGGGGAAGCGAGAGCAGTGCTGCTGCAATGTGGCAGCGCCTCCCATGCAAACAGCTCCCTAGGGACAGTGTTTTTGCTGTTCATGGCCCGTGCGGAAAGGGCCCATAAGTCAGCTGTGACTTGACACCAAACACACACACACACACACAGCATAGGTTGCTTTGGTGATGAAGAAGAAAAAATAATTTAGTGTTATTTCATCCCATATATAATGCCAGTTCTCCAAAACCCTGTTCCAGATAAAGACCTATTTAATTTGTAACGTCATCCACCATTTCCTCCTGCCCCCCCCCCCATGTGCTCCACACTCTTCACTTGTGCAGCCACATGACCTTTCTCCTTGGTATTTTGTATTTGCTGTTTTTTCATAAAGCTGCTCCTGTTTTTAACATATTGGGTTTTTTTAAAAAAATTATTACTGTTTTTATATATTTGCAAGATGCCTTGGAGTATATTGTAGAAGAATAGGAGGAGGAGGAGGAGGAAAAGGAGATGAAGTTTCGATTTATACCCCACCTTTCTCTCCTGTAAGGACACTCAACTTACAAACTCCTTTCGTTTCCTCTCCTTATAGCAGATATCTTGTGAGGTAAGTGGAGCTGAGAAAGTTTTGAGAGAACTGTGACTAGACCAAGGTCACCCTGTAAGGAGGAGCAGGATAACAACACCACTTCCCCGGATAAGAGTCCACCACTTATGTAGAGGAGTGGGGAATCAAACCTGCTTCTCCAGATTAGATTCCACCTGCTCTTAACCACGACACCACACTGTAAAAGGCAAGACGTTATATATAGAGTTCTCCATAGAGTACCCCCTTCTAAGCAGTCTTTTACCCCCCACAGAGAAGCCACCTGCCAAGCATGGTGTAGTGATTAAGAGCAGTGACCTCTAATCTGTATTTCAATTTTGTCCCCAATACACTGGTGTCAGTAAGGCCGTTTCCCCACTTTTAAAATGATGTCGGTTTCATCTGGTCCCGGACCTTTTTAGCACGAGGGTCAGTTCCCCTGACTTCCTAATTGCCCCCGTGCTCTGCGCCGGGTCATTGGAGGTACTGCTTCTGAGTAGCCACAGAGGGATGCCATCTGAGGGGGCCGGAAGAGCAGCAGAGTCAGGGCGGCTGCATTGTCGCCGCCCCTGTAGTGGGGAGTGCAGCTGGACCCCGCGCTACTCGGCGAGAGTAATGCACAGCAAACAGTGAGTGGGGAAAGGGCCTAAGACACAGGGGGCTGCACCCCTAGTTATTATTCAGGAATAATGAGTGGGGAAACTGTGTTAGCTATTTTCCTCTCTCACTGGTCCTTCTGTGCTATTCCCAAGAGTCTGTCAACTCCAAGAGCAATACTTTGAACCACACCATGGGCTACAGAAGGGAGGAGGAGTCTGCAAGGATCCATTCCACGAGCAGAGCTCCATTTTTGGTCCTTCAGCTCCTCTCTGTCACTTGTCATGGTGATTCCATGAAATAAATTCACTTTCTGCCTCTGAATTCTATTGTACGCAACAGATCTTCCAGCCTACCATCTCTTGTCTGCAGCTGTTTGTGCCTCTCCATTTCTTTTCATAACTTTGTGACCCCTTTTCCTTTCTGTTTTGCTTAGATATTTCTACCTTATTGTCACCTCTTGACTTGACATATTCATCTCCCATGTTGTTTTATTCTCCGGCTCTATCTCCCACACACCTCCTATCTCTGCGTATTTTCTTCTCCAAGTTCCTGTCTCATTAAGTTTTGTTTCATCCATCTCCACAGTGTGGCTGTTTTTAATCTTTTCCTTCTGGCTGAGGATTTGCCTCAGACACCTTTTTGTGAAAACACGGTGGTTAGACTGTAAGCCCTTAATAAGTCTCCAAATGCCATAACAATGAGGCAGTCTTTATTTCTATGTGTGAGAGAGTGTTAACAATTCAGGGGCTGAAGCCAAATTTCTGTGTCTCTATGCAGATCAGCTCACTGATCTCAACATTCAAATAAACTCTGCAGGGAGAAACATTAAGAAGTCTGATTCTTGAGATTCAAGTCTTTACTCAGATAAAGCCTTTTCATCTTAAAACCATGATCCCTAACATTTTATCCTATTTATTTACTTTGTTTATAGTTTGCCTTTCTCACTGATGCTTGTGCTGGTCAGACAGCAGGATGTGCACTTTGCACATGCTTATGGGTGTATTTCTTTTGTCTTCACTAGTAGGCATTGCTAGCAGGCTCTTTTCTAAAATTAAGTCCTTTGAAATTTGGTTTCCTTCTGATCAGTTCAAAGATACTGTGGCCATTTATGCACTTACGGTCTGCCCTGCGGTGAGTGTACATTTCCTTCTGGTCACATTCTTGGTTGTGCACACATTTTTCCTGCTCCTGAACTCACTGCGCCACAGATCAGAGAAACCCCGTGGATTCCAAAACCTTTCGAGCTGTGGCTTTTCCTCTCTCTTCACTGAGAAAACAAAGATCTTTTGTGTGTGCTAAGCTTGCCTCAGCTTTGCTCTCCCCTCCCTCCCTCCTTCCCCCACCCACACAACAGTAGTTTCTCCCACTCTCGGCCAGCAGAGCAGTCCAAAGGTTTTTCCTCTTTGTTTTTTAAAGGGGAGGGGAGAAAAGCAGCAAGGAGCAAGAGAAGCAGCAAGTAAGAAAAATGGTGGCTGGCTCAGCTGGGGAAGCTTTGCAGCAGGAGAATCCCAGGCCCCTTCCGCACATGCAAAATAATGCATTTTCAAACCACTTTCACAACTGTTTGCAAGTGGATTTTGCCATTCTGCACAGCTTCAAAGAGCACTGAAAGCAGTTTGAAAGTGCATTATTCTGCATGTGCGGAATGAGCCCCACTTAGCCCTGAAAACCACAGGAAAAACCCACTGTGAAGAAAAGAGCCTCAGGGTAAGCCCTTCATGCATAATAGGCCTATAAGAACCCAGCACTTCAAATGCAATTTGTTTTCAGAAAGGTGAAGGGGACAGCAAAACCCTTCTTGCCACATTGGTTAATTTTTATTGCTCGTGTGATGCTGTGTTTCAATGGAAGAGCTTCTGTTTGGCATGCAGAAGGTCCCAGAAAGGGGCAGGTGGTAGGTGATATGAAAGACCTCTGTCGGAGATCCTGGAAAGCCGCTACCAGGCTAAGTGCATAAGACTAAACTTGATAGAGTAGTGATTCAATATGGAGCTTTATGTCTGTTCATATGTGTGTACCATCTGGATACCACCTGCCCATTTTTTAGGAGACAGGGACATCAAGGCATAAAATTGCTTGCTGTTCTATCCACAAGTGTTAATGTCCTCTACACCTTCACTCCCACCCTAACGTTCTGGGTTCTTCCCAATAGCTCCACCCTCTGTCCAAATCCCTATTCAAATGTCATAGGTTTTGTCTCAATTTTTAGAAGAAGCAGCTTTCAATATCACAAACCATTTCAAGCAGCTTGTTTTTCACAAGGAGAAAGGCTAAAATAAAGCACTGTCTTTGTTTCTTCTGACTGCCTTCGGTAATATTGGATGCCACACATTTTATAAATGATGCAAACAGGTCACTGGAGGGTACAGGGGAAAAAAAGAAAGAAATTGTCTTCCCTAAGAATTTCTTAGCAGTGAAATCAAAACAATGGTTGCTGTAGGCCAGTGTTCCTCAACCCACGGGTCAGGGCGTCACGTGGATCGCAGAATCTTGCCTTCAGTTGCTAGCTCTGGTTTAAACAAAATTCTGAACATTTTTGGGGTAGTGCCTAGAGGAGGACTGAGTTTGAGAAGAAGAGGGCATAGGCATGCCAGCCTCCAGATGGGACCTGGGGATCCATAGGAATGACAGCTCACCTCCAGATTACAGAGATCAGTTCCCCTGGATGAAATTGCTGCTTTGGAGGGTGAACTCTATGGATATTGTTACCTCACTGAGGTCCAGAGGTGGGATCCAGCAGGTTCTCACAGGTTCCCGAGAGTAGGTTACTAATTATTTGTGTGTGCCAAGAGGGGGTTACTAATTGGTGATTTTGCCGTTTTCACTCTGGTACTCCAGGTCATCATGACACAATAGGGGATGCTCTAGGAATTGCAAAATCTTTGAGGAAAAGCCATATGATTTTTGCTGGAAGTGACATCACTGGTCAGTGTGATGCTGAAGCACCACCCCATATTGGCTACCTTTCAGGTGATGGTGGGCAGCAACAAGGATTGTATGGAGATCTCCAACCATAGAAGGAGACCTGGAAAGCCTACATGTCAGGCATGGTGAAAAGAGCAGCAGTCCAGTCCTAAAGAGGGGGACACCTTTCACATCTCATTAAAGTAAAGAAGTTACTACACCTAGGATCCCTCAGTGGTGGAGAGGAGTCCTCAAAGACAGGGCTCTTCTTCTTCTGGTCACATGACCCTGGAGTCATGCAACTTATTGCCCTGTGCACTGGTTGTGTATTTGACCATCTGCCAGCCCCCTCCCAGGGTTTGATCGCTGGGGTGTGATGCCAGACGTCTCTTGCTATTAGCTATTTATTGAAGGTTACTGCTGCTATAGTTTTAAGGTTTTGTATTCTTTTTAACTGGGATTGTTCAATTTGTTTTTTCTGCGTTTCTTGTTGTTTTGCTGTACACCGCCCTGCGCCCTTCGGGGGTAGGGCAGTTTATCAAATAAATAAATAGACAGACAGACAGACAGACAGACAGACAGACAGACAGGCAGGCAGGCAGGCAGGCAGGCAGACAGACAGACAGACAGACAGACAGACAAATAAATATTTGGGTGCTGTGTGGTTTCCGGGCTGTAAATAAATAAATAAATAAATAAATAAATACATACATACATACATACATACATACATACATACATACATACATACATACATACATACATACATACATACATACATACATACAATCAGGCGATAATTCCTGTCAAATTTGTTTACCTTTTTACTACTCATTTGCCACGCTGGGACTCAAGGTGGGTCCTGGGTTTTGAAAGCTCAAAGACTCAAGGTATCAGTTCCCTGCTTGGTGTTATCCAGAAATGTCCCCCCACATAGAACAATTTAATCTTGGAACCCAGGCTATCAATAAAGTTTTCAAGAGCAATCTCACAAGAGTGGACTGATGTGGAAAAATGTTGAGCTGTGCTGCGCCACAGACTTTAGAGAGCCACACCCACCAAGGTGCCCTCTCGCCACGTCTGCAGTCATGACTACAATGAACTGCTTACTGCTGATGGCCTTGTTCGTGAGTATTTTGGGGCAGAAAACATTCCATCACAGGACCATGATGTGAGGGAGAATTGCTGGGAAATTCTTTCCACCCTGCATGTAAGAATCAGAATTCCAAAATTAAGCCAGACCCACACTAGGGAGATGCTGTTGTTTTGGGGAACCAAATTGCTTTAGCAGATTTCTAGATCAACTTTCTACTACGCAGGGTACTCAGGATGGCTTAGAATAAAATAAATAGAATAGGATTTTTATTTTTAAAAAACCAAATAGATAATGGATCACATCTGAAATCTACTAATATATATATTTTTCCTCTGACTTCTCTCAGTCTGAAACTAAATGAAAATGGAACTAAATGAAAATGGAAGCAGAATTTTCAAGACTATTCCTGTACAATAAATATTCATCTTGCAGAGAGGCAATGAGCAGTTCAGAGGAGACATGAACATATCTTGCTTAATTGTAGCCATTGTTTGTTATACTTTTTTCTCCCATCTTGAACTGGCTCCTTTCAGCCTGAGCTGATGTTCTACGAAGAGAATATTAAACAGCTGTTTTATTGTCTACTTTTTCTCATGTGTGAAAAAGTCTTGGAAGTCCTCGTTACAGGTCACCACGTAACGGCAGCAATGATTTTAGGCAGCCAAGCTTCAGTGAGATTTCTGCCCAGTTCTTTCTTATTATTAAAGTTGAAAGGAATAGTAGAAGTTAAGAAAATGCGAATCACTATGCAGGAACATGGAAATCATGTTTCTGTTGCATGCATGAAGAGAATGAAGATATTTCCTCTTGAGCTTAAAAGCTGCCAAACACAAAACTATGAGATCAACAGCTCCTGAAACATTCTTAAAAAATAACTTTGATCTCTTATCTCTCTTTTTTCGGTCCTCAAGGTATTTTTCTTGGTATTTACAAATGGGCACATAGCTTCCCCAGCTCTTTTCTAAACGATGGCTATCAGACAAAACTCATAAAGCCCATATGATTTAAAAATTAGGCACAATGCATTATCATTGTATTATGCTCAGTCAAAAAATATATAATCAATCATCTTGCCTTGTTGTGCATTCTATTCCTGAATGTTGAAATATACCTTCTAATTTACATTGTTTCAATTCCGTTACTTTCTGGTATTTTGTTTGCCTTCCTAGCCCCTCAATGTATGTAATTATCAAAGTTGGCCAAGACTGTGAATACTTAAATCCCGAGATGGAGCAATGAACAAACAAGGCTCTGAAAAATGTCCCAAGTTTGCCAAAAAATAGGAAACTTAAAAAACAAAATTACATGGTGAGGTTAGTCCCCCTAAATCAGTGGTGGCGAACCTATGGCACGGGTGCCAGAGGTGGCACTCAGAGCCCTGGGCCGCTGGGCACGACATGTAGGTAACCCTGTTAAATGCTGTTAAACCCCACTGATTTTCACGGGAAGAACTGAAGCACAATCCTTTACCTGGGAGTAAGCTCGGTTGCTGGCAATGGTGCTTGCTTCTAAACTCTCCTAGGGTCGTGATTCACCCATTCAAAGCATTGCATGATTGCTTCAAAGCAAAGCCACCGACTACCACCAAGCTTACTCCCGAGTAATGCGTGCCTTGGAGCCAACCATTTTTTCTAAACTAAAAGCTCAATATTCAGGTTAAATTGCCTGTTGGCACTTTGCGATAAATAAGTGGGTTTTGGGTTACAGTTTGGGCACTCGGTCTCAAAAAGGTTCACCATCAAGTGTAGTATCAAGTGTTTGTTGCTAGGTAACCACACATTATTGCCAGCTTTTGAGCCTTGGTTTCAGCCAATAAAAGTGAAAGGTCAGGGACAGGGCTGATTTGGCCTTTGCAGGGGAACTAACTGGGGTCGGGGCCAGCAGCAGCCATTGGACAACTTGCTTTCCATGTGACTTGCATGACTCAATCAGGTCCAGCTGCTCTTCAACAGCAGCCTCTACTCTTCAACAGCAGCCTCCCCACAAAAGCAAGTGTGATGTAGTGGTTAAAGTTTTACATGAAAATGTTTGAGACCCAGTTAACTTCCTCTCTGCCATGGAAGCTTGCTGGGTGATCTTAAGCCAGGTACTCAGTCTCAGCCTAACCTATCCCACAGGGTTATTGTGAGAATAAAATGGAAGAAAGGGGAATTATGTACCTTGATTGGGGACCACACAAAGAAATGATAAGTTTCCTCCAGCCCAGATTGACCAGATGTGCTGGAGGTTTTTTTGTCTGGAAGATTTTTGTATTTGGTTGGGCATAAAGCAGGAGTCACAAGGGGAGTGGGGGAAGGTGGTTGTGAATTTCTTGTGTAGGACAGGGTGGACTAGATGACCCTTGAGGTTACTTCCAACTCTGTGTTTCTAAAAGGGAGGATGTGAGTTGAGATGCCAGGTTGAGAGATAGAGGAGAGAGTGTGGGGAAGATTATAGAGGAGCAAATACCAAGTCAGTGTGGGTTCCACGCTTTACAAGTGTCCCCAGTCTGTTGGCTATTATACAACTGTGCCCTAGTTTTTTTCTGGATAGAGGCAGAAGAGGGAGAAAGGAGGGAAAGCTGAAGGTGGGAGAGGTAAATTGGGTGGTTAGAAGAGAGGAAAGCAGGAAAAGAGGAGAAGCTGTGGGGCTATCAAGGAAGAGAAAGAGGAAAAAGTGTGGAAGGGCATTAGATGAGGTATGGTTCCGGTTTTTATTTTTATTATTGCTAATCAGTTTTTATGTTATGTTTTTAAGTTGTTTTATCATTGTTGTTCACTGCCCTGAGCCCCTAGGGGGAGGGCGGTTTAGAAATCAAGTAAGTAAATAAATAAATAATGTGGAAAGTGCTGTTCAAATGAAACATCTGAGATTTGAGGCTGAATTTGCAAAAAAAAAACCAAACCCTATTGACATTTCTCAGTTGGGTTGGGAAAACCCTACTTGGGTGTTTTTCATGGGGTTTACTTCTGGGAAGATGCCTTTAGGATTGCATTGAAAGTCATGACCAACTCTGCCTAGACTGGGGACAGTGCACGCATTTTGCCGATGCTTTCTACAGAAAGAAAACCAGAATAATATCATTTCAAACAGAATATTTTGATTGTAACTGATGTCCAATAGGTAATATGTCCAAAAGAAATGCCAGCTAGCAAGGACATTTCTTATCTTACTGTCATTTTCTCTAGGCTCCCAAAAATTGAATTTGATGGATTAGGTTAACCTTGAATAGAGCATTCCAAATTACTTTTCTCCAGTCTGCTATTGAAGGACCATTTGAGATCACCGTCAGTAGTTCTTGACAGTCCTCCACCGCACAAAACAATTTCTCGCTGAATAATAATTATTACATTTCTCACTGCATAATATGTGTATATGTAGGTAATTATGTAATCCAAATTTTATGCTATATTACTCAATTAGAATAATTACTGCACTCATAAATGGCTGTTTTAAAAAACCCTTAAAATCATTAAATAAAGCACAACAACACTAGATGATAAAACCCAAACAAACTGTGCTTTCAAGTACCTCTTATTTATTATCCAGCTTAGGCTAGCTAGTGTGGTGAAGTGATTAAGAGCAAGTACACTCTAATCTGAAGAACCAGGTTCAATTCCCCGCTCCTACACAAGAAGCCTTCTGGGTGACCTTGGGCCAGTCACAATTCTTTTCAGAACTCTGTAAGCCCCACCTACCTCACAATGGTTGATTCCGCACTTGTGTTGTCGACCTAAGTTCGAGCTGCGTTCGACCTAAGTGCTCCGCACAACCACTGGGATCGACGTGGTTTTGTACCAGCTTCACCCTGTGTAACGGTCAAATTTCCGACTCCAGTTGGGAACTACTACTTTTTCAGGGAACCACGCTCGAACTCAGCTCAATTCAAGTAAAGTGCGGAATCTCTGGCACCAGGAGTCGCCCATTCAGCCAATCACAGCTGAGTGTTTCAGGCATGCGTAGAGGTGGAGAACCGCTGCGGTGAAAATTGCCCCTAATTTTTTTCCCCTCTTCTTTCTTCCAAATCCAAATCTTCTTTCTTGCTTTCGAAGCGATGGCTGGTCGCACAAACGGCGCACAATTTCCATGTACCAATGTAACTGGCCAATCAAAAAACGCCACCTTCATCCCTCCATTCCTGTGGCAGTTTTTTTATAACGTGTGTGGGGATAGACAGAACATGGCCGTAGAACAGTAGCCAATCGGAACGGAGCGGCAAAGAGGCACAGTATGATCCCACCCTCCGAGCTGGGATCAAGCTGGTTGCAGTGGGGAACAACAATGGCTTTGACCTAGGTCAGTACCCTTCTCAGGGAACTGGGTCGAACCTATTTTACTCATTTGCGGAATCGCCCAATGTGCCTGTTGTGTTGAGGGGAAGGAAAAGGGTTTATAAGCTGCTTTGAGACTCCTTGTGGTTGAGATAAGCAGGGTATAAATCCAAACTTTTCTTCCTCTTCTCTTCTTCAATTTCCAGGTGGGGCCTGGAGCTCTTTTAGAATTCTGGGTAAGTTGCCCTGGAGCATAGGTGTCAAACTTGAGGCCCTCCAGATGTTATGGACTACAGTTCCCATCATCCCCTGCCAGCATCATGCTGGCAGGGGATGATGGGAACTGTAGTCCATGACATCTGGAGGGCCATAAGCTTGACACCTGTGCCCTGGAGGAAATGACAGTTCAGAGGGTGGACTCTATGGCATCACATCCCTGATTAGGATGGCCAATACAAGTGGGTAGCTGGAGATCTTCTGAAAATTTACAACTGATCTCCAGGTGACAAACATCAGTTCACCTGGAGAAAATGGCTGCTTTGAAAGGTAGACTTTATGGCGTTACACCCCGCTGATGTCCCCCTCTCAATATTATTTCTCTACACACTTTTTAACATTTTTGCTGTTCCTCCAAAGCTCACAGGGAAGTATACATGCTCTTCCTGCCCAAATTTTGCCCTTGAAAGAACCTATGGGGTTGGTTAAGCGATTTGTCATTTGACACTTTGGAAGCAATCCTAATACTGTAACCAATAAATAATCTCGATTTAGCCATTTTGTGTTTTGACACATGATGGCATCTGTTATGGCATAAGTTGAAGTCAGTTAACTGTTTTATTGATAACTGCTTTTTCCCCCAGAGGGCCACTTGAAAAACAGGATGGATTGTGGGAATCTAGAAACCCAACACCAGTGCTCCTACATAGAAAAGTGGCAAGCTGTCAGATCTCACAGTCACAGATAATGCTCTCTCTCTCTCTCTGTCTATTTATCTCATCTCTCCACACACATGTACCCAGAGGTGGGATCCAACCAGTTCTCACCACATCTCTAGAAGTAGTTACTAATTTTTTCTGAGTGCCGAGAAGGGGTTACTAAAGCAACCTCCCTGCCCAATAGGGACTGGAGGTGCGTGGGTGCAGCGGCGCCACTGTTTGAATCCCACCACCATGGAATCTGTTATTAAAATTTTTAGATCTCACCACTGCATGTACCTCTATGAACTGGCAAGTCCAAAGTCATTTGCAACTGCTGTGGGGAGAGATTTGTAAGGATGGTCAATTCCACTGAGCACAAGTAGTTGATCTCTTAGAACCTGTTGCTCCTGTACACCCACGCATGGTGTTGGGGTCTGCCACTGCAAAGAGCAGCTCCAAGAGAAATTTCCTGGCCACAGTAGAAGAGGAGTTGGATTTATATTCCCCCTTTCTCTCCTGTAAGGAGACTCAAAGGGGTTTACAAACTCCTTTCCCTTCCCCCCTCACAACAAACACACTTTGAAGTAGGTGAAGCTGAGAGAGTTCAGAAGAACTGTGACTAGCCCAAGGTCACCCAGTTGGCGTGTGTGGGAGTGCACAGCCTGATCTGAATTCCCCAGATAAGCCTCCACAGCTCAAGCGGCCGAGCAGGGAATCAAATCTGGTTCCTCCAGATTAAAATACATCTGCTCTTTACCACTACACCACTGCTGCTCCCTAGGCAGATGGCGGGGAGCTTGCTCTTTTCCTCCCTCCCTCCACATGGAGATCAATTGAAATTCTGGGAGATCTCCAGATCCTACAAGGAGATTGGCAACTAGGGATGCCAGCCTTGTGCTTTATGCCAGTCCACCACAGTGCTTCCGCATGCGGTTCCAGCTGAAGCTTCCAAATCACTTTCCAAGGCAGGCCTATGAAAAGCACAAAGCAGTAATAGCAGCTTGGACTCTAAGCAAGCCCAAAGACACTGCCAATTCAAACCGCTTGGTAGCCGTTAGCATCACTATGGTCTACTTGGACACATGCTGAAATGTGGGGTTTCATTGAAAGGCAGCATTTATTTGTATAGCTGATCTAACGGCCTATTTAAATAATTGCTTCCCTGTTGAGCAGATGCAGCAAGAACAGAGGGCAGTAGTAGAATTCCACTGGTGTGTGAGAGAACATGCGTGTGAAAAACGTCAATTGCACACGACTGTGTGGTTGGGAAGGAATTCAGGGAAGCAACCTGTGGAACATCCAGGAATATTTCTTTAGTTCAGAATCGCTTCCAGATAGCTCAGAATTACTCTATCAGCTACGGCCAATTGGCTATGCTGATAGGGGCTGATGGGAATTGTAGTTCCTAACATCTGAGAGCCGCAGGTTCTCTACCCTGCTTTTAAATCAGAGTAGGAACCTCTTTGACTCTCAGATGTTCAGGAACTGGTGCATCAGCCCACCAGCATGGCCAATTGGCCATGCTGATAGGAGAACTGATGAAGTAGTTCCCTGAGCTGTGGAAACATTACTTTAAATAAATGAAGTGCTACTTTGTGCTTTTTGCAGTTTTGGTGCATGGAGAGCCACTGGTCATGTGTGAGAGGAAATGGGAGCAAAGGTTAGGGTACAAGTCCTCGCTATGGTTACAACAGATATAGTTGGGCAATTCAACTCTTCTAAGGAGAAACAACAGCTAGAGGACTAACCTTAGCTGGTTAAAGAGGTTGCAACCTCCATTTCTAAGTGCAAACCTAATACTACAATTTCTTTGTGACCGTGGATGTCATTTTAGTCCTTTTGGGTGTGTTTTCCTTCTGGAGCTGATACCCAATCTGTCATTGACCTTGTAATAGCACCTCTGCAAAAGTTGGCTGACGATTCCATATTTAGGCTAATGAAGTGGAGGAGTTTGGATCTGTATCCTGCCTTTCTCTCCTTTAGGGAGTCTCAAAGGGACTTACATACTCCGTTCCCTTCTCCTCCCCACAACAGACACTTTGTGAGATAGGTGAGGCTGAGAGAGTTCTGCAGGAACTGTGACTAACCCAAGATCCCCCAGCAGACTCCATGTGTAGCAGCAGAGAGACAAGTCCCGTTCACCAGGGTCGTTTCCCCACTTACCTCGACCAAAGGTTGCTGCCCGCTACTCCCAGCGCGCATCATTTCTGGCGTGCTCCCAGGCTTCCCCACAACCCCGCGTTCTGCGTGGGGTCATCAAAAGGTGCCGTTTTGAGGAGCACCAGGAATGACGCGTGCTGAGGGGGCACGGCAGCGTCAGCATCAGGGCGGCTGCGTTGTCACCGCCCCTGTTGTGGGGAGTGCCGGGGGACCCCACGCTACTTGGGGAGAGTAGCGCGCAGCAGCAGGTAAGTGGGGAAACGACCCAAATTAGAACCTGCCATTCCTGTGGAGAAGAGGGAAATAAAACCTGCCTACCTTTCTTAACTACTTCACCAGGGTGGTTCAGGATTAGAGCTGCCAGTGCACATGGGGAACCTGGAGACCTCCCAGAATGACAGTTTATCTGCAGATTACAGAGGACAGTTCCCCTGGGAAAAATAGATACTTTGGATGGTAGACTATATGGCATAGCCTACTGAAGTCCTGCCCCTCCAAGCTGACATCCTTAGAGCCCTACTCAAAAGCCTTGGAGGGCAGGAAGGCGATAGCTGCGAAGGAAAATTCCCCTCATAAACTCAGGATTTTACTATTCAGAAGCTGCTAGCTGAGCTGGGTGAGGAGCTTACCTGAAGCAGGGGCAAAAGGAGAGACCAATTCTATGAAAAGAGAGCTTTCCCCTCATCTGTGTAGCTTTGTGGCAAAATTACGTCCTGAGAGAATGAAGCCAAGCAGCATCTTCCGTGGGTATTTTCCCTTTCTTTCCCTCTTAAAAAAAACAGTTGTGTTTTCCTAACTGAACTTCAAAACCCTGTCAAGAAGAGCGCTAGGTGAAAATGTACTTTGCCTTATCATAGCACAACAGACGAAAGGGCTCTCCCTATTCCTTCTTTAACACCTACAAGTATGTAGTCCTAATTCATTTCCCACATGATTACACACTTTCCATTCCACAGACAAATTAAATAAAAAAAAAACCTGTAGCTGTTTAGCTGAGAAAGGAAATAACAAACCGGATCAAAATTGGCTAGCTCTTTCCTTCTTCCTCTCCCCCTTACCGCCCTACCCAAGTGATGATGTCTTGAAGATTCATGGGAAAGTGGTTTGAATTTTGACAGAGCAGTTCTTAGACATTTATACATTTATAGCTTTTTCATTTCTTCCGTTTGCAGGTCACACCTTCGGTTCTTCTTGTATCATTTTCGACTTCCTCACACCAAACGTTCCCCGTAAACTGCGCACATTTTTACAATGCGATTTGCGCATCACAAAATCTGCATTCCACAGTCCACGTTTACTATTCATATCAATGATGCACATTGTATGTATAAATGCTATTGAAATTTTGCGCGAAGCCTATCAAGCATGCTGAATACAAATGTAGCTTCCACAGTGAAAACCTTAACAGAACTATCATTGAATACAGAAGAAACAAGATAGTAAAACACATGCTCAGCAGTGGCGTAGGAGGTTAAGAGCGTGTGTATCTAATCTGGAGGAACAGAGTTTGATTCCCAGCTCTGCCGCCTGAGCTGTGGAGGCTTATCTGGGGAATTCAGATTTGCCTGTGGACTCCCACACATGCCAGCTGGGGGACCTTGGGCTAGTCACAGCTTCTCGGAGCTCTCGGAGCCCCACCCACCCCACAGGGTGTTTGTTGTGAGGGGGGAAGGGCAAGGAGATTGTCAGCCCCTTTGAGTCTCCTGCAGGAGAGAAAGGGGGGATATAAATCCAAACTCTTCTTCTTCTTCTTCTTCTCAGTCTTGTTGAGGACCGTAACCAAAACTCTGCAGAAAATGGAGTCTTTTGATCAAGTATGGTCCACGCCTACCTCCTTAAGCGTCACTTTGAGCAATCCTAAGCAAGTTTCATTTTAATCAGTGGAGCTTACTCACAGGAAAGTATTCTCAGGACTACAGCCATTATTCTCCCGAAAGCCACCTGCAGTTATAACGATTCGACGTCATAATCTAGCGGTAAGGGTATGTCAGAAACATGGAGTGCATGTATAAAATCTATAAAATTATGCATGGAGTAGAAAATGTTGACAGAGAAATTTTTCTCTCTTTCTCACAATACTAGAACCAGGGGGCATCCATTGAAAATGCTGGGGGGAAGAATTAGGACTAATAAAAGGAAACACTTCTTCACGCAACATGTGATTGGTGTTTGGAATATGCTGCCATAGGAGGTGGTGATGGCCACTAACCTGGATAGCTTTAAAAAGGGGTTGGACAGATTTGTGGAGGAGAAGTCGATCTATGGCTACCAATCTTGATCTTCCTTGATCTCAGATTGCAAATGCCTTAGCAGACCAGGTGCTCGGGAAGAGCAGAAGCAGAAGACCATTGCTTTCACCTCCTGCATGTGAGCTCCCAAAGGCACCTGGTGGGCCACTGTGAGTAGCAGAATGCTGGACTAGATGGACTCTGGTCTGATCCAGCAGGCTAGTTCTTATGTTCTTATGTGGATGAATGGTATGAGGTTGTCAGCAGTGGAGAAATTGGGACAAATTTTTTTCCCTGAAAAGTTCTCTCTGAAAGGTGACTAGGAATAGTGATTTGCATATTCAGAATGTGAATAATAATATAATAAAGTGTACACTATAAAGATGGAATCTTGTTGGGTTTTTCCCTTTAAAAAAGTATAAGGAAAGTTGGTGGGGGTTTTTTTTAAAGTCCTACCTTGATTAAAATCTGACAGGGCCACTGCAAGCCAAATAAAATTCTACCTGTTCCAGCCCTGTCGCTATCCATGTCCTAGTTAAATGTAAAAGCATGAAATCTTCCCTGAAACTTATTTTCAAAGGAGAACTTGCTTGATATTTCACCTGAATTCCTTTTTTTTTTACAACTTGAACCTTGTGCAGTCCTTTGCAGGTACATTTTAGATATAAGGAAAAAAAAATACCAGTGTGCCAATCCCCCCCACCCATTTGGGTTCTAAGTTTAAACCTGATGAATTCCTTCAGCTTTCTTTCACAGGTACTATATTCAAAATTACTTCCTTTTGTTGTTTCTTGGATTCTAATTAATTGCAGTTTTCTAAAAACAAATGCCAAACATGGCTGGGTGTTATGTCCCAATCTGAAGCCATGCCATGTAAAATGGTATTAATTTCCAGAGCCTCCAGTTGAATGTCCTCTGGAGCAAAATATTTGAAGTGTCCGTACTAAGGGCAAAACTTCAAAGAAAGAAGGAGGCAAAGAGACCCAGAAAGACTGACAAAAAAAATATCTGGCTGTACAGCCTTTCTTCCTGTGGGCATCATGAGCATGATACTTATATCGCAGTGACCCAAAGTGTCATTTCCCTTTGTAACTAGGACTGCATGAACATTTTCAGTTATCTGGAGGTCCTTTGGTGTTGAAGGCTCCTTCCTACATCTTTTGTGAGTTTTTTTTTTTAAAAAAAATCTAAATTCATATGAGTTTATGCTACTTTTTAACTATGTGGCTTCACATTTTTAATTGATCAAAATGGATGTTTTCTGTGTTAAAAAGTAGTTTCCATTTCCCAGAGGTATCGGTGGGCAAACCTAAGTTTCTGTTTGGTTTCCTGTCCTATGACAAACCAAACAAAAGAATGGCACATTCCTCATAACACAAATAAAATGTTTTGAAGCTGAAATATAAAACATTTCCTGCTGGAATTCCACACAGTTTTTTTCCCCTCAAAATGTTTGGAAGACGTTCTATTTTCCCTCAATATTTTATTCCAAAAACACATACTAGTGTTTCTTTTCTCCTAAGACATTTTCAAAACATTCCCTGCTTACTGTAGAGAAGGCAGGAAACATTTTATTTTTCCTGCCCTATTTACCAGCTTCTATTTTCATTTTCCTGGTAGCTCATGCCTGCCATTTGTTACCTAGTTTAACAGTTATAATATTTTTAAAGTAGCAATGGGGAATAACTCAGCTTGGCAGCGAGAGGTAGGCTAGCGGTATAGAACAACTATACCAGAAAATGGCTTGAAACGTTCCACAGAGAATAGAAAGGAGACCAAATTGAATTTAAATACTTTTATAAGTTTTTGGTGCAACACATTCATACAGTGAGACATGGAGAAGCTTACACACAGTTCCTAAGATATATAAAAAGGGTGGAAAGTAGGTTTGGATGATAGATTGGGAAGGGGGTAGCGGGGACTTATACGTTACCTAGGTTCAGCTGAGAAGTTCTTGAAGAAGGCAAGGATTCAAAGTGCGAACGAGCTCCAGCGAGCCTGCGAGCTTGCAAGTCTGCAAGACAGCCAGCGTGCGAGTGTGGAACTTGGGGTGCACTGTGCTTTTATACCCCATAGCATAGTTTGGGGCAGGAGCTGGGAGCTCTCTTCCTGGAGTTCCTGGAGTTCCATGCTGGGATTGCTGGGTTGAGCTAATTAATAGCTCATCTATTGTCTTCTAAATGTTGGGACAGCAGGACCAATTGTCTTGTGATTGGATCAGGGAGTAGCCTTGAATGGCTTGGGCAGAGTTCCTTTTTAAGAGTCTCCAGATATGTTATTTAAATTTGGCTGAGGCTTTGAGTGGATCAGGAAAGGAATGATTGTGCTAAAGGTGTTCAGATAGAAATATTGTGACAAGGTGCATCCCAGTTTCTTTGTGTTACAGTAACCTTAGTGGGGTGTAGTAATCAAGATATATGTCCATGAGGCTTCCAGTCTCTGTTAGCTGGAATATTCAGTGATTTAATTTTGCTAGCAGGCCTTTTGCACTTGGCCTGTTGTTAATATCTGGACATTCTGCTACACACACATTGGCTGCTGGCATTTGCCAGTACATATTGTATGAAAAATCATATAAAATCCATATTTCCATAGGGTAGGGTATGAAGGGTAGGGTTACACATTTTGTGCTGTTGCAAAATTTTTTCCTGCCACCAGACATCTGCTGAGCATGAATAAAGTTAGTTTGGACTGGTGATCCTGCATCAGTGTCATTTTTCCTTTTTTGTTTATTTGTTTTCAATGAGACATCTTCAAAGCTACGATGACTCAAAATATTAACATATTGCAGATTCTCACACTGAGTCATAATAGTTACCCATCTCTTGCATTGTGGGTCTGTTTCTAGCTCATTCCCTCAAGCATTAAAGGAACAGACCAGACCAATTTGTGTGATAATAGCTGCAGATTACTGTCTGGAGAATAGTGGCTGTAGTTCTGATAACACTTTCCTAGGAGTAAGCCCCAGTGAATAAAATGAGACTTACTTCTGAGGAGACTTGCTTATTATTGCTCAAAATGACTCTTAAGGAGGTAGTCATGGACCATACTTGATCAAAAAACTCCAGTTTTTGCAAAGGTTTCACTATGGCCCGTTCCGCATTGGCCATAAAGACCGGCTTGAGGCAGGTAAAAACACCATTGTGGGGGAGGACTTTGCACAACTGCGGCAGCTGGAGCAAAGCCACAATGGCCCACCTCCCCCACGATGGCGTTTTTCACTAAGCGAGTCTTTTGAAAAACAGTTGTGTCCACCCGGTACCGAGGAAAAGGCACCGGATGGATGCTGCCATTTTCCCCTTGCTGCTTTAGTTCTCCTCTTACCTCCTCTTGGCTGCCATCACTCTGCAGAGGCCAGGGGACATGGCTCCTGGCCTCAGACCCTGGAGGCGTTGCCACGGCTACTGGGGCATGTCCCCTAGCCTCTGCAGAGTGACGGCAGCTGAGAGGAGGTAAGAGGAGAACTAAAGTGGTGGGCCCCATGTGAAGGCAACCCTGCAGGATGCAGGGGAACCAGGGCCATTCACACAACAGTGTACAAATGGCCCTGGGGGGTGCAAGTATGCTAGTGCACCACCACTCCTGAGGCCCATGCAGAATGGGCCTATGTTTCTCAAAAGGATTGAGTGTTCCTTTTACTATCTTATTCCTTTTGTATTCATTGATAGTTCTGTTAAGGTTTTGACTGTGGAAGCTTCATTTGTCCTGTATGCTTTATGGGCTTCGTACACAATTTGTATAACATGTCTAAATACAAGATGCATCATTGATATGCATCGTAAATGTGTACTGTGGAATGCAGATTTAGTAATGCACAAGTCACATGGTAAAATGTGCACAGTTTATGAGGGAAATTTGGTGTGAGGAAGTGGAAAATGATGCAAGGAGAACCGTAGCTGTGACCTGCATACGGAAAAAATGAAATAGCTACAAATGTATAACTGTCTAAGGTACACAGAGAAGACTGGTTTTAAGTCCCTGCCCTCCCCTTTTCCAGCTGTAAATACATCTTCCCTTTTGCCCCATCCCTCTCCTCCCAGACAATTCCCTTGTACCGTTCTCCGTGTAAATAGATTATTTTTTTCCTAACGCAACATTGCAATACCTGCCCTCCCCCCCTCCCCCCCCAAGCCATTGCTCCAGCCCTCCACCTTCAAATGCATTGTAGGATTGGTTTGAGGGGAGCCAGGGTACAACAATGGATAATCCCCCCCACCCTCCCCACACACCGTCATCACTGCCTTCCTCTTCCAACATTGTGTGTTAGTTTCTTTCTTAGGTTTTTTGGCTGTGTACAGACATCCAGTTCAATAAATTATTGGCATGAACGGAATAACTGTCTAAGAACTGCTGTGTCAGAATTCAAACCGCTTTTCCGTGGATCTTCAAGAGATTGTCACTTGGACCTGGGGGAAGGGCGGCAAGGGGGATAAAAAGAAGGAAGGCGCTTGTCAATTTTTGGTCCGGTTTCTTATTTTGTTTTTCAGTTAACAGTCACAGTATTTTTATTTAATTTGTCTGTGGAATGGAAAGTGTGTAATCATGTGGAAAATGAATTAGGACTACTCACTTGTAGGTGTTAAAGAAGAGGGAGGGGGAGTCTTTTTTGTTTTCCTGAAGGGTATGGCTGTTGTGCTATGATAAGGCAAAGTACATTTTCACCTAGCGCTCTTCTTGACAGAGTTTTGAAGTTTCGTTAGGAAAACATAACTCCTTTTTTAAAAAAAAAGAGGGGGAAAGAAAGGTAAAATACTCATGGAAGATGCTGTTCGGCTTCATTCTCTCAGGAAGTAATTTTGCCACACAGCTACACAGATGAGGGGAAAGCTCTCTTTTCATAGAATTGGTCTCTCCTTTTGCTCCTGCTTAAGGCAAGCTCTTCACCCAGCTCAGTGAGCAGCTGGCGAGGAATAAAATCCTGAGTTTATGAGAGGCATTTTCCTTCGCAGCTATCGCCTTCCTGCCCTTTAAGCCTTTCGAGTAGGGTTCTAAGGTTGCCAGCTCTAGGTTGGGAATAGAGAGGAGAGACTTCAGTGGGTTATAATGCCACCTTTCAAGTGGCCATTTTCTTCAGGTGAACTGCTGCCTGTCACCTGGAAGACAGAGGCGTAGGGGGGGAAATGGTGCCCATAGAACAGCCGGCTGAAAAAGCAGCCTACTCCAGCCAGGTGGCTTTGGACTGTGGGCCCAGCAGTGGCTTCTGCTGGGCCTGAAGGGATGGTGGAAGGGTGAGGGTGTGGTGGATGATTTTATGCCCCCACATGACCCCAATGGCATGCGTCGGGGGCATGGCCCCCCATCCCACCCCGCGGCAGCTGCACGACTGCCTGGAGATCAGTTAGCTCCAGGAGATCTGCAGCCACCCCCTGGAGTTGCAAACCTATCCACAATCAGCAACCTCAGTGCTATATTAACAGGGCTGGCCAAAGAGTTTAGCGTCTCAATAGGGTTTTCACATTCCTAATCATCTCAGCCACACATATGGGATAGGAATTTTATGGAAGGATTGGTCTTTGACTGCAATAAAATTCATTCATATGGGATAGGGTTCTCAGGTCCAGGTTGGGGAACTCCTGGATGTTTGGGGATGAAGCCTGAAAAGGACAGGGACCTTAGTTGGGTACAATGCCCTAGATTCCACCCTTTATGCGTCCATTTTCTCCAGAGGAACTTGTCCTGTAGTATGGTGATAAGCTGTAATTCTGAGGATCCCCAGGAAGGATACTTGCAGCAGCTAGAGAAAGATGCTTGTGAATCACCACGAGGCGCGATTGCTGCTGGGGATGGGGAGGAGAGAGGCCAGTGATGCCCCCCCCCATTAAAGGAGGGGCGGAAGGGAGAAGGAGTCATACTAGAGAAGGGCTAGCATCACCGGAGGAAAGGAGGGGCGAGCAAGACTTTAAAGCAGCTTCCCCTCCTTTGTCCCGGGCCATGTGCTCATCAGCTTACGATTTGCCCACCCACCTCTCCCTAAATATTTTATGTTAGTGCATGCTTATTTTGTCATAGCCCTGATGATTGGCGGTTTGGCACATGGGTATGGCTCTGGAAGGGAAGGGGAAGGGAGCTAGGGAGCTACGCCTTCCCCTTGGAAACGGCAACAGTGGCAAGAGGCGACCGCCCCTGTCGAACCGGGCTGAAGGGGAACATCTCTGGCCAGGAGCGTCTGCCCGACAGATCCCTGCAATAGAACGAAGCTCGGAACGAGGCATCCGCCCTGCTGAGCTGTCGCACGTCACCCATATGACCAGACCCAGACCCATGCTTAACCTCACGCTTCTGCTCAATAAAATGGCTATGGCCAATTTATTACCCCAGCAATTGAGTAGTGTGTATTATTGGTAAAGGGACTCGCACAAAAGAGATCCACTCTGGGACAGCAATCAGCATCAAACCACAGTCTGGATTTAGGAGTTGATTCCTTGAAATACTGAAGAACAACTCTGTGCAAATCAGATGGAGTTGTAATCCCGAAAAGAAGACCATGTGGATCACTAGCCATTGAAGTGGATAAGAGGCTGGTTCTCTATCTGGATTCCATCTGTCTTAATCGTCTACATTTTTCAATAGCTCTATGTGTATGGATTGTGATGGAAAGTGCACCCATACAACAACTGTAACTGTGCAGCACTTTTGGTGCGTCTTTGAGTTCATGTATGATTTCACAAAGAATAACACCAGAGTGGCAAATTGCCTCTGGAAGTTTTGGGGACTTTTGTCCTATTAATTCTTTGGGGATCAACAGCAACTGCTACAAGTTGTTGGTTTTGATGCACTTGGAGGTTGGCACCTCTAATTCTGACCAGTTTGCCTAAAAATGGAACCTTTAACCAACATTTGCAAAACTGCTATTAAAAAGCATAATGACATATTTGCTGTGAGCTCCTGAAGGAACACAAACCCCAAAGGACTTCAATGAGATTCCAGGATGCAAAGAAAACATACTGCTGTATTTGTTTTTAGGAATAGATGTTGAAAACTTTTTAACTGTTTCCCAGCTGGGGCCTTGCAAATGGTACCGGGGTGGAGGCGCTTCTTTTAGGTGACTCCAGTGGTGGGATCCAAAAATTTTAGTAACAGGTTCCCATGGTGGTGGGATTCAAACAGTGGCGTAGCGCCAATGGGGCTGGGCGGGGCATGATGGGGGCATGGCCGGGCATTCCGGGGGCGAGGCATTCCTGGGCGGGGCTGTGGCAAGGACGCAGCCGCTGCGCCGGTCCTTGGACAGGAAAGAAATGCACGCAGGCGCAGGCTGCCACGCACGCCGGTGCACCTCCTGCTAGACTGCTTCAAGTTCTGTGCGCTACTGCTGAGAGAAGGGGCGTAACAAAGGCAAAACTCACGTGGCAAAATCACCAATTAGTAACCCCCTCTCGGCACACACAAATAATTAGGAACCTACTCTTGGGAACCTGTGAGAACCTGCTGGATCCCACCTCTGGGTGACTCCATTGTTTCTTTCACTTACCTTCTGTCCCTGCAGAGCTGTGCATGGACAAGGGGGCATGCCCCTGCTGCCCTTTGACCCCCAGGGGTAAGCGAGGAAGATAAGTGAGGGATGACAAAAAAGAGGCCGCGACCATGGTGGCTTTGGAGCCGCCTGCACAGGACTGTGTGAGTGGTCCTGAGCCTCCACCAGCATGAATTATGCCAGTGTGCAGCTGCTTCTACAACCCGTGCAGAACGGGCCTAAGTGATGCCAAGGCTGCCAGTCAGTTTGAATTGGCGGTGTCTTTGGGCTTCCTTAAGAGCCACGCTGCTATTGCTGCTGTGTACCTTTCACAGAGCTACCTTTGAAAGTTCAATATCATGCTGCAGTATCATGGCTGACTGCCATAAAGTACAAAGTACAAATCGTACCTGTCTTGAAATACATTCGCTGATTCAGTTCCAGGGACATCATATATGAAGTCCTGAAATGTATGGTCAAAATCTCTTAGGGACAATTTGCTTGGGGGTTGATTAGTTTGATTAATACAATTTTTGGCATCCTTTTTCCATGTATCTCCATTGTCCGATATAAGAATAGGAGGAAAGCTTTACCACAAAACCAGGCTGACCAGACGTCCCACTTTTGGCGGGACAGTCCCGCCTTCAAACAATTTGTCAGGCGTCCCACGGGTTATTTAAATTGTCCCGATTTTTGGGAGGCTGCTGCACTGCCTTCTGGGGTGCAAGGCAGTGTGGCAGCCTCCCGTGCGCGCGGCCGCCTACCCCCCGTCCAGGTTCACAAAGGTGACCATCTGGTCACCTTACACAAAACACCTTCCACAATCTCTATAATTATTTCACTGATGTGATGTTATGTTTTCAGTGACAGCTTAAAGTCTACTTACTGAGCCCTTTTTGTTGAGTTGGTAACGCATGTCAACCCACTTCGCTGTTCTTCTGCAGGGGTCCCTGGCCGTTTTGTGCCAGTGTGTGCCTTTGGGAGTCTGACAAAAGATGGTGGAAACAATCATAAAAGGGCTTTCACAGGAAGCTAAACCAGTCACAAAATAGCTGCTGCAGGAAGTCGGCTGAACCATAAAATGTCAGGGATTGAGATTATATGCAACCCTAATAGTATTTCTTCGACATTCTGGCAGAAAACCTGCGTAACAGGACACATTTTAATCTGCATAGCTAATCAGAAGTCCTGCTGAGAGAAAGCTTTATCTAGGCCTCTCGCTTTCTACAAGGTACCAGAAAGTTATCGCCATAGTGCCCATGAATGTTCTGAATCGCTGTGCATTTTTAGACTATTGTGTTTTAGCATTCTTCAAACTGCTCTTTATTTCTATATTATCTGTTTTTTTTAAAAAAAATCCTAATGTTGCTAGTTCCTGCTCAGATCCTCTTGGGTTTTTTCTTTTGCTTTTTTCAAATTCATCTATTTTGGTTCCATTAATTATTGCTCACTTCTGTTTAGTATCTTTGCTCTTTGGAATTGATTGCTTGAATGTGTTGTTGTTTTTCTGCTTTTTTCTCACTGCTGCTATTCTGATCCTAGTCAATCTACTCTTTTGAAATTGAACTCTGGTTAATAGTAATGGATTTTATACTTTTTTTGCAAAAAAACTGTAAACTGCCTGGGGAGTTGTTTGTCTAGAAATAATTTAAATTAATACATAAAACCTTAATAACATCTTTGGCTTAAACATCAGTAACCCGGTGGGAATTACGTCTCATTTTCAAAGGATTAGCATAGCATTTTTCGCCCTCAGCTGCGGTAACAGAGAATTTGTAAAAAGATGGAGACAGAAGTTCTGAATCCGGGAAATTCAGTTGCTGCTGCTGACATATGTGAGAAACCACAGTAGAGAAATATGTGGACCACAGAAGAGAAAGAAGAAGAGAGAGAGAGGGAGAAGAGGGAGAAAGAAACAGAAAGGAAATTGAAGTAGAAGAAGTAGAAGAAGAGGAGGAGGAGGAAGAGGAAGAGGAAGAGGAAGAGGAAGAGGAAGAGGAAGAGGAAGAGTTTGGATTTATATCCCCCCTTTCTCTCCTGTAGGAGACACAAAGGGGCTTAGGGTTAGGGTTTAATTCATACCCCATCTTTTTCTCCTATGAGTCTCAAAAATGGTCTACGGACTCCTTCCCTTCCTCTTCCCACAACAGACACCTTGTGATGTAGGTAGGGCTGAGAGAATTCTGAGAGAACTGTGACTGGCCCAAGGATACCCAGAAGACTTCATGTGGAGGAGCAGGGAAACAAGCACAGTTCAACAGATTAGAATCTGCCACATGTAGAGGAGTGGGGATTCAAACCTCGTTCTCAAGATTAGGGTCCACCACTCTTAATCACAACACCATGTTGGCTCTCAACTAGGAACCGCAACCAGCTCTAAATCAGCCTCTGAAACTGCAGTCAAGAACAATTCCACCAGCATAATGGCTTCCTATAAAATGCTTCACAGACATTAAAACTGCCAAAATCAGCAGGAGAGAATTGAAAGGGGACGACTGCTCAGCATGACACCTCAAATCTGACTTTTTTCTCTCTTCTCTTACAAAGATTGCAGAGCTGGACATGATTTAGGGAGGAAGCCGAATGGCAGGAGACTAAGAACTCTTGGCCCACTGAAGCTTAGGCTCCTTCCGCACATGCAGAATAATGCACTTTCAAACTGCTTTCAGTGCTCTTTGAAGCTGTGTGAAATGGCAAAGTCCACTTGCAAACAGTTGTGAAAGTGGTTTGAAAACACATTATTTTGCGTGTGCGGAAGGGACCTCAGCCCTTGACTTTTCCTTGGTTAACCTGGTGGACACCAACCCAGGACATCTTTTCTAATTTTTGCTTTTGATACAATGTTATGTCTATGTGTTTGAAAGTGTTGATTTTGTAAGCCATTTTAGATCCACACTGGGGGAGAAAAGTCATATTAAAATATATTATATTTATGGTTATTAAACACTTAAGCTGTGTAAGGAAGAGTGTGGCCAGTTTGGCCAGTTTGCTAGCAACCCAATTATTTTTTGTTGATTTGGAGCAGGTTACCAATTTGGGTTTTTGATTTGTCAGCGAAAGGGACTTTGTTCCCTCTTTCTGTGGGTTGGTTTTGGATTTAGAGTTCATTTGCATATACCCAAATTGCATCGTGGAAGTCCAGATCCATTTGTGTCCTACTGCATGGGCCATAGTGTTCAAGATAAATTTTTCTCTCTTTCTCACAATACTAGAACCAGGGGGCATTCATTGAAAATGCTGGGGTGGGGTGGGGTGAAGAATTAGGACAAATAAAAGGAAACACTTCTTCACGCAACGTGTGATTGGTGTTTGGAATATGCTGCCACAGGAGGTGGTGATGGCCTCTAACCTGCATAGCCTTAAAAAGGGCTTGGGCAGATATGTGGAGGAGAAGTCAATCTATGGCTACCAATCATGATCCTCCTTGATCTCAGATTGCAAATGCCTTAGCAGACCAGGTGCTCAGGAGCAGCAGCAGCAGAAGGCCATTGCTTTCACCTCCTGCATGGGAGCTCCCAAAGGCACCTGGTGAACCTCTGCGAGTAGCAGAGTGCTGGACTAGATGGACTCTGGTCTGATCCAGCAGGCTAGTTCTTATGTTCTTAAGAGCCTGAACTTTGAGCAGTTGGAAGAGGTGACTGCAGCAGATGCAGCTGATGATATTGTGTGGGCTTCCCCTTTATCCTGCATCATCAGTTTATCCTGCATCATCAGCAGTACCAGAAGCAGCAGTGGAACAGTGGACATATGCATGACTTCAGGCTGTGCTGCTGAGGTGGCTGCTAGTGGTGAAGGGGCTGGTGCTTTAGCCCGCAGGGCAAAGGGGTCACCCACCTGGTTCAGCAGAACCTAATGCTCTCCAGAAGCGGCACGACTTCAGTGCTCAGATCACAGGTGCTCATGGGCACCATGCTGTCGAACCCTGGGATTGAACCTGCAATGTCTGATGTCTGTGGTTACCCTCTGCTTTCAGTTTTTGTTTCGTGGCACTAAGTTTAAGATATTATTTCCCAGTGGTAGCAAGGAATGAGTGAGGGATGAGGTGAGAAAGTGACAGGAGACGCACAGTTCCTAGGAACACCATCCAACCCAAACACTTTGTCCACATGTCTGGCTGGTCATGTCATCCTTTGCTGATCCTCTCACATTTCTGGCTCGCTGGCTTGGGAAGATCTGAAAGTCTGAACAATGCCAATTATTGGGCATGGCCAATCTGCTTACTGAAGAAAGTTGGCAAAGGATTTGCTTGCATGTTCTTGGAGTTGGCAAAGGAGGATAGAGGCAGAAGATAGAGGGCAGATCAATATCTACTATCATGTGCAAGTGGTAGACTACTTACCCTCACCCAGCTTCTGCTATGTGCCTTGATTTATCACGCTCTATCAAAGGCTCTTGGCTAGATTGGATTAAGGCATGGATTCTAACCTATCCTGTTGCAGTTGAATGGAATGAGCATCATTCTTGTGTAATCTGTATATATATAAATCTACAGTAAACATGTGTTTGTCCCTGATGGTCTCCCTCAGAAGCTGCTGGACGGATCGCCCCCAAATTTTCACAGGATGTCCCTCCCTGTTGCGGGCAGGTAATTGGACCTTCAAATCACCGAAAGTCCATGCCTGAGCCAGGTAAAATGCCTTTTTCCTGGCTCACCAGGCCATGAAGCTGGCTGTATTTTACTGTCACCCTTAGAATGTTCGTGCAGCATGTCTGTGGCCTGAGGGGTTGGTATGCCCTTACAATGTTCGCGCAGATGGCCAGAGATGAGCGGTGAACACAGTAAATAGGTAACACTGGTAAGTAATACATGTGGAAGTGCAACACATGCACATTTTGCCATGTGAGACGTCAGGTGGGGTTCCCCCACTCACATGCAGGTAACTTTCACTCTCTGTGCCTCACCCACTACTACCACACAACACGCATACTCTCATACACATCCAGCTCATTCTCACACACCTCACTCTGCCCACCCTCACATCCAACCACCACTTACCCACTTCCTCACCATACTCACCACATCTCTCTTTTACTACAAGCAAGCTGGAGTTTACCTTTTTCTTCTAAGAAAATCCACGGGGTGGGGGCGAACCAACACTACTGGCTCCACTTCTTTTGCACTTGGCCCTTTAAGAATCCAGGGAGCTGGCCTCGATCTGAGCGCCTCACCACCCTGCCTCTGCTGCCTGACTAGGATAGCCTGCTTGCCCCAGTTCTGCCTTGCCCAAGCCAGGACTGTGCGTGTCAACCAGCCTCATGGACAGCAGGATTCACACTCTGGACAGTTCCGTTGCGGAATGGAAAGGGTTACCTTATACTAAAAAAACAAGACAGCACCATATAATGATGTGCATTGAAAAGGCAAAGAGGGATTCCATTTGACCACCCCAAAAGGCTATGCTGTGGATCATTGTACCTGCGTGGACATCTATGTGGGTTGCAGACTGTGATGAGAAGGACAATTGCCACAGCAACTCGTGGCTGGGCCCGCTAGTGATAATTAAAATTGGGAGAGTACTATTTAATCTACCTTCAACTATTCAGGATAACAGGTGTGGTGTAGTAGTTAAGAGTGGTGGACTCTAATCCAGAGAACTGGTTTCAATCCCCCACTCTTCCACTGGTCCTTGGGCCAGTCACAGTTCCCTCAGAACTCTCTCAACCCATGTGGAGGCAGGCAATGGCAACAACCTCCAAATGTCTCTTGCGTTGAAAACCTCAAAGGGTCACCATAGGTCATCTGTGACTTGACTGTGCATGTACACACACATCCATACACAGCTCCTTGAGGGGAGTGTGAACCACAAAAGAATTAAAGCCTTTGTGATGGCTCTCCGTGTACGCATGCTTGCATGTCTGGATAATTGTGAGACAAAAAAGAAAGATACAAATCTGCCGAAAATGTTGATTTATTGGCATAAAAACCATTCTATTGCCCTCAGCACTGGCAGGGTAGCAACGACTTTCGATAGTTTGTAATAGAGCTATTATAAAGAAATGATTAACATCTCCAGTTGCTCGTTAGCCATATCCATAAATCACACACCCCAGGATTATTGTGAATAAAGATGCATCCGTGTCAGCGACTGGAAATTAACATTTGGGAGGTTTTCGGTCTCCTTCTGCCGTGTTTCTTTTTCTTCGGATACTTTAGAATGATCGAGGCAGAGGATCGGAAGAAAGAAAATAGATGATTATTTATTTTTTTCTCCTCCAGGATTTAATTTGCATAATTCTGCACATTTGGCAAAAACCCTCTTTTAACGGGAACATTTGAACTGAGGTATTCATACTTTAAAGCTGTCTCATTGCCGATGGAGTTCATACACATTTCCCTTTAGGTATGATTTGTGAGACGCTCGGAGCCCATAGGAAAGAAATGCGCCATGATAAATGGGTTTTGTGTCTTGATGAGTGAGGCAGGCTGCAAACCTTAAAAAAAACACCTTCCTGAAATTAAGCATCACTGAATAAAATGGAAATAACTTCTGAGTAGACTTATTTTGGATTGCTCTCGTGCAGCTGTCCTAATACTGCAAGCACACATGTAAGATAGGGATAAGGAAATGTTCCCCATTTCTTTTTACCTGTGCAAATATTTTTCTCTAAGGCCCTTTCCGCATGGGCATTTAATGGCGCCCTGGGGATGGCAAAAACGCCGTCCCCAGGGAGCCATTCGCACATGGGGCGCGGCTGCTTCGCAGCCGTGCCGCCCTCGCGACGCCCGACCGGCGCGAAGCCGGCATTTCCCAACCTCACTTGGGGAGCGAGGTTGTTTTGAAATGCGGGCTTGGAGCCACTGCCGTGTGAACGGCAGTGGCTCCAAGGCGCCCTCCCCCCCACTCCCCCCGTCACTTACCTGGTCCCTGGCCCTCCGGCGCGTCGCCGAGGCCTGGGGACACGCCCCCCTGCCCTGCGACGCTCAAGCAGGCGCGCAGGGCCGGGGAGTGTGTCTCTAGGCCTCAGTGACGTGCCGGAGGGCCAGGGACAAGCCATGCAGACGGTCCCAGCGTCGTCGGGTCGGCATGGATTACACTGACCCAACCCCTTCCGCCTCCGTGCGGAAGGGGCCTAAGTGTTTTGGTTTGCATTGGAATCACGTTGCGTTTCTTATATGTAAATCACATTATATGTGCAGTGTATCTCATTTATGAGTATAATTATATCATCTTACTCTGAACCAAGTGTGGATCAAAAAATCCTCCTGATAGGGTAAAGGATAGAAAGGAGGGATTTTTCTACATAATTGAAGGAAGTAGAAAAGAAATTAAAAAGGGCTAGAAGAACTTCAAAAAATTAAAACCAACATCAGTGGCATCAAAGGCCTTCACGGTCAGAATCACTAGGATGTTGTAGGTTTTCTGGGCTGCATGGCCGTGTTCCAGTAGTATTTCTCCTGATGTTTCACCTGCATTTGCTGCTGGCATCCTCTGAAGATGCCAGCCACAGATGCAGGCGAAACATCAGGAGAAAATGCTACTGGAACACGGCCATACAACCCAGGAAACCCATAACATCCTAACATCAGTAGCTATAACACATGAATGTCCACTGAAATCTCACAAGATTACATTCGGGAATTTTGGTGGACATTTTTGGGGTCGATAGGTGTGATGGTTCTGCCTTGTTCTAAGAGCAACCAATGGGAGCTGACAAAATGTTGGTGAGAGTGACAGATGAACAGAGCCATTAGTTGAGTTAAGAGCGGGAGTGACTGAGTGAAGCTGTGGAGAAGAGCAGTTTCTTTCTGGCTGGAAAAGGTCAAATTATGACAAAGAACTGAAAATGCCTGCAAAGGGAAATAGTTCAAAGGTTTGACAGAAAAGAAACTTTGCACCCTCTACCTGATTTACTTTAATGGTAAGTTCATACCACAAATAAAAGTTAAGTCCGTGTGGGCTAGATGTGAGGGACATAAAGCATACACACACCAGCTAAGATCTCAGCTTGCATATAAATATATATTAGGATATGAATAAATGTTGTCAATGTGCGAATAGAGCAATGTTTGAGTCCCCAACCCCAGTAGCTCTATGCAGTGTCTGAGTAAGGAGTGATTATTTAAGGGGACCAGGCTACATTGTCTGGAGGTGTCCCTGTGATTAAGGAAAATTACCTGGATGTGAAATGTATTGTTGAAGGCTTTCACGGCCGGGATCACTAGGATGTTGTGGGTTTTCTGGGGTGTATGGCTGTGTTTCTCCTGACGTTTGGAGCAGCAGTGGCGTAGTAGGTTAAGAGCAGGTGGATTCTAATCTGGAGGGACCGGGTTTGATTCCCTGGTCTGCCACCTGAGCTGTGGAGGTCTGTCTGGGGAATTCAGATTAGTCTGTGCACTCCCACACACGCCAACTGGGTGACCTTGGGCTAGTCACAGCTTCTCAGAGCTCTCTCAGCCCCACCTATTTCACAGGGTGTTTGTTGTGAGGGAGGAAGGGCAAGGAGATTGTAAGCCCCTTTGAGTCTCCTACAGGAGAGAAAGGGGGATATAAATCCAAACTCTTCTTCTTCTTCTAATACAGAAGGAGGGGATACATGCACCCATTTGTCTCTCTGTCAGGTAAATGCTCTGGAAAGTTCATCTTTGTGTAATTTGAATGTATCCTTATGGGTACCTTATTGTGCCTCCATCTTTTCATGCCCAGATTTCATGTATCTGTGCCATCAAGTCAGAGCGGACTCAAGGCAATCCAGTAGGGTTTCCAAGGC
This sequence comes from Sphaerodactylus townsendi, assembly GCF_021028975.2. Classification (NCBI taxonomy): domain Eukaryota; kingdom Metazoa; phylum Chordata; class Lepidosauria; order Squamata; family Sphaerodactylidae; genus Sphaerodactylus; species Sphaerodactylus townsendi. Next base: position 18,215,717 of record NC_059432.1, read on the forward strand.
AAAAGACTAAGGCCGTTTCTGCACGGCCCATTTACTTATCGCCTGGCGCTAAAACGGCTTCCCCAGGTCGCTGCGTTCGACAGGCACCGCTGCTGCAACGCAGCAGTGGCTGCATCTTTGACTCTCTTCTTTCCCCAGGGCTGCTGCCGCTTCTAAACAACAACCCTTAAGTTGTTATGAGCGTTTCCTCGGGCGGCGCTGCGCGTAATCACGGGCCACCGAAGACGCTGTTCTCGCCTCTCCACTTCACGGTCTCGCCGCTTCGTTGGCGTCAGAGTCTCCGCCCACAATTGCCCTCCGACTTCCAGGGGTCAGAGGGCAGCGTAAGGGCTGTGACCAGCAGGCTAATGAGACACCGCGGGAGGGCTGGAGGTATATAGCTGCTCGGTATGAGCCGCCTGCCGCTTCCGTCGTTCTTCCTTTGCCTGCTCGCGACGCTTTGCATGAAGAGCTTCGCCCCCCACGCAGAACTCTTGCCGGGCGTAATGGTGGTCGCAGAAACAGCCTAACAGAGGTAGTTTACCATTGCCTTTCTCTGTTTAGTGACCCTGGAATTCCTTAGTGGTCTCCCATCCAGGACCAACCCAGCATAGTATCTGAGAGCTGACAAGATCAGGTTAGCTTGGGTCATCCCAGTCAGGGTTCCTGATTTTATGCTTAGGGCTAAATTGTAAGGTACTGGAAATGTTTCTTGGTTTAGTGCCTTCCCCCATGGCACATCCTTAGATAACACATTGTTTCTCTATTTGATTTGGGATGGACAAAAGCATCCAAGAGTATTAAAAGGACTCACAGATGTAAGACCTTTCCTGCATGAGTTGTCTACAATGTACCTTACCACCCCATGCTGTTGGGGTTTTTTTTTTGAATACTGTGTTTTCTCCTGTTTTGTTCTGAAAACATTTTCCTTCATTTTTGCTCTATTGTTCACCGGAGTATTTTTACCGCAATGTTTTTTTCAATCTGTTTCCAAGCAGCTTCTTTTGAGCAGGTGATCATGTTGAAACTGCCCTTTTTTTTAACCCCAAGCCTTTATTCACACCCCACATAGTTACCCAACCTCCCGTTCGATCATTTTCTCCTCCTTCTTGTCCTCCATTTTTAAAAGGATGTTTAAAAAAAATTCTCTGTTGCATTAGCGATTTAATGTAATGGCACCAACACAAGACAGATCAATTGTATATATATTTTTTTTTCAAAAATTTCATCTTGAATTTGTGATGTAAAGTCAAGGTGAAGATACAATGTGTCGCAGTTAGGACCATCTTTGCTGCAGAAGTCCGTGTCAGTTTCCTCCTGCAAAAGCAACTTCCATTGTCAATTTCACTGCTCCTCACTCTGAACATATTGCATCTTTGCCTTAAGGTGACATTGCTCATTTGGGATGAAATTGACAAAGCTGATACAATCAACCTGGCTTGTGTTTTTGTTGTTATGTTATATTCCTATTGAGATGGAGAAAAAAATTAAATCTTTCGGAAACAGACGATGAGGGGGAGAAAAAAATGGCAGAAGAGGAGGGTTGTTCTTCTACATCATGGACGTAGAAGACCATTAGAACACCATTAGATCACCATTAGAAATAATGTGTTTTCAGCAGTAGCATGTGGAATAAATGCAACCCAAGAGGCAATGGGAACAATGGGGGCAGAATGTGTTGGAAGTAAAGGACTTTATGCGGCTTTCCGCCTCAATGACAGAGAAGGACTTATCAGCGAGTCAGATTGCTAGAGGGGGTCAAGACACTGGACACCTTTCTCTACCACTCTGACTGCATCCCTTTGATATGTAGATTGCTACTCTCAGGGAACTTCCTTCCTTCTTGCTTCTCTTCTCCACACCATTCTTATACACGTCTTTCATCTCGCCCCATGTATGGAGAGAGATGCAGACAGCATTTCTCACCATCCAGCTGTATAGATTAGAATAGAGAACCTATCTCTCTACTTTTCTATCCAGAATGGAGTTCACTAATAAACACTCTTCATATTAGTTAGAAACTACAAATTAACTCCAAGTTTTCTCTGTTGCCAGCACACAGTCGCATACCTGGGGAAGCTCTACTGTGTTTTACTTCCGTGCACTCTGCTTGTAATGCAAGGTATCTCTTCCTAGAGAGAATTTCCAACAGAATGGAAGTATGCAGAATGATTTCAGAGGAAGTGTTTCCAAGACCCAAGGTTTGGCCATAGGGGAAATCTGTCGTAAGCTGTACATGGAAGAAGGCAAATTTCTGCCATCCATTATTTCAGAAAATTCTAGAAGAATAGGTGAGGTGCTAGAAAACTAGAGGTGGACAAATGTGATCCCCATCTTCAAGGTGCGGGGAGAAGATTCCAGGTAACTACTGACACATCAGCTTGACATCTATACCTGGAAAAGTTTTATCAGTCAGTCTTTGAGCATTTAGAAAGGAAGACTGTTATTCCTAAGAGCCAAAGTATGTTTCTTAAAAAACATGTCGTATCAGACTAACCTTTTCTCTTTTTTGAGAATATCACTCCCTTACTGGATCAAGGGAATGCTGCAGACTTAGTTTTATTTTTTTATTTCAGAGAGGCTTTCGATAAGATTCCACATAATATTCTTGTTGACAAGTTGGTAAAATGTGGTTTGGATCCTATTACTGTTAGGTGGATCTGTAACTGGTTGACAGATCACACCCAAAAGGGGCTTGTTAATGGCCCCCCATCCTCTTGGAAAGGAGTGACAAGTGGAGTGCTTCAGGGATCTTTCCTGGGACCTGTGTTGTTCAACTTCTCTATAAATTATTTTGATGAAGGAATAGAGGGAATGTTGATGCAGGTGATACTAAATTGGAAGTGATAGCAAGTGTGGTCAAAGACAGTCAGGAAGCAGAATGATCTTGACAGGCTGGAAAACTGGACTAGAACAAATACAATGAATTTCAATGGAGATAAATGTAAAGTTCTGTATTTAGACAGGAAAATCAAATGTATGATTATAGGATGGAGACTTGACTTGGTAGTAGTTTGCGCAAAAAAGAAGAATCTAAGACTCCTTCCTCACATGCAGAATAATGCACTTTCAAACTGCTTTCAATGCTCTTTGAAGCTGTGCGGAATAGCAAAATCCACCTGCAAACAGTTGTGAAAGTGGTTTGAAAACACATTATTCTGCGTGTGCGGAAGGGGCCTAGGAGTCTTAGTAGACCATACACTGGACACAAATAAGCAGTGCAATTCAGTAGCTAAAAAGACAAATGCGATTTTGGACTTTATCAACAGAAATATAGCGTCCAGATCACGTGATGTGGTGGTATGGCTTTATTCTGCTCTGGTTTGACCTCTCCTAGAGGATTGTGTTTAGATTTGGGCACCACAGTTTTAGAAGGATATAGACACACAGGGATGTCTCCAGAGAAGGACAACAAAGTTGGTGCAGGATCTGGAGATTAAGTTGTATGAAAAAAGTTGAAGGAACTGGGTATGTTTATCCTGTAGAAGGGATGACTTGGGTGTGATATGAGAACCATCTTCAGGTACTTAAAGGGCTGTGATAAAGAGGATGGTACAAAGTTGATTTCTGGTGTCCCAGGAAGTTGGACCAGA